>NC_072480.1:102475000-103075000 GCF_027574615.1 Eptesicus fuscus | reverse complement strand
CTCGTCTACGGGCGGACGGTCGTCTACCGCTGCAAGAAGGGCTTCTACCTGCTGGGCTCGTCCGCCTTGACCTGCACGGCCAGTGGCTTGTGGGACCGCGCCCTGCCCCAGTGCGTGGGTACGTGAGGGTGATGTGGGTTCTGGTGCCGCAGAGTCCGGTAAGAGTGTCAGCAGCACGGACGCTATTGTTTCTTTGTGTCCCGTAGTCAAACAGGTCTTGATTTTTCATTCTCTCTACCCCCAGTCCCCAGGCACAATTCGTACTAGTTCCTAGGATGTCCTGACGGGTGGGCAGGAGGGCACTCACTACAGCTCAAGCTGGGTTAGGGGAGGGGGGGGAAGCTGGCTGCCCTCTGCCTGGCCCCGGGGGAAATGGACGCAGAAATGGACCCACTGGGCCTTGTCCTCATCTCTGCTCACACTGCTCATCTCCTGCTTCACCCCAGCGGACACGGGTCCCACCTGGCGGCCTCGATGCCATCCGCCTCTCCCTGCTCTCCGCAGAGACCCGGGGTCAGGAATCTTGGCCGCGGTGTGGCACGGGGTGTCCAGCTACTGACCTCCTGTCTATGGCCAGAGGGGCAGTAACTCTAGGGACTGACTCTGGTCTCGTGAGCATCTCTGGTCCAGTCACTAGTCAGCACAATAGAACAGGGGGTCCCTGGGCAGTCCCTTCCCCTGACCCACCGGGATGTTTAAATCGGGGGAGCTCACTGCCCTGAAGAAGGGGAACGCAAACAGAGTGGTAGGCCCCCACTCGGGTCCCCGTTAACCCGGGGCCACTTTCCCTCAGACCTCGTAGGTGAGCAGAAGCAGTGTCTCACCTACACAGCGCCAGTGCCGCCTCCTTTTCCTTGAACAAACCGATGGTCCCTGAGCTGATCGAGTCACTGGTCAGAACACAGTCTGAACTTTAGGAAGCGGGGCGGCTCTCCTGGGTTTTAAAAATCAGTCAGATGAGTGCCCTGCCTTCTCCGTGTGTATCCGTGAGAAGGTGTCTGGAGACAGCGGGAGGCAGCGTGTGTGTTATGGGCTGCATCGGGTGAGCGGCCGCAGAGGGCCTCTTACCACCTGGAAGGGCTGTGTTCTCTGCGCGTCCAGAAGGGGTTGGGGCTGGGTTTTCCCTGCAAGTCAGCGTCCTACGCAACCCCTTCCAACCCACGGGGAAACGCGCCCCGATTCCCACTGTGGCCACAGGGTCAGTTTCCGGGAGAAAGAGAGGGGTCGCTGGAACACGAATGCACGGCCTCGCGTGACCAGCACGGCCTCTTCCGTGTCCCCGTGTTCCGTCCTCAGCCAGTGCCCCGCGTTCTCTGCCTGCACGCCTGGGGTTGGTCGGAGAACGTCGTTTTTCCGTTTCTCCCAAGCACCCCTTTGAGCCCCCGTGGCTCCGGGAGGCCCCCGCGTGTCTGTGGCGATGCCTGTGGCCCCGCAGCTCCGGGAACCAGGTTCTCCCCGGTCCTCGGCCTCCCGGGGGGCTGGCCCCGCCCGTGTCGTCGGGAACCTTGGCGCCCGTGGGTGTGGGCGAGGGCGCAGAGCCGCCTCCTGCCTCCCCAGGCTCCGCTGCAGCGAGGCCTTGCTGTCCTCGTTTCCTTGATTCTTTCTCTCTTATTCACCGGGAACCGGTCCTTCAGCGCCAGGTCCCCGATTCGGGTCAAATTAGCTTCGTTTCAGGACACTCCCTAGATCAAACCGTGTGCTCCAACCGAAGGCCGTGGTGTTTGCCCGTGACCGCCGCCAGGGTCCATTCGGGGCCGACGGGGCCGGCGGACGGATGCCTCGCCGCCTCCCCCCCCCCCCCCCGCCACCCTCCTGCCTCCTGCTGGGCGTCAGGTTGGGCTGCCCGTGGCCACAGGCGGTCCCTCTCGTGGCCGTCTGTGTCTTTGGATGACGTGCCCAGTGAGCTGATGGCAGGCAGTATGCCGTGTGCCCATAGTGTACCCAGTGGGGGACTTGATCGACAGGGAGAGAGAACCCCCTATTACCCATCTTACTCTGGCATCGGAGTATGGCTTTTTGAGGGAGAATTAATGAACAATTACAGGCCTGATTTGGTGTAATTTTAGAAAGTGAATGGGAATACTGGCATTATTTTACAGAATAACCTGAAGAACAAATCCGTCAGTAATTTATTATTATTACTTTACTCAAACATGCTATTTTATTATTATTGTTGTTGTTGTTGTTAATCCTCACCCGAGGATATTTTTCCCACTGCTTTGCAGAGAGAGTGGGAGGGAGGGGAGGAGGGGAGATAAGTGAGAGAGAAACATCGGTGTGGAGGGACACATTGGCGGGTTGCCTCCCACACCTGTCCCGACGGGGGGTGGGGGGGGCGGCGGGAGCGAGCCCACAACCCAGGTACGTGCCCTCGACGGGGAATCGAACCCGAGACCCAGCACTCCAACCACTGAGCCTCTGGCCAGGGCTGACTTAAACCTTTTAGACCCTCCCCACTCCAAGGGCAGGGGTGGGGTGCCTTCCCGGGCTCGAGAGATTGGGGGAGCACATTTGAGGTCTTTCCCGCCGGCAGAGTGCAGCCGGGCCTCTGCCTGAGACCCCCGGAAGCAGATCTGAGGGAGCCCCGGGGACAGCGGGCGGGACGGCCCCGCTGGTGTGGGGAGCGGTGAGGGGCCGAGGGGACATGTGACCTGGAGGGACGTTCCCTCTGAAAACCCACGTGTTAACATCCACCTCCAGCAGAGCGCCCGCCTCTGAGACCTTAAAAGCCTCCTGACGAGCCGCTCCTGGGGGCCCGCCACGTCTGGCCCGGGCGGGAGCGGATGTGGGCGATGTGTGTTCTCGTGGGCGGGGACGAGCAGGGATGCGCCAGTCACCTTATCCATGTTCCGCAGCCATCTCCTGCGGGCACCCGGGCGTGCCCGCCAACGCCGTCCTCGCGGGGGACGTGTTCACGTTCGGGGCCACGGTCCGCTACTCCTGCCAGGGGGCCCGCAGCCTGGTGGGCGACCACAGCCGCGTGTGCCAGGAGGACGGCCACTGGGGCGGGGCCCTGCCCCACTGCACAGGTGAGCGCCGCGGCTTCGGCGTCAGGGGCCGCCGCTCTAACGGTGGTTAGTGGGTGTCCAGCCAACGACGCCTTCATCTGCACCGGCCCCATCTCCTTCCCGTCTCCATGAGCGCCTCCCGCCGGTCTGTCCCGGCGCCCAGGGGCCCATGTTCTGTCCCGGCGCCCAGGGGCCCATGTTCTGTCCCGGCGCCCAGGGGCCCATGTTCTGTCCCGGCGCCCAGGGGCCCATGTTCTGTCCCGGCGCCCAGGGGCCCGCTGGCGCCCGGCCGCCCGGCTGCTGGCTTCGGCCCATGAGCCCGAATCCTTCCATGTCCCCCGGCCTCTCTGATGGATAATCACATAGATCTTCCCCCCAACACGTAATCGTCTTAATTCTTCCATGAATGTTTCCTAAATGAATAAAATGCAGGAATCAGCAACCCGGGGCGCAATTCGAAGAACCCGATCTCACACGTGCCTGAGCCCCACATCCCCACTGCGCGCGCGCCCACGCCCTGCGCTTCCAAACCTGCGCTTCCCCACGGAGCCCCGCGCCCTCCCCGCGTGACCCTCCCCCCGATGCCCACGGCCACCGGGACCTCACCCAGTTGTGGTGTTAGTGCCCAAGAACGGCGTGTTCATTTTCCAATTTAGTTTTGTTGACGTCAGAGAGGAAGGGAGAGGGAGAGGGAGAGAGAAACATCCGTGATGAGAGAGAATCACGGATCGGCTGCCTCCTGCACGCCCGACACGGGGGATCCAGCCCACAACCCGGGCCTGTGCCCCGACCGGGAACCAAACCGTGACCTCCTGGTTCATAGGTCGGTGCTCAACCACTGAGCCACGCTGGCCGGGCACAAACAGTGTCTCAAGGGCCCCATTTCTGAGCTATAGAGAAACCTTCCTCCTGAGCCGCCGGAACGCCCTATAACCGTTCCCGGGTTCAGTCCTCACGTAAATCACGTGGCGTTCTCTCGGCTCCGCGGTTCTCCCACGTCTCACCGCCCTGTGTGGCCCCGTGTGTCTGCTCCGCAGGAAACCACCCTGGATTCTGCGGAGACCCAGGGACCCCCGCCCACGGGGCGCGGCTGGGCGATGAGTTCAAGGCGAAGAGCCTGCTGCGCTTCTCCTGCGAGGTGGGCTACCTGCTGCGCGGCTCCCCCGAGCGCACCTGCCTGCTCAACGGCTCGTGGTCCGGGCAGCAGCCGGCGTGTGAAGGTGAGTCCCCGCGGCCGGGGCGCCCGGGCTAGGACCTCGGGGTTCACTAGAACGAGCAGTAGCGCCGCCCAGACGTCCAGGAGGTGCAGGCCTTCGTACAATGAAGCAGCTTCCCCCCAAAGCAGACGAGGCTCCTAGGAAACATGACTGATGGGGAGAGATCCCGACTGTTAACGGAGCATCCGACGTCACGCTCACCTTTGACCTTTATACCCGAGGAGGCCCCTGGTCTTCTCACGGACGCCAGTCGCCCTGTGGTTTCGCCACGCTCTGCGGTTGCTGTGGGGGCAGCTGAGCTGAGGGGCCGGGAATGGGGGTGCGGAAGCCGCTGGTGGGATCTCTGCAGCGGAAATAGGTCTCAGTCCACCTGCTCTTTCCCGCCCGCCGTGCCCTGGGCCGGAGCCGGTGCTGCCCAAGGATCCAGGTGGTGCTGGGTGCTGCTCGGAGTGAATGTGTGGCTGTGACATTGGAGAGGCAGGCACGGTCGGAATCGGGGAGATGGCCCAGTAGCAACAGTGACAAGCCAGGGGCGCTGCGCAGACACTGTGTCCTGTGCGGCCTGGCGGCCTCCGACGGTGCGCTGGGAGCCTGCATCCGCTCAGTGTCTGGGGATAAAGAATGCAGCTGGTGGCCGGACCCGACCCATCCGCAGCTCACTTAAAAGCCACCAGGACACACCCAGCACCTGTCAGGGAACCACATCATCCAGGACACGTTTCCTCCACACTGTCCAGCGGACAGTAACACACACCACTCAGAGCACGCGACCCCGTCAAACACACGATGGACGCTCACGTGAGAGGCCCCAGTATCAGAAGTAACACACCAGGACTTAAAGCAGGTATTCAACACGTGGCAAAAGACGTAAGTTAGAACCATAGACAAGGAATGTCAACAGAGAAATGAAAATAAGAAAATAAAATAAAATGGAGACTCCAAAACTGAAGATACATATTTCATATCCTATATAATAAAAGGCTAATCTGCAAATCGATCGAATGGCGGAATGACCAGTCACTATGATGCACACTGACCACCAGGGGGCAGACGCTCAACACAGGAGCTGCCCCCTGGTGGTCAGTGAGCTCCCACAGGGGGAGCGCCGCTCAGCCAGAAGCCGGGCTCACGGCTGGTGAGCACAACAGCGGTGGCGGGAGCCTCTCCCACCTCCACAGCAGCGCTAAGGATGTCCGACTGCCGGCTTAGGCCCATGGGGAGCAGGCCTAAGCCGGCAGTCAGACATCCCCTGAGGGCTTCTCGACTGTGAGAGGACACAGGCAGGGCTGAGGGGCACCCCTGAGTGCATGAATTTCATGCACCGGGCCTCTTGTATTAAAAAAAAAAAACTTTGCTGGGTGAGCTTAGCAACAGATTGAATTGGCAGAGGGTCACTTAACTTACAGAGGCGAAGGAAAGTCATCTAATCTGTAAAACAGAAGAGGATGGAGAAAAGCTCACAGCAGGATCATTTACTACCGGATAACATGGAGCAGTTTAATGCGCTGTAACTGGGGTTTTAGAAGAAAAAGAGTAACAACGGGGCAGAACAAGATTTGAAAACTTGTTGGTTATAAATGAACCAAATTTGGTGGCAAAATATAGCTCCCAAGAGCGCCACACTCCTCGCCCAGACACATCCATATTCTGTTCGGGACGGCCATTCACTCGGGACGGGGCAGTCTGAAATGGGTTTCCCGCGAGCACCTTAGCTCTGCAGATTTGAAACGTGAGAAATGAGAACAGTGAGGAGCCCTGTGTTCCGTGCAACCCCATTTCGGGGTGGAGGTGGCACGGAGTTCCGTTTCGGCAAAGCGTAAACGCGCTCACCGATTTGCTCAAGAGCTAATTGGGTTTCAGCGCACAGCGGCCCCGCTCAGAACATGCCAAGTGCTGTTGCGTGACATTGTGTGAAAGCCGGATGCAGGGGGACGACGGGTCGCTGACACATTTCAACACAGAAAATGTTTCTCAGAATCGACCCCCTCCAAACCTGCGTCGCTTGGAAATCGCGGGAGGGAGCGCAACAATAGTGTGTGTCGCACTCCGGGACGCGAGCAGCGACGGATGGTGACATGGGCCCCTCACACACACGGGAGACCTGCTGGGCTCCCCACTTCTCCTCGCTGTTCTCATAGGTACAGATCTCGGGGATACAGGTTTCCTATGAAAGGGGGTTCGCCGGTGACGCTCTCATTTCCACACCCGTTTGCCATAACCACATATTCCGTACCCCACCCAGGTGACCTCCCGCGCTGAGCGCCCGCCCAGAACCTCCCAGAAGCGTTAGGCCCGAGGGGGAGGTTCAATATTGTTAAGAGAAGGAGGAGTTCATGAGTCTCAAAACAGAAACCTCGAAATCCTTGGACATCAAAGAATTTGTATTTCTAACGTATTTTCACCACTTTTTAAAAATGTATTTTTATTTATTTCAGAGAGGAAGGGAGAGGGAGAGAGAGATAGACACATCAATGATGAGAGCGAATCATCGATGGATTGCCTCCTGCACGGCCCACTCTGGGGATCGAGCCCACAACCCGGGCATGTGCCTTGACGGGTAATTGGACTGTGACCTCCTGGCTCCTAGGTCGACGCTCAGCCTGCGCCACGCTGGCCGGCTGTTTTATCACCTTGAAACCTTGTTTCCTTTCGCCAGCGATCAGTCTTTCAGGGAGAGGCTGGTTAACAGCTTTCCATCAGCTCATCTCCCGGAGCCGCTTGCCTGGAAGGTCTTCTAGCTCCATAGCCGCTGTGCTTCCTCGCCCCCCAGGACACGGGGACGCCGCATGGCGTTCGGGTCAAGGGCCGGTAGTGATGATGGTGGTAATGAAACACGACAGCGCCGGGCGCCATGCAGACGTGACCGTCACCACATCCCGGCTTGCTTCCCCACATTTCACACGCAGATGTCATGTTTCATCTCACAGCCCCCGGGTCCTGCGCTCTGTCACACGCTTTACAGTACATGCACCGCACGCCTCGCTCACACTCACTCAGCCCGCGTGAGCAACGATTCAAACCCAGAGCTCGTTAGCAGCTTAGCGGCCCTCTTCCCGGACAGCAGGCGGACGGCACACTGCCGACGCCCATACACAAAGGGAGTCACAGTCACCAAACGTACTTTTTAAAACAGAGGTACTTGTCCTAGCCGGTTTGGCTCAGTGGCTAGAGCATCAGCCTGTGGACTGAAGGGTCCCGGGTTCGATTCTGGTCAAGGGCACATGCCCTGGTTGCGGGCTCCATTCCCAGTAGGGGGTGTGCAGGAGGCAGCTCATCAATGATTCTCTCTCGTCATGGATGTTTCTATCTCTCCCTCTCCCTCTCCTTTCCTCTATGAAATCAATAAAAATACATACTTTTTAAAAAGATGTCTTTGAAAGGGAACGTTAGCTTATAATTTCAAAATGCGTTGCTTTCCTTTTAGTAACTCTAAATTCAGTCTCCTTTCTGTCTTAGCAGCCGCCCTTTTGTCATGTGATGGCATGAACGTGAAAAGCAGACGTGTTCACGCTGCCTTCCGATCTCTCCTTTCATCGGCATGCCCCTCAGGAGAGTGTCCTTGTCAGAAACACACACACAAAACAACACAAAACAAGACACGCCTTTGCCGTTGCAGAGCCCAGTGTTTGAGGAGGTGTCCTAGTAGCTAGGGTGGAGTGCTCCGATGGGCATTCTCTCCCTGACAACACATTTGTCTCTAAATGAAGTGGCATGTGTTTCACCACTGAGCCATGCCTGCCAGGCCCTGTTATCCTATATAATAAAAGAGTAATGTGCAAATTGACCGTCACTCCAACACACAAGATGGCTGCCCCCATGTGGACACAAGATGGCTGCCACAAGATGGCCAGCAGGGGAGGGCAGTTGGGGGTGATCAGGCCTGCAGGGGAGGGGAGTAAGGGGTGACCAGGCCTGCAGGGGAGGGCAGTTAGGGGCAAACAGGCTGGCAGGGGAGCAGCTAGGCATCAATCAGGCTGGCAGGGGAGTGGTTAGGGGGTGATCAAGCTGGCAGGCAGAAGCGGTTAGGGGCAATCAGGAAGGCAGGCAGGCAAGCAGTTGGGAGCCAGCAGTCCTGGATTGTGAGAGGGATGTCCGACTGCCCGTTTAGGCCCAATCCCACGGATCGGGCCTAAACGGGCAGACGGACATCCATTGAGGGGTCCCAGATTGGAGAGGGTGCAGGCTGGACTGAGGGACACACACCCGCTCCGTGCACCGGGCCTCTAGTCCTATATAATAAAAGCCGAATATGCAAATCAACCGAACAGCAGAAAGACCGGCAGAACAACCAGTCACTATGATGCACACTGACCACCAGGAGGCAGATGCTCAATGCAGGAGCTGCCCCCAGCGCACAGGCCCCAGGCCAGCCAAGGCGGGTGCCAGCGGGGACCCCCGATCACCCCGCTGGTTGCCCCGCAGATCGGCCCTGATTGCCAGCCAGGCCTAGGGACCCTACTTCTGCACGAGTTTCATGCACCGGGCCGCTAGCCTTCACTAATGACCTAATCCATCGCTCTGATGCACTTCGGCCTCTCCTCTCACTGCCTCGGGCTGTCACTCTGTGTCTCTGCAGCTGTGTCCTGTGGGAACCCCGGCACGCCCACCAATGGCATGATCGTCAGCAGCGACGGCATCCTGTTCTCCAGCTCTGTGGTCTATGCCTGCTGGGAGGGATACCGGACCTCGGGGCTGACCACCCGGCACTGCACCGCCAACGGGACCTGGACCGGCACCGCTCCCGACTGCACAAGTCAGTAACTGGCCGTCAAGGTCAACTCAAGGGCAGGGCCATGATATGGACTTGACCGGGAGCAACAAGTTTGTTTTCAAGTGCCGTGCTGTGGTTTAATACAGAGAGAGAAAAGACTCACATGGTTCTGATGTTTTGACTTTCTTTAGTTGGTACTTTTAGATTCTTTCCTTTCCTTTCTTATTTATATGGTTGAAACGATGTTAAATGGCCAGCTGGACTGGACATTGTCCAACGGAGGCCACAAAACGCCAAGGTTTGTTCTCCTGTGGACCAGCGAGTCCGCAGGGAAGGAGGAAGGAGTTGGGTCCTCTTATCACAGACGGGCTCTCTCCTTGGCTTTGTGGTGAGATCGCACTCCTGCCTGGTTAGGGTTAGGGTCAGGGTTAGGGTTTAGATAAGGGTTAGTGTTAGGTTTAAGGTAAGGGGTAGGGTAACAGTTAGGGTTAGGGTCAGGGTTAGGGTTAAGATTAGGGTTAGGGTTAGGGTTAGGCTTAGGGTAAGGGTAAGGGTAAGGGTTAGGGTTAGTGTTAGGGTTTGGGTTTGGGTTAGATTTAGGGTTTGAATTAGGGTTAGGGTTAGGGATACAGTTATGGTTAGGATTAGGGTTAGAGTTTGGATTAAGTTTAGGGTTAGGGTTTGGGTTAGGATTAGGGTAAGGGTAAGGGTTAGGGTTAGGGTTAGGGTTAGGGTTAGGGTTTGGGTTAGGGTTAGTGTTTGGATTAGGGTAAGGGTTAGGGTTAGGATTAGGGTTAGTGTAAGGGTTAGGGTAAGGGTTAGGATAAGGGTTAGGGCAGGGGTCCTCAAACTTTTTAAACAGGGTGCCAGTTCACTGTCCCTCAGACCATTGGAGGGCCAGACTATAGTTTAAAAAAAAACTATGAACAAATTCCTATGCACACTGCACATATCTTATTTTGAAGTAAAAAAACAAAACAGCAAAAACACCCACATGTGGCCTGCGGGCCATAGTTTGAGGACGCCTGGGTCAGGGTTAGGGTTAAGGTTTGGATTAGGGTTAGGTTTAGGGTTAGGGTTAGGGTTAGGGTTAGGATTTGGGTTAGCGTTAGGGGTTGGGTTAGGGCAGTGATGGTGAACCTATGACACGCGTGTCAGCACTGACACGCGTAGCCATTTCTGATGACACGTGGCCGCTGAGGTGGCCGCATGCCGAGGATAAAACATTTGCTGCTCCTGAGGATGAAACATTTGCTGCTCCTGAGAATGAAACATTTGCGAAATAATGTTTTTTCCTCAAAGTGACACACTACCCAAGTTATGCTCAGTTTTTTGGCGAAGTTTTACACACCAACCTCAAAAGGTTGCCCATCACTGGGTTAGGGTTAAGGTTAGGGTTAGGGTTAGGGTTAGGGTTAGGGTTTGGGTTAGGGTTTGGATTAGGGTTTGGATTAGGGTTTGGATTAGGGTTAGGATTTGGGTTAGGGTTAGGGTTAGGATTTGGGTTAGGGTTAGGGTTAGGGTTTGGGTTAGGGTTAGGGTTTGGATTAGGGTTAGGATTAGGGTTTGGATTAGGGTTTGGATTAGGGTTAGGGTTTGGGTTAGGGTTAGGGTTAGGGTTAGGGAGCGACAGGATGGCATCGGTTCAGTACAACCAGGCACCGAAGGGATAGAAATCAGTGCTTCCCAACACTGGTCTGTGGGATGGCCAGAGGACACCCCTGCTGGGGCCATTCATGGAGGAGTCACTCTGAGTGGAACTGAGGGGAGGGACTGCAGAGAAGCCAGTTCTAATGAAGTCCATGACGATTTGTGTTTCTCTGCTTCTGCTCTGTTACCGCATCTCAGTCATCAGCTGTGGAGATCCGGGCACCCCGGCCAACGGCATCCAGTTCGGCACTGACTTCACCTTCAACCAGACCGTGAGCTACCAGTGCAGCCCCGGCCATGTCCTGGAGCCGGCCTCGGGGGCCACCCTCCGCTGCCTGGGGGACGGCGCCTGGAGCCACAGCATACCTGTCTGCAGAGGTGCGTCCCTGTGCGCGGTGGAGTCTCACACGGGGAGACGTAGTTTGTGGAATTGTGCTTTCCTCCATCTTGCACGAACGCAGTCCTCTGTGCACTAGGGATGCTTGTAAGTGCATTTGCAAATGGCAAATCACATGATTTTCCTATTTCGTTTTTTCCCTTTTTTTTTGCAAAATGATAGGAAAACATGTATGATACTAAATTGTATACATCCTGCTGTTAAAAGAATCAAAGTGGCGAATCGCCGGTGCAGTCACTGAGCCTGTTTCATGGGGACACCATGATGCTGGCCCCCCTGGGAGATTTCAAGTTTGAGGGGCTTGTCGTTATGTCGCCCCCACTCCTAAAGCCCAGGGAGGAATTCGGGGGAGCCCACAGCATGGAAAACAGGACCCAACTTCCTCAAACACTTAAAAACAGAACTGCCATTGACCCAGTGACCCCACAGTGGGGATGTGTCCAGGCAAACCCGAACACCAGTCAGAGAGAGTGGGTGCACCCCGCGTTCTAGCAGCGCAGTTACATAGCTAAGATCTGGAAACAGCCCGAGTGCCGTCAGCGGACGAGGGGATGGAGAAGCTGTGGTACCTTACACGGTGGAGTACTCTGCCAGCCGGCCACTCAGGTGGCACCTCCATCCTCCGCCGGTCTCCCTCAGCATCCTGGTGTCAAACCGGGTCCGTGCACCTCATGTCGCTCCATCTGGAGCCCAGCCCTCACCTCAGGTTCTTAGGGCAAATCTGCTGAAAAGATGGACAGACGGGTCGGAGCTTGAGTGGCCAGATCGGGGCCCATTCTCAATGGTTGGGTGTGCGCCCGTGATTGTGGGGGTTACTATATGTCTCCTCCCAGAGGCAGCAAGGGCGCGAGCTCCTAGGAAAGCACAGGTGAGGGAGGGAGGGCAGGTGAGGGAGGGCAGGTGAGGGAGGGCAGGTGAGGGAGGGAAGGTGAGGGAGGGCAGGTGAGGGAGGGCAGGCAGGTGAGGGAGGGCAGGTAAGGGAGGGCAGGCAGATGAGGGAGGGCAGGTGAGGGAGGGCAGGTGAGGGAGGGAAGGTGAGGGAGGGCAGGCAGGTGAGGGAGGGCAGGTGAGGGAGGGCAGGTGAGGGAGGGCAGGTGAGGGAGGGCAGGCAGATGAGGGAGGCAGGTGAGGGAGGGCAGATGAGAGAGGCAGGTGAGGGAGGGCAGGCAGGTGAGGGAGGGCAGGTGAGGGAGGGCAGGTGAGGGAGGGCAGGCAGATGAGGGAGGCAGATGAGGGAGGGCAGGTGAGGGATGGCAGGTGAGTCTCCTGCTGCTGACTGTCACTGGCCCCCCTCTCTAGGGTGAGAATTCAGGAAGCAGCTGGGTCTCAGGCAGGATGTGCCCCCTCCCCCATGCATCTTGGCCTAAGTGCTGCAGAGAGGAAGGCGGCGGGGGGCCCCCCATCGGCACCTGGGCTGGGCAGCCCAGAATACTCCAGGCAGAGACGGTTACCAGGCACCGGCTGCCCGGTGTTACCGAATCGTAACCATGCAAGCACCTGCTGTTTTAATTATTCAGAAAACGGGTCAACAGTCTATGTCTTTTAGAAATTATGTTCTATCTTTACTTTTCAATTTATTTTTTAATGTTTTTATTGATGTCAGAGAGGAAGGGAGAGGGAGAGAGAGAGAGATAGAAACATCAATGATGAGGGAGAATCACTGATCGGCTGCCTCCTGCACGCCCCCCACTGGGGATGGAGCCAGCAATCCAGGCATGTGGTCTGACCAGAAATCGAACCATGACCTCCTGGTTCATAGGTCGACGCTCAACCACTGAGCCACGCCGGCCGGCGATTACGCACTCCCTTTAAATGAAGAAAACAGTGCAGCCGCAGGAGAAACCCTGCCCGAGCCGCACGTACATTCACACGGCTGTGCTGCAGCCCCGGGACCCAGCCCGATCAGACGAGTCCATGGGAGCCACGTGGAAAGACTGGACAGGAGTGTCCCGTCCGTCTGTGGCCGAGTGTGTACGAGCACACGGCACCTCCAGTCCCTTTCCGGAGGGCGCGCGGGCCCCGCTTTTCTCCTTGATCTAAATCCACGAAGAGATTAGGGAGAGGCCGTATCGACTGGATCACTGTCCTCCTCACCCATTCTTTTCCTAAAACATGAACCCTGCCTGTAGGCGTCCCCTGAAATGCAGGTCGCGTTCCAGCGTGGGTCACGCGGGCGTGCGGCGCGGGGGGGTCTGGCGGGTCTGACCTGTGTCCTCTCCTCCTGGCAGCCGTCCTGTGCAGCCCGCCGCCCCCCGTCCCGCACGGAGAAGTGGAGGGCTCCGACTTCCACTGGGGCGCCAGCGTCAGCTACCGCTGCGCGGCCGGCTACCAGCTGTCGCACCCCGCCATCCTGTCCTGCGAGGGCCCCGGCGTGTGGAAGGGGGAGACGCCCCAGTGCCTGCGTAAGTCCCCCCACAACCTCCTCCGCGGGTCCCCTTTGCATCCGCAGGGGAGGGGCGTGAGCACCTGGGGTGGCGATGGAGGACGCGGCCATGTGTCCCTGATGACCAGGCTGGACAGTGCATGTCCAAGTGGACCTGCCACAGCCCACGGGCGGGTTCTGCCCTTTATTTATTTTTTAAAACACATTTGTATTGATTTCCGAGAGGAAGGGAGAGGGAGAGAGAGAAACATCAACGATGAGAGGGCATCATGGATCAGCTGCCTCCTGCTCGCCCCCTACTGGGGATGGAGCCCACAACCTGGGCCTGTGCCCTGACCTGGAATCGAACCGTGACCTCCTGGTTCATAGGTTGGCGCTCACCGCTGAGCCACACCGGCCGGGCGGATTCTGTCCTTTAAGCCGCTTACTGACCTCACGGTTGTACCCGAAGGTGGAGCAGAGCGGGGTGCGGGTCGCAGGGCACCTGGCCTGGGGCACCTCCGCGCTGACCCTGTGCTGTTCCCGCCAGCTGTGTTCTGTGGAGACCCGGGCACCCCCGCGGAGGGCCGGCTCAGCGGCAAGAGCTTCACCTACAAGTCCGAGGTCTCCTTCCAGTGCCGGCCGCCCTTCGTCCTGGTGGGGTCCCCCCGGAGGACCTGCCAGGCCGACGGCGCGTGGAGCGGCGTGCAGCCCGCCTGCATCGGTAAGGACCGCGACACCCTCGGGCCTTTGGGGGTGAGGACATGTGGGGGTACCACCGGGTCATTTGTGAGGGCCGTGTCTCCTGGACGGTGCCTTTGATGCCCTGGGTAGGTACCAACCGGGTGGGCGGCCCCTCCGTTAAGTCGTGAGTGAATTCGGAGTCCCGGTGCGCGCTGTGCCGTTAGCCCCACAGGCTCCTGCCGTCCCCGCTCCTGGCCACCACCTGACAGCGGCGTTCCTTAGGGGACCCGCAGCTTCCGGCAGGTGTCAGGGTTCCGGTTCTGGAAAGGACCACAGCCGGAGCCAGCCACGCCCTGGCTCTGCCCGTCCCAGCGCCTGTCTCCCCACTGAGTCCCTGTGGAACCCGCTGGGCTCTGAGCATTGACAGCCAGGGTCCCGTGGGCACCCAGGTCCCAGTGAACTCTGGATGGGAGCGAAACTTGCAACAGAAGAGACTTCCTCCGGGTCCCCCGTTCCTGGTCTGTAGAGTAACCCCCCCCCCTAGCCCCCCCCCGCCCCCGCACGGGAAGGCTCGGGGAGAAATGGCATTTGTTCATGTGAGCAACACCGACACCAGCCCCTGACTCCCCAACTCGGGGGTCACTGCGGCAGGCGCGGGGGCGTGGCGGGAGGCCTGCTGCAGGGGACAGGCTGCTGCCTGCGGGTCCGTGGGAGCGGCTCCTGACTCATAGACAGGCCCAGGCGTTCCTCGGGCACGGCCGACCTTGACTGAGACGCGAAGGCCGCCGCCCCGCCGCCCCGTGGGCAGGCTCGGTGCCCTCGTCCCGCTCTCTCTGGACGGCAGCTCTGGCCACTACACACATGCTCTCCCCGGGATGGTGTGGTTGGAGAACGTGTGTTTTTTTAAGTTCTCCACGAGCAGCCGCAGAGAATCACGTGGAAGAGCGTCCCTGCCTCCTGACGGCCCAGGGCCCCGTCGGGAAAACGCCACTGAGTCTGCCGTGGGCTTCCGTTCCGTAGCATCACACGTGTGTCCTCCGTTGTGAGGAGAATTGGTTTAAGTAAACGGACTAATGTCCCGGAGGACCCGAGGAGCTGGCCACTAGCCGAACCCTTAACAAACCCGGTCAGGCCGGTGGTTGCGGAAGATGGAGGTTTGTTAACCAGCCGGTCTAGGCCAGGGGTCGGCAAACTCATTAGCCAGCAGAGCCAAATACCAACAGCACAACGACTGACATTTCTTTTGAGAGCCACATTTTTTAAACTTAAACTTCTTCTAACGCCACTTCTTCAACATAGACTCGCCCAGGCCGTGGTATTTTGTGGAAGAGCCACACTCAGGGGGCCACAGAGCCGCATGTGGCTCGCGAGCCGCAGTTTGCCGACCACGGGTTTGGAAGGCCGGGAGAGAGCCTCGCCCGGGGCGGGAGGGAGAAGCTGCTGTGCGGTGAGACTGCGGAGCGGAGCGGGATAAAGCGCAGGAGGCCCCTCTCCAAAGAGCGCCTGGGCAGGCGGTGGAACAGCGGTTTGCCTCAGTCCCCATTACACACAGGGCGGCGCGCCTTTGTCCGCAGGCAGCTGCCTCAGGGCCGTGAGCCCCGCTGGTCCCGGCCGTGTTTAGTGTGTGACTGTCAATTTCAGATCCTGCTCACAACACCTGCCCGGACCCGGGGACCCCGCACTTCGGAATACAGAACAGCTCCCGAGGATACGAGGTGAGGCCTTGGTATCCACGTCGCTGTTCTGTCGGGACAGCAGGGCCTGCTCCTCACACATATGTCCATGTTTCCATGTGCCACGTCTGACTCATGCCATGTTTGCCCAAACGGAGCTCACGCAGGCAGGAGTCCTCGGCGTTTCAGCTGGACCCCGAGGTGGCCGTGAGCGCGTTCCCACGGGAGCGGCCGCGCGGGCTGCGGTGGGACCCGTGCCGCGGGCGCTCTGTGCCGCGGGGCGGTGGCCCTCGGGTGAGCGCGAGCGCCCCAGCCGTGTGGTCTCCCTCCAGGTGGGCAGCACCGTGTTCTTCAGGTGCAGGAAGGGCTACCACGTGCAGGGCTCCACCACGCGCACCTGCCTCGCCAACCTGACGTGGAGCGGGATCCAGACCGAGTGCATCCGTGAGTGGGGCCCGCAGCGCTCAGCCCCGATGCAGGAGGGGCTCAGCTTCGGGAGATAGCGAGGGGCGGTCTCGTGTCCGTTGGTTTGAGGTCTTGAACTCCCCACACTAGGGTTTCTCCGAGTTTAATTCACTGGGACCAGGGGCGGCGGCGTCTCCTGGGGGTTTGGAGGAAAGACCCTCCCGCAGCCCCGGCCGAGCCCCGCCGAGTCAGATCCCGGGGCTGGGTGGCGAGGCGGACAGGGTCAGGCTTACGGCCCTCCAGGTGTTCCCAGGCACCTGAGCTCTGAGGAGCCGCCTCACCCTCACTCCAATGGACAGCGCGGTGGGGACGTCACGGAGGGGAGGCGGGCCTGCGGGTGCCGCTCTATGGCTCCTAGTAGGGTTCCTTCCCATGGCCAAGGGGTAAACTGCCTGAGGGGATATGCCCCATAAATAACAGAACTGTTTAAAATGTGCTTTATAAAAATATGTGTGTGTATCTATACTAATAAAAAGGTAATATGCTAATTAGACCAGGAGACCTTCCAGGAGACCTGCCGGACAAAGCCATGATGGTAGGGCCGAGGCAGAGGCAGTTAGGGGCAATCAGGCCAGGAGGGAAGGGCAGTTGGGGGTGATTGGGCCAGTGGGAGGGGGCCAGTTGGGGGCGAGCAGGCCAGCAGTGGGGGGCAGTTGGGAGCAAGCAGGCTGGCGGGGAGGGGGCAGATGGGGGTGAGCAGGCCAGCCGGCAGATGGTTAGGGGTGATCAGGCAGGCAGGTGAGTGGCTAGGAGCCAGCGGTCCCAGATTGCGAGAGGGATGTCTGACTTCCAGTTTAGGCCAGACCCCTAAGGGATTGGACCTAAACCAGCAGTCAGACATCCCCTGAGGAGTCCCAGATTGGAGAGAGTGCAGGCTGGGCTGACGGACATCTCCCCCCACCCCCGTGCACAAATTTCATGCACCGGGCCACTAGTATATATATAAAAGCCTAATATGCTAAGTGTCTGACCTTTCGACCAGTCGTTATGACACGTACTGACCACCAGGGGGCTGATGCTCTGACCGGTAGGTTAGCTTGCTGCTGGGGTCTGGCTGATTGGGACTGGGTGAGATGGGCCGGACATGCCCTGGAGCCCTCCCGCAGTCCCTCCCTAGCTGGATCGTGCACCAGTGGGGTCCCTCAGCCTGGCCTGAGCCCTCTTGCAATCTGGGACCCCTTGGGGGATGTTAGAGATCTGGTTTCAGCCTGATCCTTGCAGGCCAGGCCGAGGGACCCCACTGTGCACAAATCTGTGCACCGGGCCTTTAGTATATATATTCTTTATTTCAAAGAGGAAGGGAGAGGGAGAGAGATATAGAAGCATCAATGATGAGAGAGAATCATTGATCAGCTGCCTCCTGCATGACCCCTAGTAGGGATAGAGCCTGCAACCCGGGCATGTGCCTTGACTGGGAATCCAAACCTGACCTCCTGGTTCATGGGTCAATGCTCAGCTACTGAGCCACACTGGCTGGGCCAAAGTTATTTTTTTATTTAACTGAATAGTAAATTTGCTACTTGCTTTCAGACAAAAATCATAGGCATGTCTAAACTCCTGTCCATCTGTTTGTGTTTCGTTCATAGCACTGGTCTTTTAAGGAAATTTAACATATTATCTTAATGGTAACCAAACGTGATCAGTATATTTCAAAGCTTTGGTTTCTAGTCTAAATTCCCACACATAAGTAATCACACATGCATTTGTAGAAGGAACATACTCCTATGTGTGTACGGCAGTTGTCAAAAGGAGGTTTACAGTTGTTTGTATGAAAAGAACACGATAATTAATGACTAATAATACAAAGTAAGCTGTGTTTTCATGCTCACAACTGGAAGCCTACTTTACGTGGAGAGAAGGAGAAAAGGAGACAGAGCGGAGAGAGGGGCAGGGGCGGAGGGGCGGAGGGGAGGCAGGCGGGAGCGGGCGCACCCGCCTTCATTCTGCAGGAAGCAGAGGGAGCGGGGTATGGCTGTTTGGGGGGGTACTGTGTTCCCTTCTCATTGTGAAGTGCCTCTATAGCCAATCCCAGGTGGGTGCCTGTCCCTTCATTTCTTTAGACACATGTTACCTTCCTCACGAGCCAGGCTCCCGTGTTCTAACGGAACAAATCCCGTTTCAGCTCACGCCTGCCGACAGCCCGAGACGCCGGCCCACGCGGACGTGCGCGCCATCGAGCTCCCCGCCTTCGGCTACACCTTGGTCTACACCTGCCACCCCGGCTTCTTCCTGGCCGGCGGCTCGGAGCACCGGACGTGCAAGGCCGACCTGAAGTGGACAGGGAAGTCGCCCGTCTGTAAAAGTACGTCGGTGAGGAGGAGGCGGACAGGCCTCCCGCCGGAGAGCGGGGCGCACCTGCCATCAGGCCGGCGTCCGGGTGTGAGCTCACGGGGGCAGCCCCGGGGGTGATGTCAGCCCCCGACCCTCCGTGCTTCCTGTGTGGGCCCCGTGTGGACGTGCGGGCAGGAAGTGCGTGAGGCTATGGGGGCAGAGGCTAAGGACAGATGCGGATTCTATGATGTGCGAACCACACGTTCACCCAAAGAGAAAGGCTATTTGGTTGACGAAAAGCAGTGCGAGCTAAAAGAAAGATAATACATATATTTGGAAGACGCATTTTTTAAGGAAAAGGGACAAATGTCACCAAGTACTTGGCGCATCTTAAACCAGACCCTGTGAGTTTGAAGACCACGAGCTGTTTGGTGGTGGAATATAAGTTGATGTGTTCTTGACACTGGTTCTACCTTTGAAATTGCAAAAGCTATTAACATGGAAACGTGCATTAACTGCACACAAATTTGCATATTTACAAGTGAGAGTCATAATTCTGGGTCAGACTTGATGAGAGCTGACCTTCCGGGTTCCCCACCCACCGTAGATTCTATGCGCATTGAGGCCCAAACGCCATGGGTAAAGGTTAGGGGCCGGACAAAGCCACCCCCTCAGGGTTCCTCTCCGGAAGCTTCTAATTCTGAGGTGAGGAGTCCTTAAGGCGCGTCCCCTGGCCTTTCTCTATCAGAAATAGAGGTGGACAGACTTAAAAATAGAGGTAGACAGACTTAAAAAGTGATGTGTAGTTTGATACGAAACTAGAAAAGCTAGGAGATTGTGAGATTGAGATAAATCTAACTTGATAGACCAAGTTCAACATCCTGCAAGAGACACGATTTGGTGGTATGTAATACTGACGTGCAGGTCATACGGGCGGGGATGCATGACGTCAAGGGAAGTCATGAAATCTTAGCTGTTTTGTTAACCTTTGGGCTGGGGGCAGCGTGTCCCAGACGGGAGTCAGACCTGGACGCAACCACCCTCATTTGCAAGGCTCTCTGTTGTAGCACAAGAAACGCAAACACACGTGTTAGGCCCGCCTGGTTTCCCGCAGGACTTTCCCTGCGGGGAACGAAGGGGTTACCATGGATACGGAGGAGATAAGCCGACTTTGTACACGCAAGAAATCTGGAGCAAGAAAGCTGCTTCAATTTGCCATTTTTTCAAACTTATTCCAAAATCACTGCGCTTGGAAATGACAGTTTGTCTCTTTACTTGTAGGTAAAGGAGTGAGAGAAGTTAATGACACAGTTACTAAAACGCCAGGTTTGTATTCCAGACCAGTCGCAGATTTCAGTCACACGCAGCGAGCGCTCCCCCGCACTCTGCCCAGCGGGCGCGTGGTGACGGTTTCCGATTCCACGAGCCCACCCCCAAGTTCATGATTCAGTTCTGGCAAACGCCAAGGCCACACCAGTCTCTCTCGCTGTCATAACCGTGGTCGGGGGGTAACAAGACGCTCGGGCCAGCCTGCGGCCTCGGCACGGCTTTCCTGCGAAGGTGCCTCGGGCATCCCGTGGGCAGAAAAGGACACGACTTTGGCGCTGGCTGTGGTATAATGGAGAGCCTTATAAAGAGGGTGGCCATCCTGCCGCCCACGGGCGCGGGAGGGAGTGAGGCGTGGGGCCCGCGGGCGCGGGTGGGCGCCGTTCAGGCGTGTGGCTCCGTGTTCTCCCCCACGCCTCCAGAATCCAGGCGTCCTCGGCCTCCTGCGATCTGAACCAGAGCGTTGTGTTGTGTGCGGTGCCGGCCTAAGGCACACACGGCCCATCAGAGAGCCCGTGCCCTGGGGCAGGCGTCCCTCCCTTCCCCGCAGCCTCTCTCCTCCCCTCCGGTAACTCTGGGGAAGATTTAAACCAGGCGTCCTCACACTACGGCCCGCGGGCCACGTGCGGGTGTTTTTGCCGTTGTGTTTTTTCACTTCAAAATAAGATATGTGCAGTGTGCACAGGAATTTGTTCATAATTTTTTTTAAACTATAGTCCGGCCCTCCCACGGCCTGAGGGACAGGGAACTGGCCCCGTTTAAACAGTGTGAGGACCCCTGGTTTAAACAATGCGACGTGCCCCGGGTAGTGTGAGTCAAGCTTTCACACAGAACAGATCCTCTTTGAGAAGATCTAGGGCCGGAGGGCGCTTTCCCAGCGTTTCCTTCCTCGGCTTGAGCCCTGACCTCAGACCTGATTCCTCCGCGGGGCCTCGAGGGGCCAGTGCGCGTGAGGCCGGGGTTTAGCCAGGGCTGTGCCACACGCGTCGTCCTCGGACGAGGCAGAACGTCGCGCCAGCATTAAAGGAATGTCCCCCGTGTACACACTGAGGTAGAACAACGACTTTAAGAAAATCCGGGCCGTTCTATCCCCATGTTATTTCCCAGTCCAGCGCCGAGGTCCACGCGGAGGACGGGACAGGCCTGTGGCTGTCGGTGCTGTTTCCGCTTGTTTCCGGTTGGAGATGCTGGACTATCGGCATCCTTTTTATGGGGGGGCGGGGGGTGCATGCCTGCTCATGGCCGCCCTCACCTCGCTCCGCGGCGGGAAGTGCTGCAGACATGGGGTCTTCGTCGAGGCGACGCCGTCTCCACGCCTTCGTGTCGCGGCATTAACCACCGGCCTCAAGGTCAGACGACAAGGACCAAAACGACCATCTCCCCGCGTGGCCGAGGGTCACGCCTGAGACAAACAGGCCGCGCTCAGCCCCGCCGTGCCCGCTCCCGGGCTCTGTCCCCGCCCCCAAGGCCAACTGCCGCGAAGGGTTGCAATCAGCCCCACCGAGTGCGTGAATCTCATCAGGGAGAGAAAGCATCGTGGTATCACCCTGTTGTTTTTAAATGTTTTTATGGATTTCAGAGAGGAAGAGGGAGAGACAGAAACATCCATGATTGGAGAGAACCATGGATCGGCTGCCTCCTGCACGCCCCTCACTGGGAATGGAGCCCACAACCCGGGCCTGTGCCCTGACCGGGAATCGAACCGTGACCGCCTGGTTCCTAGGTGGACGCTCAGCCACGGAGCCACGCGGCCGGGCTTGGTGTCGTTTTACAGGCTGTTGATGTGGACAGAGGAGACGCAGTCACGTGGGCACGCTGGCTCACGGCCCGCGGCTGCCGATGCAGGAGGCAGCGATCGGGCCCCTGCTCAGTAGGCCTCAGGCCGTGTGGCCGCCTCCGCCTGCATCTGTTTAACTCCTTCCTCAGGTGGTCGTGGCAGGGGGTCGGTCTGCTCGGGGCCCTGTGCTGTGGCCGTGTCAGGGGCCGCCTGTCCGGGAAGGCGGGGAACGGCCGAGGGGACAGGGAGCGAGGCGGCACACGGCTCCGTGTCTCCGTGTCCTCGGCGTGCGTAGCTCTAAGCCAGGGATGGGTACGTCTGGGCCCCGGGCCGGGCAACACCCGCGAAATCCCGTGGCCTGGCCCTGCCAAGCATCAGGGTGAGTTAGTTAATGTTGGGCCGCACAGAGCGGCTCGTGTTTAAGGGGAGGGTTTGTGTGGCGGCCTTGCAGCGCGAAGGCCCCGCCCTGTGCTACGTGGACGGTGCGTTCTGAGGGCGTCCGCTCACCGTGGGTCTCGGTAATGAGCCGGCGTGGGCCCCTCCGGGCAGGAAGCCGGGGACGGGGCGCCATCGGCCCAGCTCGCGGCAGCGGCCCGGGGTGCGTCTGACGTGGTGAGAGCGGCGGTGTTTCGTACACGTTTGCCAGCAGAAGTGTGGGAAAGTGGGGTTAATTTTCATAACCAGCGGGGGAAAGAGAATATTTCAATAACCACTGCCACTTCTCCTGACCCAGGTGAATTTTAAAGTTTTAAAAGACATTTTGCCTTTCTTTCTGAATTGTGTGTGTGTGTGTGTGTGTGTATACACATATAGATGCATACCATATATATAGATATATAGATAAATAGATATATAGATTTATAGATATATAGATAAGTAGATATATAGATAATAGATATATAGATTTATAGATATATAGATAAGTAGATATATAGATAAATAGATATATAGATATATAGATAAATAGATATATAGATTTATAGATATATAGATAATAGATATATAGATTTATAGATATATAGATAAATAGATATATAGATTTATAGATATATAGATAAATAGATATATAGATAAATAGATATATAGATTTATAGATATATAGATAAGTAGATATATAGGTAAATACGTGACACCATTGGGTCTGACTTCTTACCAGTGGCGGGATGCCCTCACACGGAGAAGAGAGGAGAGGAGGGGGGAGGGAGGGGGATGGTGAGAGCGGCTCAGTGTGTAGATAAAGACCTCAGGAAGCAGAGCCGGGTCCTCCTAACGGGCCGGTTCCGAGCGGGGCTGCGAGACTCAGGCTGTGAGGGCAGGAGACCCGACCCCTGTCACCGTCAGCCCCCTGAGCCCCCTGCCCTTCAGCGTGGAGCTGGATGCTTTAAAATATCAGCCATGATTCCCTGGGCAGCTTAACACACTTCTTATTAAGCCCGATGAACTCTAACCATTGAGCCGCCTCGGCACACCCTCCGCGGGCCGGCTCGGCATCTGGAATTCTTCTCCCCCGAGTGACAGGCACGAGCTGGCCGCCCGCCGGGTGCACTTGGGTCTTACATCTGCACGCGGGGCGGGGCCCTGGGGTCGCCGTCCTCACCCTCGTGCCCGGCTGTGCGCACGCCGCCTGCTCGGCTGTCACCCCGCGCTCACGGCTCTGCGCCGCTCACCCCCGTGTCTCCGCCCGCAGTTCCCTCCGACGTGTTCTTCGTGGGCTCCGTGTGGAGGGGGCACTACGAGCACCGGGGCCAGCGGCAGCCGGCCACGCTGACGGTGGACAGCTTCAACGCCTCCCGCAGCCGGGTGAACGCCACCTTCGCCGCGGCCGCGCAGGGGCAGCTGAGGCTGACAGGTAGGCGCCCGAGGGCCACGGACAGACGGACCCCTCCCAGCGCAGGGCCGGCTCCGCGTGCGACCTCGGGTCAGCGCGGGGAATGGAAAGGTCGCCAGCCAGTCCGGCCGGCGTGGCAGTGAGTGAGCATCGACCCATGACCCAGGAGGTCAGGGTTCGATTCCCGGTCAGGGCACAGGCCCGGGTTGCGGGCTCCATCCCCAGTGGGGGGCGTGCAGGAGGCAGCCGACCCACGGTTCTCTCATCATGGATGTTTCTCTCTCTCCCTTCCTTCCTCTCTGAGACCAGTAACAACTTAATTTTAAAATAACAATCACAATTTCTCTTCTCTGTGACTTGTCACCGCTGAACCGCATTCCACCCCGGGGCTGCCGGCCTGAACCCCTGGCCCGTGCGCCCCGAGACACGCGCCCCTGCGCTCTCCCCAGGCGTCTACAAGAAGGAGGAGGCCCACCTACTGCTGAGGGCCTTCCAGACGAAAGGGCCGGCGGACGAGTTTGTCAGCAAGTTCGACGGCGACCCCTGGGGCCTGGACGGCTACGTGAGTGTCCCTGTGATGGGGGGCGGGACGCGGTTCTGAGTGTCACTGACTGCAGAGGCGTGGCGGCCGGGGACACGTCCGAGAGGAGCGTGAGGAGGAGGGGGGTCAGTGCTGACAGCCCGGCCCAGCTCGCTTTGGATTCCAAAATTAATAGAATTGAAGGCATCCGACCAGAATCCCCCCGGCGGCCTCGGGCCCTCGCTCCACGCTGCACATGGCGTAGGCCCGGCCCGTGCTCACGGCCCCGATCGCCCCTGAGAGTGGCCACACGCTTTCCGAGGCCTTCGGTGGCCGCACGGAACGTTCTAGCAATCCGTTCCCAGACAAGCAGGGGTCGTCGCCGCCCTCTCTGCACGTGAGCCACGTGTGCCCCATTCGCTGTCTGACTCGGCACAGGCCCACTGGTCCTCGGCCCTGGGTCGTGGCAGGAAGCGGGTGTCGCGTCCCGGGGTTCCGTGGGAGCCCAGGGTCTGTCCCCTGCACAGGGGATGGCGGGACGAGCAGTAGGGCGTCCCTGACCACCACGTTGGCGCCCACAGTGAGCGGGGGTGGGCGTGGGCTGCAGTCACAGCGTGTGTCTGAAGGGGAGCCAGCCGGGAAAGTTCCACCCGAGGAACGGCGGCCACGAAGGCGTCTCGCCTGTGACCCCTGAACCGGAGAGCAGCAGCCGTTCGGGGCGAGGAGGGCCTCTCAGTCCCGCTGTCTGTTCCTTCCTGTTCGCCCCCCAGGTCTCCTCGGGGCTCGAAAGAGGAGGGTTTACCTTCCAAGGTGACGTGCGTGGGGAAGACTTCGGGAAGTTCAAGCTCGAGAGGCAAGGTGAGCGGCCCGGCCTTCCTGGGGGGGGAGGGGGGGGGCCAGGTTGGCCTGCACGGGGTTTCGCTGAGAAATGATGAAACGGCCAGGACTCCGAGAGGAACAGACAGAATGGGGGTGACAAGCATGTGTGAGAGCCGAACACACTGGAGTCTAGTTCCTCTCATAGGAACAAGCCATGCGGCTTGGGAGCACAGCGCCCCCTGAGGCCCGTGGCGGTAATACCTCGTGATGCTTGTCATGGATGAATCCCTGGCCCCTGGTGAGATCTTTATCAAGCTGCGGGATTCCCAGGGGAAGGCACCCACCTGTATATCATCATACTTCTTAAAAAACCCGAATCAAAGAAGTTAATTAACCACAAAATACTGTCATTCCTCCGCCATTCCAAACTCGGTACTTTTAGGTGGAAGGGTGTTGCACGTGGTGTCAGCCGTGGCTGCGGTGCTGTGTGAAGCTGGGCCACTGTATGTGTAGGTGATGGAATAGAGCAGAAGCGTGAGAGCTGCAGAGCGTGAGAGCTGCGTGTGTTAGAGTGTGGGCGCATCCTCTCTGGCTCCAACCAGATGTGTCGTTAGCTGCCTGCTCCTGCCCTGGGCACATGCCCCATGACGTCCTCCCAGGCAGGCCCCCCGACTGTAGGTGTCGGAGCTCGGTCATCGGAGGACCCGACCTGGACCCTCCCTTCGCTACGGCCAGCTCCCTCTGCAGGTCCCCATGTCATTCTAATCCAACAAAACACCAGCTCGATTTAATGCGTGACCTTCACTATCGTGTGAGGACAAGCTTATGGTCAGGAAAAGCAATTTGCTTCACAGAATGATCTGAACCACAAGCGAGTCTTCCACTCAAGGAACGAGGAAAGTCTGAGTGTAAGGATTGATGGAAACACGCCCATTCAGTTCACAGTTATGGCCAAGCCCTGTTGTATGGATAAAGCCAACAACCTCTTCATTGTCTCAGCCAGTAGAGGGCCCGGAAAGCAGGGATTATCATAAGGGGCCTGAACTGAGGTGGCTGGCGGGACCTCTCATGCTAAGACACAGGAGCGCTAGCTGTGGCATCTTCTGGTGGGCGAGGTGGGACTTCTGAGACCCACCCGTGCACGCAGGCCCGCTGAGGTGG
Organism: Eptesicus fuscus; assembly: GCF_027574615.1. Taxonomy (NCBI): domain Eukaryota; kingdom Metazoa; phylum Chordata; class Mammalia; order Chiroptera; family Vespertilionidae; genus Eptesicus; species Eptesicus fuscus. The sequence goes on along the minus strand of NC_072480.1, from coordinate 103,049,131 downwards.
AGCTGCGTTCCTCTTTGAGAGCTGCTGAGCTCTGTCGTGGGTTTTGAAATCCACACCCACGCTCACACGTTGGGAACGCGCCACTTCTGCACAGAGACCTGGGCATTCAGGCCCTTCCGTGACCTGCATTGCGGGTCCAAGCCGAGGACAGGAGAGGACAGCAACTGTGCCCGCGTCCGCAGAGGTGACGCCACAGGGGCCGCTGCGAAGGCAGGCGGCGGAAGCCACGAGCACAAGTCCGCATGTGAGACCCTTCGCTTTGCTCGGCGGGAGCGGGAGGGCCATAGGGCGCCCGGCTGGCCTCAGGAGGAGGCAGGGTCTGCGTCCTGGTCAGGAAGACGGCCATGAACTAAAGTCTTTCCGAATGAGTGCCAGTCGGTCCTTACGGACTTCAACTCCTGCTTCTTGTAGAATTTGCTTCCATTTATAAAATGCATCCCGCGTGTGTGAGCGTGAGGGCATATCCCGCGTGTGTGAGTTTGAGCGTGAGGGCATATCCCGCGTGTGTGAGTGTGAGCGTGAGGGCGTGTCCCTAAAATGCACCCCGCGTGTGTGAGTGTGAGTGTGAGCGTGAGGGCGTGTCCCTAAAATGCATCCCGCGTGTGTGAGTGTGAGCGTGAGGGCGTATCCCGCGTGTGTGAGTGTGAGCGTGAGGGCATATCCCGCGTGTGTGAGTGTGAGCGTGAGGGCGTATCCCGCGTGTGTGAGTGTGAGCGTGAGGGCGTATCCCGCGTGTGTGAGTGTGAGCGTGAGGGCATATCCTGCGTGTGTGAGTGTGAGCGTGAGGGCATATCCCGCGTGTGTGAGTGTGAGCGTGAGGGCATATCCCGCGTGTGTGAGTGTGAGCGTGAGGGCATATCCCGCGTGTGTGAGTGTGAGCGTGAGGGCGTGTCCCGCGTGTGTGAGTGTGAGCGTGAGGGCATATCCCGCGTGTGTGAGTGTGAGCGTGAGCGTGAGGGCGTGTCCCTTTCTCTTCCAGACGCCCTGAGCTCCGACCAGGACGCTGCGCACCGCCACCCGGGCACCAGCAGTGGCTCCGTCGCGGCCGCCATCCTGGTCCCGTTCTTCGCGCTCATCTTGTCAGGGTTTGCGTTTTACCTCTACAAACACAGGTGAGACACGCCTCTGTGTGCCCACGTGGCGATCGTAAGTGCTGGTGTGATGCGTGCCCATCCTCACACTCACATGCACGTGCATCTGCCGTCGCTGTGCCTGCCGTGTGCTCCCCGACATGGAGAATGCTCGCTGTTTGTTCTGGAAACCAGGGCCCCGATCACCTCTCGCCTCTTTTCCTCTTAGAACGAGACCAAAAGCTCAGTACAACGGCTACGCCGGCCACGAGAACAGCAACGGGCAGGCTTCCTTCGAGAACCCCATGTACGACACAAACTTAAAGCCCACGGAGGCCAAGGCCGTGCGCTTCGACACGACGCTGAACACGGTGTGCACCGTGGTGTAGCCTCCGCGGGACTGGACCATAGCCATACCTCGGACGGGCAAGCCTGACTGGTGCCGTGGCCCTCCCCCGGCTTGGCCGCAGCCACCCTCCACATCTCCTTCCGGTCCACGCAGCGGGCTGTCCACGGAGCGGGCAGGTGTCCACGGAGCGTGCAGGAGTCCACGGAGCAGGCAGGTGTCCACGGAGCGTGCAGGAGTCCACGGAGCAGGCAGGTGTCCACGGAGCGTGCAGTGTCCACGGAGCACGTGGGATGTCCATGGAGCGTGTGCAGTGTCCACGGAGCACACGGGCTGTCCACAGAGCGTGCAGCTGTCCACAGAGCACGTGGGGTGTCCACAGAGTGTGCGGGCTGTCCACAGAGCACGTGGGATGTCTATGGAGCATGTGCAGTGTCCACGGAGCACACGGGCTGTCCACAGAGCATGCAGGTGTCCACAGATCGTGCAGCTGTCCACAGAGCACGTGGGGTGTCCACAGAGTGTGCGGGCTGTCCATGGAGCGTACGGGTTTCCATGGAGCGTGAGGGTGTCCACAGAGTGTGTTGGTGTCCATGGAGCGTGTGGTTGTCCAAGAGCGTGAGGGTGTCCACAGAGCGTGTGGGCGTCCACAGAGCGTGGAGAATCTTCTGAGCACCGACCACCTGTCCCTTCATCCTCACCGTGGAGTCTCTTTTCCGGCTTTGCCTGCCTGGGGTCACGCCACCCCACTGTACTCACTGCCTCCGACCGCCCACGTCCGTGAGGCGGGAGCCCTCCAACGCGCCTGGGCCCCGGACACAGCCTCCGGCGGCGGCACCACATGTGTGGGCGCCTTTCTAGCCCCATGAACACAAGGACTCGGCAAAACAGCTCTCTTGACGGAGACACTTCCCGGCGCTGCACACGCCTGCACACGCCCTGCCGTCCTTCTGACCCGCCTAACCGCCGGGCTCCCAGCTGCGCTCCGTGTCCCCGGGGCCGTCCTCACATCTCCCGTCAGCCGTCCTGTTGCAGAATTTTTGATGCACAATTTTTTGCACTAGTGTGTGATGGGTGACTAAGATTCTGATAAAAATATACTATTTACAGGGTCTGTACACCCCCCATTGTACATACGCACCCTCTCATCTCGAAGCTGAATGTCCCGCCCTGGGGTGAGGGGGGTGTGAGCGCAGAGAGAGGCCCCAGCGGGCACAGGTGCCGGGACGCGGGCGTGGAGGGAGGCGGTGCTGCTGCTCCAGCTGCAGCCGGGCGGGGTCTGAGCACACGGAGGCCGTCTATTCCCCACACGTTCCCCCCGCCCGTCGCCGCCCAGGCGTGTCCATAGCAGGTGACGGCATGCTGTCCGCCTGTGCGCGTGCGAGCAGTCCTTTATCTCAGCGGCTCGCGGGGTGTGGCTGGGGCTCCGGGGCCGTCTCCCCCACACTGTGGGTCCTCTGGCTGTGCCCCCGCCGTGGTGCGGTGAGGACAGGACGCCCCGGAGCTGGCCCGGGGCCTGTGCAGGCAGAGGGCCCAGCGCTTCCGGTGTGGGGGGGGGGGGGCAGGAGGACGCTCACACCCGCCCGCTCGGTGCCCGTCCCTGCGTCAGCTTGTCTTCCGCTCACGCTGTCCCAGGTGGGGGAGGCGTCAGGGCTGTCCAGGTCTAAGCTCATTCTTGGCAACGGACAAGCGATGGCAGGAAGGAAGGAGGGGACCCCCGGAGTGGGTACAACCAAAACGAGGGCCTGGCAGGTGCAGCCGTGAGCGTGGAGCCACCCGCTCCCAGGAAAGCCATGTTCATTGCTGCGTAGCGCCAGGGGAAGCGCGTTCTGCAGAGGCGAGTCTCCGTTCATTATTTCGCTCTGACGGGCCGTTCCACACGTAGCCAGCTGCCCTGTCTCGCCATCGAGTCGGCGCCGGCACAGCGACCTCTCCGGGTGGCGGCGCTCGCACCTCTTCCGTCTGGCCCGTTGGTTTGTCCGCTGCCCGTGTAAAGGCAGGGCCTCGCCAAACAGGAAAACAAACACAAACCCTGGCGGGGTCCCAGGATGACGCCCACTGTTCCAGCCGCGCCTCCCAAGCCGAGCACGTGCCCATCTGTCCCGCTGGGCGCGGCCCTCCGGCTCTGTGGCCCCCGCAGCTCCAGCTGTTGTGCTGAATCTCGCGTTTCTCTGCCACCTGACTGCAGGGCGGAGCTCGACCCCACATCCCGGAGCTCACACTCCTTCTCCCCCTCAGGCCCGAGGTCAGCCAGGCCAGGCCCTGGCACGCAGGGTGTGCGGGCACAGGGTCGCTCCACAGCTTAGGTGTACATATCACACGCACACACACGTGTACATACCCGAGTGAGTCATTCAAGCCAGGAGCAGGTCCCCGACCTCAGAGCCCGAACACCGAACACGCGTCTCTGTCCCCACATCCCTGCCCTCAGGACACAGGCCCGAGACACCGCCCCCCCCACGTCAGATGAGGCGTCACCCCGGGCGCACGGACCCGCCCTGGGAGGGGGTCTGGAGCCTGCTCCGTAGACAGTCACTCCCTGAGCTAGTCTCTCCTCGGAACTTGCTAGAATGCCGTCCCAGCCCGCGGGGACCTGGCGAGGGCGCCCACGCTAACACGGTTATGTGCTTAAAGCGCTTCGACGCTGCTGCTTGGCCCACACACCTTGCCTTTCCTCAGGCTAGCTGCAATAATTCTTTCTCCCGTAAGGCACTCCGTAAGCAACGACAAGGCTACGGCCACGCGAGGGAAGGAGAAGGCTGCCGCGAGCAGGCCCGTCACCGCCCGTCCGACATCTCACCACATGCTGCTGACATGCGTTAGGTGCAAAAGACCTTTTTGTACAGAGATATATTTTTTATGAAGAATTTGTAAAATTATTAAATATGCTGTAATTTTTTGATTAATGTAGGTAAATTGTTAAAAAAAAATAAATGTTTTTACAACACAAAACTGTAATTTTCCCAATAATGTACATTGTACTATCTCTCGCGGATTTTTCAGTTCCAGCCCATGAGTTAATATCACCGTGGCCTGTTAAAATGGACAGTATCTTTTTTTTGTCAAAAAAATAATTATCAAGAGAGTGTAATATAGCCTGTGCAATGCCACCTATCTTTAAAGCAAATCAGATTCTAATTAAATATTTAATTTTACATTTCTGTTTCTGGTGTGACTTCATTCACGCTTTCCCCCTGCGTGGGGGGTGTGGGAGGGGACAGGACTCTCCCCTGTGTGGGGGGTGTGGGTGGGGACAGGACTCTCCCCTGTGTGGGGGGTGTGGGTGGGAACAGGACTCTCCCCTGTGTGGGGGGTGTGGGTGGGAACAGGACTCTCCCCTGTGTGGGGGGTGTGGGGAGGGAGCAGGACTCTCCCCTGTGTGGGGGGTGTGGGGAGGGGACAGGACTCTCCCCTGTGTGGGGGGTGTGGGTGGGAACAGGACTGTCCCCTGTGTGGGGGGTGTGGGTGGGAACAGGACTGTCCCCTGTGTGGGGGGTGTGGGAGGGAGCAGGACTCTCCCCTGTGTGGGGGGGGTGAGGAGGGGGAGCAGGACTCTCCCCTGTGTGGGGGGTGTGGGTGGGAACAGGACTGTCCCCTGTGTGGGAGGGAACAGGACTCTCCCCTGTGTGGGGGGTGTGGGAGGGAACAGGACTCTCCCCTGTGTGGGGGGTGTGGGAGGGAACAGGACTCTCCCCTGTGTGGGGGGTGGGAGGGGACAGGACTCCCCCCTGTGTGGGGGGGGTGGGGAGGGGGAGCAGGACTCTCCCCTGTGTGGGGGGTGTGGGTGGGGGAACAGGACTCTCCCCTGTGTGGGGGGTGTGGGTGGGAACAGGACTCTCCCCTGTGTGGGGGGTGGGAGGGAACAGGACTCCCCCCTGTGTGGGGGGTGTGGGAGGGAACAGGACTCCCCCTGTGTGGGGGGTGGGAGGGGAGCAGCTGGGGGAGGCTCGCTGCTCAGGGGACAGGAGCACCATCCTCGTGATTGCCAGCCCGCGGCCCTGGAGGAGCGGGTGCACTGAGCGGGCCCCTCAAAGGTGAGGGGTCCCTGGGGGGGGGGGGGGTTGCCTTCAGATCAATGTGAGGTTCAGGTCCCTCCCGGGAGAGCCCAGGCCTCGTTTTTGCAATAAAAAATGTGAACTTCTGTAACTCCCTGAGCACCAAAAACCACCTCAGAAAAGCTCACGTAACGGCACTCCCCACCTCAGCCTCCACGAGGCTCAGGAAGAGGGGCCTGGCCAGGCATCTCCTGCTCGGAGCGGCCGTACCATCTGCCCCGGGCTCACGGGAAAGTGCTCTCCGCCCTCCCTGCCCAGGAGCAGCGCCTCCCGCTGTCACGCAGCGTGAAACACCTGCACGAGTTCCCCGGAGTCCAGCTGTCACCACAGGAAACAGCCGGCGGAATAAAAGCCCCACGGTGGCTCTCTGCGGACCAGCTGCCGGGCGAGAGGCCCTACTGTGCGCCAGTCACTTTGCGGAGGAGGTGCGTGCCTTCACCGAGTCCCGGCGCACAGTAGGCTTCGCCATCTTCCCGTGGTAGATGACAAAGCAGAAGCTCAGGGACGTTCCTTAAGGGATCCAAGAACACACAGCAGGGCCATCCTGAGTGAGAAATCGCTCCTCTCCTGCGGCAACGTTTTCTCTTACAAAAGCAAAACGAACTATTACAACCCCAGTTCCTCAGTGTCCTCGTCCCCGCAATGGAAGTGTTTCTTCTCCCAACGGCATGTGTTCTCTGTGATCCTTTGGGGAACAGTGGCCATCATCAGGGACTCCAGGGGCAGGGACTGGGCAGCTCGGCAGGGTCCCTGGGGCTCTGTCCACACACACGCACAACCCTGTATGTTCGCCTGGGAACTCACCAGCTTCTTACTGAGAACATATCAGCTGGGAAGTGGGGGTGTTGGAGCAGAGGGGGACGTGCAAGTTCTCACACTCCCTACAGACCCTGCAGGACGGTGTTCTCCCTACGTCCGGAGACCTCACCCACAGCCAGAAGTCCTTAACCCTAACCCTAACCCTAACCCTAACCTCACCCACAGCCAGAAGTCCTTAACCCTAACCCTAACCCTAACCTCACTCTCAACCAGAAGTCCTTAACCCTAACCCTAACCCTAACCCACAGCCAGAATCCTTAACCCCAACCCTAACCCTAACCCTAACCCTACGTCCGGAGACCTCACCCACAGCCAGAAGTCCTTAACCCTAACCCTAACCCTCACCCACAGCAAGAACTCCTTAACCCTAACCCTAACCTCACCCTCAACCAGAAGTCCTTAACCCTAACCCTAACCCTAATCCTAACCCTAACCTCACGCACAGCCAGAAGTCCTTAACCCTAACCCTAACCCTAATCCTAACCCTAACCACACCCACAGCCAGAAGTCCTTAACCCTAACCCTAACCCTAACCTCACCCACTGCCAGAAGTCCATAACCCTAACACAAACCGTAACCTCATCCACAGCAAGAAGTCCTTAACCCTAACCTGAAATCTAACCATAAATCCTAATTCTAATCATAAACCTATGTAGGCTAAACCTTAACCCTAAAGGTAACCACAACCCTAAACCCTAATCCTAACCTTAATACTAAAAGAAAAACTTAAAAGTAATCTTGACCCTAACCCTAAACTTAATCTTGACACAAACCCTAATAAAAATAACCATAAATCCAAACCCAAACCCTAACACTAATGCTAAAACCTAAACCTAATACTAACCTTAAACATAAATCATAACCCTAAACTTAACCCAAACCCTAAATCATAAACATAAACATTCCAAACCCTAACACTAACCCTAACCCTATCCTAACCCTAACCCTAACCCTAAACCTAACTCTAACCCTAACCCTAACCCTAACCCTAACCCTAACCCTAACCCTATCCTAACCCTAACCCTAACCCTAACCCTAACCCTATCCTAACCCTAAACCTAACCCTATCCTAACCCTAACCCTAACCCTAACCATAACCCTAACCCTATCCTAACCCTAACCCTAACCCTATCCTAACCCTAACCCTAACCCCATCCTAACCCTAACCCTATCATAAACCTAACCCTAACCCTAACCCTATCCCTATCCTAACCCTAACCCTAACCCTAATGCTATCCTAACCCTAACCCTAACCCTAACCCTAACCCTATTCTAACCCTAACCCTATCCCTATCCTAACCCTAACCCTAACCCTAATGCAATCCTAACCCTAACCCTAACCCTAACCCTATCCTAACCCTAACCCTAACCCTATCCTAACCCTAACCCTAACCCCATCCTAACCCTAACCCTATCATAAACCTAACCCTAACCCTAACCCTATCCCTATCCTAACCCTAACCCTAATGCTATCCTAACCCTAACCCTAACCCTAACCCTAACCCTAACCCTATCCTAACCCTAACCCTATCCCTATCCTAACCCTAACCCTAACCCTAATGCAATCCTAACCCTAACCCTAACCCTAACCCTATCCTAACCCTAACCCTATCCCTATCCTAACCCTAACCCTAAGCCTAATGCAATCCTAACCCTAACCCTAACCCTAACCCTATCCTAACCCTAACCCTAACCCTAACCCTAACCCTAACCTAAACCTACCCTAACCCTATCCTAACCCTAACCCTAACCCTATCCTAACCCTAACCCTAACCCTAACCCTAACCCTAACCCAAACCCTAAACCATAAACATAAACCCTAACCCTAACCCTAACCCTTTCTCCGTTGATGTCGGTGCGTCGTATCCTACAAAAACGTCCGGGACGCGGGCCGGGAGGCCTCACAGCGGGCCTTCTAGAACGCGGGAGGGTCGCTCCGCCCCTCCAGGTGTGTGTAGAGGACCAAACACCACCCTTGGGTTCGATGCAGAGAGCTCAGAGCACGTGATGCAGGGGCCAGGCCCCCGGGAAGTCACCGCCCCAGGGGGGTGGGGGGCAGGCGCCTGGGAACCTGCTCCCGGCAATCCAGCCGACGCCCGTGTGCGCTTGCCCAGGGGGCTCAGCAGGCGGGGGCAGCGCAGGGGGAGCATCGGCGGAGACCTCATCCCGGAGCTGTGGCTCTCCTGGCGCATGTCTTCCCGAGCCGGGGGCTCCCGAGCAGACGGACCACGTCCCTGGGCATCGACACTCACGCTCCACGGCTTGGTGGCTGCGCCTGCAAACCACCAGCTCCTGGGCCTGGAAACACAGACCTGGTGCTTCGGGCACTCGCGTGCCGCCAGGTGCCATTCCACGTGCCGCCAGGGGCCGTTCCACGTGTCCTGCATGTCACCTGGCTCCTCCGGAGCATGTTTCCACCGGCACCGGGGGATGGGCAGCGTCGGGCTGCGTGGTGAGGAGAACAAAGACGGGGCAATGACCTCCTGGAAAACTGTCCCCTTTGAGGGGACATGCATGGCCCCCGTTTCCCCTCGGAATGGAAGCTGGACCCCGAGCCCAGCCACGGGGGAGGGCTCTTCCCCGCTCGGCTGCTCTGCGTCCCCGCAGGTCTCTCTGCGAGTCTCACTCCCACTCACCCCCCCCCCCCCATTTCTTCTTTTTTAAATATATTTTTTAAATTGATTTCAGAGAGGAAGGGAGAGGGAGAGAGAGAGAAACATCAACGATGAGAGAGAATCATGGATCGACTGCCTCCTGCACGCCCCGCACGGGGGATCGAGCCCGCAACCCGGGCATGTACCCTGACCGGGAATCAGACTGTGACCTCCTGGTTCATAGGTCGATGCTCAACCACGGAGCCACGCCGGCCGGGCCCAATTTTTGTTGTTGTTGTTAATTTTTTTGGCTTCAGGACAAGCAAGACATAGAAAAAATACTTTTTAAAATAGATTTTTATTGTTGGTAGGAATGCAGCTCCCTCCCACACACCCCGGCCCCCTCCCCCCAGGAATCCACATGCTTGTACCTTTCAGGTGGGGCCGTGTCCTACCGCGGGAGACACACAGATAGCCTGTGTGGGGAAATGATTTACACTGAAGTCCCCTTTTCATTTACTTATGGTTCCGAGGTGTGTGCGTGTGCATGTGTGTGTGTGTGCACATGTGCGTGTCCACGCATGTGTGTCCCCGTGTGTGCTACCGTGTGTGTATGTATGTGTGCTTGTGTGTGTGCATTTGTGTGTGTGCATGTGTGTATGTATGTGTGTGTGTGTATATGCGTGTGTGTGTGTGTGTGTGTGTGTGTGTGTGTGGAGACCCGAGCAGATGCTTTGAAGGAGGTGGAAGCGCTGTGAGGGTGTCTGTCCATGCGTCCCCTCCGTGTCGGCTCCCGGCTCTATGAACAAATGTGAAATAAGATTTAAAAAGTTCGACCTCAGCTTCAGAACTTCGTACCCAATTTGTCCAAGTGCCCACTGACCGTCTTTGAAAGCTGACCCGACATGTGGTGATGCCTTCACGCCGTGTTCACCTCCCGACACGCAGCCGGGCCCTCTGCACGGACAGCGGCTCGCAGGGGAGCGTCGTGCGCGGTGCGTGGAGCGTGTGTGCACTCGGCGCTGACCCTGCGAGCGGAGGGACAGCGCGTCCTGAGCAAACGTGACGGTCGGGAGGCGGGGACACAGCGCCGGCGGCACATGCAGGCGCGGCCTAACCAGGTCGGTGAGAAAGTCAGCTGCTTCCCGGGCTGGAGGCTGCGGGGCGGGGCGGCCGACGCCGGCTCCGTGCGGGCCACTGGGCATCAGTAACCAGAATCCTGCTGGTGTGACCTGACCTGCTAACAGCAGAGACAAAAGCAAATCCCAAAGAATCAGTTTGAAAGAAATCGACACACAGGCCTCTATGCCACGTAGAAAATCAGTGCACGGATCCATTGATGCAGAGCAAAAATACAATAAAAATTGGCGAGTACAACAATGTCACCTCTTTACGACAAAACTGGGGAGATAGAGGCCACACAGCCATGAGCGTGTGGGACATGCGGCCATGGGCGGCGGGAGGCGGCGCACAGGCAGGCTGACTGCGCTCCATGCAACCGGACAAGCGCAGCCACACGCACGCTCAGCCCAGCGGCCGGGGCGGGGAGGTCAGCTCCTCCGAGGTGCTGGCCGCAGGTTACGGCGTTTTTATTTCCTGCTTAATGTTCTGTTGGGTTTGCTGTAATCGTGTTTGAACAATGAAAATGAGAGAATAAAATTTAGAAAAACCATTTAAGAGGCGGGAAATGATCATCGATGCCAAACATCAAATATGTCAGTAATTACTGAGAATGTGGCTTCTTATCGCAGCCTCGCCCACGAGCCTGGCTCCCCGGGCGCAGCAATCATGGCAAAATGCACCTTCGTGGATCCAGGCTTTTCAGGGACCAGTCCCGGGAGTCTAAACGCAGATGTGCAGCCAGGAGCTGCAGCCCTTAGGAAGGAGGGAGGAGCGAGGTCGTCGCGATGCCGGGGAGGGTGCACCGGGCGGCAGGGACCTGCCTTAGGGCTGAGGAGAGGCAGGAAGACCCCCGGTGCAGACAGAGCCCGGCTCCCACAGCACAGCAAGTGACAGCTCACCTTCAGCACAGCCGTCACCAGAACGGCCGGAATCTGGCTGAAGAACGTCCTTCAACCAGAGCATCACAGAAGAAGCCACACTGAGCCTGGCTGGAACCAACCCACTATATCCTCAGGGGGATTTAAAGAAAGGATACGCAAATCATGAAAGGGGACACGGACACCATGAAAGGGGACACGGACACCATGAAAGGGACACGGAAACCTTGAAAGGGGACACAGACACCACGAAAGGGACACAGACAGCATGAAAGGGGACACGGACACCATGAAAGGGGACACGGACACCATGAAAGGGACACAGACAGCATGAAAGGGGACACGGACACCATGAAAGGGGACACGGACACCATGAAAGGGCACATGAACACCATGAAAGGGACACGGACACCACGAAAGGGGACACGGACACCATGAAAGGGACACAGACACCATGAAAAGGGACACGGACACCATGAAAGGGACACGGACACCATGAAAGGGGACACGGACACCACGGACACCATGAAAGGGGACACAGACACCACGAAAGGGACACAGACACCATGAAAGGGGACACGGACACCATGAAAGGGGACACGGACACCATGAAAGGGGACATGAAAGGGACACGGACACCATGAAAGGGGACATGGAAACCTTGAAAGGGGACACAGACACCACGAAAGGGACACAGACACCATGAAAGGGGACACGGACACCATGAAAGGGACACGGACACCATGAAAAGGGACACAGACGCCATTAAAAGGGACACGGACACCATGAAATGGGACATGGAAACCTTGAAAGGGGACACAGACACCACGAAAGGGACACAGACACCACGAAAGGGACACAGACACCATGAAAGGGGACACAGACACCATGAAAGGGACACGGACACCATGAAAGGGACACGGACACCATGAAAAGGGACACGGACATCATGAAAGGGGACACAGACACCATGAAAGGGACACGGACACCATGAAAGGGACACGGACACCATGAAAAGGGACACGGACACCATGAAAAGGGACATGGACACCATGAAATGGGACATGGAAACCTTGAAAGGGGACACAGACACCACGAAAGGGACACAGACACCATGAAAGGGACACGGACACCATGAAAGGGACACGGACACCATGAAAGGGGACACAGACACCATGAAAGGGGACACAGACACCATGAAAGGGACACGGACACCATGAAAGAGGACACGGACACCACGATAGGGGACACGGACACCATGAAAGGGGACATGGAAACATGAAAGGGGACACGGAAACCTTGAAAGGGGACGTGGACACCATGAAAGGGACACGGACACCATGAAAGGGACACGGACACCATGAAAGGGACATGGACACCATGAAAGGGACACGGACACCATGAAAGGGACACGGACACCATGAAAGGGACATGGAAACATGAAAGGGGACACGGAAACCTTGAAAGGGGACGTGGACACCATGAAAGGGACACGGACACCTTGAAAGGGACACGGACACCATGAAAGGGACATGGACACCATGAAAGGGACATGGACACCATGAAAGGGACACAGACACCATGAAATGGGACATGGAAACCTTGAAAGGGGACACAGACACCACGAAAGGGACACAGACACCATGAAAGGGACACGGACACCACGAAAGGGACACGGACACCATGAAAGGGACACGGACACCACGAAAGGGGACATGGACACCATGAAAGGGACACGGACACCATGAAAGGGACACGGACACCACGAAAGGGACACGGACACCATGAAAGGGACACGGACACCATGAAAGGGACACGGACACCATGAAAAGGGACACGGACATCATGAAAGGGACACGGACATCATGAAAGGGGACACAGACACCATGAAAGGGACACGGACACCATGAAAGGGACACGGACACCACGAAAGGGACACGGACACCATGAAAGGGACACGGACACCACGAAAGGGAACACGGACACCATGAAAGGGACATGGACACCATGAAAGGGACACAGACACCATGAAAGGGGACATGGACACCTTGAAAGGGACACGGACACCATGAAAGGGACACAGACACCATGAAAGGGACACGGACACCATGAAAGGGGAAACGGACAGCATAAAAGGGGACACGGACACCACGAAAGGGACACGGACACCATGAAAGGGACACAGACACCACGAAAGGGACACAGACACCACAAAAGGGACACGGACACCATGAAAGGGGACACAGACACCATGAAAGGGACACGGACACCATGAAAGGGAAAACGGACAGCATAAAAGGGGACACGGACACCACGAAAGGGACACGGACACCATGAAAGGGACACAGACACCACGAAAGGGGACATGGACACCATGAAAGGGACACGGACACCATGAAAGGGGACACGGACACCACGAAAGGGACACAGACACCACGAAAGGGACACGGACACCATGAAAGGGGAAACGGACAGCATAAAAGGGGACACGGACACCACGAAATGGACACGGACACCATGAAAGGGACACAGACACCACGAAAGGGACACAGACACCACAAAAGGGACACGGACACCATGAAAGGGGAAACAACACCATGAAAGGGACACAGACACCATGAAAGGGACACGGACAACATGAAAGGGACACGGACACCACGATAGGGGACACAGACACCATGAAAGGGACACGGACACCACGAAAGGGACACGGACACCATGAAAGGGACACGGACACCACGAAAGGGAACACGGACACCATGAAAGGGACACAGACACCATGAAAGGGGCATGGACACCAATGAAGGTACACGGACACCACGATAGGGGACACGGACACCATGAAAGGGGACATGGAAACATGAAAGGGGACACGGAAACCACGAAGGGGACGTGGACACCATGAAAGGGACACGGACACCATGAAAGGGACACGGACACCATGAAAGGGACATGGACACCATGAAAGGGACACAGACACCATGAAAGGGGACATGGAAACATGAAAGGGGACACGGAAACCTTGAAAGGGGACACGGACACCATGAAAGGGACATGGACACCATGAAAGGGACACAGACACCATGAAAGGGGACATGGAAACATGAAAGGGGACACGGAAACCTTGAAAGGGACACAGACACCATGAAAGGGGACATGGACACCATGAAAGGGACACGGACACCATGAAAGGGACATGGACACCATGAAAGGGACACGGACACCATGAAAGGGACATGGACACCATGCAAGGGACATGGACACCATGAAAAGGGACACGGACACCATGAAAGGGACATGGACACCATGAAAGGGACACGGACACCATGAAAGGGACACGGACACCATGAAAGGGACACGGACACCATGAAAGGGACACGGACACCATGAAAGAGGACACGGACACCATGAAAGAGGACACGGACACCACGATAGGGGACACGGACACCATGAAAGAGGACATGGAAATCTTGAAAGGGGACACGGACACCATGAAAGGGGACACAGAAACCTTGAAAGGGGACGTGGACACCATGAAAGGGACACGGGCACCATGAAAGGGGACACGGACACCATGAAAAGGGACACTGACACCATGAAAGAGGACACGGACACCATGAAAGGGACACGGACACCATGAAAGAGGACACGGACACCACGATATGGGACATGGACACCATGATAGGGGACACGGACACCACAATAGGGGACACAGACACCATGATAGGGGACACTGACACCATGAAAGGGGACACAGACACCACAATATGGGACACGGACACCACGATAGGGACACGGACACTGTGAAAGGGGACAGATGAGATGCTCGATGTGCACTTGCCCACGTGGCCACAGTGAGTCGCGCACATTTAGGCTCCAGGACCCGTCCCGGAAGCTCTTCATGGGCTTCATCCCCAGTGGCCGGAAGGGCCTCCTCAATAGGACACGCAGGCTCCGTAGCGGAAGGTGGAGGAGGGCCCTCAGGAGTCCACCATCAAACACACGCCAGGAATGCTCACTGCCCATCTGTCCTAACGGGGGGAGGAGAGGTTCGAGAAGAAGACCTGGGCAGCTCGGGCCACACGGAGCACTCGGGAACAGCAGTGCACGCCCTCTCCATCTGGAGGCTGCGTGTCCACGGGCAGGTGTGGGAAGGGTTGGGTTCTTCTCGGGCCGTCTCCTTGGCTCTAGCTGGCCAGCTTCTTCCCTCTGCGTGTCTGTCCAGTCTCTGCTGTGGGGACAGAGAACACGGAAGATCCATGTATTGGCAGGAAAAGAGCTCACAGCTATTGGTCAGTGGACAAAGGAAGTCACCGGCAGATGCTGCTGCTCCCAGGTCTCTCTGGGGAGGGGGCGGGGTTGGGGGGCGGGGCTTCGGTTACTTGCGTGTCTGCATGTGTAGCAGACGGCTTATTCTCGGCTGTTTGTGCTCTGCCCTTTGGGCTTTGTAGCCTGTCCCAGCGCAGGCCGCGTGTCTTCCCTGCCCCGTGGATGCGGCACGTGGCCAGGTGTCTTGGTCTGGCCAATGGATTTAGATGGCGGTAACCGAGTAGAAGCCTTCAATGCATTCTGTGGCGTTGCTTGGCCTTTTGGGCTGTTGAGACCTGCGGTGAGAGGGATATGCCCTGGGAAATGGCTGGTCGCAGGGAGATGTGAAACCGTGGTGACCAGGGCTGAACCCAACCTCAGCCTAGAGTGAGCTCAGTGCCCCCGCCCTCCCCCCCACCCCGAGCAGGAAAGACGCATCCTTACCTGAGAACATGATGCTGAGTGACGTGGGCCAGACACAAAGGACCAACATGCGTGCTTCTGTTCCTGTGACACGCCCACAGCAGGCAGTTCACATGCAGGCTAGAGGCCGCCAGAGGGTGTGGGGGCAGGGCTATAGGGGCAGAGTTTCTGCTTGGAGGGTAGAAACAGATGTTACACTAGTTACACAACATCACACATGAACTTCATACCATTCCATAGGCAATGGGGAACTTAACAGGGTAAATTTTGTTATATACTAGTATGTTTTACCATCATTTTAACAATAACGCCATAATCTACACTAGTAAAAGAGAAATATGCAAATTGACTGTACCTCCACGACACCCACCAGCCAATCAGGAGTGAGTATGCAAATTAACCCAACAAAGATGGCGGGTTAATTTGCATATGCAGGCACAGAGGGGCTGGGGGCAGGATGGCCGCTTGCGCGTGCGCTGGCACCAAGCAGCCTGCGTCCTGGGGACAGGCGTCCTTAGGACCCAGGCTGCTCTGAGCCTGTAGGCCCGTGCGTAGGCCCGGAGCAGCCGGGGTCCCGGAACGACCCCTGGACACTCTGGGCCTACGTGCACAGGCGCAGAGCAGCCAGGGATGGGGCAGGAACATCCCTGGCACCCAGGTGCTCCGAGCCAGCATGCGCACAAACAGCCAGGGGCAGGGCTGGAACGTCCCCCCGTAGCGAGCCAGAGAGCAGACAGCAGGGCCCTGCTTGCCCCTGGCCCTGGCGGCGAAGGGCAAGCAGGCCCCCACAGAGAGCAGACACCAGGGCCTGCAATGGCATCAAGCAGGCAGGTCCGCAGAGAGCAGAGAACCACAGGGAGCAGGCCTAAGCTGTCAGTCAGACATCCTCTGAGGGCTCCCAGATTGTAGAGGGTGCAGGTCAGGCTGAGGGACCCACCCCGCACCCCCCATGCATGAATTTTGCGCACCAGGCCCCTAGTATACAATAAATACATATATACATATGTAAGTTCAGCCAGTTTGGAAACAGTTTGACAGTTTATTAATAAATTAAAATACTTCGTACTTGTCATGTATGACGCACTGCATAAAGATGTCGCTCTAGTAGTTGGCTATATGATGTGATGGTGCTTGAGCGATAATTACGGTGATGGTATTGTATTCACTCCCTGAAAGTGAAATTGATGTGGCAGAACAGAGATATATGTTTGTTATTAATCCTCACCCCAGGGTATTTTTTCCATTGATATTTAGAGAGAGTGGAAGGGAGAGGGAACGGAAGAGAGGGAGGGGGAGAGAGAAAGAGAGGGAGAGGGAGAGGCACATTTCCACATGTGCCCTGACCAAGGCCAGGAATCAAACCTGCAACCCAGGTACGTGTCCATAACCAGAAATTGAACCCAAGACCCTTCGGTGCATGGGGGTGGGGTGGGGCATGCTCTAACCACCTAGCAACACTGGCCAGGGCAGCTTTGTATGTATTTTTTCATTTTAATCATCAGATATCAGACTCATTCAGAGCAAGTCTGTTGTATGGACTCAGGCATCGAAGCCTCACCACAGGCTTCCTGTTGTGCATCCTCCCCGGTAGATGCGCCAGGATTCCTCCTCCATCACCCCCTTTGTGTCTGAAGAGCGTGCACTCCTCGTTCTCAGTGGGCAGGCCTGTCGCCAGCTCACGTGGCTTTTCCGTCATCTGACCAGGTCTCGTTCCCACTTCGTTCCCGGAGGGTGGTTGAACCAGGTGTGGAGGTGTCCGTGACGCTGTCCGTGACGCTGTCCGTGGCAGGAACCTCTCGTCGGTGGCTCCACGCACACGCTTCTCCCGGGAGGGCAGTACCCTTCCCGTGAGGCGCACACGGAGCACCCGTACTGATCACGCCACAAACCAAACACTGGGCCTTGGAGCGCGAGATCTTCAAGATGCGATGAAGCCGGTCAGCTATGCAGGAAAACTCCATCTCTGATATGTTTGTTTTAAAAAATGAAATTGATAACTTCCAAAAATATGAAAAATTTACGAAGACAAATGCCTAGTGTTACAACACATGTGTATCGCACTTTATTGCCACCATGGTCCAATATATTTCCGTACACTTTTGCTAAACTTCAGGAATACTTTGAGGATAAAATGACCCAAATTTCAATAGTTATTTTTCTTTTAAATTTGGTTTACAAGAAAAAAATATTAAAGTAAAAACGTTGTGTCCCTGGATCCGGGTGAGGCCTCGCGCACCTAGGTCCGGGTGAGGCCACGCATCCCTGGTTCTGGGAGAGGCCACGCGCCCCCGGGTCCGGGTGAGGCCATGTGTCCCTGGATCCGGGTGAGGCCTCGCGCACCTAGGTCCGGGTTAGGCCACGTGCCCCTGGGTCTGGGAGAGGCCACGCGCCCCCGGGTCCTGGTGAGGCCATGTGTCCCCGGATCCGGGTGAGGCCTCGCGCACCTAGCTCCGGGTGAGGCCACGCGCCTCTGGGTCTGGGGGAGGCCACACGCCCCCGGGTCCTGGTGAGGCCATGTGTCCCCGGATCCGGGTGAGGCCTCGCGCACCTAGCTCCGGGTGAGGCCACGCACCCCTGGGTCTGGGGGAGGCCACGCGCCCCCGGGTCCTGGTGAGGCCATGTGTCCCTGGATCCGGGTGAGGCCTCGCGCACCTAGGTCCGGGTGAGGCCACGCGCCCCTGGGTCTGGGAGAGGCCATGCGCCCCCGGGTTTGGGTGAGGCCATGTGTCCCTGGATCCGGGTGAGGCTGGGTCCCGGGTCCGGGTGAGGCCTCGCGCACCTGGCTCCGGGTGAGGCCACGCGCCCCTGGGTCTGGGAGAGGCCTCGCGCCCCTGGGTCCGGGTGAGGCCATGTGTCCCTGGATCCAGGTGAGGCCTGGCGCACCTAGGTCCGGGTGAGGCCACGCGCCCTTGGGTCTGGGAGAGGCCGCGCGCCCCTGGGTCCGGGTGAGGCCATGTGTCCCTGGATCCTGGTGAGGCTGGGTCCCGGGTCCGGGTGAGGCCGCGCGCACCTAGCTCTGGGTGAGGCCACGCGCCCCTGGGACTGGGGGAGGCCACGCGCCCCTGGGACTGGGTGAGGCCACGTGCCCCTGAGTCCGGGTGAAGCCGTGCCCCTGGGTCCAGCCGAGACCAAACCAGAGGGAGTCGGACCTCCGTTACCACCATTTGTCCACCATCCAGAGCTGAGGGGTCAGTGCTGACATGTACACATAAGGAACTGGTGGACATTGAAATTGGGTCTCTAAAGAACTGTTGGTCCAGAAAGAAACTCACTACAGACTGATTCATTTGCCTGTCAGCATAACTATTATTGCTCGTCTCACATTCAGTTCTTATAAGTATATCTCTAGTGACACATGATCTCGCTCATCTAGGGGAAATGATGAACAACATAGACTGATGAACAAGAACAGAACCAGAAACAAGGAGGCATCGATCGGACTATCAGGCCTCAGAGGGAGGATAGGGGAGGTTGGGGGGAGGGAGGAGAGATCAACCAAAGGACTTGTGTGCATGCATATGAGCCTACCCAACAGTTAAGTTCAACAGGGGGTTGGGGCATCCGTGGGGAGGGGTGTGGGATGGGAATGGGGGGATGAGGACAAATATGTGACACCTTAATCAATAAAGAAATTAAAAAAAAATAAAGTAAAAACGTAAAGCTTAAATTATTTTAAATTATATATTTCTATTTCTATGTAACCAGACTAAAATTATAATCTTCCCTTTAAAAATTATATATGCGTGTATGTGTTTGTATCTATGAGGGTGTATATATATGTCAAAACTTTCAATGTACTCCAAGTAGTTGAAATTCCTATCTCTGGATGGTATAGTATTTTTTTTCCTATGGAGAAAGAAAGAGTCCACAGTAATGGTTATATAGATTATGTGTTTTTTATGTCATTATGGAGATAGCTTCAAATGTGTAAACATCAAAGAAAAGAATAGTTTAAAATTTCACAATAGAATGCCGTAAAAAATTAACCAACGCAAATGAATAGTTTTGGAAATGTCTAATTAGACAAATACCTAAAATATAAACCAACTAATAGTCTAGAACATGCTTAATTATCTATTTCAGTTTAAGATCAATTAGCTATGGATAATTTAACAACAGTTGTTATCATATGTAAAATTTTAAATTAGATGTAGAAGATATACTATCATTCAATTTTATCTGTGATTTCTTTTCTGAATTTAATACTGGTGTAAAAAATAATACAGACACATTTTCTAAATATATCCTTTTTAAAATTTTATTTATTTAATTTATTGAGGTGACATCTATATATATAAAACCCTAATATGAAAATAGACCAAACGGTGGAACAACCGAACAACCAGTCGCTATGACGTGCACTAACCACCAGGGGGCGCACGTGGACGATGGCTGGCATCAGCACCAGGCTTGGTGGAGCAGGTGAGCAGGGACACCAGACCAAGGCAGGGCACCGGTTGCTGTCATCAGGGTGAGCCTCTGGTGGTTACTGAAAATTCTTTGCTTCCACGCACCAGGGTCCTGCCGGGCACTCACACCCACTGCAGGCCCTGATCACTCAGCACCATCAGCAGGTGCGAGCTGCGGCTGCTGGCCTCGATTGCCCCTCAGGGCTTCTCCACCTCCCCCTGCTCCTGAGGGGCGATTGGGGCAGCAGCCACCACTCACACCCACGCATGGCGCTGGCCCCAATCGCTCCATGCTGTCAGCGGGTGAGAGCGGTGGTGGTGGTAACAGGACTGCCAGCAGACATGGGAACAAGGGCCACGGCAGGAGGGGCTGGGGGGGGGGGGTGTGGAGGATGGGCCGAGACCTGCCCCTGTGCCTACCACAGCCTCTCGGCCCACGGTTCCTTTCAAGGTGCACGAATTCATGCACTGGGCCCCTAGTTGGTTAATAAAATTATATAGGTTTCAGTTATATAATTCTATAGTACATAATTTTTATATTGTGTTGTGTGTTCACTACCCCAAGTCAAGTCTCCTTCCATCACCATTTAGCCTCCTTTACCCTCTTCTACCTCCCGCCCCCTTTCTCCCTGGTAATCACCATGCTGTTGTCTGTGTCTATGAGGGTTTTTTTCTTAATCCCTTCACCTTTCCACCCCATCCCCACAACCACCCTCCCCTCTGACAGCTGTCAGCCTGTTCTCCATATCTATGAGTCTGTCTCTTTTTGTTTATTAGTTTATTCTGTTCATTAAAATCCACAGATAAGTGAAATCATATGCTCCTTGTCTTTCCCTGGCTGGCTTATTTCACTTAGCATAATGACACTTTCTCATTTCCATCGATTGTTGTCTCCTTGTTATGCGTGCTAAACCCAATGGAAATGAAAATCTTTTCACAGCAAACACTGTGGCACTCTCTCAACCAGATATGTAGATAGTGGATATCTTCCCCCATGAATTTTTAATATTTTAAGCTCCGTGTCCTACAGCTTCTCTGCAGAGGAAAGTAATTTATACATGCAAATTACCTCTTCCTCATTCTGCATTCACAGGGGAGCAAGGGGATGGATGATGATAAGTACATTTAACTTTAACTATGATGGACATTTGTGGTCTTTTCATGGGATGGATTTCAAGTTTTCTAATAGAATAAAATGGTATCAATAATAATGAGCATCACTTTATTTTGAAAAATTATTATTGAACACACACACAAAAAAAAAAACATATCTAAAAGGATGTCCTGTAGCCCAGGAGTGGTCAGATATTAATAGCAGCAGCAGATTTTACACCAAGTTCAGTCTCACAAGGGTGGTAGGTGACACTGCCCCATCCCGGTGACCTCACCTGCAGAACCTCCAGCTCTTTTCAGATGGAAAATTTAAATTATGTCTGTTTCCTTGATCAACAATCAAGTAGCTACTAAGAAAACAGTGTTTCACATATATATTTATACACTGAGTGGCCAGATTATTATGATCTCTGAATGCATAATAATCTGGCCACTCAGTGTGTGTGTGTGTGTGTGTGTGTGTGTGTGTGTGTGTGTGTATATATATATATATATATATATATATATATATATATATATATATATTTTAGAGGACCAGTGCATGAATTCGTGCATGGGTGGGGTCCGGCCACCCTGGCCAGGGGGAAGGGACATGGGCAGTTGGCCGGCCTGCCTGCTGGTCGAACTCCTGGTCAACGGGACAATTTGCATATTAGCCTTTTATTATATAGGGTATGTGTGTGTGTGTGTGGGGGGGGGGGTGATGTGTGAAGGAGTTGAGAAAAAGTAAACTCCATTTCCTGAAAATAATATGAGGGTGCCTAATCAAACAATATAGTGCATACTAAAGGGGAAATATTCCTCTTCAATATGGATTTTACTAGAGGCCCAGTGCAGGAAATTCGTGCATGGGTAGGGTCCCTCGGCCTGGCCAGCGATCAGGGCTAATCTGTGGGGGGGGCCAGTGGTGGCCCCAATGGCACCCGCCTTGGCCAGCCTGGCACCACCCACTTGCCGGCCCCACCACCCGCTGCCGCCGCCTGCCTCCCTTCTGTGGAGCGACTGGTGGGGCAATCAGGGGGCCCCTGCTGGCGCCCACCTTGGCTGGCCTGGGGGCAGCTTCTGTGTTGAGCATCTGCCCCCTGGTGGTCAGTGCGTGTCATAGTGACTAATTGTTCCACTGTTCAGTCAAATTACATATTAGACTTTTATTATATAGAACTAGAGGCCAAGTGCATGAAATTCGTGCATGGGGGGTGACCCTCAGCCCGGCCTGCACCCTCTCCAATCTGGGACCCCTCAGGGGATGTCCAACTGCTGGTTTAGTGGGATCAGGCCTAAACCGGCAGTAGGACATCCCTCTCACAATCCAGGATCACTGGCTCTTAACCACTCACCTGCCTGCCTGCCTAACGCCCCCAACTGTCCTCCCCTGCCATCCTGATTGCCCCCAACTGCCCTCCCCTGCCAGCCTGATTGCCCCCCAACTGCCCTCCCCTGCCAGCCTGATTGCCCCCAACTGCCCTCCCCTGCCAGCCTGATAGCCCCTAACCCCCTGTTAGCCTGATCTCGGCCCCAACTGTCCTCTCCTGCTTCTAGCCTGATCACCCCTAAGCCCCTGTTACCCTGATCTCGCCCCTAACTGCTCTCCCCTGCCAGCCTGATCTCGCCCTTAACTGCTCTCCCCTGCCAGCCTGATCTCGCCCCTAACTGCCTCTGCCTCGGCCCCCATCACCATGTCTTTGGAAAGAAGTCGGATGTCTGAAAGATGGCCGGTTGACCCGGTCTAATTAGCATATTACCCTTTTATTAGTATGGACAGATTATATAGGATAGGATTGCTTAAATGGGTGGGGGAGCCTTTTTCAGCAGGAGAAGATGCTTTTGGCAGACAATAACACATAACCCCTATATCTGGACTGATAGCCAGCCATATGCTCTATACTGCCAAACCAGTCATTAAAAAATTGAACCACTTTCTTACACCTTACACCAAACAGCTGTTGCCCTTAAAACCCCTCCTCAGCCCCCACCTTAGGTTCTGCCTTTGCAGTTCACCCAGATTAGGTTCTGATTGGTCAGTTTCTATGCCAGTCAGCATCAAAAGCTCCACCTCCAAGGCAGCCATTGGCTCCTCGCAGTTCACCAAGATTTGGTTCTGATTGGTTGGTTTCTATGCCAGTCAGCATCAAAAGCTCCGCCTCCTAGGCAGCTGTTTGCAGTTGTTGTGAGCTGGTCACTCCTCTTTCACCAAGTGAGGGCTGGCTGATCTCTGCTGTGGAGGTCACAGGACTGAGCCTGCTTCCCTGTGGCACCACCTGTGCCAGGGCTCCCACCTCAGAGGCCAGCTTGCAGTCTTGTCTGCAGGAAGCTGACAATATCTGGTCTGTGAAAGGGGTGCAGGGGCCTCGTCCCTGGTGCGTCCTTGTTCTCTGTGGGTCTGCGGGTCCTGTGCAGGCCCCACGTGCATCAGGATGAAATTTAGCTCCTGATGATCTCTGACTCCTTCATATATCCAGAATTCTTGAATTGAAATAATAAAATCTAATGTCTAGTAAAATAGCCCACATTAGTATTTGAACTGTGTGGCATCCCTTTAAACTTAATGCATCGTAATGTAAATATCTGTGTTTTCCGATGGTCACGACCCACAGGTTGAGAACCACTGCTGTAGAGCCTAAGACCATCGGAAAACACAGATATTTACATTACGATTCATAACAGTAGCAAAATTACAGTTATGAAGTAGCAACGAAAATAATTTCATGGTTGGGGGTCACCACAATGTGAGGAACTGTATTAAAGGGTCTCGGCATTAGAAAGGTTGAGAACCACTGCGTTAAATGTTTTAAATTAGCTTTCTCCAGTATTGGAAGGTTATTTTTAGCTTGATTTCTTTGGTTGCTGCTCTGACTAATTAAGTATGATTATTTGTTCCGGCAGAAATCTCAAGCGTACACACATTCCTCCAGGTCCAACACCACTGGTTCCGAAACGTGTTGGTCCCCTATTGCCTCAGGAGGACCATCTTTCAGGAGAGCTTCCGGGCCGGGTCTCTCGGGAAGCATGAGAGGGAGGTGTCACACAGGCCCCCTCGGAAGCACGTCTACGTGGCACCACGCAGAACCGCGTGAACTCACCCCGGGGCAGGGCCCGCGAGCCTGCCTGCACCTGCCCCGGGGCGCGTGCCTCTCCCGCAGGGTTCGCACAGCCAGGGTGGACTTCAGTTCTAAGGGAAGAAGAAATCGGTGTGTCCCACACATCACACAACATTTAGAAAACAGATTTGTTTTCTTCTCCTGGTGACTTTTATAGTCAGGAGTATACGGCATTTATCTTTCACTGACTGGCTTATTTCACTTAGCATAATGCTCTCCAGTTCCACGCAATCTCACTCATTTGTGGAATATAGAGAACATTATAAACTGATGAACTAAAACAGATACAGGGGCAAAGAAGCACTGAACAGACTGTCAAACTACAGCAGGAAGGCAGGGGAGGGCTTGTGGGGAGGGGTAAGAGATCAACCGAAGGACTTGTATGCATGCATATAAGCATAACCAATGGACGCAAGACACTGGAGGTGGGAGGTGAGGGCATGTGCCAGGGGATAGGGGAGACCCAGGGGAGGTCAATGGGGGAAAAAGGGAGACATATGTACTACTATTTGTAATACTTTAAACAATAAAATAAAATTTAAAAAAATAAAAATAAAAAAGTAAAGTCAGGAGTACACACGAGCTGTGAGTCAGCCAACTGCCATTAAAGGTCGTTTTTTCTGGAGGGAACGTGGTGTCCTTCTACTAAAACAGGCCAAAGCCTGATTGCCGAAGCCCATTGGACAGAAACGGGTCTTTCAACGCTCTGGGGCCCTTTCATCTCTGCTGGGAATGGATTAACTCAAAGTTTTCCCTTTCTCTTTATTTAACTTTTTCCCCCTATTTGTATTTCTAAGACCCTGAGCAAAGTCTTTCATCTGAAAATCCATAGGCCAACCTCCTTAAAATGCACAGCACAAGATCTGAGTATCCATTTGGGCAGACATTTCTAAACTTTCCTCTGTTCAATGTCATTTGAATTCTTCTCAAATAAGTTCAAAGAAGTTTTAGAACACACAGTATTCTTAGAGGCGGAGGAACTACAGTTTTGAAGTCTCGTATCCATTAAATGGGCCACATACATGACATGAACAGAATGGGAAATTTGACCAGGAACAGTATGAAAGGACCTCAACATTGCCACGCTAGCCAAGGAAGCTTGTCTGATATGAAATATTTTGGAGCTGACTATATTTGTTGAGCCTGAAATTGCCCATCCACACCATCTAATTCAATTCAATGAATACAGTCATCCCTCAGTATCCAAAGGGGACTAGATCCAGGACCCCCACAGATAACAAAATCTGGGTGCTCACGTCCCTTCTGTATATAGAGTGTGGTGTTTGCAGAGGGGACCTTACCTGCTCCTGTTTACTTTCCATTACTCCCATGTTACTTATCATGCCCAGTGCAAGGCAAATGCTCTGTAATAGTTGTCATACTGTATTGCTTAGGGGCCAGCTTTCTGGAATTATTTCTTTAAATATTTTTGATCCACAGTTAGTTGAATCTATGGATTTGGAACAACAGATATGAAAGCCTGACTGTATAAATTTATTTTACTCTATTCCATTCTATTGCATGCAATTCCACTCATCTATTCTATTCCATCCATTTCATCCTTCCCACTCCATCCATTCCATTTCATCCATTCCATCCCTCCCATCCATCCACTCATCCCTTCCCTCCCACTCCCTCTATTCCACTCCATCCCTTTCATCCCACTTCATCCATCCCACTCCATCCATCCCACTCCATCCCTTTCATCCCACTCCACCCATCCCACTCCATCCATTCCATTTCATCCATTCCATCCCTCCCATCCATCCACTCATCCCTTCCCTCCCACTCCCTCTATTCCACTCCATCCCTTTCATCCCACTTCATCCATCCATCCCACTCCATCCATTCCATCCATCCCACTCCATCCATTCCATCCATCTCACTCCATCCATCCCCGCCCCCCATCCATCCCACTCCATCCATTCCATTTCATCCATTCCATCTCACTCCCTCTATTTCACTCCATTCCTTTCATCCCACTCCATCCATTCCATTCCATCCATCCCACTCCATCCATTCCATCCTTCTCACTCCATCCACCCTCCTCCCCTGCATCCATCCCACTCCATCCATTCCATTCCTCCTCACCCTACCCTACATACAGGTGCTCAGTGTGTTCAGGAAGGTGCTGGGAATTGCAGGAAGCAGGTGATTACCACACCAGCTGTCAGAAGTGCACATTCTCATGTTTCTGCGTGGTGTTCTGAACAGATTCTACCGGGGCCTGGTTAAGGTCCTGCTTATAGAAGATATTGTAGACAGTACGAATTTGCCTCCCTCAACGTATATGCTTACATTCCAGGAGAATGGGCTTCGAAGCCACAGGACATTCCAAATAGCTGTAAACTCAGAGATGCGGGTCTTCGCTCCCCTACTAAACACCCCTTTATATTCCAAAGGGACTCCCTGCCCTCCGGAGAGGGGCCCTGCCCAGCTGCACCTCCCCCACCTAAGCTCCAGGTCCACACCTTTGGGACCCCTCGCCTGCGGTGTGGAGGGACCCTATCCGTGCAGGGAACAGCTGGCTCTCACCACTTCCGTCCACATTGGGAACATTAGGGCAAGAAAACCTATGTAGCTATTGCTCTAGGTGGGAAGTAACCGTCCGTCTTGGGCCAGAAACCACTTTCAGGATAATCCAAATGCTCTGATTGAGTGCCCAATCGATGGACGATAGGTTGATAGAGAGATGAAGTAAATATTACAGAAGGCAAACTACACATGTCCCAAGAAAAACTAATAAGAGGGTAGAAGACTTGGGGAAGAATACACTACAAATGTAGGTACTGAGTAGATACCTTGACGTCATGTGTCTTTTCAAATGACCTAGCCCAGTGGTCGGCAAACTCATTAGTCAACAGAGCCAAATATCAACAGTACAACGATTGAAATTTCTTTTGAGAGCCAAATTTTTTAAACTTAAACTTCTTCTAACACCACTTCTTCAAAATAGACTCGCCCAGGCCGTAGTATTTTGTGGAAGAGGGGGCCAAAGAGCCGCATGTGGCTCGCGAGTCGCAGTTTGCCGACCACTGACCTAGAGTGTAAATCTACTCCTGAAACCTACCTGATCCCATTAACCAATGTCACTCCAATACATTTAATAATTTAGAAAGGTTCCAGGGAATACAATTGGAGGGACTAGGAACAACTGAGCCAGGTCTCTACAGAGTCTAAAGTACAGCCCATCATCGATGGAAGGTCCAGTTTGAAAGACGGACCCACGTTTGGAGAGGCCCTGGATTCAGATTTGAGAAACGTGTAGATTTGAGTAAATTGGGAGAGGTTACAAATTATGGGGAAAATGACATGATCAGAGATGGAATTTTTCCTCAAAGAATGTATCTCACAGAGCTGAGCCAGCCTGACATTCTGGGTGCTTACGGGTATTATTTAACTGAAAACAAAAACAAAAGTTATTTCAAGTTACCCCAGATTATGTGATCTTTTGTGTCCAATGCTTTTACAAGAAACCTGTTTTGAGGTGAGTTGCTGGGAAATACTGTCAGCTTACTGACTGGGGTCTCCAGATGTTCTGAGTTCAGCTGATTTGCAAATTAGCGATCTCCGAAACGCCTACTAATTAATAGTCCGTGTCCTGGGATAGTCTCTATCATCCTGTCAAAGCTGCTGTGACGAGGAGCCACAGACCACGTGGCTGACGACAGACAGACAGACAGACAGACATGTGTTTCCTCACAGCTCTGGGGGCTGGATGTCCAAGACCAAGGCGTCAGCAGGTCTGGCGGGGCCGGGCCTGGCTGCGGAGCCAGCGGACATGGCTGGCCCCTGTGGTTTCCCTCCGGGCACAGCCCGGGTGTCTTCCTCCTCCGGTAAGGTCGTCAGGGGGTGGGATGAGGGCCCAGGGCAATGTGAGACCCTCGCTTTCATTGCACCCTCTCCTTCAAGGCCTGTCTCCACACGCAGTCACACTGGGGGGTGGGGCTTCAACGTACAATGTTAGGAAAACAGAAGCTTGTGTTTCTCGTGCGTTTGTGATTCTTCAGCCACGTTTCCTGAAATCCTCCAGCCTGTTTGTCCACAGATACAGTGTGTCTTCTGGGAGGGCGCCCGTGCCACTGGCCTCATTCAGACGCTTTTACTCCTAAACCCGATGTGCAGTTGCAAGCACGGGAGGGGGGGCGGGGCGGAGAGGAGAATGCAATTTACAAGGTGGTCAGAGTCCCTTTATTCCCTTTCCAATCCTTCATGTCGCCCCTTTTCCTCAAGGCTGGGTGCAACACGGGCAGAGGGTCAGGCTTCCCATGAAGTGTTGGAGTGTCTTCAAGGAATATTCTAGCATAAAAGAAAGTAACTTCCCAGCGTTCCCCCGGTCTGCGTTTATCTTATAAGAACAAGAGACATTAAGGTTTGGGGACATTTGGCTCAGATTACCATCACATAATTTATGGGAGCAATTTTCTCGTTTTCAGCACTCGTAAGCGGGATGCCTTTATTTTACCGCCTCCCTATTCATAACAATGTTATAGCTGCTTTAAGTCCTCCTTCTGCTCCCAATTGAAGACGTCCTTTCTGTAGACACGGATGTACGTTGCCTGAACCACCAGGAGCCTGTCCGTGGCTGGCGTCCACCACGTGGAGCAGGAATGCCATTGGGCCAACGCCAAGAGGAGAGAATCGGGGTTTGCCCTAAAGCATCCCATCCACTATTGGTTTGTGCAGAGTGATGGTGACCCTCCTTAAAGCAGCAGGCAGGCTTTGCAAAGGAGTGTGCTAATTCAATTACTTCGCCGGACAGAAGCCTTAGGAATTAAAAATGCTGATGATCCACTTGGAAAGAAAAACAAATCAATTTTGTTTCAGTGTGTTTGCAAGTGACTGCTTGTCTCGTGACCCTTGACTGACCTGAGAGCCCGGGACCCTCCGAGGCGGAATCTGAGGTGGGGGGGGGCACGTAGCCGGTCCCTGGGATGATCGACGTAAGGATGTGTCTCCCGGTGCTGGGAGCTCCCGACCAAGAACAAATACTATTAGG
The DNA here is from genome assembly GCF_027574615.1 of Eptesicus fuscus. Lineage (NCBI taxonomy): Eukaryota > Metazoa > Chordata > Mammalia > Chiroptera > Vespertilionidae > Eptesicus > Eptesicus fuscus. The sequence goes on along the minus strand of NC_072480.1, from coordinate 103,019,897 downwards.
AGCGTAGTGCGCGGCCGGCGTGGCCCAGTGGTTGAGCATCGACCTATGAATCAGGAGGCCAGGGTTCCATTCCCGGTCAGGGCACAGGCCCGGGTTGTGGGCTCCATCCCCAGTGTGGGGCGTGCAGGAGGCAGCCGATCCGTGATTCTCTCTCATCATTGATGTTTCTCTCTCTCTCTCTCTCTCTCTCTCTCTCTCTCTCTCTCTCTCTCTCTCTCTTTCTCTCCCTTCCTCTCTGAAATCAGTAAGGCTCTTTTTTGTGGTGAATCTGTTCAAGGTCCATAAATCTTACTTGTGTAGGTCTCTAGGGCAATCGCTCCCAGGTTTGGGGAAAGGGCGATCTCCAGAGGAGAAAGCACGCATTCTCTGGCCCCGCCATACACGTAACCATGGTGGGAGGATCGGCTAGACTGCAGGGCGCGGCAGAGCGACGGGGCGGGTGGCAGGGAGGGGGGTGCCTGTGGGGCACAAGTCAGGTCGCCTCGGGTTTTCCTTCTTCAGCCACCTTCTCATGACGCAGAGAACTTTACGCACAGGAAACGCGCCGACTGAAGGAGCGGAAGGGGAGCACACAGGTCTCCGCGCGGCCACAGGGATGCAGCCAGAACCCCGCGCAGCTCAGCGTGAGAACCGCAGAGCCTGGCCTGCGAACAGTCATGGTTCACAGGCAATGGACACCCTCCACGCAGCCTGCGATGTCAGGAGTCAGTCCCTCCCCTGCCGCTTAGTCACGGGTGGATTCCAGGAAGGGGATGCCCACGGGGACACGGCCATCGCGGGCTGGGAGACCTGCAGGGGGTGGGCAATCGGGGGGGGGGTGGCTGTAGGCTATTCCGAGACACAGGGGAATATTGACCGCACAACAGGAGACAGAACAATCCTCAGAGATAGCGGACACTTTAACGCCAGCCCACAGAGGTACGGCGAGCACACGAGTGCAAACAGCTGTGGGTCTGAACAGCTCTGTGCACAGCCTGGTTGCTATAGCATGATGCATAGGCACACACACATGTGTCATGGGCCATACCCGATGCTGACAGAATTCAAATTCGTTTCAAACGCTCTTAGAGAACTCACTGATGTCTTCCCCTGTGTTGGTTCATGAGACAATCCCCAGGTGTCCCGGAACTGCAGTCACTCAGACGTGGTCTCTGAGGAGCGGGACTCAACGAGAAACCGACGCAGCCGGAGAAGCAGAAACGCACCCCCAGCTTGGAAAGGAAGCCACGCATTTTAAAATCACCCTCCTGAACACGTCAAAGCAAAGTTTAGAACAAAACAACATTTTAAATAAATCAGAATGAAATTCCAAAACATCAGCGTGTGTGGCTGACAGCGAAGTAGTCCTCGGGGAACTTTAACAGTGAACACGGGAGGAGCGAGCAGACCCGACCAACATGGGTCCCCGTCCACCTGAGACTCAGAAAAACGGCAGCAAACAAACCGCCCTGCACCACGGAGGTGAGGGTGCGGGGAGCAGCCAAGGACGGGAGAGGCCGAGGGCTGGGGCCACCCTGAGAGCAGGGCAGGGCTGCCTGAGGCCGTGCACTCCCCTCCCCTGCCATCCGGAAACGACGGCCGAGGTGTGGGGGCATCGGCTCCCAGAGGAGAGGCCTGGCGCCTGGGGCCCGAGTGGCTCTGGGCCCGAGTGGCTCTGGGCCCGAGTGGTGTCTGGGGCCCGAGTGGCTCTGGGCCCGAGTGCAGAGCTGTGTCCTGGGTGCGGCGGCGGGTCGGGCAGTTGTGTGCAGGCTCCCTTCCGCACACAGGCCCGGCGAGGTAGGCCCGGTCCCTCCTGTGCAGGTGACAGCAGAGACCTGCGGACACTCCGAGGGCCTTGTCACATGACTAAGGGTCACATGACTGAGGGAAGCAGAGCCCGCCCGTTAACCTTCACAGTCCCTTCCCCTTGGCCGTGCACGTGGCTGCTTCCTGCTCGTGTCTGACACCTTCCTGCGCTATTTGGGCCAGTTACACGTTCCCTCTTCCGACGTTATAGGTTCCTCCGGTACAGAGGGCGCACGCTGTCCTCCTGTCATTGCTCCCGTGGCCTAAGCCTGAGAGAAGGAAATAGCATCTTTCTACCCTGGAATAATTATCAAAGCAGCAGCACATGACATTATCTATTCGTCTGTCCGTCTCTGTATTCAGTATCTCTCGTCTATTATCTGTCATCCATTATCTATCTATCATCTGTTACCTACCATCTGCTATCGCTGTCCATCTGTATGTGTTGAGTGAGGAAGGACATGTACCTATTGGTCATGTATGTCACGAAAGTTAAAAGAGCTTTTGAAAAGAAATAAAGTCATTTTTTATAAAAAGTGAAAGTTTTTTCTGAATAATTAAAATAGTATGACATCGACATATTTAACAATCATTGCATTTTTTTATGTACCCATAAATGTTCTAAGTGACTTAGTTTGTCTTCTAAACTAATGGGAAAAAATTAGTAAATAGTTTATATATCAAACTAGAGGCCCAGGGCACGGATTCATGCACCAGTGGGGTCTCTTGGCCTGGCCTGCACCCTCTTGCAATCTGGGACCCGTCGGGGGATGTTGGAGAGTCGGTTTTGGCCCAATCCCCACGGGCCAGGCCAACGGACCCCACCAGTGCATGAATCCGTGCGCCGGGCCTCTAGTATGCATATAAGATCCTTGGTTAATCTCTTCCCACCCTCACCCCTGTCCCCTTCCTTCTGAGATTCATGTGTTCCATGTTTCCATGCCTAGTTATCAGTGAGTATCATAGCTACCGATCAAATGGTCAAATGGTCAGACGGTCACTTAGGCTTTTATATATAGACTAGGGGCCCGGTGCACGATATTCGTGCACTGGGGTTGGGGGGTCCCTCAGCCCAACCTGTCCCCTCTCACATACTGGGTGCCCTCAGGGGATGTCCTACTGATGGCTTAGGCCCACTCCCCACTCTCCTTTGTGGGAGGCAACCGGGCTGATCAGGGGAAGGCACCAGCCCCATCACCCCACTGCTGCAGCCACTACCAGTCACCACAGCCACGAAGGTGTTTTCATCAACACGGACTCCAGTCCCTTCACCAAGAAACAATGACAACTTTCTTTAGGGAGGGAGAGACAGAGAGAAACATCAATGTGAGAGGGACACTTTGATTGGTTGCCTCCTGTATGAGCCCTGACCATGGGCGCCAGGCTGGGGGGCATGCAGGGACCCCTGGGCCGCACACAGTGGTGGCCCCCAAGGGTCTCCACACACCCCAGAGGCCAGCAGCCAGCCCCCCATCATGTGCGCCAGGCTGGGGGCGTGGAACCAAACTGCCTCTTGGTGCTGGAGCATTCCCAAGCGGCTGGGGGCACTATGGTGACAGGGGATGTTTCCACCCCGCCCCGCCCCCAGCCCCTTGGCTCCTGCACCTATAGGCTCAAAGTGGCCAGGGGGTGTTCTGGGAACCCTGCCACTCAGGACCTAAGCAAGGGGCCTACAGGCTCGGACTGGCCTGGGTCCTGAGGATGTTTGCGGGACCCAGCCCCTTGGCGCCTGCACCCTTAGGCTCCAAGTGGCCAGGGGGCATTCTGGGACCCTGCCCCTCAGGACCTAAGTGCAGGCCTACAGGCTCTGATCGGCCTGGGTCCCGAGGATGTTTATGGGACCCAGGCTGCTCAGGACCTAAGCGCAGGCCTACAGGATCTGAGAGGCTTGGGTCTGAAGGATGTTTCCCAGACCCCAGACTGCTGCAAGTGTTTGGGGGCGGGAACATAGCGACACGGGAATGTTCCCGCCCCGCCAAGGCTCCCAGTGGACAGGGGGCTTCTGGGGCCCCTGCCACTCAGGACCTAAGCGCCAGCCTACAGGCTCTGAGCAGCTTTAGGTCCCAGACCCCAGACTGCTGCAAGTGTTTGGGGGCGGGAATGTCCCCGCCCACCAAGGCTCCCAGTGGCCTGGAGGCGTTCTGGGGCCCCCGCCGCTCAGGACCTAAGCGAGCTGCCTGAGTCCGGAGGATGTTTATGGGACCCAGGCTGCTCAGGACCTAAGCGCAGGCCTACACGATCTGAGAGGCTTGGGTCTGGAGGATGTTTCCCAGACCCCAGACTGCTGCACGTGTTTGGGGGCGGCAACATTCCCGTGTCGCTATGGCGACCCGGGAATGTTCCCGCCCAGCCAAGGCTCCCAGTGGCCAGGGGGCTTCTGGGGCCCCTGCCACTCAGGACCTAAGCGTGGGCCTACAGGCTCTGAGTGACTTAGGTCCCAGACCCCAGACTGCTGCAAGTGTTTGGGGGCGGGAACATTCCCGCGTCGCTATGGCGACGCGGGAATGTTCCCGCCCACCAAGGCTCCCAGTGGCCAGGGGGCGTTCTGGGGTCCCCTCGGCTCAGGACCTAAGCGATCCCGCCTGGGTCCGGAGGATGTTTAGGGGACCCAGGCCGCTCAGGACCTAAGCGCAGGCCTACAGGCTCTGAGCAGCCTGGGTCCAGAGGACATTTACAGGACTCAGGCTGCTCAGCACCCGCATATGCAAATTAACCGCCATCTTGTTCGCTCTGATTGGCTGTGGGCGTAGCGAAGGTGCGGTCAATTTGCATGTTTGGGTATTATTAGGTTAGATATAGATAGATATAGATATAGATATAGATATAGATATAGATATAGATATAGATATAGATATAGATATATAGATATATAGATATATAGATATATAGATATATAGATGATGTTCACCAACAAAAGACATATTTTAGCCAGTCTTAATGATCAACTAGATTTGTTTACAATAAATCAATAACCTCCATACCCTTTCCCACGAAGAGCTCAAAATGTCATTTGAAAGATGAACTGCCCCAGATTTGACTTTTACTCTCACTCAGCAGACGTCTGAGATTCCCATGAGTAAGCAGCTCTGAGGGTCTGATCATCTGAGATTCCCCTGCGTAAGCAGCTCTGAGGGTCCGCCCCGCCTGTGTGATGCCGACAGGGAACGTCCATTGTAACTTCTTCATCTTCCGAAGGTCCGACCCGAGGTTAATAGAATCGCACGGAACAATGAGAGAGACCGTCCACTGCATTTTATTAAAAAACCTGACCCCTTGCAATTCAATTATACATGTGCCTGGCAAGGACGTTTAACTCAATTACACGGACTCATCAAAGGGTGCGAAACAAGCCATCCTGGCCTCTGGTCCATTAACGCGTCATTCTGAACCATCGGCTCAGCCTCACAATGACACTGGCACACGCGCTGCTGCTCTCTAGTTTGACACTAACCTTTCAGAATATCGGCCAGTCAGAAGTTGTGCAAACTGTGTTACCTCTCGTTAGGTGTTAATAATCCATGAATCAAAAACGTAGAAATATTCATTTTTCATTTCAGGTGCACTGAAGAGAGGTGGCCGGGGTCGTAGTTAGTGTCATGCCATCATCATATCTTCTTTGCTTCTTTTTCCAAATTTTTCTCCGTGTCTCCAAGGCAGTCTTATTGGTTCACCCATAGCAGCCTCCTCCTTCATGCCATGGTGACGCATTATCCGCCGACCCGGTGCTTGATTTACCCGTGTCCGCATCGGCCACACAAGTTCCACGGCTCCTGTGTCAACTCCGTGTACATCCCCTCTAACAGCTGCACGTTTTATTTTTATTTATTTTTTAAAATACATTTTATTGATTTTTTTTACAGACATTTAGAAACATCGATGAGAGAGAAACATGGATCAGCCGCCTCCTGCACACCCTCTACCAGGGATGTGCCCGCAACCAAAGTACATGCCCTTGACCAGAATCGAACCTGGGACCCTTCAGTCCGCAGGCCGACGCTCTAGCCACTGAGCCAAACTGGTTAGGGCACAGCTGCACGTTTTAATCCGATTGGAAGGACTTTCCCCACCTCTCACCCAGCTGGACCCTAATCCCCACTGAGGATTCATTTAAGAGAAAACCATTTTTCCCCCAAGAAATTTTAGAGCTCCTGCCTGAGTGCTCCCTGGCTGGTGTGTGCTCCCTCTGCTTAGTCAGATCACATGGCTGTGTGGAATCCACTGACCTCTGCCCTTGGAATTCTCCGTGCCCTTGTCTGAGCCCATGACTAAAGCGCCAGGTTACTGAGCAGCTGACCTGGCTGCGTGCTCACCTCAGTTCTCACCCGCCGTCAGCAGGTGGCCAGCACACAGTGGGGCCTCAGAACCTCCGGTGGATAAAGAAGCAGTGTCTGGGTCACGGTTCCCAGCAGGCCTCTGCCTCGGCCGCGGTGTGGGGTCACAGCGGGCCCCTGGCCTGGACGCCACGCCCTCCTTAGGGGAGCTAGACCTTCACGCGTCTGCCCTGGGCTTGTTCTGTTTCCTGGTGAAAGATCAGCTCCTTCAAGAGTGATGTGGTCATCCGTGTATCTAATGTCCTCAGTTTCAAAAGAGCTATGAAAGGAATAGTTTTCGACGAGGAATTATTATAATAAGGGAAAGTTATTTTCCCTTAAGATTTCTAGAAATTACAGTTTGTTCCAATTATGCTTTTATTGATTTCTACGCGCCTTAATGAAAAACCATACAACGCATCGGACATGAAACCATAAGGCTGCGCATCTATCTTGGGAAATTTATTTTATTATAAGTTTATCATAAAAACAAAACTGTTTTGTTAGCTGTAGCACTTGAAGCTCTCTTTGGAAAAGGAGAGTTTCTCTTTTAAAACAAACAACAAATATTACTTCAAAGGGGCAACTTCTCCTCCTGGCCAGGAGCTCAGCGGGTGGTGCGTTGAACCGGTACACCAAGGCTGCAGGTTCAATCCCCAGTCACGGCACACGCAAGAAGCAACCCATGAATGCATGAATAGATGGGACAAATGGATCTCTCTCTGTCTCTCTCTCTCTCTCTCTCTCTCTCTCTCTCTCCCCTCACCCCCCTCCACTCTCTCTCTCTAAAATTAAAAAATAAATAAATAAAGAGGCCCGTTCCTGTGTCACTCAGAGTCGTCACCTGGGTTTCAGGACCTCAGGGTCACGGCACAGCCAGACGCGACGGCCAGTCCCCCTTACTGACCGGAGGTCAGTGGCCCTTTTCCGTCCTCCTCCTCCTGCTCCCACCACGTGGCTGGATCTGGGTGAGGGAGACGGCCCTCCTCCTGCTCCCAGCACCCTCCCTGGGCAGGTGGCCTCCAGGGAGCTGCCCTCACCCCACACCAGCTGGCGACCCCACACCTGACCTGGTGGCCGTGGGCAGGTCGGCAGGAAGGAAGCCAGCCTCACCCGGGGACGCAGAGCTAAGCTGCATTTTTGATGAAACGTTCTTTCTTATCAACTTAACTGCACGTCTCAGTGGATGTGGAGATGGGGCAGGACCCAGAGCAGAGCCACAGGAGAGCCTGGAATCTTTAGGTGTCTCTCACACAAATCAGGGCTGGCCAGTAACCAGCCTTTTATATATATACTAGGGGCCTGGTGCATGAAATTCATGCACTGGGGGGGGGGTCCCTCAGCCCAGCCTGCCCCCTCTCACATACTGGGAGCCCTCAGGGGATGTCCTACTGATGGCTTAGGCCCGATCCCCACGGGAAGCTGGCCTAAGCCGCAGTCTGGCCTCCCTTTGTGGGAGGCAACTGGGCTGGTCAGGGGAAGGCACCAGCCCCATCACCCCACTGCTGCAGCCACTGCCAGTCACCACAGCCACCAAGGTGTTTTCATCAACACGGACTCCAGTCCCTTCACCAAGAAAAAAATACAACTTCCTTTAGGCATTTTCAAGATGTGTCTTTCATGGGATATGCATTTCTTTTTTTTTTTTAATCCTCACCTGAGGATATGTTTCCATTGACTTTTAGAGAATGTGGAAGAGAAAGGGAAAGACAGAGAGAAACATCAAAGTGAGAGAAACACTTTGATTGGTTACCTCCTGCATGAGCCCTGATCTGTGCCCCAGCCAGGGAGGAGCCTGCAACCTAGGTACATGCCCTTGATCAGAATCAACCCAGACCCTGCTGTCTGCAGGCCGAGGCTCTATCCACTGAGTCAAACCGGCTAGGGCAGGATATGATATTCCTTAGCCCCTCCAGCAGCGGACCTTCGTTTTTTTCTCCAGAAGTGTGGTGGAAAAACCCTAGATCACCTTTTTGGATTCTTATTACCCAAGTTACTAAGAATATTACCAGTGGCATACAGGAAGCTTAGCCAATGTGCAGTCAGAAAAGGTGTTTCCTCTATAGTTCACACCAATCACCGGCTGTGCCCTGCCCAGGCCTAAAGCCTCTGGCCAAAGCTTTAGGCCTGGGAAGGGGACCTCCTGCTCCCTGTGATCGCAGACACCGCCCATTGGGCAGGGGACCCCAGCTCCCTGTGATCGCAGACACTGCCCATTGGGCAGGGGACCCCAGCTCCCTGCAATCCACCACAGGAGCAGAACCCCTCGCAGGAGCCGACCCCCAGTTGCCTGAAATCCATCACAGGCTCCCTGCTGGTGCCCAAGGCCGGAAAAGCCTCCACCAGATGGTTTCCTGGTGGGCGTGGCTGGTGGGCGTGGCTGGTGGTGTAGCGGAGTGGTGGTTAATTTGCATATTACTCTTTTATTAGGTAGGACTAGAAGCCCGGTGCACAAAATTCGTGCTCGAGGAGGGGGCTCCCTCAACCTGGCCTGCACCTTCTCGAAATCCAGGAATCCTCAGGCAGGCATGCAGGCAGAGTGGTTAGGAGCGATCAGGCAGGCAGGTTCCCTCCTCCCTCTTGTCACGGTCCAGTTTAAAGGCCGGCCACACCCCCAAAAGCGCGATACCCAGAGTTCCGCAGCACCCTGGCAGCCCAGGGTCCACAGACCCTTCTCACCTCATGCCTCGGCGGCACAGGTTAAAGACCCTTCTCGCCACCGCGGCACCTCGGAGGCCCAGAGCCCACAGACCATTCTTGCTGCTGCCACACCCCAGCAGCCCAGAGCCCCACAGACCCTTCCCGCCTGCATGCCTCGGCAGCCCGGGGCCCACTGTCCAGTCGTCCATCCTGGTCGTGATGTCCCTAGGCTATTATTAGTATAGATTTTTTTTTTTCATTGATGTCAGAGAGAAAGGGAGAGGGAGGTAGAGATAGAAACATCCATGATGAGAGAGAATCATGGATCGGCTGCCTCCTGCACCGCCCCACACTGGGGAAGGAGCCCACAACCTTGGCATGAACCCTGACCAGGAATTGAACTGAGACCTCTTGGTTCATACGTCGATGCTCAACCCCTGAGCCATTTAGCTTTTATCAACTCATGATGGAAGCTGGGAAATCTTTAACTTCTCTTCCAACTCTAAAACTCCGAGAATCTATGGATTATAAACATGGGAAAATACTTCCCCAAAATGGACATGAAACGCAAAGATCCTTAATTATTTTTGCTAATCATTACGCTATGATACGTTAATTAATCTTAATATTACATTTCAAGAGCCCAATGGGTGATAGTACAGTATTTTCAACAATACTTTGAAAGCTCATCCATTTGTAGAATTTCACAGCCTTAACTTTTAATCCATCACCAACGGCTGACTTTTCCCCAGATATTTTTATATAATCCCCATTAACATGCTGTTGTGAATGAATACTTAATTAAAATGTATAATCATGTTCTAATTCCTTGCTTGTTTTCCTAAACAAACTTCTTGTTATTTATTAATCCATAACAGAGCATACTATTTGCATTTTAATTAACTTTCCAGGCTTGATAATCATTTGTTATTGCCGCTGTTATCTGCTCACACACAGGAGCCGATTCCCCACCCGTCATCTCACGCCCACGCCGGGACCGCGTCCCCTGCACTCACTCACCCTCCCCGGGAAACGCTGGCACAGGCTCTCTCCCCGCCGAGGCTTTGTCAAGTCAGCACTCCGTGCCTCGGCAGCGCTCACCAGACAAGGTTGTAAAGTCGATTGATTTGCTTAAAGTGTATGTAATCCGGGTGAATGGGGCCACATATGACATTAGAGGGGTGTGAACCAAACCCCCGACGGGGCTTAAATGCTCTGTCACCTTCCACGTGGGTTCCTGTCCTTTGGGGATAAGCCGTCAATGCTGCTCTGACCCGAGTGACAGCGAGCGCTCTCCTGTCCCCGGGCTTCCTCTGTCTCAGTGACGTGTCCACTCTGACCCGTCCCTCACCGGGACCCTGAGCGAGCAGCGCCCCCTTCAGGGAGGAGCTCACAGTGCGGTTGGCCCCTGCGCTGCCCAGCCCGGCTGGTCCATGCAGCCTCTGCTTCATTTTAAAATATATATTTATTGGTTTTAGAGAGACAGAGGGAGAGAGAGAGAGAGAGAGAGAGAGGGAGAGAGAGAGAGAGAAAGCTCGATGTGAGAGGGAAACATTGACCGGCTGCCTCCTGCACGCCCCCCACTGGGGATCGAGCCCACAACCCGGGCACGTGCCCTGACCGGGAATCGAACCAATGACCTTTCACTGCACAGGACAATGCCCAACCCCTGAGCCACACCAGCCAGGGCTCCCGTTCATTTTTGAAAAACTTTGGGAAAGACTCATTTTTTTAAACAATTTGATAAAGTGACATTGTCTCATTTAACTTCTAAAATATTGTAATCATAGCCTTCCCGATGAACCCATGCCCAGGATTTCATTTTGCTGGTTCATGAATGGGCGAACGAATGAGCGACTGAAACCAGCTGCCCCACGTGCGGCAGAGGCGGAGGTGAGATTCTTGTCTCAGACGCGAAGCCGGTTAACGAGAAGCCAGACAGTCACACGTCACCTCCGGTTATCTCTTCCCCTGACTGGAAATTATTTGCATTTTTACTGGAAGAGAGAAACTTTATAAGTTTACCTCTGTCCTTACAAAGTCATCAAATAGTTCATTTGGGCCTCTCTCTCTCTCTCTCTCTCCAGCCTTCTCCCTGCTGGCTGAGCTGTCAGCGGAACATGGGCAGGAGTCCCTCCGTCTTGCCGAGCTCTGAACACTCCCCGCCTCTTCTGTGCCTCGCTCTCCTAGGATGCCCTGGAGCCCCCACACCATCTAGCCCACCCCCTCCCTGCCCCCCTGCCTGCTGGAGGGGGAAGGAAACTCGCCTCGCCTCTTACTGCTGCTTCCAGACCGCTCCCTTCACCTCCACCTTCTCTAACCCCTCCAGGTCAGCACTGTTTGAAATATGCAGCGGACTGCACATCACTAGGAACTGGACAATGGATTGCCACGCCTTGCCCCCGTCGATGAAATCCCACCGTTTTCTGCTGAGTGGCCTGGGAGGCTGCTGCGGGGCTCGGTGAGGAAGCTGTGTCGGATGCGGGACGGGCACTCGCTCGCCTGTGGCAGCGGCAGAGCTGGGGCATGTGCTGAGGCGGCGGAGTGTGGACACGGTGAGGCCACAGTCCCAGTAGCGCTGGATGCTGGAGAACCTGGCTTCTGTCCCTGAGTCTTCCTTCGGGGGGGGCTGCTGGCCTGGGCCTGTCCCCTGTGGCTACGTCCCACGGGGTTCCCTGGGCTGGCGGCCCCTGCCCTGCCTCCTGGCGTCCTGCACTGTGTCCCTGAGACACAGGATGGAAAGGAGGTGCCATCCACCCCCGTCTTTCTGAGACCTTCCTGACAGAACCATCCAGGGTTTCCCACTTCCGCTGGGTTGATAATGGGCTGAAAGCTCAATGGTCCCTGGACCTGTGTTCCCTCCTCCTCCGCAGACGTGGGGTCTCCGCTGCGCAGAGGGGGCTCTGGGGCCAGCACTGGGGCTGACACTGGGGCTGTGGAGCTGCGGGGACCAGGCCCGCCCTGCACCTGAGGCGCCCGCTACCCTTATCAGCATCTCCCGCTCCTTCACCAGCTAGTGGCGTTGGGGAGGCCCAGGTCTCAGGAGCTCAAGACACAAAGCAGCCCGGCTGGCGTGGCTCCGTGGTTGAGCATCGACCTGTGACCCAGGAGGTCACGGTTCGATTCCCGGTCAGGGCACAGGCCCGGGTTGTGGGCTCCATCCCCAGTGCAGGGGCGTGCAGGAGGCAGCAGATCTATGATTCTGATCATTGATGTTTCTATCTCTCCCTCCCTCTCCCTTCCTCTCTGAAGTCAATAAAATATATTTTTTAAAAGAAACAGAGCAAACAACCAAATAGCAGACGGTCCGTCTGTGTTCTCCTCTAGACTCATCCACTTCATCAGTCAGCCACCCCTGCATCGTCCAGTTGGATCCCTGGCAGGTGGCCTCCTCTGTCCGGGGTGGGATCGCCGGTTTGTCTTGTGAGCCAAGGCGTCCTCCTTACCCTCCCAGCACAATGGAGGCAGCATTGCACCCGTGTGACACAAGCACACTCAAGAGCAGGAAGGAGACGCCGTTGGCCAAGTCCCACCTCTGACACCTGGAAGGTGGGAAACCAAACGAAGGGGGGCCCATTCCAAGCCCCGACTTCCCCCGCTGCATCTGTGAAACGGGTGAGGCTCTCAACAGGTCCCAGCAGGAGCCCCGTCCTGCGCGCCTCTGAACTCCCTGCCTGGCCTTGTCTGGCCTCGCTCCTCCTAAGGCGCCCTGGAGCCGCCAAGTCTTCCCACCAGGAGATGAAGGGCGGGCCATGGAGAGGGGCCTGCAGTCCCCACGGCAACCAGGCTCCGCCCGGGATGAGCCCAGGGTCGAGGTCGAGCACCCACCCTGCGGTCCGGGCCGGATCAGCAGCTGCAGCTCCGAGGGGTCCTCCGCCCGGAGTGAACAGACCCCCCTGACTCCTCTTACACAAACACCCGCCATCCCTGTGGGATGTGAGAGTCTCTCTGGCAAAGCGGAGTAAGGGACAGTTCTTTTTTTTAGCAAAAATTCTAGAGACGGAAGATGCAGGGAGCAGAGAGTCCGTTTACCCGTCTAATTTGCAGATTAAAGCCCCGCCATTTCCTGGGCTCACCCTTGAAGACCATGCATCTCCTAAAACCCGCTCACCGGAGAGAACGCCTCTCCTAACGCCGCTGCACACCCGGCTGCTACACCCCCACTCCTACGCCCCCACTCCTGCGCCCCCACTCCTGCGCCCCCACTCCTGCGCCCCCACTCCTGCGCCCCCAACTCCTACACCCCCACTCCCCAGTGCGTCCTCCTGAAAGACCCTCTCTGCCTAGGTTCCTTTCTTCCGATAAAGAAGTCGGGAAAAGTTACCGTCGCTGCAGAGGGACGGAGGCCAGGAACAAGGTCAGTCCAGCTCAGTCTTGCTCTGGATGATTGATTATTGCCCCCCCCTGCCCCCCGCCCCGACTTCATGGAATGTTTGAAAGCAGAATTCGCCAGGAAGCTCGGCCACAAAATACGAACCTCTTCGGGCTGCCGTGCACCTGGATCTGAGGCTCCTCCCAGCGGATCAGTGAACTGACGGGACAAGGTCCCCACCCGTGTCTTGTCCACGTGCGTTTTTACAGAACGGCCCTGCCCCCGCGAGGACAGAGGAGGGACCCGCAGTCCTGCGGCGACTGACCGCCGCACCGACTTCTTCCTCCCGAGCCTCCTCCTTCATCACGACCCCCCTGGCTCCCCCAAACCAACGCCGACAAACACCCCCCGCTTTCTGCCAGCCCCACGCTGACCTGTGGGCCCCGCGCACACATGCTTATGAACGACAGTCAGGAGTTCCTGACATGATTCCCTGAACGTGGACTCCCCTCCACCACCCCCACCCCATCGTCACCCAAACCAGGTCTCCTGCTGAAGGAGACCGGAGCCCCGGATCGCCAGGCCTCAGACTGACCCCCGTCTTCTCCTGATGGGACCTCCGCCCCGGCCAGTCCCTCAGGGTCCTCTCTGCTCTCCGCGTCTGCCCTCCCTCCTGCTCTCCGGCCTCAGCTCCCCTCCTCGGCCCCCCTCCGGTTTCCGCGTCACCGTCCCTCCAGAGCACGTGTGGCAGCTGCTCCCCCACTTCTTCCCAGCTCTCCTCCACCTTCCTCTCTCCCCACGCCCCTCGCCGCTCCCCACCCCGCCTCGGGCTCTCTGCGCTGCTCTGCTCTTCATCTGCTGGAGGGGCCACAGCAAACCAGGGTGCCCGTGACACGGGATGTCAGGCAGATGCCGGATGCAGGCCCCGAGAAGGCTTTTACCGGTTTCACCGCGCAGGCAGCTACCAAGAGAAGCATTCACTGTCTACCCGGAGCGTTTATTCAGCCGGTACCTGAGCGGGTTTACTGGCTAAGTCTTTCCCTCGCAGCCTATTCCGTGGGGCCAGTGACTCTCCTCCCGTGGCTCCCAGGGGCACCTGGCTGTGGACTCTGCATTCCCGACCCCGGGATCTCACAAGAGCAGGTCCACCTGGTTTTGCTGAAGACCAAGTTCAAGCCACCCTCTTTCCACCCCATTTCTGTTAACGTGCTACTCACACCGTTTCCCCGGCAGAAAACAGCCCTTCGCCCACCCCGGCCTCCCGGTCCTCCACGGCCCAGAGCCCACGTGTCTTCATTAGCTGCCTCCACGGGGCTTCACCCTCCCCGTCCCCGCGGCCACTGCCTTGGTGAAGGCTCTGACCTTGCTCCCTGCAGTAGCGTCTCCCCTGCCAGGTCTCCTAACCCTTCGTCCCTCCCATACCCAACGTGTAACAGTACATTGAAGCTGCTCAGTGGCTTGCTTAACACCTCTGATGGCGGTCATCACTGTCGGCATTAAATTGAAATGATACTTTTCTTGCCACTCAAACTAGAGCCACAGCCAACTCGCTCGAGTCGCCCCAAACACAGAGTTCTTTTCCACCTTTTCCCAGAGCTTTTTTCTGTGCTCGGATCGTCCAACCCAACTTCTTCCAGCAACCACAGACTTGGTCTTAAATCCTGCCAGTGCCAGGTACTCGCGTATCAAACCGTCCTCATGTATTTGCAGGCATTTCCTGACCATCAGTCCTGCGCCAGCAAGCACTGGCCGCCCTGACTCCTGGGAAGATGGGCGTCCTGCACGTGACCCAGGCTCTCACATGAGACTTGGGTTGACGAGATACAAAATGGGTGTAAAATCTGTGTGTTTGAGACATTATGTATTTGGGGGGTTATTATTTTTTATAGCCATTCTCCTAAACCAAATCTTCATTAGTTTTCTAGTAACTCCCCCTTCTACTTCTAACCCTTTAAGTTGGAGGAAGCACACTGCTCGATAACAAATTATACCACAAGGCGATCGTAATAAAACAGCATGGCACCCCCATAGAAACAGACAGGGAGATTAATGGGACAGAACAGAGGGCCCATAAATAAACCGGCCCTTCGTGTTCAATTAATATTTGACAGTGGAGGCAAGAACATACAATGGGGCAGAAAAGGTGCATTCAATAAATGGCGTTGGGAAAACTGGACAGATTTGTGCAAAAAAAAAAAAAAAAAAAACTGGACCACCTTCTTACACCATACACAAGAATAAACTGAAAATGTCTTAAAGACTTAAATGGTAGACTCAAACCCATAAAATTCCTACAAGAACACATAGGCAGTAAAATTTCTGACATTTCTAGTAGCTTTTCCTCAATATATATATCTTCAGGCAAGGGGGAAAAATAAAAAATAAACAAATGGGACTACCTCAAACTAAAAAGTTTTTGTACCACAAAGGAAACGATCAATAAATCAAAAAGACAGGGAGAGAACCAAGATGGCGGAATAGGTAAACACCTGTACTTGCTGCCTCTCACAACCACATCAAAATTACAACTAAAAGACAGAACAACTATCATCCAGAACCGCTGGAAAGCTGGCTGAGTGGAAGTCCTACACCAAGGGAGGTTAAGAAGAAAGCACATTGAGACTGGTAGGAGGTGCGGAGGTGTAGAAAGTGCTGGCACCCGGATGCACTGCTTTTTTAATCGGGAAGGAGATACAAGCTCCTGCTTGCTCTGAAGTCCAGTTCTGGGTGATGCTCTAGGGGACGCAGACACATACAGGGAGAAACTGGACTGTCTGATATCGGGGAAGGAACACAAGGGTGGCTTTCTTTCAGATGGAAGTTCCCGCACCGGTCATTGTTCCATAGCAAGTAACTCTCCGGTGCAGGGCTGACTGGCAGCTATTGCTGTTTGCTCCACCCTGGTGATTCCCTGAGACCCCACCCCACCCAATTTACAACCCCACCCAAGCTGTGGGAATCGGCTTTTGCATATGAATGGCCTGTCCTTTCTCAGCCTAAAACCTGTCAAACAGGCAGAAGCTGGGTCAGGAAGCCCCAAAGCTATCAAAAGAAGGTCCGAGAATAGGCACCAGCACCTTGCTTCACACCTGGGCCTTGTCTGGGCACTGCCAAACCCCATACAAAGAGGAAGAATCTTCAGATCTCTCTGTAGCTCCTGCTGGGTGGCCACAGGCAGTGGCTGACTTTGCACCTCCTTGGAGATCCAAGAGCCAGTGTACCCAGTGGTCAGTGTGAGACCATACCAGATTACAACTCTTCAGATCCATAAGAGACACACTCAGGGGGCAGACTCAGTGAGCACCAAAGCCCCACTGAAGCAAGTCCTGCTCCATAAGGGTGTCTCCAGCACAGCAGCTCTTCCACTGTAGACACAGCTGGTCCTCACAGCCAATTGGCCTGGAGGTCAATTCCTCCCAGTGATACCAACAGCAATCAAGACTCAACTACAACAAGACTGTGCACACAGCCCATAAAGTGGTGCACCAAGAGTGGCCACCTCAGGTGACTGGGGAGGCTAAACCACTGGTCCCTATAGGACACCTACCACACAAGGCCATTCTATCAACTCAAGGAGACATAGCAGCTACCCAATAAATAGAAACAAACACAAGGAAACAGCCAAAATGCGGAGACAAAGAAACATGTCACAAATGAAAGAAATGAAAGAAAGCAAAATACTGGATATAGAGTTCAAAACCACAATTATAAGGTTACTCAAGAATCTTCTAGAAAACTCCAAGAAACTTAGTGAGACCTTCAAGGATCTTAGTGAGGATGAAAAAAAAAGGGGGGGGGGGGGGGAAAGACCAGTCAGAAATTAAGCATACACTGACTGAAATAAAGAATAATATACAGGGATTCAACAGTAGACTAGAGGATCCCAAATATCAAGTCAAAGATTTGAAATGTAAAGAAGCAAAAAACACTCAACTGGAAAAGAAAAAAGAATCCAAAAATATGAAGATGGTGTAAGGAGCCTCTGGGACAACTTCAAGTGTTCCAACATCAGAATTATGGGGGTGCTAGAAGAAGAGAGAGAGCAAGATATTGAAAACCTATTTGAAGAAATAATGACAGAAAACTTCCCCTACCTGGTGAAAGAAATAGACTTACAAGTCCAGGAAGTGCAGAGAACCCCAAACAAGAGGAATCCAAAGAGGACCACACCAAGACACATCATAATTAAAATGCCAAGAGCAAAAGACAAAGAGAGAATATTAAAAGCAGCAAGAGAAAAACAGTTAGTTACCTACAAGGGAGCACCCATACGACTGTCAGCTGATTTCTCAACAGAAACTATGCAGGCCAGACGGGAGTGGCAAGAAATATTCAAAGTGATGAATAGCAAGAACCTACAACCAAGATTACTCTACCCAGCAAAGTTATCATTCAGAATTGAAGGGCAGATAAAGAGCTTCATAGACAAGAAAAATCTAAAGGAGTTCATCACCGCCAAACCAGTATTATATGAAATGCTGTAGGGTATTCTTTAAGAAGAGGAAGAAGAGGAAGGGGGTAAAGATAAAAATTATGAACAACAGCCCTAACCGGTTTGGCTCAGTGGATAGAGCGTCGGCCTGTGTACTGAAAGGTCCCAGGTTCGATTCCAGTCGGGGGCATGTACCTTGGTTGCGGGCACATCCCCAGTAGGAGGTGTGCAAGAGGCAGCTGATCGATGTTTCTCTCTCATCGATGTTTCTAACTCTCTATCCCTCTCCTCTTCCTCTCTGTAAAAAATCAATAAAATATATTTTTTTTAAAAAAAGAAGAGGAAGAAGAAGAAAAAGGTAAAGATAAAAACTATGAACAACAAAGTGACAACAAATACATATCTACCAACAAGTGAATCTAAAAATCAAGTGAATAAAAAATATGATGAACAGAATAAACTGGTGAATATAATAAAATCAGAGACATAAAAAGGGAGTGGACTGACAATTCTCAGAGGGAAGAGGGTGTAGGGGGTGTGGAAAGAGACTGGACAAAGATCTTACACCTATGGATGAGGACAGTGGAGGGGAGGTAAGGGCAGAGGGTGGGGTGGGAACCAGGTGTAGGTGAGCTATGGGTGGAATAAAAAGGAACATCTGTAATAATCTGAACAATAAAGATTTAAATAAATAAATAAACAAACAACGAAAAGACAGCTCACTGAATGGGAGAACATATTCGCCAATGATACATTAGATAAGGGGCTAATTTCAAAAATATATAAAGAGCTTAGAAAACTCAATACCAAAGAAACAAACAATCTAATTAAAAATGGGTAAAGAGGACGTACAGAAGGCCAATAGACATGTGAAAACATGCGCAATGTCACTAATCACCCGAGGGATGCAAATGAAAACCACGATGAGTTCTCACCTCACACCTGTCAGAATGGTTATCTTCAACAAATCAACAAACAGCAAGTGCTAGAGGGGATGTAGAGAAAAAGGAACCCTCATGCACAGCTGGTGGGAATGCAGACTGGTGTAGAGAATAGTATGGCTTTTCCTCAAAAAATTAAAAACGGGACTGCCTTATGACCCAGCAATTTCACTTCTGGGAATATATCCTAAGAAACCCCAAACACTAATTTGAAAGAAATATATATGCACCCCTAAGTTCACAGCTGTGTTCTTTACAATCGCCAGGATCTGGACTCTTCAGAGGGGCAGTGAGCCTGCCCTTGGCTCCCGAGGCGGCAGACCCTCTCTTTCCCAGACCGGCTGCTCTCGCTCTGGACATGGACTCGATGTCGCCTACAGCTCCTCACTCACAGCTCCTTGGAATGACAGCCCAGAGCTCAGGGCAGCCGGTCTCACTGCTGAGGGTGCAGAATGGGAGAAACCCCTGGAGAATGGTCCCTCAGAAAGGAGGACTCTTGAGATGGCCAAGGACAGAAATACCAGTCGACCAAGACCAAGCAACACTGGGCTCACCGGTTCACACAACAGGGAACTAAGGAAAGTTCTGGATGCAGAGCTGGCTTGCTGATTAAGAAGATCACATAATGATCTTAGTCTATCGATCTATTGATCATCTATCTCTCTATCATCTATCTATCATCTATGTACCTATCTATCATCTACCATCTATTATCTATCATCTATCTATCATCTATCTATTATCTATCATCTATCATCTATCATCATCTATCTATCTATCTATCATCTATCTATTGTCTATCATCTATCATCTATCTATTATATATCTATCTATTTATCTATCTATCATCTATCATCTATCTTTCATCTATCATATATCTATGTATCTATCTATCATCTATCTATTATCTATCATCTATAATCTATCATCTATCTATTATCTATCATCTATAATCTATCTGTCATCTATCATCTATCTATCTATCTATCATATATCTATCATCTATCTATCTATCTATATCTATCTATCTATCTATCTATCATCTATCATCTATCCATCTAATTTCTCCTTATTTGTATTGGTTTATCTTACTTTCTTCTAATTCGCCTTCACATTTGACCGATACAGGTGGATGTCATTCTTAGTGATCTCACAGGAAATGTGCTGCTTCCCACGGTCCACGTGTTTGTTTCAGAGACCGGGGCCTGCGTGGGGGGTGTGCTCACGTGGGAGCTGCCCTGTAGCCGGGGGGCGTGTTATTGTGATGGACACGTGACCGTGTCTCCCAGGTAAGGTCTCCTTCAGCAGAAGGAGCAACGCCTAAGAACACTGCTACGTGCCCGGTCCCTTTACCGTCCCTCCAAGGGGACAGGCTTCTCCCGTGAAACGTGGTGGTTTGGTAGGAGCTGCGATAAGAAGGTACTTTCACAGTGAAAACTTCTAAAGGGAGGGAGGGCGCCCCGCTATTACAGGGATAATGGAAGATTACTCTGTTCAACTCGGCATCACTTAGGGAGGAACAGGGAACCGGCGGCGTGCAGGGAGAAAGATAAACACAATGGCAAAGGCCTTCTCTTGCCACTTTCGGGAAAATGACAGGCAATTTCCCCCATTACCCAAAGCCATCCGATGTTTTAAAAGGTGGACATTTACGAATATGTTGCATCACCATTTTCTCTCGGTGGTTTTCAAGTCTCGCCGCTCATTGTTCTTGCTTTTCATCGCTGTGAGTGCTCTTCATTCCTAGCTCCGTGACTGCTTTAGTGTTTTAACTGTCCTTGTGATTTACAGCTAACTACGGGGCCGGGTTTGGGAGGGCCGCCTGTCAGCCTGAGCCGGGAGCGCTTCCCCCCGGGACTTGGCGCTCTCAGCCAAGCGGCGCTGACTGGCTGTCCTTTGTGTCTGTGATGTGTGGGTGTTCCTGTCTCTCTCTCTCTGCCCTGTCTCTCTGTGTCTCTCTCTCTCTCAAACACACATGCAAACATGCAGGCATTCACAGGTACGCCTCACTCATGGCACCTGTTAAACTGACACCTCTGATTCCCACTTACTGTGTCAATCCATGAACTTTTTCTTATTAATCTACTGGCATAAAATCATCCTTGTCATTCTTATCACTCGTAACACGGACCACATGTGTCCCCGGTATCTCTATGACGTCTATTAATAAAATAGTGTAAGCATTCGTTCTATAACGAACACAAAAGCTATCCACTCGCTGGACTAATATATAAATCCACCCAATGTCTGTGTAGAAGGACCATTAGTAATCACCATTCCCCCTGAGAAACAGTTATCAGCGATTACAGAAGAGAGCTTCCTGGCAAAGAGACATTAAAAATGCTAATGTTTTTCCTCTGTGTTGGGTTCAAACGGTAACATGCTTGCCCAGTACCCTGCTCTGACTATACAAGGGGCTGGATGGTGGTAATCCCCACAGGCCTGGGTTAAAACCCAACGCCCACTGTGACCGACCGTGCGAGAAGGTGGTCCCGTGGGAGGTGATTGGTCCTGAGGGTGTTGTCCGCCATGGGATCAGCGCCCGTGTAGGAAGTGTGGGGGATGGGATCAGCGCCCGTGTAGGAAGTGTGGGGGATGGGATCAGCGCCCGTGTAGGAAGTGTGGGGGATGGGATCATCACGGGTTCACGTGGTCGCCATGGGTGAGACTCGCATGAGTAGCAACGTGTGATGGCATGCTAGACATAGCCTATGATAACATCGGAAGCGTGCCGTGTGTGAAGGAAGATGGAACCCGGACAGCCCCCTCCTCAGATGCATTTCCACTTTCCCAGTGAAGTGCCACACACGGGGTCAGAGGGCACCGGCCCGGACCTATGTTCACGTGGACACCAGGTTACGGCCACTTCCATCCAAGTCCTGCCCTCCCTGCTTGGTTCTCACTCCCGCTCCTGCTGCTGGAGCTGTTGTGCCACATGCACTGCCGCCGGCCGGCATGCCCGCAGACACAGGCACCGTGTCTGTGCGTGTCCTGTACCCACGCGTGTGCACCGGTGGCATGGGGAGGTGTCATAGCTGCGTTGTGTGCAAACCCCGCTGGGGGAAGTCAGGTCTCACAGCAGCAGCTGAGCACCTGCGGCAATGGACACGGGAGGGCTCTGTCACAGGGAACGACATATGGCACACGGCATAGGTCACGTCTTCCACTTCTCTGTCCACGCTACCCTCGTGGCGATCCCCACAGGGCCAGCTGATCAGACGTGACTCTGCCCACACCTTTCTCCTCAGCCTCACGCTGAACATTCAGCCATCTTCCTGCAGTTACTTCTCCGCTCACGCTCAAGTGTGACGATCAGACACCCGACACGGAGCTACTGGAGGAAATGTCTGCTTGGAAGTAGCTAAAAGCTACTTACTCACACGTCGCTATCATCACTTCTGGTCATTTGACAACCCGTTTATGGAATTCTTCTTTTATCTCACCCAAGGATATTTCATATTGAGTTTTTTAGAGAGAGGAAGAGAGAGAATGGGAGAGGAAGGGAGAGAGAGAGAGAGAGAGATGAGAGAGACAGAAACATCAGTGAGAGACACATTGGTCGGTTGCCTCCCATACGCAACCCGGCCGGGGCTCAAACCTGCCACCTTCGGTGCACAGACAACTCTCCAACCCACTGAGCCGCTTGGCCGGGGCTGGACACGTGAATGAAACTTGAAGACGCCATCTCCTCCTTTACGCTGAAGAAAGAAAACAATGATTGATTTCCCTTGAGAACAGGGTCATGGAGGGTGATTTGTAGTCCACACGGCATGGTTCAAAAAGGGTGTGAAGTGATTGACTTGTGACCTAGCCTTTCATGGAAACAGACTGTTTCAAAGGATGCCCTTGAACTTACACATGCGGAGAGGACAGCGGGGAGCCCGCCTCAGAGACGCGGCGACACAGACGTACGTCAGCGAAGAATGGAACTTCACTGCACAGGGGAGAGAGAAAACAAACGGCCTCCCGGCGAGGGAGATGCATCTTGTGGGGAAATGAGATCGCTTCCTGTGGGACTAGGGAGGATGGCGAGGGGAGGGCTAAGGCCCCGCGGCACCGAGACTTCCCACCACGTCCCGCCTCTCCCAGATCATGAGCATCATGAGACGCCTCAGCGACCTGAGTGCACGGCTGTGTCTGCGACGTCCCTCAGAGAGCAGGACGTACACATGCCCATAGCAAAGCAAGCTGTCTGCACGACCGACCGGCGTGGTGCAGTGGTTGAGCATTGACCTATGAACCAGGAGGTCACGGGTCAATTCCCAGTCGGGTTGCGGGCTCCATCCTCAGTGTGGGATGTGCAGGAGGCAGCCATCAATGATTCTCTCTCATCATTGATGCTTCTATCCTTCTCTCCCTCTCCCTTCTTCTCTCTGAAATCAATCTATCCTACATAATTAAGAGCTAATATGCTAATTAGACTGAACAGCCCAATGACCGTCCAGGCGACATTCCGGACAACCATCTGGATGACCTTCTGGATGAAGCTGGGGCTGTGAGGGGCTGTGAGGGCTGGCCGAGGTTGTGAGGGACAGCTGAGGGAGCTGGGGCTGCGAGGGCTGAGCCCCTTGCACGAATTTTGTGCATTGGGCCTCTAATATATATATAAAAGGCTAAGTGACCGACCGTACGTACATCCAACCATCTGACCGGCCACCCGGCTGGTATATATAACATGCACTGGCAATTTAAAAATACACGTTGACTAGAGCATGCAGGATACATATAAAACTCTCACTGGCACCAATCACACGTGTGTTTTAATTTTATAATACTACTAGAGGCCTGGTGCATGAAAATTCATGCACTGGAGGGGGTCCCTCAGCCCGGCCTGCCCCCTCTCACAGTCTGGGAGCCCTCAGGGGCGGGAGGCAACCTGGCAATCATGGGAAGGCAACGCCCCATCACACCTCTGCTGCTGCCACTGCCGGCAGCGCAAGCCTTGGCCAGCCCTGGGCGGCTGGGGGGCTGAGGGGACTGGGGGACTCCAGAGGCAGGTGCGTGGAGTGGCCAGACCCACCTGGGAGTGGGCCCGGCCATGCTGCACATCTGCTGCCCCAGTGAGGCTGAGGGGACTGGGTGCCGCCATCTTGTGGCTGTGGGCGCCACCATCTTGTGGCTGTGGGCGCCACCATCTTTGAGGGGGTGGCAGTCAATTAGCATATCCCCTCCTTATTGGCTGTGGGTGCCTCCATTTTGTGAGGGTATGATGGTCAATTAGCATGTTCCCTCTTTATTAGATAGGATATTATATATACTATTTTGACATGCATTATTTCATAGTAACAAAATGACCGCACAAACCTTTCTTCTAATTAATTTCCTTTAATGTGCATGAATCCATGCAGCAGGCCACTGGTAAAAACATATTTTATGGCATTGTTTAAAAAAGATGTAAGATGACCGACTATAAACAGTGACACGAGATGCGAATCTACCTGGTGATCCCTGTCTCCTTCCACATTCACTCTCCTCATGGTCACCAGGAGGCACCTTTTCTGTTTTGGACTCTTCTTTTTTTTTAATTTAATTATATTTTCAAATGTCTTTTTCTATTTTTTTATTGCTTTCAGAGAGAGGGAGAGAGGGAGCAACATCAATGATGAGAGAGAACCATTGATCGGCTGCCTCCTGCATGCTCCAAACTGGGGATGGATCCCACAACCCGGGCATGTGCCCTGATCAGGAATTGAACCATGACCTCCTGGGTCATAGGCCAACCCTTAACCACTGAGCAACACCGGCCGGGCTGTTTTTGACTCTTCTGATGGGGATCCCATGACCTCTGACCCCACAGCGGAGGGATGGTGCTGTCACACCTGAACCAGTGACCCCACCCGCATGTCTCTAGAACGGGGCCTCCTGCTCGGCCGTCACCAGGACCCCGCCCCGCCAGCACACAGAGCCACATATGTCAGAAGCTGACTTCCAGGCTGGGAACATGTGATGGTTCCTGTGCTATTCCCACACCTACATAAATAACCATCAGGCAATGCGATCACCAAATGGGCAGGTCATTTTCTAACTTCTCTGACTCTCTCAGAAGTAATTTAAAGTTGTTCTAGTTATGTATTATGTACCATGTTTTATCATCGTTACCACCATTTTACTGAGGAGGAAAGTAAGGCTCGAAGGAATTAAGCTCCCGGCCTAAATGACACGGGAAGCAGAGAGGACCCAATCCGGGCCCCGTAGTTACAATCATTCGATGCTCCCAGTGTGAGATGGAAGGACACAGCGGGGAGGTGCAGGGTCCCTTTGCGCTAAAATCTTCAACGAATAAGCAAAAATTACTATGACTCAAGGTTTGTTTGTTTTACTCATTCAGTTTTTGCAACACAATAAATGCTCATTCAGGAACCTCAGCTAAAATAAACAGTTTGTAAGAAATCACAATGAAATTTCACTTCATAATATAGGTATAGAACTCTCCATTATCTTTGGTACTTAAGATACAACACGAATACTACGCTGCTGTAAAAAAAGAAGGAATTCTTACCATTTGCAACAGCATGGATGGGTCTGGAGAGCATTATGCTAAGTGAAATAAGCCAGTCAGTGAGAGATAAATACCACATGATCTCACTCATTTGTGGATGATAAAGAACATTACAAACTGTTGAACAAAAATAGACAGAGGCAAAGAAGCATCGAACAGACTGTCAAACTGCAGCAGGAGGTAGGGGAGGGTTGCGGGGGTAAGAGATCAACTGAAGGACTTGTATGCATGCATATAAGCACAACCAACAGACTCAAGACACTGGGGGCGGGGGGATGAAGGCAAGTGCGGGAATGCGGGGAGGGGGTAAGAGAGGCCGGGGGAGGTCAATGGGGGGAATAAAAAGAGACATATGTACTACTATTTGTAATACCTCAAACAATAAAATTTTAAAAAAAGATACAACACGGGTTGAAACGGAAAGATTTTTTTTACACCCCAATGTGGACATTTTGAGAACTTATTACAATACATTAATCATTTAAAATAATTTGCAGCTCAACCTGGTCTATGGGGCACTTAAGCCACACTCAATGCATATGCATGACGCGTTTGCATATTCACAGATGTGAAGTGCTTCCCTTTAATTGGAATTGCTGCAGTCCCTTAGCAATTGGTCCTGGCCATATCGCGGCGTATACCCACTTATTATGAAAGAAAACCCACATTAAACTTTAATAGGAGGACAGCGTTTGCATTATTTTAAGTCCAGTCTTGGTCTTTAAAAGGTTCTGCCGGTGCTGGTGTTTAGAGAGGTTTGTGGTTGAACCGCACTTTGCATAATGAGGAGGCTGTGGGGACTGTATCACAGGTAAATGCATTTTTTTAAGAATCTGATGTTTCCAGTTTTCTTATCAGTGAACCAACAAAGATCGCTGCTCCTCTCCTATGAGCTCAGTCGCCTGTCTCTAAGCCCTGCAGGCGTATGTAAGCTGCAGGTACTAGGAAACCAGTCATTGCTGATGATAAAGAGCTAAGCATCTTAGATAATTATCATCTCCCATCAATCATCATCTTTTCACCAGGTATCAGGACAGAAATGTTCTCAAATTTTGCATGAAAATGTATAATCACTTCTAGGAAAGAAGAGGGATTTGTTTAGCCATTCATGCCTTCATGTATTCATGGGACCAATGTTTACTACTCACTTACATGCCTGTACGAAGAGAAATGCTAAAGTAGAAAGAGTAATGATTGAAAAAATAAAACATTCAAGCATTGGCCAGACCCCACCCGTTCCACAGGAGACCTCCAACTTCCTTCTTCTGTGTCTCATCGTCAGTGTTTTCCTGCGTGGACCCGAGACAAAATCCCCTCCCGTGGCCCCGCTCATCGCCCTCCTCCCTGCATGTTTGCTCCCACCGGGTCTCATGTCATGTGAAGGGTTACCTCTTGTCCACGGGAGGTGGGCTCCAGCTCACTTTTCCAAAGACTTGCCTACCTGCACCCGTTCCACGTGGCCTGAATCGGGCTCCTCGCCAGTGCACGGCTCCGCACTGGAGTCTTCCGAGCGCGTTTCTTACTTCCCCGATAGCGAGCGACTCGGAGAGCATCCTTCCTGAGCTCTTGGTGTGGTGTCTGGGGCTCTGGGAGAAAGAGGGGAGTCCGTTACGGGTGAAGGAAGGAGTCTCCATTACAGTGAGTGAGGCTGGTCGAGGAAGCTCAGATTCTAAAACATATAAAGATGTTTTCTAAACCCTCAAAGCATGATCACATGGAATTCCCAGTAGTATTTTTTAATATTTTAAAAAATACTTCTTATTGATTTCAGAGAGGAAGGGAGAGAGAGAGAGAGATAGAAACATCAATGATGAGAGAGAATCATGGATCGGCTGCCTCCTGCACGCCCCCTACTGGGGATCAAGCCCCCATCCCAGGCATATGCCCTGACCCCTCCGGGAATCCAGCAGTGACCTCCTGGTTCATGGGTCTATGCTCAACCACTGAGCCACACCCTAGTTTTATGTAAATGTATGTCATGGCATTGTACTGTTATAACCCTTATAGTGTACATAGTAGATATTAATAAAATTACACTTATCAAAATGCCAACTCTACTGATAGGTTTTGCTAACTTGGACTTATTATTTATCATATTATTTTAGATCTTAGAACACATGTACTTATGTGAACAGGGGGCTAAGTTTCTTACATGTGAATTGGGGGTTATGTTTTTCTTAAGTTTCCTTTGCAAGACTTGTGGGAAGCATTTGAGGAGGTGACTCAGCTGTGAATCTAGCAAGCAGAACCCATAAGCAGGGTCAGACTGACCCACCAGGAGTCAAAACATCATCTCATCCACATCATCTCATTTACATCATCTCATCACCATCATCTCATTTACATCATCTCCTCACCATCATCTCATCCACATCATCTCCTCACCATCATCATCTCATCCACATCATCTCCTCACCATCATCTCATCCACATCATCTCCTCACCATCATCATCTCATCCACATCATCTGCTCACCATCATCTCATCCACATCATCTCCTCACCATCATCTCATCCACATCATCTCCTCACCATCATCTCATCCACATCATCTCATTAACACCATCTCATTGCCTGATGCCTGAGGAAAGTAGCTGATGTCTGCAGACCCCAGGCCTGCATGTAGCTGCATTCCATTCCCAGCCTCACCCAGCCCCTTCCCCTTCATAGTCCTGTCCCTGCACCTGCTGGGAGGCAGGATTTGATGCCCGTAAGCGCCCTGTCTTCTTGGTGGGCTGGCCTTCTCAGTAAACGACTTGTGGGATTCAACCCTATCTTCATGACTGGACACGGTGACAGGCCTCCTGAGCCCACCCAAGGAGTTCCTGGGAACAGTCATGAGACACAAACTTCCTTTCTCTCTGGTAGGAAGTGACAGGCAATTAGCTCAAGTCCTTCCTTACAGACACGTGGAGGGACACTGCCCTGTGGTGTCAGGTGCAGAGAACAGTACAAAGGGCTCACTGTGCCCAGCAGGCCCAGGGCGTCTCGGGGTGAGTGTCGGGGAAGACTCGCCTCTTCCCCATAAGCGCCCTGTGGCCTGTGGCTCCCTCATTGCCCAGGGCCTTCAGCACTGACCAATGTGGGTGCCAATCATGGACGGTGCCCAGACCCTGTGGTATCCATGGGCTTGCTCTTCAAAACCAGTAGGTCCACCCTAGCTGGTTTGGCTCAGTGGATAGAGCATCAGCCTGCGGACTGGAGGGCCCTGGGGTCGATTCCGGTCAAGGGCACATGCCTGGGTTGTGGGCTCAATCCTCAGTAGGGGGCGTGCAGGAGGCAGCCAATCAATGATTCTCATCATCGATGTTTCCATCTCCCTCTCCCTCTCCCTTCCTCTCTGAGGTCAATAAAAATAAATAAATAAATAAGTAAAACAAAAGTAAGTCCTACAAAGAAAGAGGCTTTCTGAAGGGGCTGCATCCTCTACATAATGAAAACTATAAATACGAATTCATGTCTTTCGCTATTTTGAGAACACTGATTAGGAAGTTCTTTTTTCCATAATTCGGTTGTTTTTGGGGCGTTTTTTTTAATTATAAAACTACAACAGTGACATCCAGTGTTGAGTAAAATTAATGGCAGGTTGTCCTGAGGATGGTAAGGGCCCTCGTGTTTTGAATAAAGATATTTGTGCTAATTTCCCACAGGAACGTGTACACGGAAATATACTGATTGTTCAAAGCAGTTTATGCCTGTGGGAGGGGGGTGGGCATCCCTGTAGGTGGGCACCCAGATGGCACGGCTCAGTGGGTGTTCAAACTAAAAGCCTTTCCCAGAACAAGCAAAACTGTCACTCTTCAGAGAAGACGGATCTGTGTGTGGAGAACTCTCCCCGGATTTAATAAAAATAAACACGGAAACTCATAAATCCATCCAGTGAGATGAGAGAACACGGGGCCAGTTTATAGAGGTTCATTTTATTTCGATGGACTCACCAATATTTGGAAAATACGATTTGTAAACCTACCACTCTCTACAGCATACAGCGGAGCGGTCCAGACAGGCCTCTAAGGGAGAGCTCGGGAAGCGGAGAGGCCCGGGTCCGGGGAGAGACGCGTGCCGCCCGTGGCTTCGGAGTGTTTGTTCTTGTGAATGATAAATGGTTTGGAGTCAATATATCTCTCAACGGTGCGGCTCTCCCCAGCCTGAGTGCTCCAAGCCGACCGGCTGGGTCTGAGTGATGGGGAGCGGGGCCTGGAACAGCATTCGTGGGAAGCGCCAAACCGCGGGGCGTGTCCTCCCCGTGGTGACACGGGGTGCCCTGTTGTTGTGGGGACAGACACAGCCCGGGGCCGGGCCCAGGGTCTGGACGGAGAACCACACGTGCGTGGCCAGTGGATTTTTGACAACATGCTAAGGTGCTTCCATGGAAACGGCGAGCTCCTTCACACACACGGGCCAGGTCATAGGACGCGGGTGTGGAGCGAAGCCATCACCCTGACCCGCCGCTCCTGCCATAGCCCTCCACCGACATGGCCAGGACCCGCGTGTTTCAGGACCCCTGGGGCTTCCAGAACACGCAACGCCACTGGGGTTTAGGCTAACATTTCCAGGCACACGCACACACACATGTGCACACACACATGCCTATTAAGATGAACACATGGATCCTCAGTTGCATGTGGCGTGTCTGCCCTTTGCCGCCAAGATGGGAACAGGCAGGCCCGGAGCCCAGGAGAGGCCTCTGTGTGCACGGGTCTGACCAAGGCTGCGTCCGGTCTGACCGCCTCCTGCACAGCAACGACAGGAGCCGGGGACAGAAGCCGCCGGACAGACGGCAGGACCCGGCGGGAGGCGCACAGCCAGGAGGCCAGCGCCCAGGTGCGAATCCCGGCGTCTGCGAAGCGCTGTGTCCCGGACCGCCTGGTCCCGCGTGTGCACCCCGGCGCCCGGAGGCGAGGGGCCAGGACCCCGCCTTGCTCCCGGGAGGGCGGTCACCTGGGAGAGGCCAGGTTCCTCCGAAGGGAACATCGGTTCCCGAGACCGGCCACCCCGCCACGTGTGTACCCGAGAGACGCAGAACCGCACGCCCAGAAAAGGTCGCATCCCACCCCCGCCGCCCGCAGGTGCCCCCCGCCTCCCGGGGGAGCCCGACCGCGTCCAGGCAGCTCACAGGCCCGCGTGGCACTCACACAGCGGACACGCCTTAACCCTCCAAGGGCACCGACGCCCACACGCAGCCACACGCGTGACCGTCCTGAACATGGTGCTGAAGAGGCGAGCACGGTCGCCGAGCACACGGTGGCTCCCCGCGGCCCACGCCACGCAGACGGGCTGCGGGTGAAACCTGCCGGAGGGCTGCGTGGAAAGGGCGCGAGACCCCTTTGGCTCCGTGGCCGCGCCCTGTGCTGTTCTCCGCGCGGCCTGTCTGCCCAAACCACCCAGAGGGCCACGTGACACACGTTTGATCGCGTCCGAGTCAGACCCAAGGGACAGCCTGTGGAAGGAAGGGACTGGATGCTCCCACCCACGGGGGTCGCCGCCGCAGTGGCAACAAGAGGCAGCGAGCGGTTGGGGGCCCGCGGGGCGCCTGCACCGGGAGGGTCACCAGGAGCTCCCTGGCTTTAGGGGGACACGCAGGCCATGTCCTCCCGCCTCAGCGCCCAGGTAAGTGGGGGTGGTGAGCCCCAAACCTCAAGGCTGTTTTCAAACTGCAGACGCGTTTGTTCCCAGGAGGGGGCGCTGTGCCGTCCTGGGACCTCTGCACCATCGGGGACACAGTCACAGCTGGGGTCCAGGGGCCGCTGCTCGGGCAGAAGTGCAAATCCGCCAAACAGCAAAGCCCGACTCCGTCCCCACACCCAGAGGGCCTGTCCCACCCAGCACCCAGAGCCCTGTGCCTCCCACACCCAGAGGTGCCACTCCCAGCACCCAGAGCCCTGTGGCTCCCCACACCCAGAGGTGCCACTCCCACCCAGAGCCCTGTATCTCCCACACCCAGAGGTGCCACTCCCACCCAGAGCCCTGTGTCTCCCACACCCAGAGGTGCTGTGCCCAGCGCCCTGTGTCTCCCACACCCAGAGGTGCCACTCCCACCCAGCGCCCTGTGTCTCCCACACCCAGAGGTGCTGTGCCCAGTGCCCTGTGTCTCCCACACCCAGAGGTGCCACTCCCACCCAGAGCCCTGTGCCTCCCCACACCCAGAGGTGCTGTGCCCAGTGCCCTGTGTCTCCCACACCCAGAGGTGCCACTCCCACCCAGAGCCCTGTGCCTCCCCACACCCAGAGGTGCTGTGCCCAGTGCCCTGTGTCTCCCACACCCAGAGGTGCCACTCCCACCCAGAGCCCTGTGTCTCCCACACCCAGAGGTGCCACTCCCACCCAGCGCCCTGTGCCTCCCCACACCCAGAGGTGCTGTGCCCAGTGCCCTGTGTCTCCCACACCCAGAGGTGCCACTCCCACCCAGAGCCCTGTGTCTCCCACACCCAGAGGTGCCACTCCCACCCAGAGCCCTGTGTCTCCCACACCCAGAGGTGCTGCACCCAGAACTCTGTGCCTCCCACACCCAGAGGTGCCACTCCCAGCACCCAGAGCCCTGTGTCTCCCCACACCCAGAGGTGCCACTCCCAGCACCCAGAGCCCTGTGCCTCCCCACACCCAGAGGTGCCGCTCCCAGCACCCAGCGCCCTGTGCCTCCCACACCCAGAGGGCCTGCTCCCGGCACCCAGCGCCCTGTGCCTCCCCACACCCAGAGGTGCCGCTCCCAGCACCCAGCGCCCTGTGCCTCCCCACACCCAGAGGCGCCGCTCCCACCCAGAGCCCTGTGTCTCCCCACACCCAGAGGTGCCGCTCCCACCCAGAGCCCTGTGCCTCCCCACACCCAGAGGTGCTGCACCCAGAACTCTGTGCCTCCCACACCCAGAGGTGCCACTCCCAGCACCCAGAGCCCTGTGTCTCCCCACACCCAGAGGGCCTGTCCCACCCAGCACCCAGAGCCCTGTGCCTCCCCACACCCAGAGGTGCCTCCCACACCCAGAGGTGCCTCCCACACCCAGAGGTGCCTCCCACACCCAGAGGTGCCTCCCACACCCAGAGGTGCCACTCCCAGCACCCAGAGCCCTGTGGCTCCCCACACCCAGAGGTGCTGCGCCCAGCACCCAGCGCCCTGTGCCTCCCCTGTGATTCCCTCCTGGCTTTCCTTTCCCCTAAGATGTCTTTATTTCTCATTATTTTGTAGATGTAAGAGAGAGACATCGATGTGGGGTTCGGCTTGCTGATGCATCCATTGGCTGCCTCTTGCATGTGCCCTGACGGGGTCAAACCCGCACCCCGGCGCAGGGAGACGACGCTGTGGCCCACTGAGCTGCCGCCAGGACCCCCGGGGTTTCTCCTTCTGCTCCTTCAGACGGACAGCCGCTCCCTTCTGGCGGTGGAGTGTGTGCACCTGCGCGCCCGCAGGGGGCTGGTCACAGGTCACCGAATTCGCCTCACAGGTAACCCGCTGTGGGCGGGCGGACCAGGGCCCACTGGTTCCCTCCCCTTTGCAGCCCGTCAGCCGACCCCGTTTTCAGGGAGACCTTTCGCCCCACTGCCGTCGATGGCAGCCTTCGGTAAACACCGAACCACTGCATTGTGGGCCGTTCCAGAATGTGCCGTTTCTTTCCAGAAAGTCCCGTGGCCGCCCTTCTGAATGCACCACTTCCTTCGGTGCGTTCCTCTCTGGCCCGAGCCCGTGACCTTCCTGTCCTGAGGAGGCGCCAACGCCGGAGCGTCGGCTGGCCCAGCGTTCACTGCGATTCGCTGTTACGTTGTTTAAAAGATCCTTGCCGATCTTCCTTATTCCCCCTTTCTATTCTCCAGGAAATTTTAAAATGTTGTCCCTCGTCAGTATCAAGAATTCACAGGAATCCAAGTGCGTTTGAGGAGCGTACGTGCATGTTCGTGTGCCAGATCCACAGCTTGCGCGGGAGTTGAAATACCGAATGCAAGTGCTAAATTGATCCTCAGCGTTCGAACCCTCCCCCTCGGAGAGCCTCTCTGTGGCTGGGAAGCATTCTGCTCCTGTGGCGAATCCCAGGCTCATTCGGCTTCTGCCCGAGCAACAATAGCGGTGATTACTGGGCTCCAAATAAACGCTGTAGTTACATGTGACCGTGGCGTAAATTGAAAGTATTTCGACCTGGCGGTGCAGATAAAGCCGCTCGGCCGATGGCGGTGGTCTTGCTTTGGAAACTGGCTTTTTGTCAAATCCTCTGCACAGAGCAGCCTTTTCGGAGAGAACGGGCTCCTAGCTCATCAGAGAAACTCCCCTCGGAGGGGAATCTGCACGCGAGGCCCGGAATAAAGCGCTCCCACAGCTCCTTATGAAATGCGCACTGACCTTTAACCTTCCTATCTCCCCCTGGAATGACCCTGGTGACCCTGGACCCCGCCGCGCCCTCCTCCCTCCTCCTTCCACACCTGAAGGACCGGTCTCCGCCCCTGCGGGTGCTGTTCCTCAGGCGGCCACCAGGTGCCGCTGTTTCTACGGAGAAGTGTGTGCAGGGCTTTGCGGGTTTCCTCCCCCACAGACCCTAACGGGGGCCTGGAGAGGGTGGGTCAGGACAGGGGACCCCTCTCTTCATCTCAGTGTGGCCAAGTGTGCGCCCCACTGGGGACCCCCACCCACAGGTCTGCTCTGATTCGCTCTTTAATGTTAGGGGCCCGCACAGGGGCCGGAACCTGCCCCGGCCTCGTCCCCTGCGGACGGAACGGCCAGCAATCGGTCTAGGTCAGTGGTCGGCAAACCGCGGCTCGCGAGCCACATGCGGCTCTTTGGCCCCTTGAGTTTTTAGCAGAGGCCAGCTTAGGAGTACCCTGATTAAGTTAATCACAATGTACCTACCTGTATAGTTTAAGGCTCTCCAAAGAAATTTCAGTCGTTGTGCTGTTGACATTTGGCTCTGTGGACGAAGAATCTGCCGACCGCGGGCCTAGTCCATCCACAGGCCCCGGCGGACTGTCCTGAGGAACAGCCACGGCACCACGTGGGCAGCTTTGCTTTCAAACCTCAAACACAAATGGCCACTTACCTCCTTCTCCGCAGAGAGGGGTCACCTGGCTCCCGGGGGCCTCGGAGGGGCCTGCTCTCCGCAGAGACAGCTGCGGCCCGAACGTGCCTTGCCTTCGCCTTGAGTCAGGAGGGGACGGCGGAAGTGCGATCCCTCCGGAGGCCCAGCGCGGCCCGCTCCTGGGCGGGGCCCTGCCGCCATTCAGGTTCCTGCAGAAACGCGCCCGCCCGAGTGGGCACCGCTGTGGAACGCTGCCGCTCGCTCCCTTTGGGGGTGGACAAAGGAGGAAGCCTGGGTGGCGCATGGGGGCGGGGGGGGGGCCTGAGCCAGCAGCCACCAGATGAGCTCAATCCTCAGAGCCCGGAGCACGGGGCGCCCTCGGGATTGTGGCGTGGGCCGTGCTCGCTCCGGCCGGTCCTCAGGCGGCGGCTGTTAGGTCTGATCACGTAATCAGCCCGAACGCAGAACATCCCGCGCCTTGTTCCTTAAAGGGTCGGCGGTAATTCCCTGGGCGCCTGAGCACTGCCTGAGTGACAGCAACGCGGGTTCCGTGAGAAAGAGAGAGGCCAGACAGCGAACCCGCCCCCCTCCGCGCCTCTCCCAGCCGGGCCCCCACGCGGCCTCGGGGTTCGGACTGGACACGAATGCATCCTTCCTGGAGAAGGACCGTGTTTCCTAGGCCGCGGTCAGTCCTAGAACTGCTGCTATGCGATGAAGTGCGTGCACTTAAAACACAGCCGGGCATCTCGGAACAGCCCATGATGATTGGAGGTCACAGGCTGATAGATCCTCCCTTCCCCCAACTGATGGACGGAGTATGACGTAAACTCCACCTGCAGCCGGACATTCCTGAACACCTTATATGGACTGGACATCGAACCACCAATCAGCACCTGCCAAATACCCTAAGCCCCCGATTCCTAAGTCCCTAGGCCCCTAACCATGTGCCTCACATGAAACCACCAATCAGCGCGTGCCGAGTGCCCTAAGCCCCGTCCCCTCCTTCCTCCCCTGAAAAGGCCCTCTCACCCGGCACCGCTCTTTCCCCTCTGGAAGGGAGCCGGCTGGGTCTTCTCTCCAATAGGCCTGTGTCCTGGTCCCTGGTCTCCGGCCTCTGTCTCGTCTTTCACAGGTGACGTGTCAGACATGAGCAGAGAACACGCCGAGACCACGCCACGCCGCGGCAGGGCAGACTTCACGGGACTTGTGCTTAGCGCGTTCGGGGACACAAAGGCGAGAGAGAGACTCAGAAATGAGCGGATGGAAGGAGGGAGCCGGGAGAACCCTCAAACCGGAAAGCAAGGAGATCCGCAAGGCTTAGGGGCAGAGTGGGCGCGGCTGAGAGAGGGTCCCGGAACTGCAGGTCGCTCGGGAGGAAATACCCACATGGAACACGAGGACGAAGGACCCAGTCCAGCGACGATGCCGGCGAGGGGGCGTGGGGTGCGGCGTGGGCTGTGGACGGAGGGGCGGGTGTCCGCCTGCCGCCCCCTGCGGGCGGTCTCGCTATCCGGGCTCGGTCCTGGGACGTGGTTAAAGCCTCTCTTAACCCTCAGCCGGACTGGACGGTTCCATAGTTCAAGCTTGCATCCGACTCAGGGTTTCGCTTAAGCGTTCCGGGGGAGCCGTGAATACGTGCAGATAGCACGCTCGGCGAGTAACGGCTTTTTAAAACGAGACCGATTTCAAGGGCACCCGCTCCCTTTGACCCGCACGCCTCCATTCCCCGAGGGCTCGCTGCTCGCCACAGACCCACCGTGGCCGCTGCCTTCGCTTATGGAAAGGCAGGTCCATTTCACAGGCGCAGCTGCTTGGCAACAACGTAAGGCCGGGACAACAGGGCCTCCCTGTAAGATGCTCGACCCTCCCCTCCATCCCGGTTCCCCAGCTCCCACTCCATCCGCCTCCTGCCTGCCTTCTCCGCATGGACGCCCACAGCTGAGCGCACGCCCGCGCGGCGCTGACAGAGCGCGGGACCCCGCATTGTGCTCGGGGAGGCCCCCCTGGTTCCCTGGCACCGCTCTCGGCCGCGGCGCTCTTATCAGCGCGCGGCAGGCGGCCGGGCTCTCCGGGAAATGACGGTCCCGGCTGAGACATGTTCTGGCTCCTCTGACAGTGCCCAGGCCGCCCGGGAGGCGGGCGCTTTGAAACAAAGTCCACAATATCCGTCACTTCGTCCCCAGCCGGATGCAAGGAGACTTTCATCACAGCCTCCCGCCGCGGGCCCCTCCACCCGGAACACGGACAGCGTGGCAGGCGCCTGCTCCAGACCCTTTGCGGGCTCGCTCTCCGTTCTGCGTCACAGGGCGCAAACAGAGCAACCGGGCGCTCGGCCGTGGAGTATCTCCATGGGTTTTAATAGACAAATAGCACCAACCGATGTACCAGGTCACCGCTGGATTCCCGGTCAGGGCACAGCCCCGCCCCACCCAGCTGTCTGCCGTGGGCACCCTCTCCCCGTCCCCACTCCCAGCCCCACCCCACCCAGCTGTCTGCCATGGACACCCTCTCCCCGTCCCCTGCGCAGCCCTCTCCCCAGCCCCACCTGCCAGCCCTCGCCTTGCTCTCCTCGGTGTGCAGGCCTGTTTATGTCCACCCGCTCCTGCGGGCGGTGATGCCCTCCTGTCCGTCACCAGGCCTTTGACTTCCAGGATATTTCCAGGCCCGGAGTCCTCAGCGTAAAACACAAACACATGTACAGCTGGACAAACATATCTCCTTTCTTTATGTCCTTATTCTATGAGCTCTTTCATACCCTTAAACATTTTTTACTTATTACCTTTTCCTTTTTTGTCAAAAGCTACCTTAAGACACAGCCTGGCCGGTGTGGCTGGTGGTTGAGCGTCAATCTACGAGCCAGGAGGTCACAGTTCAATTCCCGGTCAGGACACGTGCCAGGGCTGTGGGCTCCCTCCCCAGTGTGGGGCGTGCAGGAGGCAGCCGATCCATGATTCTCTCTCGTTGATGTTTCTATCTGTCCTTTGCTCTCTGAAATAAATATATATAATTGTTTTAAAGCCTAAGATGCAAACACACACCTGAGGCCACTGAGGGTCAGGGTCACAGTCTTCACCTCCGTGGCTATGACGTCCCGAGGCAGCAGACGTGTTTCCGTTTCATTGTAATCACAGGACCATCGTCATACGTGTGGTCCAGCAGCGACTGAAGTGCCCCGTGCTGAGCATGAAGGTGCACTATTCGTCTGTGCGCTTTCCAAGCAGAGAAACTGAGGACGACCTACCAGCCCGGATCACAGAGCTGGAGGGTGCATCCACAGTGGGCTCTGGGGCCCATGACCCCAGCACTACCCTCCGGAGCAGCGGTCGCCCGCCTTCCGGACCTCACGGCCACCAGGGGTCCACGGGCCACCGGTCGGCGACCGCTGCTCTGGTGGCTCTGAATTCTGAGGGATGTTCTTCCATGAACTGGCTCCTCCTAACACCCACGTCCTACACCGTCCGTTACGGTTAGCTGTGGGCACGACACAGCAGGTTTATAGGATTCTGCTGATTTAGAATAATACTAAAGTAACGGGGTGGGGAAGACATCAACAGAGTAAAAACATTTGCAAAAAGTGACTCCCTGAAAGATTATAACGCAAAGCCCTGTGAAAAGTAATATGCTAGAGAAATAGAGCATTTCATTCCGAGCTTTTCCAGATGTGTTAACGATTCATATATTTCCAAGAAATGTATTTTTGTCCCCAAATAGAAGTAATTTGTAAAAGTAAAAAAATACTTTACTATCTATAGATATTGGTTAAAATAAATATATTAGAATGGTATACTCACAATGAGAATAAACTATTTTTTGTTTGAACCATACCTACACAGAGGGGTCTGTACTTTGTTGTTTTTCTAAAATGCCTTTGTGACAGAAGTGATATTGATAAGGTTGGTAGAAATCCATTTTGGCTCACGGAGTTTGAAACCACCATATGTTTGTGTAAGTAACATGTATTGGCACTCAAAATAACGTGTCTGGGAGAAAAATGGACGTTGCCCACGCAATCAATCTCTGGGCAGTCAATTGTTTGCTATTATGATTTATTGAAAGCATCATGTCCCCGTGTCAATACCCACAGCAATTTACGTTTAGATTCTTGCTGACTTACAGAAACCAAAATTCAACAAAAGCTAAAGGAAAGACCCAACTCCACTTTACTTACCAATAAAAGTTTGCTGTGATATGACACAATGAAATTATCCTATATAATAAAAGCCTAATATGCAAATCGACCAAATGGCAGAACGACCGGTGGAATGACTGGTCGCTATGACATGCACTGACCACCAGGGGGCAGACCCTCAATGCAGGAGCTGCCTCCAGCCTGCAGGCCCCAGGCCAGCCAAGGTGGGCGCCAGCGGGGCCCCCCCTCCCATCACCCCACTGGTCACCTCACAGATCAGCCCTGATCACCGGCCAGGCCTAGGAACCCTACCTGGGGTGGGGTTGCACGAATTTCGTTGCACCGGGCCTCTAGTCTAATATGATTCAGGATCAAGTGGAAAAATTACACTGTGTGTGTGTGGGGGGGGTGTGCCCAGGTACGAACGCCATTTATTTAAAAAGGGAGACGGAGCATGCGTTACCTGGAGGCAAGGTGGTGGGTTGCCATCCCTGTGGATGTGGGTTCCTTGTCCAGCCTGAGATTCAGGGACGCTGTTGGCACCACGCGTGCGGGCTCGGTTTCTCTGCGTGGATTTTGGGCTGCGGCCAGGGGATCGGGCAGCTGGCGATGCCGCCCTGAACGCGCACGGGTCAGTGCCTGCAGGTGTCTCAGGTGAACAGGGGAGAGAAATAAAAAATTAGAGACATTGGCTCTGCCTGTTAAAATGGTGACTCTTTTAAAACACAGCTGCGGACAGCCAACTGTTCCCTAAGAGACACGCAGGCTGAGCAGTTTCTATAATTACAATCACGGGCGCCGGGCATTGCATATGTACTTCGTGTTAAGTTACACTAAAGTAAAGATCAAATATAATGGACCGGCCTCCCCTGCTGGCCATCTTGTGGTGGCCATCTTGTGTCCACATGGGGGCAGGATCTTTGACCACATGGGCGTGGCCATCTTGTGTGTTGGAGTGATGGTCAATTTGCATATTACTCTTTTATTAGATAGGATATATATATAGATATATAGATATAGATATAGATATATATGTTTATATATGTGTGTGCATATATATTGATTTCAGAGACGAAGGGGAAGAGAGAGAGAGAGAAAAACATCAATGATGAGAGAATCATCCATCAGCTGCTTCCTGCACGCCCCCTACTGGGCATCGAGCACACAATTCAGGCATGTGCCCTGACCGGGAATCAAACTGTGACCTCCTGTCCATAGGTCGACGCTCAGCCTCTGAGCCACATCGGCCGGACGACTTCTCAGCTTTTTATCCGTCGAGGATCACATTAGAATTTCTCTGGTGGCCGTTACTCAGATATTCTAAGATAGAGCTTCTTTGCATTCCTGGGGGAGTTTAGGATGTTCTTTGTCACATCCCTTAATATAGTTCAGAATGAAACCTCATTTGCTTTTCATTTAATTATTTACATTTGAATGCCATGCAAATCAGTTAGTTATCTGAATATCGGGGATAACCACTATGAACTTAAAAAACAAAAGAAACCAGAGGCACGGACGGTGCAAACATAATGCTCTTCACGTCCTGTCCAATCTGACAAAGACGGCCGCGGCCGCTTTGTTCTGCACGTTGGGGGATTATTTTGGAAGTTCACCATCTCCCTCTGCTGATGGATGATTGTGCAGCTGTGATACGAGGATAAGAAGGGAATAAGCATACATTATTCAAAGGAGAGATGCATAAGCGTGCACGTGGCTGTAGTCCTCATCTTCCAAACCCCTCGTCTAACTCTTAAACGTGCCATTCTGATTACCCAGTTGCGTTACAGCTGTAGCTGAGGCGGTCAGAGAAACGAGGCTGGAGACTCACTTCGCCTCTGTGCTGCTTCCCATCGGGTGCTGCGAGGATTCATTCCTCTCCGGCCCTGGTAATAGTCATGAGGAAGGCGCCAGCGGGACAGGAAGGACCGCAGCTGAGAGCTCAGGGCGGGCGAGAGCGAACCCGCTGCTCCGCTGGACCCGCCGAGGGGGGAGGGGGCCGAGGAGGAGGGAGGGTGTCGCCGTGCCCTCGGAACTCGGGAGAAAAGAGACAGCTTCCGGGCGGAATGACTGACCTGGCTCTGGAGGGAACCGGCTGAGAGGCCTGGGCCACGGGCTGGCGGGGTCGCCCAGGCGTCTCTGAAGAAAGCGTGCCTGCCGGGGGCCGGGGGGCGGGGGGACGGGAACAGGTTTCACGTCTCAGGGCTAACATGGGGTCAGCCTTGCCCAGGGCAGTCCACCTGGGAGCAAAGCCTGACCTCAGAGCCAGGTGTGCTCCTGACACAGAGCAAGGACTAACCGCCCCGGTGTGATGAGGGGGCAGGTGACCCCGGGCAGTGGAGGTGACCCCGGGCAGTGGAGGTGACCCGGGCAGTGGAGGTGACCCCGGGCAGTGGAGGTGACCCCGGGCAGTACAGGTGACCCCGGGCGGTGCAGGTGACCCCGGGCAGTGGAGGTGACCCCGGGCAGTACAGGTGACCCCAGGCAGTGGAGGTGACCCCGGGCAGTGGAGGTGACCTGGGCAGTGGAGGTGACTCGGGCAGTGGAGGTGACCCCGAGCAGTACAGGTGACCCCGGGCAGTGGAGGTGACCCCGGGCAGTGGAGGTGACCCCGAGCAGTACAGGTGACCCCGGCAGTGGAGGTGACCCGGGCAGTGGAGGTGACCCCGGGCAGTACAGGTGACCCCGGGCAGTGGAGGTGACCCCGGGCAGTGGAGGTGACCCCGGGCAGTACAGGTGACCCCAGGCAGTGGAGGTGACCCCGGGCAGTGGAGGTGACCTGGGCAGTGGAGGTGACTCGGGCAGTGGAAGTGACCCCGGCAGTGGAGGTGACCCCGGCAGTGGAGGTGGCCCCGGGCAGTACAGGTGACCCCGGCAGTGGAGGTGACCCCGGCAGTGGAGGTGACCCCGGGCAGTGGAGGTGACCCCGGGCAGTGGAGGTGACCCCGGGCAGTGGAGGTGACCCTGGGCAGTGGAGGTGACCCCGGCAGTGGAGGTGACCCGGGCGGTGGAGGTAACCCGGACAGTGGAGGTGACCCCGGCAGTGGAGGTGACCCCGGGCAGTGGAGGTGACCCCGGGCGGTGGAGGTGACCCGGGCAGTGGAGGTGACCCCGGCAGTGGAGGTGACCTGGGCAGTGGAGGTGACCCCGGGCAGTACAGGTGACCCCGGCAGTGGAGGTGACCCCGGCAGTGGAGGTGACCCCGGGCAGTGGAGGTGACCCCGGGCAGTACAGGTGACCCCGGCAGTGGAGGTGACCCCGGGCAGTGGAGGTGACCCCGGGCAGTACAGGTGACCCCGGCAGTGGAGGTGACCCCGACAGTGGAGGTGACCCCGGGCAGTGGAGGTGACCCCGGGCAGTACAGGTGACCCCGGCAGTGGAGGTGACCCCGGCAGTGGAGGTGGCCCCGGGCAGTACAGGTGACCCCGGCAGTGGAGGTGACCCCGGCAGTGGAGGTGGCCCCGGGCAGTACAGGTGACCCCGGCAGTGGAGGTGACCCCGGCAGTGGAGGTGGCCCCGGGCAGTACAGGTGACCCCGACAGTGGAGGTGACCCCGGGCAGTGGAGGTGACCCCGGGCAGTACAGGTGACCCCGGCAGTGGAGGTGACCCCGGCAGTGGAGGTGGCCCCGGGCAGTACAGGTGACCCCGGCAGTGGAGGTGGCCCCGGGCAGTACAGGTGACCCCGGCAGTGGAGGTGACCCCGACAGTGGAGGTGACCCCGGGCAGTACAGGTGACCCCCGGCAGTGGAGGTGACCCCGGCAGTGGAGGTGGCCCCGGGCAGTACAGGTGACCCCGGCAGTGGAGGTGACCCCGACAGTGGAGGTGACCCCGGGCAGTGGAGGTGACCCCGGGCAGTACAGGTGACCCCGGCAGTGGAGGTGACCCCGACAGTGGAGGTGGCCCCGGGCAGTACAGGTGACCCCGGGCAGTGGAGGTGACCCGGGCAGTACAGGTGACCCCGGCAGTGGAGGTGACCCCGACAGTGGAGGTGGCCCCGGGCAGTACAGGTGACCCCGGGCAGTGGAGGTGACCCCGGCAGTGCAGGTGACCCCGGGCAGTGGAGGTGACCCCGGTGTGATGAGGGAGCGGGTGACCCCGATGTGATGTGGCCGTGGGACTCTTGGAGCCGCCGTCTCAGGGCTGTGCTGCTGGCGAGTCTTACGCAGAATGCTGACCGCACCCAGCAGGTGTTTGAAAATCGGCGACATAAAGCTGGGATGCAGACACCCATGAGCGGATGCTCACAATGAGGTTATTGTGTGACGATGAGCTCTCCACACCTCGGTGCCCTGGGCCAGTCTCACCCGCGCCCTAAGGAGCTGCCGGGAGCCGGCGGAGAATGGGAAGGTGGGCGGGTTCTGAGGCTGGATGCTGGGGGGGGGAGGGGAGGAGGAGCCATGTGAGGGCAGGTCCGAGTTCTCCCTGAGCTGGGGCAGCCTCACAGGACCCCGTGCCCTCCCCCCGCCCCCCCAGCCCAGCTCTGTGCGCCTGGCCACGCCGCCCTGCGTGAGGACAGCCCGCTCACCGGGCCGCAGAGCCGCCCTCCGGAGAGGCCTCGTGTCCAGTCGGTCGCACTGGGAGCTGCTGGGGTGAGGAGCCCCGTTTGAGGG
Organism: Eptesicus fuscus; assembly: GCF_027574615.1. Classification (NCBI taxonomy): domain Eukaryota; kingdom Metazoa; phylum Chordata; class Mammalia; order Chiroptera; family Vespertilionidae; genus Eptesicus; species Eptesicus fuscus. The sequence continues at coordinate 102,977,249 of NC_072480.1, read as the reverse complement.
CGGGAATGAAATGTAACCCCAAACAGAAACAGGTCTTAATGCTGGCAACAGGAATACACAGGTTACCTGATATGCTACCCGCCCTGGCATTTCTGCAAATTAAAAATAAATCTCATTGTCAGCCTTTCAGCTTGATTACCGTGTCTCCAACCTCCACGTGTGCCCGGGGGCAGCAGCGAGAGCGATTCGCCCCTCGCGGGGTCTCCTGTACCGACACGAACTGCCGAACGGGGGACTCTCCCGTCTCCCTCCCCTGCTCCCTTGGGAAGCCTGCAGCCACGCCTTCTCCTCATCACAGGCCGGAGCTGCTAACGTTTTTGACGTGAAATTATCACAGGAAACTGGCAACAGCTCCCGGGACAGCTTCAGCCAGTGGGGTGAGGAGAGGCCGCGAGCGCGGGCACTTTTGTCACCACCGCCCTCGCCGCCTTCTTCCTCCCGCGTCGCGCTCCAGCCGCAGGCTCCTGGGGCTCCCGGCCTCTCCCAGTGGCTTCCCCGGCTTCTCCCCGGCGTCTCCCCGGCTTCTCCTCCAGGCGCCTCCCAGAGCCCAGCATCGTAAAGTGATGCTTGCCGTGCCCTGTTCGCCAGCGGCAGCCCCTTCCCGTCCGCCTTGAACTCCCCGCCCGCCCGCTCACGGAGCTGCCGCACCGCCCAGGTGGCCCAGGCTCCCCCGATGTGTCCAGGGTGAAACCGGCTTCCTTCAGACCCTGAGCAGCGAGTGTGCCAGAGAGGAGGGCTGCTGCACACACCTGCCTGGCCCGGGCGTGGCCCAGGCGTGGCACCAGGCATGGCCCAGGGCGTGGCACCAGGTGTGGCGCAGGGCGTGGCACCAGGTGTGGCACCAGATGTGGCACCAGGCGTGGCACCAGGCGTGGCACCAGATGTGGCACCAGGCGTGCGGGAGGCGGTGCTGGAGTGAAGGCTCCTGGGAGGCCGGGAGGAGACGGCCTGCGGCTGCCTAGCAGCGCTGTCCACAGGCCCGGCCCGGGCCCAGCCTTCCTTCCGGGACGGGGTCAGGAATTGCAGCTCTAGGGCCAGAAGGAGACGGTCCCAGAGGCTGCTCCACACCAGGACATGTGGGGGGGGGGGGAGGGGGCCCCCTGGAGCGGACAAGCCTGTGCCTTCCCACTGAACCCCCGTGGCAGGCGGGCACCCCCTGTGCGGGCTCCCTGTGGGCGCAGCAGCACGCTCTCCCTCCTCCGCCCCCACCGAGGCCGTCTCCCGGGCCGGCTCCTTGGGAGGGGGAGGGGAGGCGTGAGCCCACATGCGCTCACTGAGAGCCCTTCAGGTGCCCAGGGCGACACGCGGCTCACCGTGGACTCGGCGTGGCCTGGGCCCCTGGCGGCGGCCACTGCTGTCCTGCGCCCGGAGGCGGGCAGGCGGGGCTTCCCCTAAGGCTGTCTTCAAACCCCCAGCTCACAGCCAGCGTCCCCCTAGGGGATCCTTTCCCGGACCTGCCCGTGCGGGCTAACCCCCCCCCCAGCCCCCCTCTGGGAGACGTGGGGCACTGGTGCAGGCAGGCAGGCCCTCACTTCCTCTAGAAGGAAGCGCTCCTTCAGGTAAAGCTTGTTTGCAGACCTTCAGCACGGCTTCCGCATGAAAGTTGAGTTTAATGGTAACTCACGTCCACCGATGACCTTTCCTCAGAAACCATTCGCTCCGTCTGTCACCCCCTTCTCGCGGGCAGCGTGGGGCTCCGTCCTGTGGCCTGAGACGCAGGTCCTCGGCGCCAGGCTCTGGACGACTGAGCGCGGACAGCAGTCCCAGCGCGGCCTCGCCCCTCGTCCTGTGCCCTAAGGACTCACTGAGCAGCCCCTCCCGTGCGTCCGAGTGTGTAGTGTTGGCAACAGCCAAGGAGGACGATTGTCCAGCTCTGCTTTTCCTTTTCTTTTTCTTTTTTTGGTTAATCCTCACCCGAGGATATGTTTCCATTGATTTTTAGAGAGTGGGATGGAGGGGAGAGACCCACAGAGAGAAACATCGATGTGAGAGACACATCCATTGGCTGCCTCCCGCCCGGGCCCAGACCGGGGCCGGGGATCGAGCCTGCAACTGAGATACGTGCCCTTGCCCGGAATCGAACCCTGGACGCTTTGGGGTGCGGGTGGATGCTCTACCCACTGAGCCACACGGCGCGGGCCAGCTCTGCTCTTTCATTGCTCTGTGGTCGCCACCCCGCAGGTGGTCAGGTGGTTAACATGTGGGAGTCCCGTGTCCCGGCCCTGGCTGCTGCACGGGCCTCCTGTTGGACCTGCTGACTGCCGGCGGCCACAGCCTGGCTGCCCTTTCCCGCCCGGGGCTGGGCGCTAAGAAGCAGGCCTTCCCTTCGAGATCAGCGCCAGCATGAAGGGGCTTCCACCTGGGGATGGAGTCCCACTGGGAGCAGAGAAAACGCACTGATTTCCTCCTTCCGGGCCGTCATTTCCCTGAGCTTCCACCAGCCCCTTCTCCGCTGTGCACTGTGGTTAGGACCCAAAGGGGCGCATACGGGGAAGGGGAGAGCATTTTGAGGTCACCGAAGGGGGAACCCCTCCATGCCAGAGGTGATGCCATCGCAGCTGAGTGGTTCCCGGGGGATGGGGAGCCTGGGGGGAGGCACCTGAGTGCTGGGGGCCCTGCCTCTCCTGAGGGAGAGGGGGAGGGGGAGGGGTGCCCTGTGCCCAGGTGGGGGGGGCCCTGCCTCTCCTGAGGGGGAGGGGGAGGGTTGCCCTGTGCCCAGGTGCTGGGGGCCTGGCCGTGCGCACAGACCGAAGGCTTCCCTGTCCGGAGGGCGGTGAGTCCCACTTGACTTACTTCTCTTTACGTTGTAACCCGACCGCCAAGCTGGTGTTCACTTGAGCGCGAGCAATGTCGTCTGTAGGGAGTGGCTGTCACTTCGGAACAATTTCTGGACGATGCCGTGGGCTCCGTGTGGAGAGGGCTGTAAGGGGGTGGAGAGCGTGTGAGAGGGGTTAGGGGACGGTTAGGTGAGTCGGGGATCCTATGGAGTGGTCCGCTGGTCGGCGTGCCTGCTGCAGGGGGAATGGACAACTTGCTGGCTGACAAGGGGTTGCTGGTGGCACTAGAGCTGGGGAAGTGAGGGGGGGTCGGAGTGGGGGAGGGGGGTTCGGAGTGGGGGAGGGGGGACTGTTCTGTGCCAGGACGCCCTGGTTTCCCTGAGCCCAGCGCCAGGAGGTGCCCTCCTCAGCGTCAGCGCGTCGTTAACATATCCGTGGGACTTAAATGGCTAAAGGGCTCGGACCAGCTGCAGATCGTGTAGGGGATGACGGAAGAGGCCCACAGAGCCCCTGGAACGGAGACCGTGAGGGCCAGGCACAACAGAGGGGTCGCCCCGGGAATGCGCTCTGAAGTCCCCCCAATGCAGGGACCGCCGTGACCTGTGACTTAGGCGCCTGGAAGTGCTGGGAGCAGAGGTAGGATGTTGGGGACCCGCTAGAGGCAGAGGGATGTCAATCAGGCCTGTTAGCCCTGGGGGTGCTGTTCTCATTAAAGGAGGCACGTCCTCACCTGGCGGGCGGCCACACTCCAACCCTGTCGCTGCTGAGTCGGCTCAGGCAGTGACAGGCAGCCGGATCCCCTGGTTGTCGGTTACAGAAGGGGCGCTGGTATCTGTTCTCCCCTCTCCTGCCCAGAACTCCCCACCTTTGTTGCTACTCAGACATCCTCTCTGTCCTCTGTCTGCCTGGCACCGCTCACCCCGACTTCCCAAGCACCCAGCTTTCCTCAATGCACAGCATTGCCCGGCGGCGTGGCTCAGAGGTTGAGCATCGATCTAGGAACCAGGTCACTGGTCTCACTGGTCGGGGCACGTGCCTGGGTTGCGGCTGGATCCCCACTGGGGGCGTGCAGGAGGCAGCTGATCGGTGATTCTCTCTCATCAATGATGTTTCTCTCTCACTCTCCCTTCCTCTCTGAAATCAATTTTAAAATACTTTTTAAAAAGAATGTACATAAGATGTTACTTAGCATGAGACCCATCCTCTTCCCAGAGCGTTAAGTGTGCAAGAGAGTGTCGTTGTCTCTAGACACAATGTTGTGTCAGATCTCTGAACCCATTCACCTTGCATCACGGACAATGTGTGACCTTGACTGTGAGCTCTCCATCCCCGGCCCCTGGCCACCACCTTCTGCTCTCGGCGCGTGTGGTCTGACTGATCTGTGCACTGCAGACGAGAGCTGTAATGCAATCCTAGTCCGGCTTAGTTCACGGAGCATCATCCTCAAGGCTCACCCACCAGGTGGAAATGCTTTCTCTTTGAGGCTGAATAACATTCCAGTGTGTGTGTGTGTGTGTATGTGTGTGTGTGTGTGCATCTTCTTACCCACTCATCCAGCAATAGACAATTAGGCTGTTACCACACCTGGACTATTGCAAAGATCGCTGCAGTGAACATGGGAATGTGAACATCTCTTCAAGATCCCGATTCCAGTTCTCTCGGGTAGACAGTCGGAAGTGGACTCGCTGGGTCGTATGGTGGTTAGCTGTATTTGTAATCTGAGGCGGGGGTGGGGGGCGACTCTGTACTAATTTCCATGGCGGCCGCACCGATCTGCACTCTCCTGGGACTTGGTGCTCTGTCCTGGGTAAGCGTGGTCCTGCTTCCTGAGAACCTTGGCCAGACGGCGGGGGGTGGGAGGCCACCAGGGAGCAACGGCGAGGTTAGTATTCCGCAACGTCTCCCTGGATGGCCCGGTGGTGAAATTACTGGGCAATTACTTCTCCCACGCAGCGTTTTCATGATAAAGATGAAAATTATACAATTTGCTTCAGTCATTATTTTTTCCTCAAGGTTAATGCATTTGTCACATCACATTAAACACCCGTGTTAGCCGTTAGAATACTTCATCATAGAACTGCACATGTCCCGGTGCAACGAATAGAAAGAACAAATTAGAACGGCTGTCACCATCCTTCTCGCCTTTGTGAGTAATAATAATGGGATGTGAGAGTCTCTGGATCCGCAGGACAAATGGAACGCCCCTGTGGGTCCCTGTGCTCCGTCTTCTAGGCGTTTAGTAGGATTGCGTGTGCACAGTCAGAGCGATGACCTTAACGCTGGGATCAGACACGGCTTCTCCATTGTAGCACCAACGTCAACAGATAATTCATGTTTACATCGTTGTCCAGTAGCTGGACTTAGACACTGACTCTTACTTTGACAGGAATATGTTCCAATTTCACATGACCCTCCCCTCAATATCTGTGCCAGTGAGAGTCTGTCCTTTAGTCCTCGTCCGTAAATTCTAGGACTGTGGTTCCTAATGTGGGGCATATGCCCCATGCGGGGGTGGGGATTTGATGTTTAAGGAGGGCAATTTGAGAATGAGTTATTCACAGTGATTTTTTGGCATTTCTTACGGTTAATAGGGGCCTCATATACAGTATATAAATATATATTGCAACATATTTATGCATTTCAGTTCTCTATATGTTTTGAAACTTTATTTGCTGTTTTTTCACATCACTTCATATTATTATTAACAATTTCTTAGTGATTTCTTCCTCAGTTCGTCAACTGTCCTTTCGTTCTTTAATTTTTCTCTGTCATGGACGCCATGTGAATAGGAGTTCACTTTTTGAATAATAAGAATTACATGCCGGGGGTGGGGGGCATCGGGATTTTAGAGATGCTTCGGTGGGGCCTGGCCACCTAAAGGTTGGGGACCACGGATTTGGACCATGGGGCTGCCGCCTGGTGTGAACAATCGCTTGGGTCTTTGCGTCCAGGGGAGAATGATCTGGAACCGTGGGCAGTGCTCTGTTCTGCCTCTCCGTGATGGGGTTCAGTGGGTGTTCTAGGTGCAGGCTCACGAGGGAGCGATGATATGAGAGTCGGGTCCCAAGTTTACCGACTCCTGCCTGTGATAAACCCAAACCAGGATTATAATCCGAAAGATGATTACCGCAAGGACAGGTGTCGTGAAATATGGAGGCACAGAGACGAAGAGGCACTGAAGTAAATAAAAAGCATGCTGTCCAGGAGGGGATGCCCTCACTCTGATCCGCTCGCTGCGCTGAGTCTGCGGGACGTCGGCAGATTCGTGTCGCGTGTTGAAGGGAAGGACTGGTGGCGTTTACGGCTACATTTGAAGGCGTTTCCCAACCCAACTGCCACGAGACTCGGGCCGCCTCCGGGGACAGACAGAAGCAGACACTGGCCCTGCAGCGACCCTCTCCCCACAGGCCTCCGCCCGCCCGCCCCCGGCTCAGGCCCTGCCAGTGCCTCTCCGATTTTACCTGTTGGAGGCTGGGAAGAGATGACCTGGGTACCAGCTCCCCTGTCCGCCGGCCCTCAGCCGCTGGCTCCGCGGAGGCTCTCGGATACGGACCGGCATGCCATCCCTGAGCCCTGAGACTCCCAGCCTCCCTCTGGGTGAGGACCCGGCCCAGACGTCCGTGGTCTGGTGGCAACGAATTCTGGGGACCGAGCCCAGTCCTGTGGGACCCATGGAGGCGCCTACAAAACCGCGGCACAGAGCTGCCTGCTTTGTGCAGGGGACCCCTGCCTCCCGGTGCGGCCGGGGCACCCAGCTGACACCCCGGAGGGAGCCCCGTGGGGAAGGCCCTTGGGCCTCATCTGCTCTGACACGTAGAAACCCAGAGGCTCCGGCAGGAGAAGCCTCTTCCTGTCCTCCCCGGGGACTCCGCGGGGCCACGCTCTCTCCACGGCCGCTGGCGGAGACAGCCCGTCCTTCGACGGCCAGCGTTCCCCCTCTCCCACCCCGGGAATGTCCCCCGAAAGCGTTCGCTTGTGTGAGACTATGAAAGCCACACACTCTGCGTGGAGACCCTCGACTCCCCACCTCGGGTGCAGCCAGGGGCTCTGTGACAAGAGACCTAAGACCTCGCTCGCCAAGTGCCTGAGCTCTTCCCCTGGGTGCACCACCCGTCTTGTCGCTCGCCCGTCATGCAGCTCACTGCTGGGCACCCGTCTCCCCCGGGGGCTCGGCTGTGCCCAGACCTGGGGGGCACCGTGGGCTTTCCCCTGGCGCTTCCTCACTTTTCCTGGAAGCGCTCCTTCCACGAATGCGCTGTGATTGGAAAACTGTCTCTGCTGTAGATGAAAGAGGGAGGAAGGAAGGGAGGAAGGAAGTGAGGGAGCGAGGGAGGGAGGGAAGGAGGAAGGAAGGAAGGAGGGAGGGAGGGAGGGAGGGAGGGAGGGAGGGAGGGAGGGAGGGAGGGAGGGAAGGAGGTGAGGAGGGAAGGAGTGAGGGAGGGAGGGAGGGAAGGAGGAAAGGTAGGAGGGAGGGAGGAGGGAGGGAAGGGAGGGGGGGAAGGAGGGTGGGAGGGAGGGAGGGAGGGAGGGAAGGAGGGAGGCAGGAAATGTCAACAATAAAGAAGAGCAGGCGGAGAACGCCAGGGCAACTCCTGAGCCGTCCAAAACGAGGCGCTTGCAATGCGCATGGCCATGACGCACGGGACACTGTCCCGTCTCCGGCCAGTTCCCGCCCCTCTCCTTCCATCGGCAGCCTTGGCATTTGCCTGTGGGTCCCAGGCACTGAGCACTTACTCCCGTGAGGATGATCCGCTGATGGAAATCATCTCAGAACAAAGGTAACCTCGTCCGTCCGTTACCGAGCTGCGTCACGGTCATGCTGACAGAGCCCGGGGAATTAAAGTGCCGCCGCCTGCAGACGCCGCACTGTGGACGTGGGTTCTGTTTCGGCGAGGAGACCAGAGGGACAAAGGTCCAGAGAGAATGGCAGACTCCACCAGCTGACGGTACACGGCGCTACGCTGAGCTCGCCCACGCTGCCCTCACAATCCACACGAAACACACCCTGTCGTGGGCTCCAGAGAAGCCATCTATGAGGAGGCCAAGCCATGTCCTGAGGGCCACCAGCCTGGGGCGCGGGATGGGTGGGGATAAGAAGACCTCCGCCCGCAGGCCCCTTGCCCCCCCCAGCCCTGTAAGCCCCAGGGATGGGTCTGCAAACAGCATCTCCCGGGGAGGAGCCCACTGCGTGTGCGGAGACGCGGCCCTCTCCCGCGCCAGGCCACCGGGAAGGGGGCACTCCCTCCCTGGCCAGCGCAGGGAAGGCCAGGTGAACGGGGAAGCCACGGCGATGCGAGCAGAGCCACGTGGGAGCCTCCCCCGTGGAAGCATCTTCACGGCTGCCCCTCGAGCCTCAGACGCTTCCTTTCCTGGTGACCTGAGAAGAGAATCAGACGTGAGTGGAGTCACCTCACAGTTAAAGCGCCTGCGACGCGGCCAATCACAGTGGGCGGCTCCCCCAGAGCCGCCTCGCTCACGGTCACTGTCGTGTGAGCGGACACAGTCCCCTCGGCGTGGCCCGCGGGATCGGACACGTGTTGTAGACCGAGCCTGCGCCGTTCCCTCTGGGCGAGACCCCGCCTCACTCGTGCTGGTTGTGTCAGCCTCGTTGGCACGTTCATTTCTTGATCTTACGGGGAAATAGCGCCGTGCGATTTACGCTGACAGCCTCGGAGAGCTATGACAATGCTGAGTGGGAGGAAAAGCGCACCCGTCTCCATCTCAGCAGTCCATCATCTGAGTGACTCCGCTGTTTAACGTTTTAAAGCACTTACGGCTTTTGTTTTCGGTTTATACATAAATTAATGGCCTGGCCAATGCCCCCTCATCGCTCTGACCTCCTATAAAGGGTTCTATGCAAACATGACCGTGATCTATAAACAGGGATGTGAGCGGCATGGCTAACAACGCAGAGAATCCATCCAGTGAATCTCAACAGCGGACATTCCAGATCCTTCTCAACCGTTTCCTGATTTCCCTTTGCGCGTGGAAATAATAGTCTAATGTATGATTGACAGGCCATAAAACCCACTTGATGTAGGTTCACTGTTCAAAGATGATCAGAAAATATACACTCTGCGCAGCCATCACAGCGATCCGGTCACGGCCTTGTCCATCAGCCACACACGCTCCCACGGGTCCTTTGGCCGTCAGTGCGGGTCCCAGCCCGGGTCCCGGACACACGCTCACCCGCCGCCTGCCCCCTCCATCTTGGTTTTCTGGAGGGGACGTAAAGAGGGTCGCACCACGGGCCGCCTTTCTGTTTCCGGGTGCCGTGTGTGGAGGCTGTCTGCGTTGTAGCACCTGGTGGTGCTCATCCATCGACTGCTGAGCCATGTTCCATCACAGCACGTGTCCCAGGCCGGTATCCGTCCGCCGCCTGATGTGAACTGGGGTATGTCCAGTTGTTGCTCTCTCTGCCTGAGCTTCTCAAGAGGCTTTGGCGGCGGTCTTCTTGCGGAAATGTATTCTCACGTGTCTGAGACACATTCCTAAGCCCAAGGCTGGGTGGTAGTGAGAGCGTCTTCCAGGGTGTAGATGCTTCCACAATGTTCTGCAAATGGCTTTGCCAATTTCCCTCCCGCTGTGCCAGCTCAGAGGTTTCCAGCTGAGTGCCACTCCCGTGAACACTTGGTGCTGCCGATCGTTTGCAGGGAGCCATGCTGATCAATGTAGACTCCGTGATTTCATGTTCTAATGAACGATGAGGCTGAGCATCTCCACACGTGATAGGAGAGCCATTGCAATAGCGCACTTGGTGTAGACACACTGGGTTGAAGGACGTGCAGGTGAAAACACGGATGATGATGCCCCGGAACTGAGGGAGGGTTTCTACCTGTCGCTGACGTGTTCGCCTCCGCCAGCCGTGCGCCAGCCGGAGTCACCAAGGGAATCTGAGCACCTGTCTGGACACGTGTGTGCATGTGTGGATGTGTGTGCTTGTGTGTAGGTGGCATGTGTGCACGTTGTGTGTTTGTGTGTGTGGTGTGTGTGAACATGTATGTGGTGTGTGTGCAGGTATGTGTGCGTATGTGTAGGGTGTGTGTGTGTGCAGGTGTGCCTGTGTGTGAATCACTCACATGGCTTGCACACTCTCCTAACCCTCTTGGATTTATCTGTTGTCATAACAAACCTGCGTCTTCTTCGTGAGGCTGTTTCTCGCTGTCAGGCCTGTTAATCTTAGATTTACTTCTTCCTGATGCGACGCCGTCTGTGAACTGGCATGCTCTCCTGCATTTCATGAGACAATGTCTTCTTCAAATACGACACAAGCCTACCTCCTGCTACTGACATCCTTCTCCCGAGAAAGCCACAGGATAACATGCAAACTACATACCACTTGGTATGGTGTCTTCTCTGGTCCGTGTCTCCCCCGCACTTCGGTGGGACTTGGACACCTTCATGCCATATTGGTATTAGGGACATTTCAAGATTAGTGCCTTACCTAGAATGAAGTGTGACCTGTGGACATTGTAAGTCAGTCACAGGCTGGGCGGGCAGAGTCAGGGACCCTCCCCCACCTCCGTGCCAGCTCACTCACCTCTGGGCCTCAGGACTGGCCACGGTCCCTCACCCGGCACCGCGTTCCTTTCCTGGCTGGTTATGGGCCCTGGGCACCCCAGCTCCATTTCCACAGTGAAGACCGGCAGAGGTAGTTCTGCCAAATCCAGTGACCTGACTGCCTTCTGTGCTGGCTGGTGTGCGTTGGCTGGTGTGTGTTGGTTGGTGTGTGTTGGCTGGTGTGCGTTGGCTGGTGTGCATTTGTTGGTGTGTGTTTGTTGGTGTGCGTTTGTTGGTGTGTGTTGGCTGGTGTGTGTTTGCTGGTGTGTGTTGGCTGGTGTGCGTTGGCTGGTGTGTGTTTGTTGGTGTGTGTTGGCTGGTGTGTGTTGGCTGGTGTGTGTTTGTTGGTGTGTGTTGGCTGGTGTGCGTTTGTTGGTGTGTGTTTGTTGGTGTGTGTTGGCTGGTGTGCCTTTGTTGGTGTGTGTTTGTTGGTGTGTGTTGGCTGGTGTGTGTTGGCTGGTGTGTGTTGGCTGGTGTGCGTTGGCTGGTGTGTGTTTGTTGGTGTGTGTTGGCTGGTGTGTGTTGGCTGGTGTGCATTTGTTGGTGTGTGTTGGCTGGTGTGCGTTGGCTGGTGTGTGTTGGCTGGTGTGCGTTGGCTGGTGTGTGTTGGCTGGTGTGTGTTTGTTGGTGTGTGTTGGTTGGTGTGTGTTTGTTGGTGTGTGTTTGCTGGTGTGCATTTGTTGGTGTGCGTTGGCTGGTGTGTGTTGGCTGGTGTGCGTTGGCTGGTGTGTGTTGGCTGGTGTGCGTTGGCTGGTGTGTGTTGGCTGGTGTGTGTTGGCTGGTGTGTGTTGGTTGGTGTGTGTTGGCTGGTGTGTGTTGGCTGGTGTGCATTTGTTGGTGTGTGTTGGCTGGTGTGTGTTGGTTGGTGTGTGTTGGCTGGTGTGTGTTGGCTGGTGTGCGTTGGCTGGTGTGCATTTGTTGGTGTGTATTTGTTGGTGTGCGTTTGTTGGTGTGTGTTTGTTGGTGTGCGTTGGCTGGTGTGTGTTTGTTGGTGTGTGTTGGCTGGTGTGCGTTGGCTGGTGTGCGTTGGCTGGTGTGTGTTGGCTGGTGTGTGTTGGCTGGTGTGCGTTTGTTGGTGTGCATTTGTTGGTGTGTGTTGGCTGGTGTGCATTTGTTGGTGTGTGTTGGCTGGTGTGCGTTGGCTGGTGTGTGTTGGCTGGTGTGCGTTGGCTGGTGTGTGTTGGCTGGTGTGCATTTGTTGGTGTGTGTTGGCTGGTGTGCGTTGGCTGGTGTGCATTTGTTGGTGTGCGTTGGCTGGTGTGCGTTTGTTGGTGTGCGTTTGTTGGTGTGTGTTGGCTGGTGTGTGTTGGCTGGTGTGCGTTTGTTGGTGTGTGTTGGCTGGTGTGCATTTGTTGGTGTGCGTTTGTTGGTGTACATTTGTTGGTGTGTGTTGGCTGGTGTGCATTTGTTGGTGTGTGTTGGCTGGTGTGCGTTGGCTGGTGTGCGTTGGCTGGTGTGTGTTGGCTGGTGTGCGTTGGCTGGTGTGTGTTGGTTGGTGTGCGTTGGCTGGTGTGTGTTGGTTGGTGTGTGTTTGTTGGTGTGTGTTGGTTGGTGTGTGTTGGCTGGTGTGCGTTTGTTGGTGTGCGTTGGCTGGTGTGCGTTTGTTGGTGTGCATTTGTTGGTGTGTGTTGGCTGGTGTGCGTTTGTTGGTGTGCATTTGTTGGTGTGTGTTGGCTGGTGTGTGTTGGCTGGTGTGCGTTGGCTGGTGTGCGTTGGCTGGTGTGCGTTTGCTGGTGTGTGTTGGCTGGTGTGCGTTGGCTGGTGTGCATTTGTTGGTGTGTATTTGTTGGTGTGCGTTTGTTGGTGTGTGTTTGTTGGTGTGCGTTTGTTGGTGTTTGTTGGTGTGTGTTGGCTGGTGTGTGTTTGTTGGTGTGTGTTTGTTGGTGTGCGTTTGTTGGTGTGTGTTTGTTGGTGTGCGTTGGCTGGTGTGTGTTTGTTGGTGTGTGTTTGTTGGTGTGCGTTTGTTGGTGTGTGTTTGTTGGTGTGCGTTGGCTGGTGTGCGTTGGCTGGTGTGCGTTTGTAGGTGTGCGTTTGTTGGTGTGCTTTTGTTGGTGTGTGTTGGCTGGTGTGTGTTGGCTGGTGTGTGTTTGTAGGTGTGCGTTTGTTGGTGTGTGTTTGTTGGTGTGTGTTTGTTGGTGTGTGTTTGTTGGTGTGTGTTGGCTGGTGTGTGTTTGTAGGTGTGCGTTTGTTGGTGTGCGTTGGCTGGTGTGTGTTTGTTGGTGTGTGTTTGTTGGTGTGTGTTTGTTGGTGTGCGTTTGTTGGTGTGCGTTTGCTGGTGTGTGTTGGCTGGTGTGCGTTGGCTGGTGTGTGTTGGCTGGTGTGTGTTTGTTGGTGTGCATTTGTTGGTGTGTGTTGGCTGGTGTGTGTTGGCTGGTGTGCGTTGGCTGGTGTGTGTTGGCTGGTGTGTGTTGGTTGGTGTGCGTTTGTTGGTGTGTGTTGGCTGGTGTGTGTTTGTAGGTGTGCGTTTGTTGGTGTGCGTTTGTTGGTGTGTGTTGGCTGGTGTGCGTTGGCTGGTGTATGTGTCTGTTTAGGAGCAGCCCAGCTGCAGGGTCTTTGTGAAGTTCCTCCTATTTAACTGGCATCTGGCTGTGTAAGTGACTCCCCCGCCTTGAGTTGTGGTTGGAATAGTGATGCATTTGTAGTGAAAGGCACGTGGAGTTGCGCCCATCGCTCACCAGCTGTGTGGCTTGTGCCTTGTGGTTGTGAGAATGGACAGCTTTGACCTGGAGCTTTCTGTGATGTTCGGTCGTGGGCTGCTAAGACCGGGTAACAGGGTGGCCTTCACTCTGTCCTGGGTGCCCAGGGGAGGCGCAGGGACTGAGGCTCCCTCCCAGGCCAGGCCTTCCCCGGCACAGGCACCCCAGGCCCGGGCTCAGCCGTCTCTGGGCCAGGCCCGCCCCACCGGGGACTCGGTTTGGGGTGCTGCCCTTCCGGAGGGTGGCGAGGTGCTGTGCCTGCCCTCTGTCCTCCACACAGGCCACCCGACACTACAGTTCACCGACAGGTGGTCCCAGGTCTCCACAGGCCGTGAGGTCGCTCCCCGGGGCACACCAGGCCCTGTGGGGACATAGTTTCGTCATCATGACGATGGAGGGGAAGCCACTCCTGGGGTGAAGCCTAGTTGGTGGAGACCACGGATGCTGCTGAGCAGCTCATGGTTTCTCCTGCTGTTTGGTTCTTGTCACACACGTGAAATCCACATGTCCTATTGCTGCATATTGTATAGTGTGTGCATGTGTGTGCACATGCATGTGTGTGCACACATGTGTGCATGCATGTGCATGCATGTGCACGTGTGCGCTTTAAACTGGTGCTGTCTCCCTGGAGATGTCTTCTCGCTGCAGCTCATACCTGTTCCCTGATTGCCAACATTGGAGACATAGTATCTTGGCGAGTGGGGGGCAGACCCACCCTGTTTAGATGCCACCCTGTAGCAAGTGGAAAGTTAGGGCACACTCACCCCCTAAGCCCACAGTCTCCCTTCCCCGAATCGCCGGTGCGGCTGAGGGTCAGCCGCGCGGCTCCGGGTTCAGAATGTTCTGCATGACAAGGTGTGGCGAGTCCCGTATGTTCCGTGTTTCCGCTCTGAGTGCGGCCCCTTCCTTGGCTCACTGCCTGTGTTTTGCGTGTTCTTTTTCAATCTCTTGCCATCACCCGCACCGTTTCCCATGTCCTCCTCTCTCTCTCCCAGGATACATGTTCCCTGCACGGCCTCCCGGGAACCCCTCCTGCCCACCCGTTGGCAGGCGCCCCGCCTCGCACCCACCTGAAGGAGAACGGAGACCAGGCCGGAGGGCTGGGTCGGCAGAGGGAGGGAGCAGCCAGCTCTTCGGTCGGGTAAAGAGTTTATTTTACTTCAAGATGGTGAGCGAGGAAGGGTTCAGTATTCGTTCTGATGCGTTTTCTCTGCATACACAGTGTGGTTTTCACAGCATTTTGCGTGGTGGGTTTTTATAAATAACTTCTTATTCCCATTCCTCTCTTGGCAACTTCCCATTAGTTCGGAGCCTGATAATCTGCGTGGCGACAGGACATTAATTGGGTTATGCTGATAATGCATTATTCATGCAGCTCCTTTGAAAGGAGAGTGGAATTCATAAATAGCACCCATTTATTAAAAGGAGGCTGTGTACACAAAACCAAACACAAAACATTTTTAAATAAAATTATTGGAAACCAAACGCTGGTCCCATTTTCTTTTCTTCTGGGAAGAAAACATTTCGTTGCCAGTCAGTCCTTGTTCTTCCCACGTCATTTCTAGCAGGTTCTAATGTCACTACACTTACTAATAGTAAATGCTGTCCTAGCTTTGTATCTTGAATGTTTAAGCCAAGTCAGTGTAACTTAATATATTGTCTCCTAAAGTTTGAACATTATAGCTCAGTTATGGTTTCTACCTTTTCTTTTTTTAAATAAACTTTTTATTGTTGGTAGTATTACAGATATCGTCCCCTTTATCCCCTCCTACCCCCTTTCCCCCATCCTCCCAGCCCCTACCCCCCCCCCCATGTCTTCCCTCCCCTATCTCCTGCGTCCGGGGGCCGTGCAGATGCGTATGTAAGTGCTCTGGCTTACCTCTACCTTTTCCACTGCATTCAAAGTACACGTGGCCCAAGATTTTGAAGGCGGGGTCTGATTTTTAATGGCAGCTGGTGGTTAGAAATCACAGTGTGAGCCCAGCCGGTGTGGCTCAGTGGTTGAGTGTCGACCTATGAACCATGAGGTCACAGTTCGTTTCCCGCTCAGGGCACCCGCCCGGGTTGCGGGCTCGATCCCCAGTAGGGGGCATGCAGGAGGCAGCCGATCCATGACTCTCTCTCTTTATGGATGCTTCCATCTCCCTCTCCCTCTCCTTTCCTCTCTGACATCAATAAAAATATATATTTTTAAAATGTTTTTAAAAAAAGGAATGGAAGCGCGAAGCTCAGGAGAGACCCCTAGGTGAGGCCGGGCGTGGGGCTCCACAGCGCACGTGTGGATCCCGGTCGGAAAGGCGTGTGTGACTCACAGGCCGCCGGAGGGTCCCGCCACGTGCCGTCACAGTTGGCCTCCCGTGCCTGGCACGCCCCCACGGGGACGATCGTTGCGATGGTGGCTGAGAGATGCCCCTCTCTCTGTGGACAGGGAGGTCACAGGAGGCCTCGGTGGCTCCGGGGTGGAGGGTGGCAGGCAGTGCTCAGATGTGGGTGCCGTGGGGCAGCGGGCAGCGCTCGGATGTGGGTGCCGTGGGGCAGCGCTCAGATGTGGGTGCAGTGGGGCAGCGGGCATGGACCACGGGCCCAGCAGCTCGCCCACGGGAGGAGGAACAGCAAAGGGCAGGGCTGTCCTGGTTGCTCAGGCGGCCGTAGCAAAACGCCACCACCCGGCGGCTCTTCAAGGACAGATTCAGCCTCACCCTCGTGGCTGGGAGCCCCAGATGGAGGTGCAGGGGTCAGGTCTGGGGGCCTCAGATGGAGGTGCAGGGGTCAGGTCTGGGAGCCCCAGATGGAGGTGCAGGGGTCAGGTCTGGGAGCCCCAGATGGAGGTGCAGGGGTCAGGTCTGGGGGCCCCAGATAGAGGTGCAGGGGTCAGGTCTGGGGGCCCCAGATGGAGGTGCAGGGGTCAGGTCTGGGGGCCCCAGATGGAGGTGCAGGGGTCAGGTCTGGGGGCCCCAGATGGAGGTGCAGGGGTCAGGTCTGGGGGCCTCAGATGGAGGTGCAGGGGTCAGGTCTGGGGGCCTCAGATGGAGGTGCAGGGGTCAGGTCTGGAAGCCCCAGATGGAGGTGCAGGGGTCAGGTCTGGGGGCCCCAGATGGAGGTGCAGGGGTCAGGTCTGGGGGCCCCAGATGGAGGTGCAGGGGTCAGGTCTGGGGGCCTCAGATGGAGGTGCAGGGGTCAGGTCTGGGGGCCCCAGATGGAGGTCACGGCCCCGAGAGGGCAGAGGACGGCGGCCTCCAGGCCGCGGGGAAGGCTGGCCGGGCGCAGCGGGAAAGCAGATTTCGTGGGTTCCTCAAGGTGCCGCCGGCTGGGCAGGGAGAGGGGAGGGGTGGGCAGCAGGGAGAGCGCTGGCGCTGGGGCGGGGTCTGTGCTGGAAGGGAACCGGAAGGGGAGACGGAAACCACTGGGGAGCCTCGGGGGCCGCCGGGGCCTTCGGAGGTTGGGGATTTGGGCACAGCTTGGGGGTGTCTTTAGCTTTTTCAAAAGGGGGACAGTTACAGAGAAATAGGAGGCAGGTTCCTCACGTCTAAGTGGGGGGGAGGACGGTGTCACCATCTGCGGCCGTCACACCAGGGTGTCCGGCCCTCCCTCCGGGGCTCTCAGCCACGTCTCCTATGAAACCTCCTCCCCCCTCCTCACTCCTGCGAGGGCCGCGCTCACTCCCACGCGAGCTCTCGGCCGCCGGGCCGTGAGGAAACAGCCTCTCCTGGGCACAGCCTGGCTTGTGGGGTGCCCCTCGCTGAGCAGTGGAGCGGACGCCCCGCACCGCGCTCCGTGCACACGGGCACAGATGAGAATCGCGCACCGCGGTGTCTGCCTCCGGGCCGCGCACAGCCCTTCTCACGCTGTCCTCCCCGTCTGGGTCTGAAACAGCCCACGTCCACGCACCTGCACCCACGGCCCGGGCAGCCTCGGGTTCCTCCGGTTCCGCAGCCACGGCGTCCGTGCGCCAGCACTGCCTTCGGTCTTCCGGAAGCAAATCCACAGGAAAGCTGTCTGTACAGACACGTAGAGGCTGCGTTCACCCTTGGCACTGCCCGCTGAGCCACACGCAGAGGCCACGCCGTGGAAACAGTGAACACCCTACACGGAGACAGACTGGGAGACGTGAACAAACTGAAAACATCGAAGGCACTTCTGGCGCATTTCCCGTCCTAAGGAGGAGTTGAAACCCACGAAATAGGACACGTGCCCGGGCTGCGGACTCAGTCCCTAGTGGGGTGCATGCAGGAGGCAGCGCCAATCTACGTTATGCTCTCACACCAACGTTTCTCTCTCTCCCTCTCCCTGCCTCTCGCTCTAAACACTCAATAAAAAAATATATTAAAAAATAAAATAACCCATTTACCACCATGAAAAGAGAGATAGAAACTAAAGCTACCCCTTTAAGACATGTAGGCAAGAGGAGACGAAAAGCCACCAGCTGGAAAGGGCAGCTGCCTCCCTCCGAGCGACGTGTGGAAAGGAGAACACGCGTCTGAGTCACAGCCCAGGAAGGGGGGACCTGCGCGAGAGGGGGGTGGCCCCCGGGCCTGAGGGAACCCTGCTTAGAGAACCGTGGTCGGGCCACGGGATGGTGCTCCAGGGATGTGAGTGGAGGGGGCATGAGGAATGAGGGGCCCACCTTATGGATAATGGGATGGGAAATGGCCCGGGATGGAAGCCGCATGTAGAGCCGCAGCGGGAAACAGCCCGCGTGCCCATCAGCAGATGAGGGGGGCTGAGGGGGACTGTGGGACATCGACACCATGGAACACTATGCAGCTTAAAAAAGAAGGGTCTCTGGCCCTTTAAGACAGCATGGAGGACCTGGAGAGCATCGTGTTAAGTGAGAAAAGCTAGTCAGAGGAAGACAAGTATCACATGATCTCACTGGTATGTGGAATCCAATGAACAAAGTGAACTGATGAACAAAATAGATCCAGAGGCATGGAAGCAGGGAACAGACTGTTGGACCTCAGAGGGAAGACAGGGGAGGGTGGGAAGAGATCAACCAATGAGCTTGTATGCATGACCCAGGGGCACAGACAACAGGGTGGTGAAGGCCTTGGGGGGGGGGGGGCGGGGCTAGAGGGAGTTAATGGGGAAAAGGGGGGAAATGTGTAATATTTTCAACAATAAAGACTTTTAAAAAATAAAACACAAATATATCGTTAAATTACACAATAAAAATAAATAAAGCCAATCACCTGGCCCCTGAGTTAACTAACTCGCTTTCTGGGGTTACTACGTGGACAATGATGTCAGAGCGCCCCCTGGTAGCCCGGGTTAACCGGCCTCCTGCCCCTCCTGGCAGCTGGGTGTCCATTCGCCCAGGGCCCCTGCGCGCTCACGAGACACGGGTGCAGCAAGCTGCCCGATAGACCCTGTGGCCTCCAACCTGTAGGAGCCGTGCAGACGCGTCCTATTCCCCAAGCCCAGTGACTGATGGCTGCTGTCTCCTCCTCCCTCCTTCCCATCCATCAAAACCTTAAAATGAAATGAAAATCCAGCCGCCTCATCAGAGAGTTTCTAATGAGTTACCCAGACCCCACCCTCCGGCACCTTCCACCTTCCGTCTTCAAGCCACGCTTGACTCCTGGGGACGACAGGCCGACGGCGTGATGGGTGACACTCGGGACAGAACAAGGTAGGAAATCGGCCCTGAGATGCCAGACCTAAGCCTGGGCATCATGGGACTGTGCATCCCAGGAGGGAATGTTCTAGAACAAGTCGACTCACCTGGAAGGATAGCGAGATGGTTCTCCTGGCCCGTGCTCCCAGCCGCACAGACTCACCCCTGAGCCTTCATCCCCACGGTCCTGTGTGACCGGGACGCACCTCCCACGTGCCCTGGGGGACCCCAGGCTCCCCTGAAGCTCACGGTGGCCCCGGCCAGGGGCACCCACAGACCCGGGGCAGACAGACAATATGGCCAAGGCCTCGAGGATCCTCACAGAAAACCCACAACACAGAGACATGACGCTCCCAGCGGGAGAGTTTGCTCATCCGTGTGTTTTGTTCTGAGTGAGATCCCGTGAGAGTGATCAGAAGGTCAGAGGGCCGTCGGATACTGAAGAGCATTCGTTATCGAAAGCGTTTACAGAAACAGGAGAGGGTGGTTAGCGCATAAAGAAGGACGTGTGATCGAAAGACTAAAAGCATCTGACAAAAATACAGATGCCAGTCGAGCTACTGATGCTGGAATCCGAGTGGAGGCGGCGAGAGGTGGGGCCTGTGTTGCTTCTTCCAGGACCATCACGAGTCCTTTCGCGATGGGAGGTGGGCAGCGGTCCCTGGTACGAAGAGGGCGGAGCTAAAACAACCAGCCTCGTTTCCTGGTGGCAATCTCCTCTTCAGAAAGTTCAAGACGAGCTCAACTGAAGCTGTCATGCTGTTTCAGAAAGAAAACAGGGAATGGTCTGCAGGTGAGTTTTAATGGAGAGGGATGAACAACATACCGTGACGTGAAGAAGTAATTCTGCCCTGACCGGTGTGGCTCAGTGGACAGAGCGTCAGCCTGCGGACTGGAAGGTCCCAGGTTCGATTCCGGTCAAGGGCGTGCGGGAGGCGGCTGATCGATGTTTCTCTCTCGTCGATGTTTCTAACTCTCTGCCCCTCTCCCTTCCTCTCTGTGAAAAATCAATAAAATATATTTTTTTAAAAAGAAGTAACCCTGAGTTTGACATGACTGCACCTGTTCCCTCTGGGGAAGGCCGGGCCTGGGTGGGCGGCCCCAGTTCCCGCTCACCCCGTTCACGCTGGAACTGGACGCGGGTTGGAATGTGGAACGTCCTCATCAACGCGAAGATGGCCGTGCGGGACGTGGCCCGGGGCTGCTGTGGGTGCAGCCACCACGCCCCGGGCTGACTTCAAAGCAGAGCCCGCCCCTGGCCCGCGACCCCACCGGGACGCGCCACCGCCACAGGACGGGGTTCAGCAGGCGTGACGCACGGATGTTTGAAACAGGCGCCCCTGACCGTTCAGTCAGGGCTCACGCACCTCTTTCCCTTCGACCGCCCTTAACACGTGACCGCCGCCAAGGCGGCAGCCGTCCGCGCACGAGTCACGGCGTGCCTGCTGTTGGTCAGGTCAGCGGAAGCGTGTCTCTGGGGTGAAGCGGGATGTGGGGCATAGTTCATGTGCAGTGAGATGTTGAGATGTACGAGCCTGAAACCCCGCTGCAGGAGTTTGTGGGGCCCTGAAGGTAACCATAGCAACAGCAGCAAACCTCACACCCCCGAACTAGACTCATGCCGACCCCACGCCAGGCCGAGGACAGGGGCCGTGGCAGGCGCTCAGACGCCCCGGGCGCTGTCCCGTGCAGCAGGCACGTCTCTGACGGGGGGACGGGCAGGGGAGGCGAGAAAAGCAGCCACTGCCGAGCGGCAGAGAAGCAGCAGGAGACGAACCAGACGTGGCATCGAGTGCTGGGAAAGAGCCACGGGAAGAAATGCCACGTTTAGAGACAAGGGGTGAGGACCACGGCGGGCTCTGCGTCCGGAACCCTATGGCCAACAAGACAGCGAAGCTACGTTTCTTAAAATTGATGTGAGAGAGAGGGAGGGGGGGAGGGAGGGAGGGAGGGAGGGAGGGGGCTGAACATTGGTGTGAGGGAGAATCACGGATCAGCTGCCTCCTGCACGCCCTCCACTGGGGACGGAGCTGCAAACCGGGCCTGTGCCCGGACCGGGAATCGAACCAGCGACCTGTTGGTGCATGGGACAATGCTCTACCACTGAGCCACACCGGCCAGGGCACTAAGTTACAAGTTGAATGTACTGTGCGAATAAAAGCCATTGCCCCAAAGTCTAGGCCCAGACGAAAAGGAAAAATATTTTAAAAGGAGAGAATTCACGTCCAGGGGAAGGAAGCCTCGTCTGTAAGAAACGTTAGCGGACGCTCTGGGCTGACGGACGAGCCTCCTGAAACGTGCGTCTCCCCAGGGAAACGCAGGCGCGGAAATGGATTGCATAAAAGTAAAATTAAAGTTACTACAGCTCTCACTTTGAAATGCTCTCAAAGACCACTCTCCCAAGCCGAAACTAGTAGCGACAGCTCGTGTGTGTGTGTGTGTGTGTGTGTGTGTCTGTGTGTGTGTGTGTATGTCTGTATGTCTGTGTGTGTGTGTTGTGTGTGTGTATGTGTGTATGTATGTGTGTGTGTGTGTATGTGTGTGTATGTGTGTTGTGTGTGTGTATGTCTCTATGTCTGTGTGTGTGTGTGTGTGTGTATGTGTATGTGTGTGTATGTGTATGTCTGTGTGTGTGTGTGTGTATGTCTGTATGTCTGTGTGTGTATGTGTATGTGTGTATGTCTGTGTGTGTGTGTGTGTAGTAGAGGGAGTGAGAAGATAGTGAGACACTGGGAGGGAGAGGGTGGGGATGTTGTGGTAAAGTCTTGGCAGGGGACTGGGAGGGCCCAAATAATTCACAATGGATATTGTCGCCCGAGCGATCGACCGAAAAAGTAGGTAAATACAACATGTGCCAACAGCAGGTCCCTCAAGAAGAGAGAATGGATTCAAAGCTAATGTTTAATTAAAATAAGAAAAGGAGGAAAGAATAAGATAGATCAACAACATCAAACAATAAAAAAATGATTGATTTTAAAACAAGCATCTGAGCAATCCCAATGCGTGAGAATGGAGTAGACACGCCACTAAAGTAAAGCCAGGTTGGGTGACAAAAAGACTGCATGCTGCTTCCAAAGCCACTCTAAATGCAAAGAGAGGGTAACGGGGGTGAGGAAGCGGGACGTCACTGCACACGGGCTGGGGGCTGAGGCCTGGAGGTGCTGTCTTATTAACAGCAGAATAAGGTCAGAGCCAGGGTTCGTTAGAATGTGTGTATGAGTGTGAGAATGTGTGTGTGAGAGTGATAATCTGTGTGTGTGAGAGAGTATGTGTGTGTGTGTGAGTGTGAGAATGTGTGTGTGTGTGTGTGTGTTAGAATGTGTGTGTGAGTGTGAGAATGTGTGTGTGTATGTGTGTATATGTGTGTGTGAGAATGTGTGTGAATGTTAGAATGTGAGTGTGAGAATGAGTGTGTGTGAGAGTGAGAATGTGTGAGTGTGAGAGAATATGTGTGTGTGAGAATGTGTGTGAGAGTGTGAGTGTGTGTGTGTGTGTGTGTGAGAGAGAGAATGTGTGTGTGAATGTTAGAATGTGTGAGTGTGAGAATGGGTGTGTGTTAGAATGTATCTGTGTGTATGAGTGTGAGAATGGGCGTGTGTTTGGATGAAGAGAGAAGGGAAGGGAGGGGCGAGAAGAGGAAGCACATTTCTGAGTCTGAACCTGGTTCTGAGTCTGTGACCTCTCTCACTGTCACGGTAACTTTGACGCCTGTAAAATGACAACAGAACATAAAGTCACAGATGGAGGGAACCGTCAGAAGGACCGTCTAACCCAGCACGCACAGCCCACTCGGCGCCTCCCCGGCGGTGACGGGATCGGTGACGGCCCCGCGGAGCAGCGTGCCGAGTGACGGAGCAGCAGGCCGGCTGGTCATCTGATGGAGCGGGGAGGGCTCTAAGGCCGACGTGAAGACCATCGACGGCAGAGGTTCCATCTGGGCATTAAAAACGCAGCCGCTAAGAGGGGCAAATACTGCTCCTGGTGAGCCGCCTGTCGGGCGGTTTTGAGCTTCTGTCTCGCTGGCCTTGGACACACATGTGAGTGGACACCCGGCGTTTCCTCTGTGGCCAGGCTGCGTGTTTCCCGGCTTCTCTCCCAGCACACCCACGTGTCCTCCACCTCGGCCGCCCCCGTGTTCGCTGCTTATTTGCAAGCAGAGGGCGCGTCTCGGCTGAGTGTGACCTTACCCCCTCCGATGGGCCATTGTGTCTCCTCGCTCTCCATTTCCTTCTGTTTGCGATGCGACGTGAAGGAAGCCCGGATCCGTTATTTACAGGAAATCAGCGCCTTTGTCCGGGCGCAGCGGGAGGCCCGGGAGAGACTCAGCCATGCGCATGTCTCTGATCGCACAGGCACGTCTTCATCGGCGGGGCGGCCAGGGGAAGCAGCACCCTCGGAACCTAAAGCAAACCTCGCCTCTGACCCTCTGGGCTGAGCAGAGGTACAGAAGCTCCCACACCTCACGCCCCGGGAGCCCCGCTTCTGTGGAGAGGCCGGCGGAGCTCTGGCCCCGAAGCCCCGGGCGGCTGCGTCCTGCCAGCTTTCCGGCCGGGAAAGCGGGTGTGGGTGTCCTCCGACGTCAGGCCCTCGGGCGCCCACAGTCGGGCATGCGACGAGTGAGGAGAAACGGAAGGTCCTTGCCGAAGCCATCACAGAAGAGCAGACACGCCGCGTGCACACCTGCAGACCGTCCTGGCCACGGGGCAGGAAGAGGGAAAAGCTGGAACAGCCGCGTGAGCAGAGCTTTCACCGGTCAGAGACCGCCTGAGAGCCGGACAGGTGCCTAGGGGAGGGTGTGAGCACGGGCAGGGCTCCCCGACCCCTTTTCCTAGGAATCACCCAGGTGTCACCCCAGGCCCCGGGCGTCCGCCGCGGTGAGCACCGGAACAGAGGTCCCTGCGCGGGCTTGCTGGCGAAGGTCAGTCTTCACCATGTCTGCAGTGGCCACGGGAAGTTACACAGAGACACCAGGCCAACAGCAAACACGGACGCCCCAACTCCCCACCTCCCGAACCTAGCTGACAGGGAAGTGGTGCTCGGACTTCCGGGGCCCACGCCGCTCTGCATGTTTGGAAACACGTCTCAGAATGCTTCACACCTTTGCTCTCACATGGATGATGTTCTAAAATGGGTCTCTTCTTTACACAGACTTGTTAACGTGCCCTCATCGGAGGCCTCCATGGGTCATACATCGTAGATAAGAATGCAGTGTGGGCCGAAACCGGTGTGGCTCAGTGGATAGAGCATCGATCTGTGGACTGAAAGGTCCCAGGTTCGATTCCGGTCAAGGGCATGTACATTGGTTGCGGGTACATCCCCGGTAGGGGGTGTGCAAGAGGCAGCTGGTCGATGTTTCTCTCTCATCGGTGTTTCTAGCTCTCTGTCCCTCTCCTGTCCTCTCTGTAAAAAGTCAATAAAGTATATTAAAAAAAAAAAAAAAGAATGTGGTGTGTGTACACAGAAAAGGAACGCCTCGTCCGTGGGCACAAGAAACGTACAATTAGGAGAAATGAGACACGGAAATGATTACAATAGAACAGTGGTCAGCAAGCAGCTCTTTGGCCCCTTGAGTGTGGCTCTTCCACAAAACACCACGGCCTGGGCGAGTCTATGTTGAAGAAGTGGCGTTAGAAGAAGTTTAACTTGAAAAAATTTGGCTCTCAAAAGAAATCTTAATCGTTGTCCTGTTGATATTTGGCTCTATGGACTGATGAGTTTGCCGACCACTGTGCATGACCCAGCTAGTGATGAACCCCACTTCCGATTCTTGTCTCCAGTAAAAAGCCAACATCATCGTGTGGTGGAGAGAACGTTTCTGTGTGAGCTCTCAGATAGAAATCGCCATCTATGATCCACTATACATACACTGGAGGCCCGGTGCACAAATCCGTGCACAGGTGGAGTCCCTCAGCGTGGCCTGCGGGGATTGGGCCGAAACTGGCAGTCCAACGCCGCCTGCCGCTCCTGCCTGCCCGCGCTCCCGCTCATCCCGGCCCCACTGCGCCTGCTGCAGGCTCGCGCCCAGTCAGTCCTGATCGGGAGAGGCTCGTGCCGCCATAGTGGTGCTCGCCAGCCATGAGCCCTGCGTCTGGCGCCCGTCCCGAGGTGGGGAGGTGGTCCAGGAGGCAACCAGCCCTCTGGGCGGGCAGTGGGACTCCCTCGCCAGCCCAGGGTCCGGATCCATCCTGCTGATGGTCGCACCAGTTGTCGGGAGCCACCTGGCGGCCACTTTTATATCCTTTCTTCCTTGCAAAGCGTCTAGGGAGGGGAAGCGGCCATGATGCCCGAGGTCGACTTCCAGGAGGCCAGCGGCACTGTTGGGATCGTGCCGGCGACGCCAGTCTGTCAGTGCCTGGCCCGTTCTCCGGAGATTGGACCTGCAGGACTACTGAGGGAGTGAGTGGCTGCTGCCTGGCTGCTGGGCCACCAGGAAGGCGCTCAGCTGAGCAGCACTCCTGCTGTGGGAGCACACTGACCACCAGGGGGCAGCTCCTGCATTGAGTGTCTGCCCCTGGTGGTCAGGGTGCATCATAGCGACCAGTCAACCGGTCATTCCGTCATTCGGTCGCTTAGGCTTTTATATATAGACTAGAGGCCCATTGCTCAAAGATTCGTGCAATAGGCCTTCCTTCCCCTGGCTGACGGCACCCGGGACCCAGGCCTTCGCTCTGGCCGCCGCCTTCCGTCTTCACTTTGGCCGGAGCCTTCTGTCTTCTCTGCTTTGGCTGGAGCACCGCTCCTGTGGCTCCCTCCGCCCCCGCCCTCCTCCTCATAGCAGGCGTCCTGCCCCACCCAGCTGCTTCGAGCCTGCGTATGCAAATTAACCCGCCATGTTTGTTGGGTTAATTTGCATATTCGCTCCTGATTGGCTGGTGGGCATTGCGGCGGTATGGTCAATTTGCATATTCTCTTTTATTAGTGTAGATAGGCCAATAGGACACACCGACACATTAGAGCTCTCCTTAGAGGATGGCAGTGTTGTCTACCCCTGAAGCTAACGTTCTACTGGCCAAGGGACGTGGCTTGTGACCGTGAGTTAGACATCCACCCTCTAACACTGTCCTCACCTGCTTTCTGGGCACCAGCTCCTCCCGGCTCTCCTCCGGGCACACGGCTTCCACCAGGAACCCCCGCGGCCACGGTCTTCTTTCCCTCGCCTCTGCATGTTGCATTGCTCAGCTTCCTCATCAGAACCCCTCTCTTTCCTGCTGGTCTCTGTGTCCTCGGCGATCTGACCCAGCTCCATGGTGTCTGCGGCCACCTGCATGTGAGCACCAGGACCTGTGACTCCAGCAGGGACTCCGAGCGCCTGTGGTCTCCCGTCCGCACGGTGCTGCCAGGGGCTACGCCTCATGAACGTCGTCCTCCGTGCAGCACCCAGAGCCTCCTGACCTGCCCTCCCTCAGGCAGAGAACGGGTCTGCACACCCAGCCCCCGAGGCCTGAGCCACTTCCTCAGCTAACATTCCCCAAACGTGTGCACTGAACAACGCAGATAACGTCGCCCACCGCTGGGCTTAGGTCTGTGGTTGGCAGGTGCTGGCAGCGGGTGCTGTTTTGAGTCTTTCCCGTCTCCCATGGAGGTCGGTGTCTTCTGTGCTCCTCCAGCCCCTCTCCCAGCCCCTCTCCCATCCCCTCTCCCATCCCCTCTCCCGGCCCCTCTCCCAGCTCACCATCTCCACAGACCGCCTTCCATCGGAGTCCCGGCCTCTGTGGGGGCAGAGACAGGCCGCGTCCCCTCTCCCTCGTTCTGTCTATCTATCTCCTTCTCTGTCTCGCTCCCTCTCTCCCTTCTCAGTGGACGTGGCTCTCCACTTGCTGAGTTTTTTAAATGTTAAGAAAAAAATCACTTGCACAAAAAAGGCAGAAACTTGACTTTTTATATGTAAACGTGTTGATTGACAAAAACATCTGGAGCTGACCCAGGCAGTGGGACGGCTCCTTCCCTTTGTTAACCGGAGGAGAGCACCACCCCTGGGAGAACACTCACCGGAGGGACGGCTCAGCGGACGGGAAGCCGGAGCATCGCTGTCTCCTGACCCGGGGCGGCATCAGCTGCTGTGGGAACTCGGCTGCTCTGGTCCTTTCTGCCCCGCGCACTTCATCCCCGCCGCGACCCGGCCCACGGGGAGGCCGGAACCGAACCTCAGCCGATGCTCATGGCCCTTCTCGGTGCCGTCCAGTCCGGCTGCTCCTGGAACGGCCTCTGTCACGCAGGTTAACGGTTTCCCACGGGCCTCCGCCTGGCCGCCAGGGGGGAGATTTGGACCGGAACCGGGCCTTGAACTCCGGGCCGGTCCTGTTCGCTGTGAGAGGGGACAGCCCAGCACGGCCGGTCACGGAGACAGACACGGGGTGCGCAGGGGGCAGGGCGCAGGGCCGGCTGTCTCCGGGGGCCTCTCCCCGCTCCAGGGGAGGGCTGAGCAGTGACCTTCAGCCCGTGACCCACGACCCCGCAGAGCAGACGCGGGTCGGACACGGCCTCTCCGCCTCCTCTGCGCCCGCGGGGAGGTGTCCCCGGGCCACCGCCGCCAGCTCCTCGGACCCACTGCTGGGGTCAGCGACTGCGTCACGGCGCTCCTGGCGTCACGGCGCTCCTGGCGTCACGGCGCTCCTGGCGTCACGGCGCTCCTGGCGTCACGGCGCTCCTGGCGTCACGGCGCTCCTGGCGTCACGGCGCTCCTGGCGTCACGGCGCTCCTGGCGTCACGGCGCTCCTGGCGTCACGGCGCTCCTGGCGTCACGGCGCTCCTGGCGTCACGGCGCTCCTGGCGTCACGGCGCTCCTGGCGTCACGGCGCTCCTGGCGTCACGGCGCTCCTGGCGTCACGGCGCTCCTGGCGTCACGGCGCTCCTGGCGTCACGGCGCTCCTGGCGTCACGGCGCTCCTGGCGTCACGGCGCTCCTGGCGTCACGGCGCTCCTGGCGTCACGGCGCTCCTGGCGTCACGGCGCTCCTGGCGTCACGGCGCTCCTGGCGTCACGGCGCTGCTTGCGTCACGGCGCTGCTTGCGTCACGGCGCTGCTTGCGTCACGGCGCTGCTGGCGTCACGGCGCTGCTTGCGTCACGGCGCTGCTGGCGTCACGGCGCTGCTTGCGTCACGGCGCTCCTTGCGTCACGGCGCTCCGGGCTGGGCGGGTGCCATCGCCTTCCGCCTGCAGACACCCCGGCTCTGCACGCGGGAGCCCCACGGCGCCCAGCAGCTGGGGACGCCCTGAGCCCCTGTGCCCTGTGGGGGGAGGGTGAGGGTGTGGCTCTGGGGCGGAGGGGTCCCCTCCGGGGCTGGGGGTTTGGGGGGGGGAGCCTGTCACCCCGCACTGTGTGGGCGGAGAAGGCAGCAGGCCGGGGCAGGGCCGCCAGGTTCCCAGGGGAAACTGAGGGCTCAGCGCTATTTCTGCGTTTGCTTTTTTTCCTTTTAAATAATTTAAAGGCTCATTTAATTCTGATTTTTAAAGCCAGTTTTGGGTCCGAGTTCCATTTCCATCCAGGTCTGCCCATCGCCCCCTCGCGTGTTCCAGCCGCCACGTCTCTCCTGGAACCCGGACTCGGCCGCTTCCCGCTCCGGCGCCCCGCGCTGGAGGCCCCTGGGGTCCGGCCCGGGACACGGCCTTTGACCCCGAGGCCAGGGCCCCGCCCGGCCGTCCGCACCCCGCGAGGCCGCCGCGCTCACCCTCCAGGCACCTGCCCGGCCTGTCCATCTCCTCCATCACGTTCTCTGGGTTTTAGACTTCCATTCCCCTCCTCGTTTCTTGAACTTCCACTGCTGCTTGGCACCCCTCCCGGGCGCCCTCCCTCTGGGGTGCCCTCCACCCGAAGGAGCGCAGGCGGGGCGCCAGGCCGGCCACACGTGTGCCGGGGCCGTGGCGGGCAGGGACGGGGCGAACGGGCTTCAGAGGCCATGGGAGAAGTTCAGTTAATGAGAAGGAAGACGCTCAGCGACGCGGCCCATGGAGTGTGGCCTCCGTCCGCATCCCAGAGGCGGTCTGCCCGGTCAGCCTGGACGGGGCTGCAGCTGTGAACGGCGCTCCTCGCTCAGAGCCGGGCGCAGCGCACACCCAGCCGGACGGGCGCCCAGGGCCAGGGCCTCCAGAGCCTCGGGGAGCTCCACCGGGACGCACACCCAGCGCTCCGTGGGGCAGGCGCGCCATCTAGTGGCGAGTGCGGGATCTTTTCTTTCCTTTTTCACGTGAAAGGGAATTCTGAATGGGGATGTGGCTGCCTCAAAACCAGTTAATTCCAATCTTCTACTGATATGTCGAATAGCAATATCGAACAGTAACAGCAATCCCGAGCAAACCGTGGGACACGTAGGTTCCGGGCACCCAGCCCTGGGCGAGGCCCCCCGAGGAGACCAGCCCTGCCGGGAGGGCCGGGCGCACCCGAGTCCTCTGGGGAAGGACAGGTGTGTGCACCTGAAGGCAGGTACCTCAGTGCGGCCTCAGTGCGTCCCTGTGTTCCCCGCGGTGCTCAGGGCCCTGGGAAGCCGCCCGCCCACTCCCCACGCTGGCACCCCCTTTCCCACGGCCAAGCCCGCAGCCATCCCAAACCTCTCCTCGAGGGATGTGGAGGACCGTGCGCCTGTTTTGTTTTGGGTTGTTTGTTTGTTTTATAATCTTTATTTTTTTAATATACACTGAGTGGCCAGATTATCATGATCTCTGAATGCATAATAATATATATATATTAGAGGCCCGGTGCATGAATTCGTGCATGGGTGGGGTCCGGCCAGCCTGGCCAGGGGGAGGGGACATGGGCGGTTGGCCGGCCTGCCTGCTGGTCGAACTCCTGGTGGAGGGGACAATTTGCATATTAGCCTTTTATTATACAGGATGTACACTGAGTGGCCAGATTATTATGCGTTCAGAGGTCATAATCTGGCCATTGTATATTTTTATTGATTTCAGAGAGGAAGGGAGAGGGAGAGAGAGAAACATCCATGATGAGAGAGAATCGTGGATTGGCTGCCTCTCGCACGCCCCCTACTGGGGATCGAGCCCGAAACCCAGGCATGTGCCCTGACTGGAATCAAACCCGGGACTCTTTGGTCCGCAGGCCGACGCTCTGTCCGCTGAGCCACACCGGCCAGGGCCGTACTCCTTGTTGTTGAAAGCATTACAGATGTCCCTTTTTCCCCCCACTGACCCTCCAGCCCGCGCCGCCCCGCCCAGGCCCTCCCCCAGGTGTTACTCTGTTGGGAGGTACACAGACAATAGACGCAGATGAAGCAGATGCAGCAGCAGATGAACTGGTGATAGTCACACTCAGAGCCAGGCCCCGTGCTCTGCGTCTGGAAGTAGTCAACGTCCCGGCAAATGAAAATAACACTCGAGAGCACACACCGCACCCACCCCCCCGCCCTCCGCTCTGAGAACGTGCTGTGATTGGGCTCCTCGTCCAGTCTAAGTTCCTATTGCCTCCTGGAAACCACTGTTCAGTCATATGTTCACCTGGTACCTGAGCACCGGGGCCTCCTCCCAGGACGGCCAGGCGGCGGGCAGGCGGCTCCTCTCGTCCGATTTGCAGAAGCAGCGTCAGAGGCTGGCGTGACCTCGGGGCAGGGAGCCCGTGGGGCTGTGTGACCTCGGGGCAGGGAGCCTGTGGGGCTGGGGTGACCTCGGGGCAGGGAGCCTGTGGGGCTGTGTGACCTCGGGGCGGGGAGCCCGTGGGGCTGTGTGACCTCGGGGCAGGGAGCCCGTGGGGCTGGGGTGACCTCGGGGCAGGGAGCCTGTGGGGCTGGGGTGACCTCGGGGCAGGGAGCCCGTGGGGCTGGGGTGACCTCGGGGCAGGGAGCCCGTGGGGCTGGGGTGACCTCGGGGCAGGGAGCCCGTGGGGCTGGCGTGACCTCGGGGCAGGGAGCCTGTGGGGCTGTGTGACCTCGGGGCAGGGAGCCTGTGGGGCTGTGTGACCTCGGGGCAGGGAGCCCGTGGGGCTGGGGTGACCTCGGGGCAGGGAGCCTGTGGGCCCGGGTCCGGCCGGGGCTGGGCACAGCCTACTCCTGGCTGGTGGCCTACGGCCCGTGTGCCACAGGCAGGGCCGTGCCCCAGGTTAACTCCTCGCAGCACACGCTGTGTGCACCTGGGTGAGTTAACAACTTTTAACAACTGGAGGCAAGCCCGGCCCGTTTGGCTCAGTGGCTAGAGCGTCGGCCTGAGGACTAACGGGTCCCGGGTTCAATTCCGTTAAAGGGCACGGACCTCAGTTGCAGGCTCCTCCCCGGCCCGGGGCCTTGATCAGGGCTCGTGCAGGAGGCAACCAATCGATGTGTTTCTCTCGCATCGATGCTTCTCTCTGTCTTTCCTTCTCTCTTCCACTCTCCCTAAGAATTAATGGGAAAATGTCCTCACGTGAAGATTAAAATAATAATAATATTAACATAATAATAAAATAAAATTGTTGATTAAAAAAAAACTGGAGGCAAAATCCCTCTCTGTGTGGAATTCATCATGGGATAAATGAACTTGGGGAAATTAATTCAAAAGAGGTTTTTTCCCAAGAGTGAAAACTAAAGCTCAGCCCGGGCCTGTTTTCTCAGTGGTTGGAGCATCGTCCGAGGACCACAGGGGCCCGAGCTCGACCGGGGTCAGGGGCATGCACTTCCGCTGCAGGTTCAATCCCCAGTCCTGGTCTAGGCTCGAGCAGGAGGAAGCCAATAGATCTCTCCCTCTCTCTCTCTCTCTCTCTCTCTCTCTCTCTCCCTCCCCCTTTCTTTCCACTCTCTCTGAAAATCAATGGAAAAAGTATCCTCACTTCTCAGGTGAGAATTAAAAATATAATAATCATCCTATATAATAAAAGGCTAACATGCAAATTGACTGAACAGTGGAACAGCCAGTCACTGTGATGCACACTGACCACCAGGGGGCAGACACTCAACGCAGGAGCTGCCCCTGGTGGTCAGTGCGCTCCCACAGGGGGAGCGCCGCTCAGCCAGAAGCCGGGCTCACGGCTGGCGAGCTCAGCAGTGGTGGCGGGAACCTCTCCCGCCTCCTTTGGTTTAGGTCTGCCCCCCCGCCGTCAGTCAGACCTCCCCCGAGGGCGCCCGGACGGCTAAAGGGCACAGGACGGACTGAGGGGATACCTCCCACACACCCCCCCCCGCCACACCCCCAGTGCACGAATGTCGTGCACCGGGCTTCGAGTAGGAAAGAACGCTGGACGGTCTCCATCCTAGGCAGGTCCTCAGACACCGCGCTCAGCTCCGTCAGGGAAATCTTTCCCGGCCTCGTGTCCGATGTCTGTCACCGAACTTCCCTCTGGGTCCACCCATTTACTCTTTTATAAAATCCCAGGAAGTGCGTGAGGCAGGGTTTACCTTAGACAATGTGTGTGTGTGTGTGTGTGTGTTTTGACCACATTATACTGTGTCTATAGCTCTTCCGGCTTCCACTTGGATGATTACCGTTTCTATACTATTGACTATGCTGTCTTCTTTTTACATTTACTTGCAAACTCATACATTATGTATAAAAACACAAATTATAAAGGCAACCGTCCTTAAAATATAAGTATTCCAATTGACTCAATTATAGATCTGTTATCTAAATACAGAAATAGTAACTTAATAACATATGAAGGTGGTCCAACACCAGACCCCCAGCCGACCGCTCGCTGCCAGAGCGTTCTGATACGGCGGCAGAGCCAGCGCGGGTTCGAGCTGCAGCAGCACCACGCCCCTCGCAGGTCTTCCTGTGGGCGCCGCCGGCGGGTTCCGGGCGGGGTGTCCGCCGCGGGGCCCTGGCCTGCGGTCTGAGGAGGAGCCCGTGTCCGTGCTCATCCGGGTGTTGGCAGACCCAGTTCTTTGGACGCGGCTCTGGCAGCGAGCGGTCAGCTGGGGTCTGGTGTTGGACCACCTTCATGTGTTATTACGTTATTATTTCTGTCTTTAGATAATTCATGGCGACGGCCCGCAGGGGCCACAGCCCTGCTCCCCGGTCCCTCCTGCCCGTCCACAAGGACCTGCTGAATCCTCCTCTCACCCCAAGCTTCCTGCTTCCTGCTCTTCCACCTGCAGAGGGAACCCCACCTCTGCAGGGAGAACCCCACCTCTGCAGGGGGATCCCCACCTCTGCAGAGGGAACCCCACCTCTGCAGGGGGAACCCCACCTCTGCAGGAGGGACCCCACCTCTGCAGAGGGAACCCCACCTCTGCAGGGGGAACCCCACCTCTGCAGGGGAACCCCACCTCTGCAGGGGGACCCCCACCTCTGCAGGGAGAACCCCACCTCTGCAGGGGAACCCCCCCTCTGCAGGGAGAACCCCACCTCTTCAGGGTATCCCCACCTCTGCAGGGGAACCCCCACCTCTGCAGGGGGACCCCACCTCTGCAGGGGAACCCCACCTCTGCAGGAGGAACCCCACCTCTGCAGGAGGAACCCCACCTCTGCAGGGGGACCCCACCTCTGCAGAGGGAACCCCACCTCTGCAGAGGGAACCCCACCTCTGCAGGGGGAACCCCACCTCTGCAGGAGGAACCCCACCTCTGTAGGAGGAACCCCACCTCTGCAGGAGGAACCCCACCTCTACAGGGTATCCCCACCTCTGCAGGGGAACCCCCACCTCTGCAGGGGGAACCCCCACCAGCAAAGTCTCGTTCCGACTGTTCACTGCAGTGTCGTTACACCGGTCACCCGTGCACGGACAGCTGGCTCTTGCCCTGGCTGGTGTGGTTCAGTGGATAGAGCATTGGCCCGAGGACTGAGGGTCCCAGGTTTGATTCCGGTCAAGAGCACATAC
Source organism: Eptesicus fuscus (assembly GCF_027574615.1). Taxonomy (NCBI): domain Eukaryota; kingdom Metazoa; phylum Chordata; class Mammalia; order Chiroptera; family Vespertilionidae; genus Eptesicus; species Eptesicus fuscus. The sequence continues at coordinate 102,943,872 of NC_072480.1, read as the reverse complement.
CTCAGTTGCAGGCTGATCCTCAGGCAGGAAGCAACCACTTGGTGTGTCTTTCTCACATTGATGTTTCTCTCTGTCTCTCTCCCTCCACTCGCTCTAAAAAATCACTGCAAAGATATCCTCGGGTAAGGATTAACAAAAAAAGAAAGAAGAGCTGGTTCTTGATCTTAGTTATTACAATCCTAAAAGTTTCATGCTTAAATAAAGACTTCATTCTTATTGTTCTTTTGTTAGCATTTCACATATACATATCTATATACATAAAAGGCTAAGTGACCGATCAAGTAAACGACTGGTCAACCGGTTGCTATGACGTGCACTGACCACCAGGGGCAGACGCTCAATGCAGGAGCTGCCCCCTGGTCGTCAGTGTGCTCCCTCAGGGGGAGCGCCATTCAGCTGACCCGCCCCGGCGGCCCACCGGCCAGGCGGCAGCCACTCCCTCCCTCGGTAGTCCTGCAGGTCCAATCTCCTGACAATGGGCCAGGCACTGACGGACCAGCACCACCGGCCCGATCCTGACAGCACCGCCAGCCTCCGGAAGGCGGCCTCGGCACTGCTGTCACTTCCCCTCCCTAGACGCTCCGCAAGGAAGAAACGCTATAAAAGCGGCTGCCAGGTGGCTCCTGACAACTGGTGTGAATGTCAGGAGGACGGATCCTGATCCTGGGCCAACAGGGCGTCCCACCGCCCACCCAGAGGGCCGATCGCATCCCAGCGCCCCACCCCCACCCCCGTGGGGACAGGCACCAGACTCAGGGCTCACGGCTGGCGAGCGCCGCTGCAGCCTCACGAGCCTCCCCCGATCTCACCTGACTGGGCATGAGCCCACGGCAGGCACAGTGGGGCCGGGATGAGCGGAAGTGGCAGGCAGGAGCGGCAGGCAGCCTTGGACTGCGGGTTTGGGCCCGATCCCCGCAGGCCGCCCCGAGGGACCCCACCGTGCACAAATCCGTGCACCGGGCCTCTAGTGTATAAATACATACGAAAGGCAAAGCCCTTATCAACTCAGATCATCATTGCTTTTATTTGTGACAATACTTCTGAAATACTAATTACAAGTTTAAAAATGTTGATTTCTACCTCTGATGACATGTATTAATCATGTAATTAAAAAGCTCATCTTTCATCTTACCTGATTGTGTGATCTGTGTGCCTTCTGCACTGGTGTCTAGCATTTCCTTTTATTGGAGACTGACAGGCATCGGAAATGAACCCCGGGGAGATTTTCAAACTGCAGCTCCCTCGGTGGAATGTGACTATTTGCCCGTGGGACGGCAGTGAGGCACAGAGTGCTACCTCAGCACAGCCTCTCGCAGAGGGGGCTCCAAGGTGTCCTTTTTATGGTAAATGCGTCGAAATGGTTTCATTAATTTCAGGCACAAACTCAGTTTCCTGGGTGAGGTGCAGCGCCCACCAAGCCCTTAAGGATTCGGAGACGCCGCGTGGATGGCGCTCTCCCCCGGAATGAAGAACAGAAGCTGCAACATCACAATCTAAATGCAATTTTGTTTTTTAATCACATTATTATTGAGCATATAATGAAAACTAACGCATTCCGCGTGGGCTAGCTTCATCAATCCGAGGGCTTGCCTCGGGCCTGATGGAGTTTTCCCTAAGCAGCCCCTGCCTGATGAGAATTCTGTTTATAATCAGATTACCCCGTCGCCGCTCTGAGTGGAGAAACTATTACCGCCACGCCGCATGCATTTTTATTTACTGTCTTTTCCTTACTCCCGTTAGTCCCTTCTCTGAAATCCTGAAATGGCAATCTATATTTTCACTGTTTATAAATTATTTATATAATTATAAATTATATTTTCACTGTGTATAAATTATGACAATTAGTTAAATATTTTGAGTCTTCTGGAACATTTATTTATGTTTTTAAATCTTTATTCTTGAAAGTATTACAGATGTCCCCTTCCCCCTTACCCCTTCTAACCCGCCCCAGGCCCCCGCACCAGGCCTCCGCCCCAGGCCTTCACCCCAGGCCTCCGCCCCAGTCCCCCTGCCCCAGGCCTTCGCCCCAGGCCTCCCCCCCAGCCCCTCCCCCCCACTGCCCCAGGCCCCTACCCCAGACCTCCACCCTAGACCCCCACCCCAGGCCCCCACCCCAGGCCTTCACCCTCCTAGTGTCTGTGTCCATGGACTATGCTTATATGCATGTAAGATCTTTGGTTACTCTCCTCCCACTCCCCCTCCCTCTTCCCTCTGAGATTCATGTCTGTTCCATGTTCCCTGCCTCTGGTTCTATTTTATTCATTAGTTTATTTTGTTCATTCGATTCCTTATCCATTTATTTTTATTTTTAGATTCAATTGTGGAGAGATATGTACTTATTCCCATTTTATGATTCATATTTTTTATATTTATTTTTCTTCCACTTCTTAAAGAATACCCTTCAACTTTCATGTAATCCTGGTTTGGTGGTGATGAACTTCTCTCCTTTGCTGTTCATCACTTTGAGTATTTCATGATGATCCCATCTGGCCTGCATAGTTTCTGTTGAGAAATCAGCTGACAGTCATATGGGTGCTCCCTTGTAAGTAATGAACTGTTTTTCTCTTGCTGCTTTTCATATTCTCTCTTTGTCTTTTGCTCTTGGCATTTTAATTACGATGTGTCTTGGTGTGGTCCTCTTTGGGTTCCTCTTGTTTGGGGTTCTCTGTGCTTTCTGGACTTGTAAGTCTATTTCTTTCACCAGGTGGGGAAGTTTTCTGTCATTATCTCTTCAAATGGGTTTTCAGTATCTTGCTCCCTCGCTTCTCCCCTGGCACTCCCATGATGCGAATGTTGGTACACTTGAAGTTGTCCCAGAGGCTCCTTACGCTGTCTTCATATTTTTTGATTCTTTTTTCTTTTTGCTCTTCTGATTGGGTGTTTTTTGCTTCCTCACATTCCAAATCACTGATTTTATTCTTGGCATCCTCTACTCTGCTGATGATTCCCTTTATAAAAGGAACGGTCAGAAATGAAGGGTACGCCATCGTTTTTCTTTCCGTTTAATCATTTTATAATATAAAGCATTGGTACCAAATATCAAACTGGGCCTGGCTGCAACTAAATATTGTATGGCTGAACCTAAAACCGAGCCCTCAATTTCTCCAATTCCCAGTAAGGCAGTTCCTGATACGGAGGGGCTCTTGCTGTTCATATGGCTTTTATGCGCTAATAAAAATAAAACCGGGCATTAGGAGACCACCACTCACGGGGTTTACACTGTGTTATGTCCCGTCCGTCTTCCTCAGTGTGGTCACGGGGCACCGAGAAGGGGTGACAATGTTATACCGTTCATGGAGAGCGCCGCCTTTATCCGGGGTCTTTGGAAAAGGACAAACGGGTTTGCCAGCACAAAACATGACAGCTGTGATGGGTCTGAGGAGCCGTTTTATGAGGAAATAACCCACTTGTACTCTCAGGACACAGACCTTGGCCTGGGACTCAGACACCATCCACCCCGGAACTGGGTTGTTCCTCATGAAACAGTGCGGAGGCCCTGCTGTCACTTCATGTAAAGCAGGGCCGCTCCGGCTCCGTTTTGCTTAGCTGTTTCCAGAAACTCCTAGGTTTACTGCCCTTCCTCTCTCAAAAGAAAAAAGCTGTTCCGGTTTGACCGCACACGTGTGCTTCGGTGTCTCTGGCGCACCCCGACTGACCCGCCCCGTCCGCCTCCCCCGTGGATCAGGGCTGCTCCCGGCAGCTCCCCTTCCCCGGAGCGTCCCCGTCGCACGCTGCGCTCCGTGACCCCCGCCCAGTAGCATTTTGAACCGGCCCCCGGCCCCAGGCTGCGTCCTCACAGGCTCCTTGGGAACCTGGCCACGTCTCAGCGTCCCCCGTGAGGATGGTCGTCCTGGAGGCGAAGAGCAGCAGCACCCCCCCCCCCGACATCCGCGCGGGCGCAGAGGTGGCGCTCAACGCCAGGTGACCCGTGCGGGGCCAACGGCCACCCCTGCGCCCGGTACTCACCGCAGGAGGTCCTCACACGAGCCGCCGTGGACAGCGAGGGGAAGTGCTTCCTGCTCTCCGTCTCAGAGCAGGTGTGCCCCGGTGTGCGCCCCGGTGTGCGCCCATTCGCACTCCAGTACCGAGGACGCGGGCGTCATGGAGGGCAGCGGGCGCCCACGGGGTCCACGGGCCACTGGGGGTCCGTGAGGTCCGGAAGGTGGGCGCCCGCTCCCTTAAGGAGCGCCCTCCCGTCTTAGAGACACGCTTGAAACGGTGCGGGTTACCTACGCCCGTGGCTGTGTGCTGGCCCCATCCGGACAGGATTTCTAACCAAACCATGTGAGTAAGGGTTTGGGAGGGAATTTAAGGCATTTGGGGGGGAGAGAAGCGGAGGCGCAGACCTGAGGGGCTGGGTTCCCGAGGAAAGGACAGCAGGGAACAGCGTCACCTCCCCCCGGTCACCCTGGCCTGGGGACACTCGGCCCTGCAGCCCGTGTCTGAGGGGCTCCGGAGGTACCGACCCCCGCCCCTTTGCCTGCAGGGTGGGGGACGTCCCTCCCTCACGGGAGGCCCTCAAAGGCAGCCCCTGCCAGGGCATTGGGGGAGGTAATGGAATGTCCGAGCACACGGAGAAGCTGACGTTTTTACTTTGTATTCCGATGGCCCTCGAATGAAGGTACGGCCCCACCCCCGGCTTCCAGCACATCACACACCTGTCCCCTGGGCTCCCTGCGGCCACACGTTCAGTCTCCGCCGAAGGGTGGCTTCCCTGCACACGACTCCGCCTGAGCCTGGGTCGTCTTGTCTGCGGGACGTTGGTTGTTAGGCTCGGTCCACGTCTGACGTGCTTGCCTGTTTGCCCACGTACACCCGCATCCCGGACATGAAGTCCCGCGGCCCCGAGCGGACGGCGTCTGACCGCCCTCAGGAGCGGCGGGCCTGTTAGCGAGAGGACAGCGGCGGCTCCTTCCCCTCCCTGGAGGACGGGCCTCGGGAGGCAGGGCCCGGCTCTGTAGGAACCGGGAGTGTGGACAGGAGCGCAGAGGACTCTTCCCTTGTTGCCATGGGTTCCACATAGAAATCATTCCCCCAAACGTCAGCGGTGTCTCACAGCGCTAACCCCTTGCTCAGCGATAACATGCATTTTCGAGGGAGCATTAAGCACACTGCCTTCCCCGGCTGGAACAGGCCGCCCAGATCTCCTTATCTCCCCGGGGACATCTGGGCGGCTCTCCTCCCCCCACTCCCGGGAGGCCGGCGGGATACAGCGGCCGCTTAGCCGAGGGCGGTTTCAAAGAGGTTTTCTTTTAAAGTTGCACTGGGACCTCCTAAGCCTTTCCCTCGTTTGTCTCGGTATTTCTGGATTACTGCCGTTTCGGAAATTCCATTTTCTGTTACACTCTCCACACACGTGACTTAGCGATTCCAGCGGGGCGTCCGTCCAACAGCGAGCCGTGGGCGAGGCCGAAGCAGAGCGGGAGGCAGTGGTCATGAACAGGGGGGAGGGGGGAGAGGGGGGAAAGGGGGGTCCTGGAAGCCGGCCCATGCCCCAGCTCCTCTGGCAGCACTTTTTTTTTATTCCTAAACGTCCTTCGCAGCTCTTACAGTGAGCAGATGAGGTCATTGGCGTTCGTTTATAATTTTGTCTAACTACATGCTTATAGAATGCTGGAGTCATCGAAAGCTGTACTCTTTCTGAGTCAAAACATTTCTCCCCGTAAACCTGAGCTGCGTGCACACAGTAATAATGCTTCTCAGCGTGAAACAGCATGGAGCCGCCTGGAACAGCATGGAGCCGCCTGGAACAGCATGGAGCCGCCTGGAACAGCACAGAGCCGCCTGGAACAGCATGGAGCCGCCTGGAACAGCATGGAGCCGCCTGGAACAGCACGGAGCCGCCTGGAACAGCACGGAGCCGCCTGGAACAGCATGGAGCCGCCTGGAACAGCACGGAGCCATATGGAACAGCATGGAGCCGCCTGGAACAGCATGGAGCCGCCTGGAACAGCATGGAGCCGCCTGGAACAGCACGGAGCCGCCTGGAACAGCATGGAGCCGCCTGGAACAGCACGGAGCCGCCTGGAACAGCACGGAGCCATATGGAACAGCACGGAGCCGCCTGGAACAGCACGGAGCCGCCTGGAACAGCATGGAGCCGCCTGGAACAGCATGGAGCCGCCTGGAACAGCACGGAGCCATATGGAACAGCACGGAGCCGCCTGGAACAGCATGGAGCCGCCTGGAACAGCACGGAGCCGCCTGGAACAGCACGGAGCCATATGGAACAGCACGGAGCCGCCTGGAACAGCATGGAGCCGCCTGGAACAGCATGGAGCCGCCTGGAACAGCATGGAGCCGCCTGGAACAGCACAGAGCCGCCTGGAACAGCACGGAGCCATATGGAACAGCATGGAGCCGCCTGGAACAGCATGGAGCCGCCTGGAACAGCACGGAGCCGCCTGGAACAGCACGGAGCCATATGGAACAGCATGGAGCCGCCTGGAACAGCATGGAGCCGCCTGGAACAGCACAGAGCCATATGGAACAGCATGGCCATATTGTGGTGGCCATCTTGTGTCCACATGGGGGCAGGATCTTTGACCACATGGAGGCAACTATCTTGATCTTGTGGGTTGGAGTGATGGTCAAGCTGCATATTACTCTTTTATTAGATAGGATAGAGGCCTGGTGCACTGGTGGGGGCCAGCTGGTTTGCCCTGAAGGTTGTCCCGGATCAGGGTGGGGGTTCCCTTGAGGCATGGGGCGGCCTGGGCGAGGGGCCTGTGGTGGTTTGCAGGCCGGCCTCGCCCCCTGGCAACCCAAGCAAAGGCCCTGGTATCTGGGATATATTTATCTTCTACTATTGAAACTTTGTAGCCTGGAGCAAAGCCAAGCCTTCTGCTCGCTCCATGGCAGCAGCTATTTCTGTTTGGATTTGTTTACCTTCTATAATTGAAACCTTGTAGCCTGGAGCGGAGGCCTGGGCAGGCCAGGGCAGGTGGAAAGCTTGGCTTCCTCTGTTGCTGGGGGCAACCCTAGCCTGCTCTCCACAGCTCCGGGGCTGCCACCATTTTGGGGGGGGATTTAACTTCTATAATTGAAACTTTGTATCCTTGAGTGGAGGCCTTGGCCGGCCAGGTGTGTAGAAAACTTGGCTTCCTCCATTGCTGGGGAAACCCAGGCCTCCCTCCTGTTCTCTGTGGTGGCAGCCATCTTGGTTGGGGTTAATTTGTATACTTGTTCTGATTCCCCTCTGTCCCTGGGTGAGGAAGGGGGTCCCTGGGTGAGGAAGGGGGTCCCTGGGTGAGAAGGGGGTCCCTGGGTGAGGAAGGGGGTCCCTGGGTGAGAAGGGGGTCCCTGGGTGGGGAAGGGGTCCCTGGGTGAGAAGGGGTCCCTGGGTGGGGATGGGGGATCCCTGGGTGGGGAAGGGGTCCCTGGGTGGGGAAGGGGGATCCCTGGGTGGGGAAGGGGTCCCTGGGTGGGGAAGGGGTCCCTGGGTGGGGAAGGGGGTCCCTGGGTGGGGAAGGGGTCCCTGGGTGGGGAAGGGGGTCCCTGGGTAAGAATGGGGTCCCTGGGTGGGGAAGGGGTCCCTGGGTGAGGAAGGGGGTCCCTGGGTGATAAGGGGGTCCCTGGGTGGGGAAGGGGTCCCTGGGTGGGGAAGGGGTCCCTGGGTGGGGAAGGGGGTCCCTGGGTGGGGAAGGGGGTCCCTGGGTGGGGAATGGGGTCCCTAGGTGGGGAAGGGGGTCCCTGGGTGGGAAAGGGGTCCCTGGGTGGGGAAGGGGGTCCCTGGGTGGGGAATGGGGTCCCTAGGTGGGGAAGGGGGTCCCTGGGTGGGGAAGGGGTCCCTGGGTGAGAAGGGGTCCCTGGGTGGGGAAGGGGGTCCCTGGGTGGGGAAGGGGGTCCCTGGGTGGGGAAGGGGTCCCTGGGTGGGGAAGGGGTCCCTGGGTGAGAAGGGGTCCCTGGGTGGGGAAGGGGGTCCCTGGGTGGGGAAGGGGGTCCCTGGGTGGGGATGGGGTCCCTGGGTGGGGAAGGGGTCCCTGGGTGGGGAAGGGGGTCCCTGGGTGGGGAAGGGGGTCCCTGGGTGGGGAAGGGGGATCCCTGGGTGGGGAAGGGGTCCCTGGGTGAGGAAGGGGATCCCTGGGTGGGGAAGGGGTCCCTGTGTGGGGAAGGGGGTCCCTGGGTGGGAAGGGGTCCGTGGGTGGGGAAGGGGGTCCCTGGGTGAGGAAGGGGGTCCCTGGGTGGGGAAGGGGGTCCCTGGGTGGGGAAGGGGTCCCTGGGTGAGGAAGGGGGTCCCTGGGTGGGGAAGGGGTCCCTGGGTGAGGAAGGGGGTCCCTGGGTGGGGAAGGGGTCCCTGGGTGGGGAAGGGGGTCCCTGGGTGGGGAAGGGGTCCCTGGGTGGGGAAGGGATCCCTGGGTGGGGAAGGGGTCCCTGGGTGGGGAGGGGTCCCTGGGTGAGAAGGGGTCCCTGGGTGGGGAAGGGGTCCCTGGGTGAGGAAGGGATCCCTGGGTGGGGAAGGGGTCCCTGGGTGGGGAAGGGGTCCCTGGGTGAGGAAGGGGGTCCCTGGGTGAGGAAGGGGGTCCCTGGGTGGGGAAGGGGGATCCCTAGGTGGGGAAGGGGTCCCTGTGTGGGGAAGGGGTCCCTGGGTGGGGAAGGGGTCCCTGGGTGGGGAAGGGGTCCCTGGGTGGGGAAGGGGATCCCTAGGTGGGGAAGGGGGTCCCTGGGTGGGGAAGGGGTCCCTGAGTGGGGAAGGGGTCCCTGGGTGAGGAAGGGGATCCCTAGGTGGGGAAGGGGGTCCCTGGGTGGGGAAGGGGTCCCTGGGTGAGGAAGGGGATCCCTCGGTGGGGAAGGGGGTCCCTGGGTGGGGAAGGGGTCCCTGGGTGGGGAAGGGGGTCCCTGGGTAAGAATGGGGTCCCTGGGTGGGGAAGGGGTCCCTGGGTGAGGAAGGGGTCCCTGGGTGGGGAAGGGGATCCCTGGGTGGGGAAGGGGATCCCTGGGTGGGGAAGGGGTCCCTGGGTGGGGAAGGGGTCCCTGGGTGGGGAAGGGGTCCCTGGGTGAGGAAGGGGTCCCTGGGTGGGGAAGGGGGTCCCTGGGTGGGGAAGGGGTCCCTAGATGGGGAAGGGGGTCCCTGGGTGGGGAAGGGGTCCCTGGGTGGGGAAGGGGGTCCCTGGGTGGGGAAGGGGGTCCCTGGGTGAGGAAGGGGGTCCCTGGGTGGGGAAGGGGGTCCCTGGGTGGGGAAGGGGTCCCTGGGTGGGGAAGGGGGTCCCTGGGTGGGGAAGGGGTCCCTAGATGGGGAAGGGGGTCCCTGGGTGGGGAAGGGGTCCCTGGGTGGGGAAGGGGGTCCCTGGGTGGGGAAGGGGGTCCCTGGGTGAGGAAGGGGGTCCCTGGGTGAGAAGGGGTCCGTGGGTGGGAAGGGGTCCCTGGGTGGGGAAGGGGGTCCCTGGGTGGGGAAGGGGTCCCTGGGTGAGGAAGGGGGTCCCTGGGTGGGGAAGGGGTCCCTGGGTGGGGAAGGGGTCCCTGGGTGGGGAAGGGGGTCCCTGGGTGGGGAAGGGGTCCCTGGGTGAGGAAGGGGGTCCCTAGGTGGGGAAGGGGGTCCCTCGGTGAGGAAGGGGGTCCCTGTGTGGGGAAGGGGTCCCTGGGTGGGGAAGGGGTCCCTGGGTGAGGAAGGGGGTCCGTGGGTGGGAAGGGGTCCCTGGGTGGGGAAGGGGTCCCTGGGTGTCAGGGCAGCGGATTGCCTGGTGTCCTCCCTGCACAGAACATTCACGCTGTGAGTCGCATCTTCTGAGCTCCTGTCTGCTGTGAGGCGGGGTTACGTCCAGTATTTCCTGATGCGTCCCTTGGGGTGCAAGTACCCGTGTCCGTGGGTTTCCTGGGGGAGGTGGGGTGCTGCTGGGCTCTGTGCCTTCTGTGTGAGCCGCCACCGGGAGCTGCAGGGCGCTTCGTGGTGAGGAGGCCCGATGGAGGGTCCCTGCGGTGCCTTCGCCTCTGAGGGTCTGCGATTCGGGCTGGAATTAGGGGTGAAGCAATGGAACAAGGGCCAGCACGCGGCCAGCGGGGACTCCGCGTGTCCCGGGGCCTGTCCGTCCCTGTGGCAATTCGCATGCTGCCCGGCTGCGTGTGTCTGAGGAGACGTTAGCCCCCCATGAATCTCTGAACCCCCCTAACTGACAGCATTAAAGACGCAGCATTCACGGCGGCTGTCAGGCCGCAGAGCCGCGTTTTATTTCACTAAATTATACTTCCATCCACTTGACCAATTGTGATTTAGAGCGGCTAAAAGCCAGGAAAATTACCCTTCTATCAAACTTTACGATGAAAAATAACATGGCTTAATCTTCACAAATAAAACGTGTCACGAGCCACAGCGTAACCTTTCCATGTGATATTTGAAAGAACAAAGATGCCATGTTAACACGGCGTGTTGGCAAACAGTGGTTCTGTAAGAACAAAACAGGAACGCCCCTTTCAGTCCCCCCCCTCCTGAGCCCCACCTGCCTCGGGGTCCGGGAGGCCCCGGCCCCCCCGGGCTCTCTGTCCGGCTCCCCGTGCGGGCGGCCCTTCCTTAGCTCTCGGTCTGGGACCAGGGAGCAGGTCCCTGAGAGCATCCGTGGGCTAGTCCTTTCTCCTTTCCCTTCCCCGCCGCTCGAGGAACCTTCTGGACCCCCGTTCCCTACTCTGCTGGACCCCCGGGCAAAATAGAGCCCAATAAATCCCACCGACTCCCACCCCCTCCTCTGCCCCTCACGAAGGAGTGAGATGCCCCTCACAGCAGGAGGAAGCCAGAGCGATGAAAAAGTCCCTCCCTCCCGTAGCCCGAGGCCAGAAGTGCTGACTTCCCACCCAGGCACCCCCTTCAGGAACCGCTCCACTCCCAGCTGCGAGCCCGAGTGGCCGCTGAGCCAGCTGCACCTCGCTGGGCTGTGAAGGGGAGGCAGGGCCGCATTCCCTGGGTGACTGACTCTCCACCTCCACCGGGCTCTGAGTGCGAGGGCCTGTCTGGAACGTCAAAATGAGCCAGGGACCCCTTTCTCACCCAGGGACCCCTTCCTCCAATCCTGCCGTGTTCACCCCGGCCTCTGCTCCGCGGCTCCAATCCTGCCGTGTTCACACGCAGCCCGAAGGCCCCGACACCCCCTGTGCGGCCCGATCCAGCCAGCCCCCCACGCTGGCCGACACCCCCTGTGTGGCCCGATGCAGCCAGCCCCCCACGCTGGCCCACACCCCCTGTGTGGCCTGATGCAGCCAGCCCCCCACGCTGCCCCGACATCCCCTGTGCGGCCCGATCCAGCCAGCCCCCCACGCTGTCCGACACCCCCTGTGTGGCCTGATGCAGCCAGCCCCCCACGCTGGCCGACACCCCCTGTGTGGCCTGATGCAGCCAGCCCCCCACGCTGGCCGACACCCCCTGTGTGGCCTGATGCAGCCAGCCCCCGACGCTGGCCAACCTCCGGGGGCGGTGGGTGCCTGGCAGCGAGAGAAGGCAGGGCCCTGGGGGACGCTGGGGCTCGGTCGCTGCTCAGGCAGGAGCGGTGTCCCCACAAGAGCTGTGTGGGAGCCCCCCTCCCAGAGCCCCCTCAGTCCCTGGTGGAGACCAGGGCTCCAGAGAAGTGAGGGCGCCCGGCTGAGTCCGCGTTCCACTGGCACCGCTGGGGGCTCAGGAGCAAAGAGCTGCCTTCCGGGTACCGCCTGGAGGTCTTTCCAAAACACACAGAGGCCTCCCAGCAGCGCCCTCTCGCCCTCGGCCAGCACTCCCTGCGGGCGGCGCCCCCCCAGTGGAAGTTCAGCCAGCAGGCGGGAGGAAGCAGAGGGGGACGCGGCTGCGCGTGGAGGTTTTCCGTGAACAGCTCCGGGTAAACCGCGCCGCTCCGTCAGTGATGTCAGTGATGTGACGCCGAGAGAGGAGAGGAGAGCAGGGGGGTGAGCAGACCCCGTGCAGAGGCCCCGCGGGGGATGGGAGGACTGCCCCCGCCTCCGTCACCTGAGTCCGGGGATGTCATGGAACTCACCTGGGTCAGAGGCAGGCGGCTGCTCTGACAGATGCCGATTTGAAAAAACTGGCTCAGCTCCTGTAACTTTAGCCTCGTAAACCGTTCAGTAGGCCGGTGATTGTGTGGGGCGCTTTTTCATTTCTGGGATTGTTAACGGGTTTTTATTCATTTTAGAGAGAGGGGAGGGGAGAGAGAGATAGAAACACCAATTGGCTGCCTCCTGCATGCCCCCCGCCCCCCGGCTGGGCATCGAGCCCACCACCCAGGCATGTGCCCTGACTGGGAACCGAACCGTAACCAACTGGTGGACGGGTCAATGCTCAACCACTGAGCACTCTGGCGGGCTGGGATCTTTCTTGAAATTGTGGGTGTTAAACGTGTTATAAGCACAGTCACGTGACCAATGGCTTCGTTGCCTCTATGATAAGGTGACCAGATCGTCCCGCTTTTGGCGGGACAAAACCGATTTTTAACAATTTGTCCCGCGTCCCACAGCGTTTTTAAAAAGTCCCTATTTATCTTTCCAAAAATAGGGACTTTTTTAAAACACCGTGGGACGCGGGACAAATTGTTAAAAATCGGTTGTGTCCCGCCAAAAGCGGGACGATCTGGTCACCTTACTCTATGAGCAAGTGGTAGGACCTCTTCCCAGCAAACATTCCGGCAACCCTTCCCCCCAGAGGCGGTGTAAGAGGTTTGAAAAGTTAGTGTGAAAGTCTTATCTTACCCCCGCCCCCCCAAAACACCACTCGCTCGCTTCTAACATGACGTTATTCTCAGAGGAAAATGCACCCACAAACACAGCAACTGTGGTGATCAGAACGCAGCCCCCAAATTCACGCACTGGAAGAGGGAGTTCAAACAGGGACATTTTCCTTCTCTTTGGCCAAAGTAAATCAATGCCGGGGCTTCTCACGTGTGCGCTCCCAGGGGCGGCTGGCTGTGCGGGGCGGCGATCACCCACGCTGGGTGTGCGGAGCGGCAGACGCAGAGCCGTGCAGACCCGGCCGGCCTGGAGGTCGGCAGCAGGCGCCCGGGGCAGCTGCCCGGAGCGGCACAGGCCCAGGACCTGCCTCTGTGACCTTTAACCCCTGGGGTCACTGGGAGAGTAGGCGCTGAGCTAGACCTGCTCTATTGGACGACTTGTTCTAATTCTATTCGTTAGTACCACGGGTTAGCGTTTACAAGGGAACACGTATAGGCAGCTACTAACGCGGGCTTCCCGCCTCCTTCGGACCGTGTTGTGCCACAGGAAGTGTGAGGCGTCGGTACAGGAAACGCATCACTGACCCCTAAGTCTCCTCACGGCAGCTGCCCCGGCGGCCTCTCGTCTGGGGCTGTGGTTGGATCCACCCGAGAACCCAGGCGCCAGAGGCACGTCTCCAGCCCCGTCTGCCCACAGCTTTCCTGGGCGTTTAAACTGGCTTTTCAAATTTCGTGTCCCTCAGATTTTCACTCCAGAATCCTACGTGGAAGGGCAGGAAAAAGGTCTTTTTCTTTTCCTTGCTGTGGCCTTCCACAATTTATGAGAAGCCCCTGGCAGTGAAACCCCAAGATGGTTGGCCCCTCTGGTTCCAACAGCCCCTCTGTCCAAACTGCAAGATGAGCTACTCTCAAGGCTGCATTCCTGCATCCCCCTCCTCCCTGCTGTTTCCAGGACTCAGGCATGTGCCCTGACCCCTCACACCACGGAGCCTCCAGGTAGGAGGACCTGACCTTCCCAATCCCTTTCAACCCAGGCCTCCCCCTTTTCGAGTTCTCTGTAACTTTTGCGCTAAGCGTGATTCAGGCTGGGGAGGAGCACTGATAGGACACCTCCTTAGGACATCTGCAGACTAACTTGGACAACCCCGGTATCTGCTCAACCACAGCGGAATTCCCCTCCCTCCCTTGCTGCTTAGCAACAGACTCTGTCAAAGAGCAGGCTGCTCTTTGCTCCCCGTCCGGTATTAACTAGCAATACACCAGCCCTTTCCCTCCGGGGAAAGTAAAATAAATGCCCTCCCTCCATCTACCTTCTCTCAGTCGTGAATTCTTCCACAGCCAGCCTCGCCCGCCAAACCCTAACACTGTGTCCACTGCCTGCTTGACATGTTGCTTGGATAGAGCTTTGCTCCAATTCCTGGGTTTGCTGATATCTCTGTAAAATTAATATTTGGCCAGCCCATCTTCCCCCAACCCTTGCCCCCTGCGCTCAGTAGCCCCCCTCCTGGAACCCAACAGTGGCTATTTTTGTTTTTAAAGAGCTGCAGCCGTCTTAAACAAAACTGCTTTGAAAAGACCGGAATCCCACTTCAGATGACAGGACATGGGCGTCTCCATGGTTATTGTCTTTATTGGGTAATAACGTTGCTTCACACTCAAACCCTGTTTTCCTGGGCCAGGCGAGCCCCTGGGTCTCCCTGCGCCTCGGGGACTCGGGTTAGACACTCCGCCACGATTCGAGCAGCAGGAACACGGAGCGCTCCCCGGAAATGACATGGAAAGGGCAAACAAGACTGGTTTTCTGGAGACAGGGAGTGGGCCAGCCGGGTCAGTTTCCAAATGTCTCTGCGAAAAACAGAAGCAGTCCCCGCCGCGTCCACCTGACGATGGAGCGAGGAGCGGCGGAGCTTTGCTCCCACTCCCCGGTTTCCTCCCTGGTCACTCGGACGCGGCTCCACAGACGCCTCGCTGGGCCTCGTTAGGAACTCGCTGTTGTCCGCTGTGCGAGCGTGAGCACCGGCCGTGGGGCAGGAGAGACGTGAAGCTTCTCTCTTACACAATCTTAGAAGCAAAGGTCAGTGGGGAGCGCTTTTCCTAATGGCGCTCTGAGCGGAGGGTGGTAATTTTGTCCACATTAAGGGAACGAACGGGAGGCGGGAGCCTTCGGGGAGCTGAGCTCATTAGCGCCTCCAAGGCCGAAACGCCAGTCACCTGGTCACGTCTCCCTGACCTTCCCGAGATCCGGGTCCTTTCAACAGTCAGGTTAGAGCCACAGCCACGGAGACACGCAATGACGTCGCAGTTCCTTGTTAGGGGACAGGTCGAGTGTTACCCATTTTATCTGTGCGGTTGTCTTTAAAGCCATTGTTTTAAGCCAAAGCCAATTCAGAGTGTTAACATAAAAACATTCAAACCTGTAAAGAATTTTGTGAGTTTATTTGAGCCAAATTGTAGACAACTGCCGGGAAGCAGTGTCTCAGCGGACTGGGATAGTGCTCTGGAGAACGGCGGTTTTTCATCTATTTTTTTTTTAATATATTTTATTGATTTTTTACAGAGAGGAAGGGAGAGGGATAGAGAGTCAGGAACATCATTGAGAGAGAAACATCCATCAGCTGCCTCCTGCACACCCCCGACTGGGGATGTGCCCGCAACCAAGGTACATGCCCTTGACCGGAATCGAACCCGGGACTCTTCAGTCCGCAGGCCGATGCTCTCTCCACTGAGCCAAACCGGTCAGGGCTGTTAACAAAAAAAAAAACCATTGAAACCTGTAAAGAATTTTAGTGAGTTTATTTGAGCCAAACTGTCGACATATGCCGGGAAGCAGAACCTCAATGAATTGAGATAATGCTCCGAAGAATGGCGGGTTACATCTGTATTTATACATTGCCATCAAAGGAGGGACATAGGTGGGCTACATGAAATCCATTGGTGACGGATTAAGGAGGTGGGATAAAGTCAAACAGTGGGAAACCCCTGGGATTGGCTAAAAAGTAAAATGATGGACACATACTTAGGTGGGTGCAGGAACAATTAACATGATAATGAAGGAATTTGAGGCATCTGTCCTGGCGCCCACCACATTTGGTTGTGCCCCAGGGGCTCCAGCGAAAGAGGAAGTTACAAGTTACCCAGACATCTCACAGATATGTTATCTTAGAGGCAAAAAGGCAGATGGGCTCAGGAAAGATCTAAGTTGATCTTCGTCAGGGAAAATATCGGCCTAGGACATGACTGCCCACTATAACCTGTTTGTAGTTCAATATTTAATTTTCAGACCATCTTTTGTGGTGACTTTAGGTCTCTGAGTTTGCAAGACTGCCACGCA
Source organism: Eptesicus fuscus (assembly GCF_027574615.1). Lineage (NCBI taxonomy): Eukaryota > Metazoa > Chordata > Mammalia > Chiroptera > Vespertilionidae > Eptesicus > Eptesicus fuscus. Next base: position 102,927,906 of record NC_072480.1, on the reverse strand, counting down.
GGCCTCCCCTGAGCTTGTCAGGCCAGCAGGTGGCTTCTTTCCTTCACACGGTTCTCTGCTGTAGAGCCTAAGACCATCGGAAAGCACAGATATTTACATGACGATTCATAACAGTAGCAACATTACAGTTGTGAAGTAGCAACGAAAACAATTTTATGGTTGGGGGTCACCACAACACGAGGAACTGTGTTAGGAAGGTTGAGAACCACTGATCTGGAGGCAGGAGAGGCCGGGAGGGGAGGCTGCCTGGGGAAGGAACGCATCCGTGAGGACGGGCCGCTCCAAGCCACCCGGATGTTCATCTTCCCGGAGGAGGGGCAGCGCCCGCTGAGCGCTGAAGCTTGGAACGGAGACCAGGCAGGGAGGGGGGGGGACACCGGCCAATGAGGAGAAAGCCGGGGGACATAAAGGGAGGAAGGGCATGGACAGCAGCTGCGAGCTCCGATAAACCCGAGACCACGCGGCTCACTGGGTCCCCACCTGGGGACCTCTCCCCGGGCGGGAGTTTGAGCACGCCTGCAGTAAGTGTTCACACTTTTGCTTAAAATCTTTTAGCCCACGGTTTTCGTTCCTCAAACTTCATGGGACAAGCACCCAGAAGGGGACTCCAGCTCGCCGTGCGGGGAACAGGTGGCGCGGGACCTGCTCACCGTATTGTGTGCCCACCAACCACGTCGGATCTGCTCTGTCACCCTGTGCTTGACCCCTTGACTGAAGCATTGTAACCTCATCCACATCATCTCATCCACATCATCTCCTCACCATCATCTCACCCACATCATCTCATCGCCTGATGACTAAGGACAATAGCTGATGTCCATTCCCAGCCCCTTCCCCTTTATAGTCCTGTCCCCTGCACCTGCTGGGAGGCAGGATTTGATGCCTGTAAGCGCCCTGTCTTCTTGGTGGGCTGGCCTCCTCAGTAAACGCCTTATAGGATGCAACCCTGCCTTCGTGACTGGACACAGCGACAGGCAGCCCGAGCCCACCTGGGGGTTCCCGGGAACAATGAGAGCAGCTGCCAGGCCCTGGGTCCCTCACGTCCGCTGTGGAGACTGCTCCTGTGCCCGTGGCCTGGCCCGGGCCGACCAGGAACCCCACACCCTGTGCACGTGCTCCTGGAGGTGGCCCTTCGTGCTTTGAGTCAAGGAGCCTCCTGGGTGGGTGACACGCAGAAGCTGCTGTCAATCAAATATGTACAAATATACTTTCTGATTGTACCGAGAGAAGTCAACAAGGTATCAATTATCCAAATCTCTTTCTTTTGTACAGAAATTCAGCCCTTCCATCAAACCTTCCACGGTGGTTTGGCTTCGATATCTCCAAAAAATCAGTTTTCTTCTAATTAAGGCGATAATGATAGCTTTCCTCTGAGATACGTTCTTAATGAGCAAACTAATTTACGCATTCACGCTGCCCGCAGGCCTCTTTTCCCGGATAAACGCAATTACCTGGCCTCTGGTACCCGTCTCTCTCTTTAATTTACCATTTGATTCCCATGTAATTTAATACTAAACATTGCTTTGGCTGGCAGAAATATTTAAAATGAATTTGTATTGATTAGCCTGCTTCTCTGATAAGCAAACTTTAATTCAGTTTCAGAATGGTAGGAGAATAAAACCCCACCTCGAAGTCACTGTATTTTGCCCTGGCAGATCTGTTTATTGTATTGTGTGCGTTTTGGTTGAGCACCTTTCCAATGCACCGAAAGGTCTCGGGTTCATTTCCCGGTCTCGGGTTCGGTTCCCAGTCAGGGCACATACTCAGGTTTCGGGTTCGATCCACAGTCGGGGTGTGTACAGGAGTCAACCAATCGATCGATGTTCCTCTCTCACATCGATGTGTCTCTCTCTCCCCCTCTCTCTTCCTCTCTCTGAAATCAATAAGAATATTTATTTAAAAAAGAGAATGAAATCTATGGGAAATATTTTGCAAATGTGAAGCTCCACAGAAATGCTAAATCCTTCAGCAGACACCGTCAACCTGTCTCAGGGATCTCATGGATCCTCAGGACGCGTCAGCCCTCCCCTCGCCAACCCCAGCGGCTCTTCCGTCCACAAGAAGAAAGCGCCTCCTCCCCGCTCCCTCTGCTCCGACCCTGGCCTGGGCCTCCACAGGGCCCCCCCACAGCGCCCTCCGGGGGAACCCGCCATCGGCCATCCCACTCGGAATCACAGAGCGCGGAGCTGTTCCCGGCTGGGCTCCGGCACCCACAGACAGGGCCGCCCCCGGAGAACGGAATGGCAGACACACAGGTTTGAAATTATCCAGTAACCAATTAAAAAAGAAAACGGGACCAATAACTCTAATAATATTGTTGGTTAAGCTAATTTGTCCAGAAATAATCATTCCATTGTGTACCCAGTCGCCACGCACTGATGAGCTCTTTTACACGATAGTTTGCACTGAACGTTCTGAATTCAGGGTGCGTCTTACACCTACACGGAAATAACAAAAAGCAGCATCTCCACCCCGGCAGGCAAACCGTTCTTTAATTACGCATCACAGCGTGGAGGGAGGCCGGGGTCATGTCTCCAGAAACGAAACGCGGGCACCACAACCTCCGCGTGATTAAAATGCTAAGGAGGCGGGCGCGGGCTCCCACCACATAAATCAGGCTGCCCTTGACGCGCTCACCTCTTGGGATGACGGCGAAGGGAGAGAGCAGAGCCGCCTAATGGTGTGTGACAGGCAAGCGCATACATCTCAGCCTTCGCAAAACCGAAGTGAAAATCAGGAATCCTTCCTGTTTCAAAAGGTCATGCTGCTTAAAAGGTCAACTTTAAACGGGAAAAGAGAGAGAGGAAGAAGAAAGACACAAAAAAACTTTAAACTTTCAATACAAAGGAGCGAGAGCTAGATACCCGTAGCTCTAGGTCTGGCATCCCACTTAGGTCAGTCTGCATCGTGGTATCTAGATGGAGACGCATCTGGATGGAGGTAATCTGCATAGACATCTAAACCCGGGGGAACCAAAGAACTTACATACTTACTAGAGGCCCGGTGCACACGATTCGTGTACTGAGGGGGCGGGCAGTTCCTCAGCCCAGCCTGCACCCTCTCACAGTCCGGGAGCCCTGGGGGATGTCCAACTGACAACTTAGGCCCACTCCCCATTGGACATCTGGCAGTCGGACATCCTTAGTGCTGCGGAGGTGGGAGAGGCTCCCACCATCACCACTGCACTCGCCAGCCGTGAGCCTGGCTTCTGGCTGAGCGGCGCTCCCCCTGTAGGATCGCACTGACCCCCAGGGGGCAGCTCCTGCAGTGAGCATCTGCCCTCTGGTGGTCAGTGCGCATCATGGCGACCAGTCGTGCTGCCATTTGGTCGATTTGCATATTAGCCTTTTACTACATAGGATATACATAGCCCATGGACATGGGACTAGGAGGAAGGGGAGGAGGGGGAGGAGGGAGGGAATGGGAGATATCTGTAATACTATCAACAATAAAAAATGTATTTAAAAAATAAAAATAAATAAACCTAGGTAGATATAGAGATGATGATAGGTAGGTAGGTGTAGATAGATGATAGATATATAGATGATAGATAGATAGAGATAGGTGATGGAGACTAGAGGTCTACACAGATGTGGACATCAATAGCTATCTCGCTGGCAGGGCCGGAGGGCGGGGGGGAGCTGCACAAAGGAGAAGGGACCCTTCCCAGTCTGCCTCCAAATGCGTTCGGCCCGAAGACTGAAGGCCCCGCGTTCGACTCCCTCAGCCAGGACCTGGGCGTCGCGCTGGGCCCCGGGCACGGGGATTTCCCACCCGAACTGAAGGGTCTGCAGGGTCTGAGCGGACAGGGCTGCAGGGTGGACAGAACCATCCTATCCTGTCGCTGGTGCTCATGGTAAGGCCCGGGCCAACCGCGGCGTCTCCCAGGGAGGCCAGCACGGACTGACCGCGGCGTCTCACAGGGAGGCCAGCACGGACTGACCGCGGCGTCTCACAGGGAGGCCAGCACGGACTGACCGCGTGTCTCACAGGGAGGCCAGCACGGACTGACCGCGGCGTCTCACAGGGAGGCCAGCACGGACTGACCGCGGCGTCTCACAGGGAGGCCAGCACGGACTGACCGCGGCGTCTCACAGGGAGGCCAGCACGGACTGACCGCGGCGTCTCACAGGGAGGCCAGCACGGACTGACCGCGGCGTCTCACAGGGAGGCCAGCACGGACTGACCGCGGCGTCTCACAGGGAGGCCAGCACGGACTGACCGCGGCTTCTCACAGGGAGGCCAGCACGGACTGACCACGCGTCTCCCAGGGAGGCCAGCACGCACTGACCGCGGCGTCTCCCAGGGAGGCCAGCACGGACTGACCACACGTCTCACAGGGAGGCCAGCACGGACTGACCACACGTCTCACAGGGAGGCCAGCACGGACTGACCGCGGAGTCTCCCAGGGAGGCCAGCACGGACTGACCGCGGCGTCTCCCAGGGAGGCCAACACGGACTGACCGCGGCGTCTCACAGGGAGGCCAGCACGGACTGACCACGTGTCTCACAGGGAGGCCAGCACGGACTGACCGCGGCGTCTCACAGGGAGGCCAGCACGGACTGACCGTGGCGTCTCACAGGGAGGCCAGCACGGACTGACCGCGGCGTCTCACAGGGAGGCCAGCACGGACTGACCGCGGCATCTCACAGGGAGGCCAGCACGCACTGACCGCGGCGTCTCACAGGGAGGCCAGCACGGACTGACTGCGGCGTCTCACAGGGAGGCCAGCACGGACTGACCGCGGCGTCTCACAGGGAGGCCAGCACGGACTGACCACGCGTCTCACAGGGAGGCCAGCACGGACTGACTGCGGCGTCTCACAGGGAGGCCAGCACAGACTGACTGCGGCGTCTCACAGGGAGGCCAGCACAGACTGACCGCGGCGTCTCACAGGGAGGCCAGCACGGACTGACTGCGGCGTCTCACAGGGAGGCCAGCACAGACTGACCGCGGCGTCTCACAGGGAGGCCAGCACGGACTGACCGCGGCGTCTCACAGGGAGGCCAGCACGGACTGACCACGCATCTCACAGGGAGGCCAGCACGGACTGACCGTGGCGTCTCACAGGGAGGCCAGCACGGACTGACCGCGGCGTCTCACAGGGAGGCCAGCACGGACTGACCACGCATCTCACAGGGAGGCCAGCACGGACTGACCACGCATCTCACACGGAGGTCAGCGTGATGAAGGTGCACAGAGTCCTGCGAAGGCGGTGCCTCTGGGAGGGCGCGGCCTCCTCCCCGGAGTTTCTGTCCCATCGACAGACACAGATGCCGCCCCTCCCCCGCCTCCCTGGCGTACGCGTTACAGGGAACGGCGCCCTTTCCGTTCGGAAGAGGGAACATCACTTGGTGCGCACAGTCAGCTTCTGTTCTGATGGAGAGCCTCCTCTGAGCTGGCAGGGAACTGCCCCACCCCCACCCCCGCCTTCCGACGCTCTGCCCAGGCTCTCCGAGCTCCCTCGCGGTACCTGCTTCGGAGCCAGGTTTGCAGAACTATTACTTTTTCTCTCTACAACAAAGCACTATTGCCAAGGGCTTATCTTTTTCTCAAATTCATCAGTTCTGACCCTGAACACTTCTGTGCCATGACAGCCCCAGGCACCAACGCTGCAGAAGCCGCCCCCCGACCAGTGCAGGGCCTGCGTGCCCGGGGCCACCCGCAGCCCACGCAGCGTTCCCCCCACTGACCGTGCGGCATGGACCGGGTCTGTGCGGCGACGGCTGTGCCCTCCGCGGCCTCGGTCGCCGTTTCTCGCCAGTCCGTCTCTCCGGGGAAGGGGGCAGGCTGTCTGAGACTCCGTGGGCGCTCTGACCCGAGACTGGACTTGCCCATGTTTCTTCATCACGGTGACGGGCTCTCCGCTCACGGGCCCTAATCGATAACAAGCGCCATCACTTACTTATAAGCTCGTGCGGGATTCCCCTGGAGCACTTAGAGGGCCCGCGTGCAGATCGGGAAAGACGGATGGCCGCACTCACGTGTGGAGACGAACTGTCCGTCTGCTAAATGGAAGCTGTGAGGTCCCGGAGAACAGCCTCCCGTCTCCAAACCGAGGTCGGCCCGGCTCTCTCCATCAGGCGCCTTCTCTTTCCTGCATTTGTTGACCTCAGAGAGGAAGGGGGAGGGAGGGAGAGAGAAACATCAATGCAGAGAGAGAGTCCCGGATGGGCTGCTCCTGCACGCCCCCTGCTGGGATCGCGCCCGCCACTGGGCGTGTCCCTGATGGGAATGGCACTGTGGCCCCTGGTTGTAGGTCTAGGCTCAGCCTGCACCCTGAGGTCCCTCCCATGGTAACGCCAGGGTCTGCCTTCACTGCAGCCAATCAGGAGCAGGACAGAGCACGGACGGCCCAACGGGACGTGTCTCGTGAGCTGGGCTTGGACGTGGCGTGAATCCCCGAGACCACATCCCATCGGCCGGCTCGGCCTGCGGCGTCACCCGGGGGCCAGGGGAGCAGCCCCTCTGAGCCGCCCCAGGCACGGACACCGGAACAAGAATCCCGCGTGGACCATGAGTCCCTCGGCCCGGTCTCCCCTCTCCCCCGGGCGCCGCCATCCGTGTCGCTGAATACTTTCATTCGGAATGTTTAACGGTTGGTAGACAGGCCAGGAACTTAGCTGAGGATTCCCAAGAGTATATCCGGGAAGACAGGAACGATCGGAGCGCAAACGATTTTGAAAAAGAAGAATAAAGTGGGACGAAGGAGTAAACCAGCTGCTGTGTTTCAGGTCGTATCGCTCAGGAGCTACGCGGATCCGACTGTGGTGTCCACCGAGGAGCCAGCCCGCAGGTCAAGGGGGCAGAACGGAGACGCACAGACACATCCGCACAGACAGGCCGTGGTTTTCCTCCCACGTGACGAAGTGACCGATGGAGGAGAGATCACCCTTCCCGCACTCCCCTCGAACGAGGCTGGGACAGGGGACGGCTCCGGACCGCGTCTGCGTGCCCTCGCCTCGGCCTCAGCCTTACACGCGGTTAAACCAACGCGGATCACCGATTTCGCTGCAAAATGTCACCCCACAAACTTGGCGGGGGGGGGACCTAGGACCTAGGAGTCCGACAAAGTGTTCTTAGCCTGGACACCGAGAGCCCAGCTGATTAAGGAAAAACGACAGTGAACCTCACAAGGTCGGATGCCTTTCCTCTCCGAAGCCCTGGGCACAGGCGAAGCCCCGTCACAGACGGGGGGACGTTCGCCAGCCGCCGCCTGACCGGGGACGAGCCCCAGCGCCCAGGGCGTGCACGCGTCGCCAACCAGAGAGGCTGCTGTGGACGCTAAGAGGCGCGGGCGCAGCCTTCCGTTTCACACCACGGCCCTGGTCATCAGGGGAAACAGAAAAACGAGGACACAGCCTCGCCACGCTGCGTCGGCCACGATCTGCTTTAACCCGTGCCTTTTCCTCTGTGTCCTCGACACCCGACACCCGTGGAGCCTGGGGAACCCACTTCCTCATTCTCACTCTGGAGCACCTCTTAGGACTTGCCCCGCAGGCTCATGCCGCCTTCCGGAACCGCTGGCTGTGACGGGCTATGGCTGGGCCCGCACACACGGGTGAGTCCACCTCCAGGGCAGCTGGGGGGGCGGGGAGGGGGGTCCTGATTCACTGCAGAGAAACACCCTCTGGTTAGACGGAGGGGTTCCTGCCCTGGGAGGCACGAGCCTGCGTGTCTGAGAAACAGCGCTCTCACACAGGACTTTTCCTGGGGGCCGTATGTGCATACATTTCCCGAGAACATTTAATTCAGCACATGCTCCACTCATATCAGCCTTCACGCGGAGCAGGAAGACACTCCGAGGCGGCTGAGCTTCCCCGGGACGGGGCTGTGCAGGGTGGGTGCTGGCCCGGCCTCTGTTGCTCGGCCCCGACCCAGAGGGCACAGGGCCCAGAGCAGCCGCGCGTCCTGGTCCCCCTGAGATTTACAAGCGCGTCCCTCCCTCGTGGAAGGAAATGCAGCGGCCACCACTGCCACCGGGACCCTTCCCCGCCCAGCTCCTCACCAGGAGCGTCTTCGGGTCTTCACTTCTTTTCAGAAAGTGCATGAGCCGCCTGGCCCCAGACTCACGTTTATAACAGAGAGTCAGGGAGGTCCCCCCAGCTCCTGTCCAGGGGACGCCCCGCCCCCTCGGATAGGCCAGCAGGCTCATCGGCTCGTCCAGTCGTCCATGCGCCCGGTCCAGCCCTGCTGACCCACGCGGCCCCCGGACGAGGAGCCCGAGGGTGAGGCTCTCCAAGCCGGGGTGCTCCCCCACCAGCACCCGCGTGGCCGCCGAGCCCTCAGAAGGCCCTCCGTCACGGCGCACGCGGCCTGTGCCACGCTGCTGAGGGCAGAGTCCATGCCACACGAAAGGGCACTCGTTAAACGAGAGGTAAGCATTGGGGTGCACAGTTAGGATGGGGGTGAGGGCGCCTTCCGACGGGACTGAGAGAGGTTAGAGAATCACTGCATTATTGTGGGAATATCACACCATTTCCCGTCATGCCAGTTGATGGGAAGCTAAGGAAAGTGCCCACAAAGCCTCCCGTATCGTCCAAAGTTCCCTGGTGAAGTGCCTCCCACCTTCATGTTCTCGTCCTCCAGTCACTACTGAAAACTATACATTTGAATTTAAAACTGAAATATGGGCACATTGAGTACTATTAACAACTTAATTCCCCAAAATAAGATACCATGTTTCCTGCACACGGACCTCCCCCCGCCCCCCATCCCACACACACAGTCACAGCCGTGTCCAGTGAGTACTAGTATGTGTGGACATCGAGCCCTGTGCACATCGACACAGTGCGTGTGAGGCAAATTCCAGCAGGTCATAATTATGCAAGAAGTTCTCAGAAGGCTGATGGACCTTGGGGCTTCAGCAGGGCTGAAGATCTGCATATTGTTACCTGCTGCTGAAACAGCCGAAGGCAATTCCCCTAATCAGATAATCTTTTCCTGTTTACCAAACTTTACCTTTGATATGTATATCTGCTTTCCTAAAGGGCCAATGTGTTTTCCAGCAAATAAAAAGCCATGGGTCTGGAGATTCGGGGAGCTTAGTCACTAAAGCTAAGTTTTCGTCTGGCTCCCCCAAAACGCCTTCCAAATTTATCTTTCTTGTCTAGTCTCTATTCATTTATGCGCAGCCCTTCTCCAGATTCCCGAACCCCAGCTGCAGAAAGACTGTGGCAAGGCGTGAGCACAGACAGACCACACAACCCAGGGAGCTGTGCACGGACCAGTTTGCAGGCAGGAGGCCTGGGGTTGGGGTGCATTTCATGATTCACTAGTCATACAACCTTCCTGGACATGGTTTTCACCAGAAAAAAATGGGCACAGTCGTTAGGGCCTCATGTACAGATTGTGAACAATTCTTTTAAAGACAATGCATGTTTTCTGCAAAGTATTCCCCTGGTATCATGTCATGTTGTCACTGTACTTACTGGGAAATGAACTTTATCCAATTCCTCTCTCACTTATACGTAATTCCAACTTATTTTAGTCATTTTGTCCTATAATCGCCTAAGTGATTTAATCTGTCTTTGACATTGACTAATACAGTGAGTCGTTCAGACACAGGTTTATAAGATTGATCGCTAGGTAGCTCATAAATAACTCTCGGCTTGCACTCCGCTTGTGTATCCATTATTTATAGACCGCTCCCCACATCCCGGCCAAGTTAGCGCCGATGACACCGCCAGGCCTCCTTGCCAGGCTGACACGGCCGCTGCAGCCTTTTCCATGGCAACGTGGGAGCGGCCTCACCCCTTGTCCCTATTTCACTGAACGCTCCTTGATCGGCTGGCCCACAGCTGCTCCCAGGCAGCTGTTAGTATTTTTTTAATTCTTTATTGTTGAAAGTATTACCTATGTCCCCTTTTCCCCCCATTGACCTATCCTGGCTGAACCCCGCCCTCTGCCCCCTAGCCCCCACCCTTTATCCTCTGCCCCCGCCCCCGGCCTTCACCCCCTATTGTCTGCGTCCAGGGGTTACGCTTATGGACATTAAGGTCTTTGGTTGATCTCGACCGCCCACCCCCGCCTTCCCTCTGGGTTACCAGAGTCACAGCCTCTTGTGGGATCGATCCCTGGAGCATCGTGACGTGGCCGCCGTAGCTGTGATGGCCTCCACGGAGGTCTGTGTTGTCCGATGGGAGCCTGGCGGCCCAGCTGCCTTTCCCATCTCCGTTTGCCTGCGGATCTGCTCCCCCGTCGCTGCCTGTGTGAGCCCTTGGTTCTGAGGGGCGTCCAGTCAGACGTCACCACTGCAGCAGGCCCAGCTTCATGGCAGGGACGCTGGCGGGAGCGGTGGGAGCCGGCCTCGGAGGACTTGACCTGTTCTCACCGGATGTGGTGGAAGCAGCCCTGGAGTTCCCGTCCCACCTGCCCTCCGAGCCCTCGCCCGCGCCCCCAGAGCCGCGCCGTCCAAGCACGTGGCCACGGCGCTCCTGGCTGGAGGGCGCTGCGGTGCCGGGAGGGGCCCAAGGGACCACCACAGGCTGCCAGCCGCTCGGGGGACAGCGTCAGCCTCACCCGCTGTGACACCCGAGGGAGGACTCAGCCTGAGACGCGCGGGCCGCCTTTTGTGTGGGAGCGAATCTGTGAACCGGAATTCAAATTCAGAGAGCGCGCCCGTGGCCGCTTCACATCGCCATGGACGCCCCGGGGCGTCTCAGACACGCGTCCCCACCCGGATGGTTTTCCCGCTGGTTCTCTCCAAATTGTCCTCCGGTTTGCCCCTTTCCATGACCAGCCACCCACGGGCTCACTCACCGGAAACCCGGGGCTCATCCCTGCGTCTCCTTCTCGCCCTCACACACACCCGTGTCACCAAAAACTCCTCCCGGCCGGCGTGGCGCAGTGGTGAGCGTCAACCTAGGAACCAGGAGGTCACGGTTCAATTCCGGTCAAGGGCACAGGCCTGGGTTGTGGGCTCAGTCCCCAGTGGGGGGTGTGCAGGAGGCAGCCAGTCCATGATTCTCCCTCATCGTTGATGTTTCTATCTTTCTCTCCCTCTTCCTCTCTGAAATCAATAAAAATATTATTATAAAAATAAAAAGAAAAACAACCCCTGATTCTGCCTCCAACGCACCCTCCCCACCCTCCACCCTCTGCCTCGGAGACCAGCCTCGGTGTCCCTCCGACTCACAGAACCATCTCCTGACTGTCCCACTTCCCTCCCTCTTCTCGGCTCTGCTCCCAGCGGGACAGGCAGGGCGAGATTTTAGAAAAAGTAATAGAGTAAGATTTATGAATATGTTTTTATTGATGTCAGAGAGGAAGGGAGAGAGAGAGGAGAGAGAGAGAAACACCAGTGATGAGAGAGAACCATCAATCAGCTGCCTCTTGAGGTCCCCAGTGGGGGGCGTGCAGGAGGCAGCCAGTCAGTGATTCTCTCTCATCGTTGATGTTTCTAACTCCCTCTCCCTCTCCCTTCCTCTCTGAAATCAGTAAAAAGATTCTTTTTAAGCAGATTCTTTAAAAACAAAACAAAAAACAAAGAAAGTCTTCCCAGCAGCACCCGGACCAGCGTTTGGACGAAGCCCGGGCACCGTAGCCCGAAAGGACACCTGAGCTTCGTCCTCAGCTGTCTGCGCCCACCCCGGCGGTTCTCCTCCCCGTCCCTTCCTGGGAAGACGTGGAATCGATGTGTGGCGACCACGGGACCCTGGCGTCAGGGGAGGCGCGCGGTGCCTTCGCCCTCCGCACCGTCAGTGCTGGGACCCGCTCGCAGGGGCAGAGCTCCTGCCTCCGTCTCCGTCGGGGGCTCCCGAGAGGACATGCCCCTGGTATTAAGTGTCATTTCCCAGGAGCGAGGGGGAATGGGAATCCAGGAGCAGAAGCCCACGCCTCGACGGCGAGGACCCGGGGGGTCTGGCTGCAGGGCGGCCTGCGCAGAGGACCCGGCTCCCAGCAGAGGGTCAGACGCTCGCCTTCCCACGGACGGACGCATCAGAGGCTCTGGAGCCAGATGGAGACGAGCCGAGACCCTGGGCCCTGCGGGGACGCGGGTGCAGGCGCTGAGGGCATCCCGCGCTCCGAGGAGAGGATGGGGGCCTTCTCAGGAAGCGCGAACGTTACGCTTCTCTGTGGACGGAAAGGAATTAGATGCCGACTCAGCTTCCCCGAGCCTATCAGTGAAATACATGAAAAGCTCCTTCCTTAGCCTCTTAGAAACGAACAGGATTTGGTTCCTTTGAAAGCATGTGTTTGGTTTTTAAATGTCCGTATCTTTAGTCGCACATTTTAACCGTGTGACTTCATGGGCGTGTGGCTTCCTGCTGGGGAGGGATCAGCGTCAGCCCCGGAGGGAAGGAGCCGCCGCGGCGTTGGACGGGGTGCGGGGCGGGGACGGTGAACCTTCCCTCCGTTAAACAGGGACGTCCCGAGCGGTGGCGGTGTCAGGGACGCCTGTCCGGGACGTGACTCCACGCACACAGAGGTCTGCGTTTCCCTCATTTACGGGTGGGGCTTCTCCCTCAAAAACATATTTTTAAAAATTGATGTTTAATTCTTTTCTTTGAGAAGATAAGCCTTTAAAAGGAAGGGAAACAATAGCACGAGAACATCTGTCGTTGTAAACCAGTGATGGCGAACCTACGACACGCGTGTCCGCACTGACACGCGTAGCCATTTCTGGTGACACACGGCCGCATGCCGAGGATGAAACATTTGCGACTAGAGTCTTGGAGTTAGTTTTTTCCTCAAAGGGACACACTACCCGAGTTATGCTCAGTTTTTTGGCCAAGTCTGACACACCACGCTCAGAAGGTTGCCCGTCACTGGTGTAAACATTCTTGCCTTCGATCTGTCTGAACAACGTTCTGCCCGGAGAAGACGAGTAAGTCATTGGACCAGTACCTCAGGCACGGTATGTCAGCAGAAGGACCGCCCGGCCGGAAGCCGGGCTCACGGCTGGCTGGCGAGGGCAGCGGGGTGCAGGAGCCCCTCCCGCCTCCACGGCAGTGCTAAGGATGTCCTACTGACGGCTTAGGCCCGCTCCTGCATTGAGCATCTGCCCCCTGGTGGTCAGTGTGCGTCATAGCGGCTGGTCGATCTGCAGTTCGGTCGATTTGCGTATTAGCCTTTTATTATATAGGATGATTCCCTGGCTGGGTGGCTCAGTTGGTTGGGCATCGTCCTGTACACCACGAGGTTGTGCATTCAATCCCTGGTGGGGGCAAGTGCGGAGACAACCAATCAATGTTTCTCTCTCTCTCTCTAAAATAATAAAATAAAAACATATCCTCCAGCCAGGCCAGCGTGGCTCAGTGGTTGAGCATTGATCTATGAACTAGGAGGTCAGGGTTCAATTCTAGGTCAGGGCACATGCCCGGGTTGCAGGCTCCATCCCCAGAGGGGGGTGTGTAGGAGGCAGCCGATCCATGATTCTCTCTCATCGTGGATGTTTCTACCTCTCTGTCCCTCTCCCTTTCTCTCAGAAATCAATAAAAATAAATTAAATAATAATAATAAAATACCCTCCGGTGAGATTTTAAACAATGAGCTATCTGAGCATGTGGTTTCTAACAGTAAGCACCATGTCTGCATTTCTCTAATACGTTAAAGAACTAAACGAGCCCATCGCCCTGTGAGGGTCTGTTAGGATTTAAAATCAAAGCCACTTCAGCCTCTCTTGTTACAACATTGCAATGATCTGATTGAAAGTTATAATTGGGTTGAAAGTTATGTTAAGAGCGCGCCCCCCCCCCCCGGCCCGCACCGTCCTTCAGTAACAGAAGCTGCACCCTGGCCTGCCTGCGGGCCCCCACCCTCCCAACTCCTGGAGGAGGGAAGAGGGCAGGGGCAGGCGACGCCGTCAGATACCTTAGCGATGTGTCCGCCACGTGTCACTGCGTGATGGTCACCGGCCGGGCCTGTCAGGGAGGCGGGCGTTGTGAGCAAGGACGTGCCTCGGTCAGAAGTGATGTGAGTGCCCAGAGGGTGTGGCTCAGGTGGAGCATGGACCCATGAACCGAAAGGTCACCTCCCAGGCCCGGTGCAGGCTCGGTCCCAGCGGGGGGCGTGCAGGAGGCGGCCGGTCAATGATTCTCTCTCATCGTGGATGTTCCTCTCTCTCCCTCTCCCTCTCCCTTCCTCTGTGAGATCAACAAAAGCATATTTTTAAAAATATCCCAATTCTACATCTAATATCCCAATTCTACATCTACATTTCTATTTGTGGTGACGTGTCAGAATCCTGTGCGGACGGACTCGTATTCCCGTAGAAGCGAGTGCCACGCTTCGCGGACCCGCCTGATCCCCTGCGGACGGCGCTGGCGGCTTCCACGGTGTGGCGACCGCGCTGGGGGCTCCGAGCAGCCAGGTGCTCACGGTGACGTCGGTCTGTGTCTGCAGACCAGCCGTCCACGCGAGCCCGGGAAACGAGAAACAAGGCACCCACACCGGCAGGTCCATCCCAGGAACGTGTCTCCTCACGCCCACAGTCCGTGGGGTTCCAGAGGGAGAGGGGAAGGGGAAGAGCCCCAGCGTGCCCCACAGGCGGTAAAACACCCTCGGTTCGCTGGCAATGATGAGTGATCGCCCGGCAAAACGGGGAAGCCGCGTTTAAGAGAAAGGCTTTCGGGTCTCGACTGTAAATCCGCCCCCTCCTGCCCCGTGGACCGTCCTCAGGCCCCGCCCCGCCCCCAGCGCGGCCCGCCCTCGGCAGCTGCGGGGAAGGCCGCTTCTAAGGCATCTGAACTCACTGTGTCCCCCCACAGCATCGAGGGGACACAGGGGACCCACCACGTCTCGATGGAGACGGTGTTTCATTCGTTTTCACGGTCACGCTCTCTAACGCTCTCACTGAAAAGTCATCGTTAAAAACCACGTCTTTTCCCGTGAGTGGGCTGCTGTTCTGTGCCGCCCGCATCGATTTCGCTTTGTTTCTAACAGTTTGTTTCTAACAGTTTGTTTCTAACAGTGCTTCCCCTTAAGCGAAGGGCAGCTCCTGTCAGCGTCTGCCGCTGGTTTAACGAGCAAACCTCAGAGGCGTGGGGGGGGGGGGGGGGGCGGAGAGTTTGAGATTTGGGGACACCGACCGTGAACTATGCCAGGGGGCGAGGTTTCGGAGAGCCGACCTGCGGGCACAGCCCCGTGGAGGGCTAACTGTCCTCATCGGACACGGAGCAACCGGGACACAATCGGGCGTTGGAGCCACGAGCCCTTCCCAGGCGGCCCCGGGGCCCGTGAATCAGCCTAAACACAGCGCTGCGCCCCCGCGGGCGTGGGGGGGGGGGATGCTGGGCATCCTTTATGCCCAACGTGAAGACACACGCCCCGCTCCCAGTCCGCGCGAGGAAGAAAAAGCACGTGCGTTCTGCCCTGAAATGCTTTCTGGTTCGGATCATTCAAAGCCAGCTCCACGGTCACACTTTTTATGAGTGTAGCGTGCAGCTCAATCCTCAAGTCCTCATTTTTTTGGTACAAACGTCAGGAAAACGGCCATTGACTTGTCACAAGCACGTGTCCCAGTGGAGGCTGTCTGCCTAGATTTCAAACTGAGCTCCACAGCGAGTCCCCTTCCATCAGGGCGAGGGATCACCAGCTTTCTGAGCCCGAGCATAGAAGCATCCTCTGATCTGGTCAGAGCTGGCGCCGACTCCTGGCCCACGTGACCGCACGCGCTCTGTGGCCTGCAACCTCAAGCAACGTGATAACCCCAGACAACGGCTCCACACACCAATGGAATCAGATTTATGGGCGAAATTCTAATTAAAATGGACGCCCGGCCGGCGTGGCTCCGTGGCTGAGCGTTGACCTATGACCCAGGAGGTCATGGTTCGATTCCCAGTCAGGGCACATACCCGGGTTGCGGGCTCAATCCCCAGTGTGGGGCATGCAGGAGGCAGCCGATCCATGGTTCTCTCTCCGCATTGATGCTTCTCTCTCTGAAATGAATAAAAATATATTTTTTAAAAATTAAAATATAAGACAGTCACACTTGGCTGAGAAATTGAAAGTCAATGAGTGAATAAAACTGTAGTCCTAGAGGGAACGTGTGCACTGCTCATTTGTTTATACCCTCCGGAGGCTCTGGCTCGTCCGTTCGTTTGTCTGTCTGTCTGTCTGTCTGTCTGTCTGTTTGTCTGTATGTCTGTGTCTGTCTGTCTGTCTGTCTGTCTGTTTGTTGTCTGTCTGTCTGTCTGTTTGTTGTCTGTCTGTCTGTTTGTCTGTCTGTCTGTCTGTATGTCTGTGTCTGTCTGTCTGTCTGTCTGTTTGAAGGAGCCTGCTCAGCACCCTTCCCGGAACCAGCCTTCCACTCCTGTGAGCCCGCGAGCTGTCCACGCCGGGACCTCCCCTCCTCTCGCAGCTCGCCACGCACACTCTGTACGCGAGGGGCCCACACACACCTGCGGTGACCTCGTCTCCTCGGCATGCGCCTCCCCTCAAGTGCTGGGTGCCCAGCACCCTCTCCTGCCCTCCTGCCAGGTGGGAACTTAACCCTGGTTGCAAGTGAGGTCACGTCCCATCCCGGCGCCCGGCCTTGGGGCGCTCGGAGAGCCGCGTGTGGAAACGGGCTCTGTAAGCCCTCCTCGGCAGAGGCCGCTTTCCGTGGAGAAGCTAACAGCTTGCGCCAGTCGGTTCTGAGTTCTCCGGGGCAAACAGGACGCAGGGAGGAGGGGGCGGGTACGAGAACGAGGACCTGTGTGCTGCCCAGCAGCCCGTGTTCCAGGAAGACCCGCCGCACCAGACAGAGGGCGTGGAGAGGAAGAGAAAAGGCCTCCGCCCGCTTTTTCCAATAACCCAACGGGAGACGTGAGGCCTGGGCGATCGATGTGGGGGGGGGGGGGGGGGACTGTCTACCCCCCAGTCCTCAGCCAATGAGGAGCCGGGGGAGGGCTCTCGCGCCCTCGGATAAACAGCCGGGGAGCCGCTCTGCGTGTGCCTGTTCAACTGGACCCCGATCTTGAAGGCCGCATCCAAAGTCGCGTTTTCCCCACACTCTGTGTCTCGGGTCCGTTATTTGAATTCGGACAGGGCAGCATTTCTCACACGTGTCCCCGCTCTGAGCGCCTGGCACCGGGTCTCCTGCCTCCCTGGGACAAGCCCGTGGCAAACAGCGTCACAGGTAGCAGTGGTTTCACTCCCTCTCCCTCTCCATCCCCTCCCCCTCCCCCTCCCCCTCCCCCTCCCCCTCGCCCTCACCCTCACCCTGGCCCCCCTCTCTGAGCCTGTTTCCATGGCCCTGCTGTGGCTCCTCAGGATGCAGCTTTCATTCAAGTGACCGGTCGGAGACGGTCCAGGGCGAGGTGGGCCCCGGGGTGTGCTCCAAGGCATGAGCCCAGAGGCAGCCAGGTCACCCTTAGGACAGATGAAGGGGGGGGGGGGGCAGCAAATCGGGGCAGAACTGGGAAGAGGGGAACAACCGTGAGTGAGAGGGAGACGAGGGGGCCACTGTCATCATGACACCCCAGCCCCCCCCCCCCCGTCCCTTCTGCGAACAGAGGGCCTAGGCCCAGTCCGCACCAGCTCCGTGGACCCCGCAGCCCCCACGCGGCTGTGGCTGGCGCCCCTCCGCCTGGGACACCCCTCACCGTAGGCTTTGAGGATCATGCGTCTGTCCCAGTACCTCACCTTGGCCTTGTCCCGAGAGAGCGGCCACAGACCGCGTGTCAGAGAGAGGAGCAGCCGCCTTCCCCCTGACGTCGGAAGGCGACATGTGACCTGGACAAAGCGCGGGTCAGGGTAGACGGTGCTCAGGGGTGTGAGGAACCGCCCTGCCCGCTGAGCCCTGCCCCTCCCGTCTTTCACGCAGCCCGCTGCCTTCCAGGGCGCCTTCCCGCTCTGCCCTTCCTCGCACCCCGTCAGCTCACGGCTGCCTGCAGGCCATCGTGCCGGATTTGGGGGGAACGTGTCCTGAACCTCGTCAGAACGTGTCAATAAACAGATTCCACGGCCACTCTCCTGCATGCGCCCTCGTTTCCCGTCAGTGGAAGGAGCTCTCAGGCGGGCATCCCGGCACAGGGCCTGGCACACCCATCGCCCGGCCTGCGCCCGAGGACATGGGGCTGTGGGAGCCCCGCAGGGAGGCCGCGCCCCACAGTCTGGGTGTCGGGCAGAGGAGCGCCTCCCAGAGCCCAGGTCTCAAACACACAGGCCCAGGCCCCATTAGGGAGAAAGAACTCGTCTGAGAATATAGCTGAGGTTCCGGTGTGAGGAACGCTGACCTACGGAGCTAAAAATATACACAAATATACACAAAAATAAACATTGCAAATCCCTCCCCCAAGGCCTCTCCTCTCCACGGCTGGAGCCCATCACCAAGAGGCAAGCACGGGGGGGGGGGGGGGGGGAGCACCCTCACCACGCACCTGGTCCCTGAGGTGCATGAACAGGACGCGGGGAAGGCGGGCACTGGCGAGGCCCTGCTGAGAGGAAGAGGAGGGGGGGTCCTTCAGGACACGCGGCCTCAGGGAGGGGAGGGAGTTCAGTCAGCGAGAGGGTCCCCGTTCCTGCTGACTCGAGCCCAGCTCCCCGGGAGCAGCGTCTGCCGGGTCTGGGGCAATGAGAAGAGGGACGGGTCGCTCGGTCGCCCCTGACCCCGAGGCTGCCGGGCTGGAAGCACTGTCCCTGGGACGGCACCCAAGACCAAGTCTCTCAGTGACCCCGAGACACGCGGGCCGGGACAGTCACCCTCTGAGGAGCAGCAGGACCCGCGCCCCCAACACGTCTCCTGGGCACACAGACAACGGGAAGGTGAGGGTGCCCAGGAGCGGCCGACCCGGAGAACCCCCTAAAGGACGAGGGGGAGGTCGGCTTCTGGGGGACGTTCAGAGAGAAAGAGGAAATCTCCGTTCGTGAGCGTGTCCCTCTCGGTATCGGGGGAGAGGCCGCGTCTTACTCGTGAGACACATCCCTGGAGGAGACGTGATTAAAATCTGGGAAGAAATCTCGCCTCGGTGTACCAGGCCTTCCCTGCTCACCCCACAACTGGCGCCGGCTCCACGGCACGCCCCCACCCCTTTCCTTCTCTTTAGCCGAGGTAGGTGGAAGCTGGTGGCTGGGTCTATCCTGGGGGCCCTCCGTCCCCTGGGCCTCTCCCAAGTACAGGGAGGCATTGCTGTTACTACCACCCGGTTTGTGGTTCCCTTGCCGGTCTGTCTTTCACCCCAGGGCCCTCAGCCAAGGACCTGGAAGGGTCGTGGGAAAATGGTTTTCCTCCCCGCACAGGAGCCGGTTCCCTGAGGAACTCTTGTCCTGGAATTGACAGAATGCAGACACTGGCAGAATAATTCTGCAAACACTCGCTGAACTCCCACCGTGGCAAAGTGTGGGGTGGACAGAGATAAACAAAAACCCTTCTCTCCAATGACGAGCCAAAGCCCAGGCCCGTGTAATTACTCTATTTCCGCCTTTTCCACAGTCAGACAAGCGTGAAGCTCACCGTGTAGAAGGGAAATGACACCGCGCCACACACACACAACCCCGGTCCTGATCATCCCTGGGCCGGAAGCAGGAAACGTGTCCGCAGGGCAGGAGGCGGGAAAAGGCGCGTCCGACACGGTGTCCCAGCCTGGTGCCCGCCGCTCTCAGACGGCGACCCCGCTCCCCCTGATGGGAGCAGAGTCCTCTGTCCGTGGCCACACACTGGTCATGGCGTCAGGAAACACACAAACTGCTCTTCAGGCAGCGTGACTTCGCCACACAAAACTGACCGGCCTCCCTTTCAGCGGTTCAGACATCTGACTCCCACAGCACCAGCCTCTGCAGGAATCTGCAAGCTTTGCCTTTCTTTTTTTTTTTAAAAATATATTTTATTGATGTTTTACAGAGAGGAAGGGAGAGGGATAGAGAGTTAGAAACATCGATGAGAGAGAAACATCCATCAGCTGCCTCCTGCACACCCCCCACTGGGGATGTGCCCGCAACCAAGGTACATGCCCTTGACTGGAATCAAACCTGGGACCTTTCAGTCCACAGGCCGACGCTCTATCCACTGAGCCACACCGGTTAAGCTTTGCCTCTCGATTCCGTGTCAGTTAGAAACATCAAGGAATGCGTAGAAACACCCAATGGCATCACTGACCTGGCTCATCACAGCAGCGACACAGGGCCCGCCGCGTGGCTCTGTGGCTGAGTGACGACCTCCGAACCAGGAGGTCAGGGTTCGATTCTCCGTCAGGGCACAGGCCCGGGTTGTGGGCTCCATCCCCAGTGGGGGACGTGCGGGAGGCAGCCGATCCACGATTCTCTCTCATCGTTGATGTTTCTCTCACTCTCCCTCTGCCTTCCTCTCTCTGACATCAATAAAAACATATATTTTTAAAAAAGAATAATGACACAGCGACCAGGGTTCTGTGCCGGCACCTCGCTGACGAGCCGTCGGGGCTCTGAGGGACGCCACGTCCTCGCTCTCTCCGGACCCGTGGGGACCCCCACGCCCACAACGCCCCTGCACATCGGCCTTCCCGCAGCGGTAACTGCTGAGGAGAGTCTGGGGGGACGTCTTACAACAGGGCCAAGGGGGCGCCTGCATGCAGGGCTTGGGGGCTCTCCCCTGGGAGCTGCAGGTCCATCTCGTCACAACTCGGCACCGTGTTGGCAGGCGGCGTGCACTGCCGCTGCGGCCAGGGGCCCGGGGAGCCCCCGTCTCGGGGCCTCCTCCCCCTGAGCAGGAGTGCCGGGTACCCTTCCTATGGGACGGTGATGCGGGGTGGCGTGTTAGCATGACAACCCCGCCTCCAGACCGCACAGCACTGCCTGCTTGCTGCGCAGAGGAAAGAGCTACGACCTGGTGCGGACGCCGGGGGCGCTGTGGCACAGCCCCAGGAAGGGCCCACATCCTGGTTCTCAGGGCCCCTCGGGACCCGGCAATTCCATAGCTCAGTGAGTCCACGCCTTCTCCACGCCGACCCGGAGCCACTCGGCAGGCGTTTCTGGACGCAGTGACGAAGGAGAGCGGTCACCGTTTGAGTCCAGGGCAGTCACCCCCCCCCACCCCCGTTACCTGCTGATGGCTGTCCGCCTCTCCCTTCACGAAATAGTGACTTTTCAACCTCTGCTCCCATCTCTCGTCTCACAAAGGGGGGGAAAGAACAGGTTTCGGGGGCACAGCCCGTGCTGATTGAGGACTTAATGGCAGCAGAGTAAGCCGCACGCTTCTCCCGGCCTGAGGCGGTTCCACAGCACCGTCCCCGTGCCGGCCGTGAGCCGCGAACCCTCTGACATCATCACCCACAACTCCTCAGCCCCCTTGATTTTGCTTAAATTTCTTCAAAGAAGGATTCCTTCTCAAAGGCCCGTTTTAATAAGTACAGGGGAGGACACGGTTATTCCTTTACACGCAGAAGCAGGAAGGCACTCCAGCGGCCGGGGCCTTAGACAGAGGCACTCTGAGCGCCGGCTGCTCCTGTGGCCCGTGGGCGGCTGCCCAGAGCAAGAGCGGCTCCCCGCTCCTCGCCCCTCGGGGTAAGATAATGTGCACGATGCTAGCGAGGTGCTGGGGGGAAAGGAAGGAGGGAGGGAGGAAAAGTCTAAATCCCAGCTGAAGTCCCTGCCCCAAGGCTGAGCCCATGGCCATGACCGTGGCCATGAAATGTGGAGCCACAGCGCCCTCTCGTGGCGGATCGGCGGTGGCGTGGGTTGCAGTGAAGGTTGAGCTGAGTTCTCTGCGGGGCTGGGATGGCAAGTCCTGGCCAAACAGCCCCTCCACCCACCGGCGATGCCCCTGGTGCCACCCGTGGCCCCGCGCTGACCGCGTTGCCGTGGCAACCTCTGAATTATGCCCCGATGTCACGCTACCACCTGCCACGGCCATGCCCTACTCCCGGGCGGTAAGAGCGTGTGCGTTGTACTAACTGCCTTCGTGTGGGCCTGGAGCCTGGTTAGAGAGCCTGGCACCCCGCAGCGGCGAGGGGCCCTCCTGCCACGGCTCCTACCGCCTTCCAGTCCACGCAGCGCCTCACAGTCACGAACCCCCACGGCCACGGTCTGATCCCCAAAGGTGACGGCGCTCCCCACACGCAGCCTGACGAGGGAGAGGGCGCCTGTCTCCCTGAAGAACGGAGCGGAGGCGGCCGTCCCGGGTGCTCTGTCCCTGGGGGTTAGCGGTCACTGACCTCCGCCCGCCCGGGCGGTCCCACAGTGTCTGCGGAGGAAGCCAGACCCACTGCCTCTATCAGACAAGAGCGTCCCGCTTCCCGGAATGGCGAACCCCGGGCGGAGCGGCGGCCAGGCCCTCTGACAGACAGGTGGGCCCTTCCTCCCTCCTGGGAACAGCCCGAGGGAGCCCTGCTCCGGCTGGGAGCCCCGGGGGATGGAGGCCCACCGCCCTCAGACCCTCCTCAGGGCACGGCCAGGCCGACCCTGGTCCTCGGCGCGGTGCCCACGCCCGGGGGACTGCGGGCGGCGCCTGCTGCATCCGACCCCCTGCACGCGGGCCCCGCGCTCCCCGCCAGGCAGGGTGGGCAATCCGCAGCCTCCAGGGTGTTTGCTTGAAAGAAACAGCGATTCTGAGAAGCCCGGGCGGCCGATCGCCACTGGGCACCCACCGAACTCGGCATTGTCCTCCGAGGTCGACACGGGCACGCAGACCCCGCGGTGGGCGCTCGAGGCCCCGGAACCTGGCTTCTTCCGAACAGCGCGGACCCCAGCACCTCGCTCCGGCCGGGGCGGGAGCCCGTCCGTCCGCTGTCTCAGACTCCGCACACGGACGGGCAGCGGTCCCCGCCCACCGGAGGTCGCGTTCTGGCCGGTAGCTCCCGCACGGAGCTGGCGTCCGCGTGCAGGGACTCACAGCCGGCCCTGGCGCGGTCACCTGGTCGCCTCTGACCTGTGTGAGGCCGGCCCTGGTGCAGAGGCCGGGAGGGGGCCGGGGCCTGGGCGGGCACACCTGCGCCACGGGCTGAGGAAGGCGGCGGCTGAGGTCCCGCAGGCCTCCCTGCGCCCGCACGCGCCCCCCGTGTTTAAAGAGGTTTGCAGCATCTCAGGCTCCAAGGGGGACCGTGGTCACGTTCATGCACACATGGCACAGCTGCATGCGATGGCGCTTTGTTTAACGTCCATAGGAACGTGCCCAGTCGTGTGGCTCCGTGGATAGACGGAAGGTCCTGGGTTCAATTCCGGTCCAGGCGCCTGCCTGGCTGCAGGGGATCCCCAGTGGGGGGCGTGCAGGAGGCAGCCAATCAATGACTCTCATCACTGATGTTCCTATCTCTCTCCCTCTCCCTTCCTCTCTGACATCAATAAAAATATATATTTTTACAAATTTTTTTTAAAAAAGAAAGAAATCCATAGAAGCATGAAAAGGGACCCCCAGGACACGGAGTACGTTTGGGTCCAGGCAGCCGTGTCTGGAAAGAAACTGCGACCCTTGCGGTCAGAGGTCACCACCGTTTCTTACGCAGCGTGCGCCCAGGAGCTGAGGGGCCGGCGGGAAACTGCTGCTTCTCGGCAGCCGGCCTCGAGCTCACCAGCGGCCCGTGGTGCACCCTCCAGCGGCCGTGGGAGCAGGAGCGCTCAATGGAGAGCACACACCCTGCACACGGCTCACCTCCCGCTGCCCTGCGCCCGGAAGGGGGCCCTGGCCTGGGTGTGGCCGCTGGTTACCAGCCCGGTGCACCGGGCGCTCCGGGAGGCAGCCAGTCACCAGCACCGCCCTGGCCTCCACCCTGGCCTCCGCCCTGGCCTCCACCCTGGCCTCACCCTGGCCTCCACCCTGGCCTCACCCTGGCCTCCACCCTGGCCTCACCCTGGCCTCCACCCTGGCCTCCACCCTGGCCTCACCCTGGCCTCCACCCTGGCCTCCACCCTGGCCTCACCCAGGCCTCCACCCTGGCCTCACCCTGGCCTCCACCCTGGCCTCCACCCTGGCCTCACCCTGGCCTCCACCCTGGCCTCCACCCTGGCCTCACCCTGGCCTCACCCTGGCCTCCACCCTGGCCTCACCCTGGCCTCCACCCTGGCCTCACCCTGGCCTCCACCCTGGCCTCCACCCTGGCCTCACCCTGGCCTCCACCCTGGCCTCCACCCTGGCCTCTGCCTGGCCTCCACCCTGGCCTCCGCCCACAGGGCGGAGAGCTTCCCCTGGACCCTCGATCCCCGCCTCACGCCGGAGCTCTCCGAAGGTGAGGCGGCCAGTGCAGCCACGCGTGCAGGGCACGGGGAACCGCACAGACAGAGCTCTGGGTCCAGCCCAGCCCAGCTCCGCGGCGGCCGGGGCCTCGGGACGGGACACGTCTGTCGCCTCGCGTCCTCTTCTGTGACACGAGACCCTACGGTGCGCTCAGGACACTCAGAAGCACCTGGCGCCCGGGAAGCGTCCCTGGGTCCGAAGGAGGCGTGGACTTCAGGAACCTCCCGGTGACAGACCTCGTGCTCCCTGTAAACACGACCTTGAACGGGGCCAGTTCCCACGTCCGTCCGTCCGCTCCGGCTGGGAGTGCGCGAGGAGGAGCCACGTGGACGTGCCCTCACGCTCCGTCCGGAAGGAACGGGCAGCCCGCAGGTGCCTTCAGGAGCAGCGCCCGGTGGGAAAGGCCTGGCCGGACGCCGGGCCATCGACCCACCTGTCATGCATTTTCATGACGGACCTGAGCGCGTGAAAATCAATTTTCCTCCGAGATGAGTTCTCTGGCCTCTCGCCCGGGGTGTGGGCGATGAACACCTGAGCGGACGCCTGTCCTGGGCTGCACGTTCCTACACCGACTGCCCGCGCAGCAGCCGCCCCGGGGTGGAGGGAGAGAGAAAGGGAGAGAGAGAGAGAGAGAGAGGGAGAGAAAGAGAGAGGGGGAGAGAGAGAGAGAGGGAGAGAGAGAGAGGGAGAGAGAGGGAGGAAGGGAGGGAGAAAGAGGGAGAGAAAGAGGGAGAGAGAGAGAGGGGGAGAGAGAGGGAGAGAGAGAGAGAGAGAGAGAGAGAGAAAGAGGGAGAGAGAGAGAGACTATGGGAGAGACGAGACGGGGCTGCCCCTCGCCGCTCTGGCCGTGCGGCTGAACCAGAGACACGGGGACCCACGGGCTCCCCGTCCCGGGTCCTGCTGCACGAGAGCCCGTGCTCCTCTCCCGTGTGTCACCGGGCGGTACAGCACATCCCCCGTGGCCGTGGCCGTGGCCGTGGGCCGCAGGCTAGCAGCACACTGAGCGACGGGCGCTGAGCTGGGACGGCCCTCGCCGGGATCGCCTACGTCTGCGGTCCCCGGGCCCCCGGAGCCGGCGGCATCAGCAACGTCTCTGTTTACCCGGGAGCTTCCCTCCGCCGCGGTCTGTAATGAAACTCCCGTCGCTCTAAGCCCATGTTGGGTTTCTGAATCCATGAAATCCTCTCCCGCCCACAGGGATTATCAGGATCAACAGGTCTCATCTGGTCCTTTCGGGTCTTTATACTCAGGCTGCAGCCTCAGAAATGACAGTGAGTGCCACGCCGGCCCCCACGCCGCCCCCACACTGGTCCCCACACACACCCCCACGCCGCCCCCACACCGGTCCACACCCCCCCATACCGGTCCCCACACCGGTCCCCACACCCCCCCACACCAGTCCCCACACAGGTCCCCACACCTCCCCCACGCCGCCCCCACACCCCCCCACACCTCCCCCACACACCCCCCACACCTCCCCCACGCCGCCCCCACACACCCCCCCACACCTCCCCCACGCCGCCCCCACACACCCCCCACACCTCCCCCACGCTGCCCCCACCCCCCCACACCGGTCCACACCCCCCCATGCCGGTCCCCACACTGGTCCCCACACCCCCACACACAGGTCCCCACACCCCCCCATGCCTTCCCCACGCCGGTCTCCATGCAGCCCGGATAGCGGTGCCCCCTCCGGGCCAGTCAACCACGGCGAGGCCTGTGCTGAGTGTGCACTGCATGTCTCCACTGACACACACACCGCGTGTCCACCCCGACACAAAGCACGCGGTGCCGGCCCTGAGGCTCCGATGAGTCACTTCTGATCACAACCTCAGAAAGCAACGGAAGCCGCATCCCTACAACCGCTGAGGCCGGATCCGGAGGTGACCCCCCCCCACCCCCCCCCCAGCACGGGGCTCCCTGGGGGGGGTGCCCGAGCGGAAGGCCGGTGACCTCCTGCGGCCACAGCTCGACCCGACTCCCGGGGCAGCCGGGGAGCGGCGGGCGCCCTCCGGACGGGCTGCAGCCCCCGGGCCCCCGGGTGCCGCCCCAGGTGTTGTGTTCCCATTATTTTTGTTCCTAAGCAGAGAATTCATCTTTGTTTTATTTTTGACCAATTAAGCTTCTTCATTGCAAGGAATCTCATTAAAATGAGTTTTAATGGCCTCCTCCTCCTGGCGTCTCTTCGTGTCTCTTTGTGACAAAGTGCGCGGTGAGGGCCCGCAGGGAGCCGGGCGGGGACCCCCCCCTCTCCCCGCTCCGCCTCGTGGGGCTGCCCTAACCACTCTGCAGGGAAAGGCGGTTCCCACACGCCACACGCTGGGAGGGCGCCGCCTCTGACGGGCACCGGCAAGCCCCAGCCTCAGAGCGGAAACACGCCTAACAACACGTGTCACGTGTCGTTGCTCAGTCGTGAGCCGCGTGTCTCCCGGGGTGGCCGGTGGGACGGGCGGCACATCTCGGGGTCCTGGTCTCTGACACGGAAGGCAGCCGAGGGGAGCCCGGAATTGCCCCCCGAGGAGCCCCAGTCCCAGGCGACAGCGACCGATGCTTTCCAGATCTCTCTTTCTTTTTGGGGGGCGGGGAGGGGGTTAACCCTCACCCGAGGACACTTCCCCATTGACTGTTAGGGAGAGGGGACGAGAGAGGGAGAGACAGAGAGACACATCGATGGGAGAGAGACACATCGATGGGTTGCCTCCTGCACGTGCCCCGACCAGGGCCTGGGCAGGGGATGGAGCCTGCAACCCGGGCATGTGCCCTTGACCGGAATCGAACCCGAGACCCTTCAGTCCCCAGGCCATCGCTCTATCCACTGAGCCATACCAGCTAGGGCTCAAGCGTGGACTTTTTATTTTCTTTCTCCTAAACTCTTACTGTCCCAGCTGTAATAAATAGATTCTTAAATTGTTTTTAAAATGTGTTACCCATTTGATGGGCATTAAATTATATTGTCAACAGAGTGAGGAATCTCGGAGGGAGGGAGGGAGGGAGGGGGGAGGGAAAGAGAGGAAAGGGGCGGGTGGGGGAGGGTGGGTGGAAGGTCATCAACCAAACACCTTGTGTGCATATATGCACGGCCGTGGACGCAGACAATAGGGGGTGTGGGCCGGGGGAGGGGCAGGCTGGAGGAGGTCGATGCGGGAAAAAGGAGGACATAAGTAATACTTTCAACAGCAAAGATTTTAACAATAAATAAATAAATGAAATGAAGTAAAAATGGCCACACACCGGGCTCCCCTGAGCCCAGCCCCTCAGCCCACGGCCCTCGGGGAATGGTTTGGCCCAGACTGACTCCTGAGGGCCGGCTGGCCCCTGGCCCCACGTGCCCCTCTGCAACGTGGAGCGTTTACATGTCATGCCCAACGCCGTGCACACACACATCACGCATCTGCATGACTTCCCGGCGAGGTGAGCGCCTCGTCGCAGCGCACACGGTGTTTTATTCCTGCTCGCGGGCAGCACGCGGAGACGAGGGGCCACAGGACTGCCTTCCGAGTCAGCGCCTGTGTCCCGGGAACAGCCGCCGGCCGGCCTGTCCTTGTCCCGGGTCAGTAGGAGCCTTTAGTCACCAGGAAGGGAGGATGGAGCTCAGCCCCGTTCTCTCAGCGCCACCTAGAGGCGGCAGGGGTCACAGCGCCCCCGGACGTGCAGCTCAGCGGGCCCTGGGTGAGCTGTGGACTGGGGGTGACCGTGAGGTCAGGCAGGTCATCGCCTGGGGGGGTGATGGCGGGGAGGCCGTGCCTGGGGCGGACGGGGGGCAGGAGGTTTCCGGGAATCTCGACCTCCCTCTCAGTGTTGCCCTTACACTGCTCAAACACTAAAATCTGCTAAAATATCCTATGACTCGAAGAAATGCAAAGCCGTTCCATTCTTCCCCGTGAGCCCCGGATGCCACACAAAAGGGCCACTTCCACGGAAACCGGGCGCCCTGCTTCAGCTCAATTGTCGGATTACAGACGCGAGCCTTCGCTGCCCGGGCCGCCCCTCCCAGAGCAAGCAGCCGGCCCGGCCCGGCCCACGCCTCGGAGAGGGTGCAGGTCTTTCCAAACGGGCTCGCTGACCCCTCCCCTGCCCCTCCCCCGCCCCTCCCCCGCTGGCTGGGCCTCCAGGGACAGACTCAGTGTCAGGGTCCCCTTGGTTACCCGGGGAACACAGAGCACCATCTCGCCGAGCGTGAACGGGCCTTGACGACCTAGAAAATACCCGAAACCAGGGACTGCCCGCCGGGCCGAGGGTGTCTCAAACACGCGGCGCCCGACTGTTTGGGGGGCACTGCCCTCCCCCCCAGACGATCAAGTAAAACGTACGTGACCGCAGCCAGCACACAGCCGTCCGGGGCGAGTGAACCCAACGCACACCCCATTTTTCTTGTCAGAGCAGCAAACACTGTGCTTCGGGTGTGACGCGGCGGTTTCGTCCTCAGTGACGTGTGCCCGGAGAGGGGACGGTGGACACGCGCTGCTCTAAACCACCCTCGCCTTTCCTGCGACAGCCACGCGGTTAGTGCGAAACTGAAACTGCAACGGGGCTCTTACGCCAGAGGAACGTCAGCCGCTTTACAAAGGAAGGAGGAAAACGCTGGAAGGAAGGATGTCCGTTCTTTAAAATTCCGCGGAGACCGAGGACCAGCTGGGTGTTAACTCTCCCTCCACGGCCACGGCGTGGCCACCCCGAAGGCATGTTTTCTTTCTCGTCCGAGTCCCCGCTGACGAAATAACCCTCAGAAAGGACGCTGCTCTCCTTCCGGACAAGGCGGCGGTGTGGATACACACAGGCCTCGTCTCCTCCCACCACCACACCCACATACCACTCTGCTCCAGAACCACCTCCATCCGGAACCGCCTCCATCCGGAACCACCTCCATCCGGAACCACCTCCATCCGGAACCGCCTCCATCCGGAACCGCCTCCATCCGGAACCACCTCCACCTCAGAACCACCTCCATCCGGAACCGCCTCCATCCGGAACCACCTCCATCCGGAACCACCTCCATCCAGAACCACCTCCATCCGGAACCACCTCCATCCGGAACCACCTCCATCCGGAACCACCTCCATCCGGAACCACCTCCACCTCAGAACCACCTCCATCCGGAACCGCCTCCATCCGGAACCACCTCCATCCAGAACCGCCTCCATCCGGAACCGCCTCCATCCGGAACCGCCTCCATCCGGAACCGCCTCCATCCTGAACCGCCTCCATCCGGAACCACCTCCATCCAGAACCGCCTCCATCCGGAACCACCTCCACCTCAGAACCACCTCCATCTGGAACCGCCTCCATCCGGAACCACCTCCATCCAGAACCGCCTCCATCCGGAATCGCCTGGAACCCGGCTGAGCGGAAGGCCTGTCACCGAGGAGGGAATGCAGCAGCAGCCCTGGCGGGTTCGCTCCGTGGTTAGAAGGGCCGTGGATTTGATTCCCACACACGGGCACGTACCTGGGCTGCAGGTTCCTCAGCCCTGGGTGGGGCGTGTGTGGGAGGCCATCAGTCACTGGTCTCTCTCCCGTGGACGTGTCCCTCCCACTCTCTACAAATCAGCGAGGAAAGATCCTCAGGTGAGGGTCACAAAAAGAAAGCAAGCAGCCACCTGGAGGCGGGCAGGAGGGTGGGAGGAGGAACGGCTGGTCCCACGCCCACGTGTAAACATCGGGAGGGGATCTCGGCGGCAGAGGTCCCCCCTGAAGGACGAGGGGTCCCAGCCCCACGCCAGTCCTCCCAGCCCGGGTTCCCGTGTCAGGAAGAGAAGTCCCTTGACTTCCGGCTGTAAAACCCCACAGGGATGAAGGCTGAGGGAGGCGGAGGCTGCTGGAATCCCAGGTGTTCCTCTTAAAGGGCCGGCACATGGACTTACTTGGACTCACTCCCTCTGAGCTCCGGCATTGGGACAGCAGCTCAAAGGGGACACACGGGGAGACGCTGAATTCTCTGGCGTCAGGGTGAGGGCTGGGGGGCAGCGCCGTGTTCCCCTGTGAGCCTCCCCCACGCCCACAGAGCTGACAGGTGGGCACCATATCTGAGTCGCCATCAGCCTGGCTCTCACCGTTTGCCCCACCCTAGTGACTCCCTGAGACCCTGTCCCACCCATGTGCAGGCCCACCCACGCTTATCCATACAAATGGCCTGTCTTGGCTCGTGCTTCAGATTTTCCTAAAATCCCTCAAATAACCAGCATCTGGCCTCCGTGTGCCCTGTACCTCTGGCTACGTGGCCCCAGGCCTGGCACGAGCAGCAGCAGCCTTGGTTTGCACCTTGGCCTCGCCTGGGCACCTCCGAGTCCAGCACAAGAAGCAGCCATCTGCAGATCGCTTTGTAGATCATGCCAGGTGTCCCTGGGTAGAACAGGTGGTGACTGAACTTGGTCCGCCCCTCCTGGGAAGCCCCAGAGCCATCAAACCCAGCGGGCAGCTTCGGATCACATGGGGGCACCACCCAACCACCCCCACAAGAGACACGCCTAAGGGCCGGGCTCAGCAAACACCAGAGCCCTGCTACGTCCTGCTCTGTGGAGTGGGCCCCTGCACGGCTGGTCCTCCACAGTGGTCAGAGGTCAGTGGTCACAGCCAGTCCTTGCATCTGATTGGCCTTGGGGTAAATCCCTCCCATTGCCGTGCCAACAGTGATCGAGTCTCAACTACAACAGGAGGGGGACACAGCCCACCCGGGGAGCACCTGGAGTGCCCCATTGGGGTGATCAGGGAGGCGATGCCACTGGACCCTACGGGACACCTACTACACAAGGCCCCGCTTGCACGCCCGGGAGACAGAGCAGCTCCACCTGCACACAGCATGGGTAGGTGCCCAGATGAGGAGACCGAGAAACATGTCCCAAATGAAAGAAGAAGAGAAGCCGAAACCGGTTTGGCTCAGTGGATAGAGCGTCGGCCTAAGGACTGAGGGGTCCCGGGTTCGATTCCGGTCAAGGGCATGTACCTTGGTTGCAGGCACATCCCCAGTGGGAGGTGTGCAGGAGGCAGCTGATCGATGTTTCTCTCTCATCGATGTTTCTAGCTTTCTATCCCTCTCCCTTCCTCTCTGTAAGAAGTCAATAAAATATATTTTTAAAAAAGAAGAAGAAGAAGAAGAAGAAGAAGAAGAAGAAGAAGAAGAGAAAACTCCAGAAAAAAAAAGCTAAGCTGGAGACAAGCAATCTACCAGAGGCAGAGTTCAAAACACTGGTTCTAAGGATGCTCAGTGAACTCAGAACATCGGCAGCATAAAAAAGGATCAGTCCTAACTGGAGCATACACTAATTGAGAAGAAGGAGAATTGACCAGGAACCAGCAGGAGAGTGGATGAAGCCAAGTGATTTGGAATAAAAGGAAGGAAAGAGCACCCAATCAGAACAGCAAAAGGATAAAGAATCCAGAAAAGTGAAGTTAGTCGAAGGAGCCTCAGGGACAACTTCAAGCATACCAATATTCACATTCTGGGGGTGCCAGAAGGAGGAGAGAGGGAGCAAGATGTTGAAAACCTAATGGAAGAAATAATGACAGAAAACCGTCCTAACTTGGTGAAGGAAATAGACATCAAAGTCCAGGAATTTCAGAGAGACCCTAACAAGATGAATCCAAAGAGGACCACG
This sequence comes from Eptesicus fuscus, assembly GCF_027574615.1. Classification (NCBI taxonomy): domain Eukaryota; kingdom Metazoa; phylum Chordata; class Mammalia; order Chiroptera; family Vespertilionidae; genus Eptesicus; species Eptesicus fuscus. The sequence goes on along the minus strand of NC_072480.1, from coordinate 102,896,247 downwards.
CCAAGACACATCATAATTAAAATGCCAAGGGCTAAAGACAAAGAGAGAATCTTGAAAGCAACAAGAGAAAAACAGTTAGTTACCTACAAGGGAGCACCCATACAACTGTCAGCTGATTTCTCAACAGAAACCATGCAGGCCAGACGGGAATGGCAAGAAATATTCAAAGTGATGAATAGCAAGAACCTACAACCAAGATTACTCTACCCAGCAAAGTTATCATTTAGAATTGAAGGTCAGATAAAGAGCTTCACAGACAAGAAAAAGCTAAAGGAGTTCATCACTACCAAACCAGGATTATATGAAATGCTGAAAGGTATTCTTTAAGAAGAGGAAGGGGGAAAAAAAAGATTAAAAATAGGAACAATAAAATGGCAATAAGTACATATTAACAATTGGATCTAAAAAACAAAATAAAGGAGCAAGCAGAACATTTTGATGGTTAGCAGATGGGAGGGAAGTCGGGGGGAATGGGTGAAAAACGTGAAGGGATCGAGAAGTACAAATGGGTTGTTACAGAATAGTCATGGGAATATGAAGTGTAGGACAGGGCATATAGCAATAATCCTAGATAATAAAAGCCTAATATGCAAATTGTCCCCTCAACCAGGAGTTCAACCGGGAGTTCGACCAGGGGGCGGGGACAGCCGGCCAACCGCCCATGGCCCCTCCCCCCGGCCGACCAGGCTGATCGGCCCTGATGGAGGCGGGCTGGCCGGACCCCACCTGTGCACGAATTCGTGCACCAGGCCTCCAGTATTCTAATAGGTATGTACAGGGTCCGAGGGTACAAGATTTATCAGGATGATCGCTTAGTAAGCTGTGTCATGTCCAATCGCTGGGGTGTGCACTGAAACTAATATAACATTGTGTATCAACTGTAACGGAAAATAAAAAATGATTTTTGTAAAGGAAAGAATGTGGCCATCTATGCATTTCATGTTCCTCTCATGTTCCTCACAGAGACATGCAACGCAAAAAACACTCAGTGTTTCTCATTCTGCGGGGACCCCTCTAGCCAGGCTCCGTCACCTTGACCCCAAGCCCTGAGGGGTCCGGCTTTGGAGGGACCTCCCCGCAGGTGCTCGGAGTGCAGGCTCCCTGCGGGCTGCAACCTGCCCGACCATCATAATGGAAGGGCTGAAGCGGAGGCAGTGAGGTGCGCAGAACCACAACAAGTCGCTTCATAAAGTTTTATTAGTCGGAAGCAAGAGAAAACACAGTGGCGGTAGCACAGCATACAGGGCTCCAGCCAGGAGCCGGGGCTGCTGGGTGATGTTGGCACTGGGGTCCACCCCGGGGCGTGGACAGGACCCCACACCCAACCCTCGGCTTCCCGCCCCGAGGGCCCTAAACCAGACTGAACAAATGCCGAAGCTAAACACGCGTGGCGCAGGCTCGCTCTCCGGCCACGCGTGGGGTCACTCAGCTGGCGACACGCACTGGGCACGGCACACGGCACGGCACACGGCACGCCGCCTGGGGGCGCCCGCCTCACTGGGCCGGGCCGGAGGCGGAGGCGGGGATGAGCTTGGGCGTGGCCTGCTGGGGCGGCGGCACGTCGGGGATGGTCTCCCCGTGCTGGTACACGCTGACCGTGACGTCGATCTTCTCGCCGCCGTACTTGTTCTTGACGCTGATGCTGTACTTGCCCGAGTCCTCGGAGGTCACGCCCTTGATGCTCATGCTGACGTACTTGGCCTGCTCCACCTTCACCGAGAAGTGCTCGCTGAGCTCGATGTCCTTGTCGTTCTTGAACCACACCACCTCGGGGTCGGGGTTTCCGAACACCGTGCAGGTCAGGTTCAAGGTCTTCGGGAGGGAAGGGGGCAGAGGGAGGAAGACGAAGGTCAGATTCCCTCCGAATGGCACTGACCCTCATCGTGGTCCTTTACAGCATCCATCGAGTCAACATGCTCTTTACACGTGTGAGCACCACGCCAGGCCCCAGGGGTCCCCAAGCGAGAGCAGCTCGTGAGGCAAACCCGCGGTAACTCCTCCTATTCATCCTCAGCCGTAACCCAGGGCCTAGGCCTGAGACGGGGACCCTTTTTCCTGCCGCGGCCGTCTGGGTACTTATACCATCATTCTCGGGCCAAACAACATGATCCACGTAAACATCGGCCTCTGCGTTCGGTCCAACATCCCATCAGCTCGCCCTAATGCCTCCGCAGGGCCGGACCACACGGTTTCGAGAGCCTTGTACGGCCCGCGGGCCGGACGTCCCCCACCCCTGGCCTAAGCGGCTAAAGAATTGGAAAGTCACTAAATATACCCACGTTTTACAGACGTTTTAGCATGTTTCTCAATCTCCTTCCTATTCAGACCCGGGGCCTCTGGCAAATCCAGAGGATGCACGGACTTAGAGCACGCCGGGCGCAGCAACCGACACGGAGCCACACCCGCCGGAGCCCGGGCCGCGGTGAGTGTCCCAGCGACGGCTCCGCCCGGAGCACGAGCTGCTCAGCCTCGCACGGGCTCGGCAGCGGCCCAGGAGGAGGGCCACACCTTGGTGTTCGGAGAATAAAGTCCTCTCCGCTCTGTGTCCCGGGACCCTGAGCTAGAGCTGAGGCCGGAGGGGGGGGCGGCTGGGCGGCAGCAATCCCGCCGACAGGGGCCCGTTAACACTCGGCAAGAAGCGCCCGGTCACGTTCCAAAGGGCCTGGAGCCTGAGGGGTTCCACACGCAGAGGGCGGCTCCGCCTTCACGCGGGCAGGTGCGTCCGGTGGGCGTGAGTGTGGCCTCCCCACCCCGGGGCTTGTAGGCTCAGGTATCAGCACAAGGGCCACCAGGGGCAGCGGGCCGGCAGGAGGGGTGGGGAGCCCAGTCCCCGGAGGCGGAGTGACAGGCACACGCCCCACTCCGCGTGGCCCTTTGCAGGCTGCAGGCACGGCTGAGCCGTGAGCCCCGGGTCCTGCCGTCCGTCCTTACCTTGCCTTCCATTATGGTCACCACGTCAGGTAAGCCACCGATCACCTTGCCGCGATCTGTAATGGAGGGGACTCGGCTGAGAAACCATCAGCAGGGTGTCCTCCCTCCTCCAGCCCCGCTGAGCTCCGGCTGTATACAGGTGCACACAGCCACTCGGTGGAGGACGGCACCGGAGGGGAGGCTGGGGAGGCTGGGAGGGACGGGGGTGTGAGCGGGCCTTTGAGGGTGCAGGAGGGGCGCCCGGGGCTGAACTAGGGGGACAGGCCCGGCTATCACTCAGTCTTGCAGGGCAAGGGGTCTAGACGCCTGGGCACCTGGGGGACCTGCCATCCACCCACCAGCCATCCAGAGCCTGAGATCAGGCCCACGTGCCAGGCATCCAGGGACCATGCCCACGGCCCAAAGCCCCCCAATGGTGCAGTCCAGCCGCCCCGAGTGTCCCCGCCCGCCTGCCCAGGGAAGCCCAGCAAGGGCGTGTCAGCTCCCCAGTCCTGTCTTCTCCTCCGGACCCCCAGCCCTGTGCTCCCCAACACACCGGCCTGTCCCAGAACCTTGTTTCCTGAGCCTCTCAGTCTCCTCCTGCAGCCACCCCTGCCTGACCGCCTCGTCAAACAACACAGAACAGGTGGGTGGTGGCAGGAGGACAGGTGGCCAGGGGTGCTGGAGGCTCAGGAGGGCAGGGGTGAGGAGGGCAGGGGTGAGGGGGGCAGGGGTGAGGGGGGAAGGTGTGAGGGGGCAGGTGTGAGGAGGCAGGTGTGAGGGGGCAGGTGTGAGGGGGGAAGGTGTGAGGGGGCAGTTGTGATAAGGGGAGGTGTGAGGGGGCAGGTGTGAGGAGGGCAGGTGTGAGGGGGGCAGGGGTGAGGGGGCAGGTGTGAGGGGGCAGGTGTGAGGGGGGCAGGGGTGAGGGGGCAGGTGTGAGGGGGCAGGTGTGAGGGGGGCAGGGGTGAGGGGGCAGGTGTGAGGAGGCAGGTGTGAGGGGGCAGGTGTGAGGGGGCAGGTGTGAGGGGGGCAGGGGGTGAGGGGGCAGGTGTGAGGGGGCAGGTGTGAGGGGGGCAGGGGTGAGGGGGCAGGTGTGAGGGGGGAGGTGTGAGGAGGGCAGGTGTGAGGGGGCAGGTGTGAGGGGGCAGGTGTGAGGGGGCAGGTGTGAGGAGGGCAGGGGGTGAAGGGGCAGGGGTGAGGGGGCAGGTGTGAGGAGGGCAGGGGTGAGGGGGCAGGTGTGAGGGGGCAGGTGTGAGGGGGCAGGTGTGAGGGGGGCAGGGGTGAGGGGGCAGGTGTGAGGAGGCAGGTGTGAGGGGGCAGGTGTGAGGGGGCAGGTGTGAGGGGGGCAGGGGGTGAGGGGGCAGGTGTGAGGGGGCAGGTGTGAGGGGGGCAGGTGTGAGGGGGCAGGTGTGAGGGGGGCAGGGGTGAGGAGGGCAGGTGTGAGGAGGGCAGGTGTGAGGGGGCAGGTGTGAGGAGGGCAGGTGTGAGGGGGCAGGTGTGAGGAGGGCAGGTGTGAGGGGGGCAGGGGTGAGGGGGCAGGTGTGAGGGGGCAGGTGTGAGGGGGCAGGTGTGAGGGGGGCAGGGGTGAGGGGGCAGGTGTGAGGAGGCAGGTGTGAGGGGGCAGGTGTGAGGGGGCAGGTGTGAGGGGGGCAGGGGGTGAGGGGGCAGGTGTGAGGGGGCAGGTGTGAGGGGGGCAGGGGTGAGGGGGCAGGTGTGAGGGGGGCAGGGGGTGAGGGGGCAGGTGTGAGGAGGCAGGTGTGAGGGGGCAGGTGTGAGGGGGCAGGTGTGAGGGGGGCAGGGGTGAGGGGGCAGGTGTGAGGGGGCAGGTGTGAGGGGGGCAGGGGTGAGGGGGCAGGTGTGAGGGGGGCAGGGGGTGAGGGGGCAGGTGTGAGGGGGCAGGTGTGAGGGGGCAGGTGTGAGGGGGCAGGTGTGAGGGGGGCAGGGGGTGAGGGGGCAGGTGTGAGGGGGCAGGTGTGAGGGGGGCAGGGGGTGAGGGGGCAGGTGTGAGGGGGGCAGGGGTGAGGGGGCAGGTGTGAGGGGGGCAGGGGGTGAGGGGGCAGGTGTGAGGGGGCAGGTGTGAGGGGGCAGGTGTGAGGGGGGCAGGGGTGAGGGGGCAGGGGTGAGGGGGCAGGGGTGAGGGGGCAGGGGTGAGGAGGGCAGGTGTGAGGGGGCAGGGGTGAGGAGGGCAGGTGTGAGGGGGGCAGGGGTGAGGGGGCAGGTGTGAGGAGGCAGGTGTGAGGAGGGCAGGGGTGAGGGGGCAGGTGTGAGGGGGGCAGGTGTGAGGGGGGCAGGGGGTGAGGGGGCAGGTGTGAGGGGGGCAGGGGGTGAGGGGGCAGGGGTGAGGAGGGCAGGTGTGAGGGGGCAGGGGTGAGGAGGGCAGGGGTGAGGAGGGCAGGTGTGAGGAGGGCAGGTGTGATGGGGGAGGTGTGAGGGAGCAGTTGTGATAAGGGGAGGTGTGAGGAGGGCAGGGGTGAGGGGGCAGGTGTGAGGGGGCAGGTGTGAGGGGGCAGGTGTGAGGGGGGCAGGGGTGAGGGGGCAGGGGTGAGGGGGCAGGGGTGAGGAGGGCAGGGGTGAGGGGGCAGGTGTGAGGAGGGCAGGGGTGAGGGGGCAGGGGTGAGAGGGCAGGTGTCAGGGGGCAGGTGTCAGGGGGCAGGTGTGAGGGGGCAGGTGTGAGGGGGCAGGTGTGAGGGGGGCAGGTGGGGAGAGGCATGGCGGGTGCCCAATGGGAGCGAGCAGCTCTGCCCGTTGCCATCCAATACACGGGGTGACACTCTAAGGCGTGGCCTCTGCCCTCCCACAGCAAAAGCCCTGTTCCCATCGCCCGTACTTACTCTTCTCTGCAAACGCAGCTGCCCTGGACGTCAAGGGGGAGGGGAGAGCAGAAGAGAGTCGTGAGGAAACGCACCCACACACATCCCACAGGGGAGGGGTCGGCTGGGGTGAAGGGGGGTGGGGGACGCCTGCTGCAGGGGAGGGGTCGGCTGGGGGGGAGGGGAGGGGGACGCCTGCTTTCTCTCGGGAGGACACGCCTTTCCCCTGCCCCGCCGCCCCTTTGAGAGGGGGACCCCGTCTCTCAGCTGCTGAGACGCGGTTTACATTCAGACTCAGAGTCACAGAAACTTCTTTTCCACTGAATTCCTCGGGTTGCACTGGAGCGTTTCAGAGCTTTTGGGAAATGCTGGTTCTGCCTTACCCTGGTCACCCACTCACCCATTGACAGATATTCACTGAGTGACCTGGTGCGGGCCATGGCTGTGTGTGTGGATGCTCTAAAATTCACACACACTTAGAAATCTGAAGTTACTGCCCGGCCGCCGTGGCTCCGTGGCTGAGCGTGGACCTATGAACCAGGAGGTCCCGGGTTCGATACCCAGTCAGAGCACATGCCCGGCTTGCAGGCTCCATCCCCAGTAGGGGGTGTGCAGGAGGCAGCCGATCCATGATTCTCTCTCATCACTGATGTTTCTCTCTCCATTTACCTTCCTTTCTGAAATCAGTAAAAATATTTAAAAAAAAAAAAAAAAGAAATTCATCACTTTCCTCGTTGAAACCACGCAGGGTTCCCACAACTCCAGGCAGTGGCTGGCAGACACGGTCACCGTGCGGAGAGCGCCTGCCATCTGCAGAGAGCGGCTTACACTGCCGCTCGCACCCAGTGCCCAGGGAGGGACAGGCCTCGGTCCCCTGGGCGCCCAGCGAGGCCCCTCGGCAAAATAACTGCGAGGCCCCGGACCCTGGACGGCGGCGTCTTAACCCGCGAGCGAGTCTTACTTGAGCTGCTGGAACTCCGCCAGCGCGTCGTCGAAGGCTGCAAGGAAACACGGCAGCGTCACTAACGGGGCTCCCTGGCCGTGGGCCCGCGGCGCCTCTTTCCGAGGAACACGGACCGGCAGCACGCGAACGGGCCGATTCCTCAGAAACCATGTCCCCCCGTGGGATCCCCACGCCAGAGGGCTTCCCCGCCCGCAGGCCACACCATCGCCACGCGCCAGGCCTGAGGCGAGGAGGCCTCTGACCTTGGCCGGACAGGTCGAGCGAGCGCTGGTGGTTGTCGGTGCCGTCCGCGATCTCGAAGGTGTACTTCCCCTTGTCCTTCTCCGTGGGCTCGCAGATCTGCAGCCAGGCCATCTCCTCGCTGCCGCCCGCCCGCATGTGCTCGCTGGACGCGATCTTAGCGTCTCTGACAAGAAAAGGCAGCGGGACGCGTGTGAGTCCAGATCCAGCCACGCAGGTCCCCGAGGGCAGCGGCCGGCGTGGGCGGGAGCCGTGTCTGACCGGCCCGTGCCTCTGTCGGACCGGTTCTTCGGGACGTTAGTAACGTATTCTCCACGTCGTCACTCAGACCCGAACACCGTCTGAGATTAAACACAACGCTTAGTGTTTAAAGACGGATTGCCATTGGCCATAGCATAATGGACTCTAACGTACTCTATGCAGCCCGGCCGGCGTGGCTCCGTGGCTGAGCATCGACCTCCGAACCAGGAGGTCACAGTTGGATTCCCGGTCAGGGCACAGGCCCGGGTTGCGGGCTCCATCCCCAGTGGGGGGCGTGCAGGAGGCAGCTGGTCAATGATTCTCTCTCATCATGGATGTTTCTCTCTCTCTCCCCCTCCCTCTCCCTTCTTCTCTGAAATCAATAAAAATATATCTTTAAAAATGTACTCTATGCAGTATGGCATTTTTTCCTCAAAAAAAATTTTTTTAATTACATGTGATGTAGCATTTGCATTTCCGGATCTAAACCCAGAGGGGTGACTGACAGCAGGGCCCCGGCACCAGGTGAGCGGCCGGCCGGTGGGCACACACCGGTGACGGACAGACAAGCAAAGCTCGGTGGAATGCCGTTCAGCCTTACGGAGGGCAGAGCCCAGCCCTGGCCAGTGTCTCGGTGGTTCGTGTCGGCCCACACGGAGGGGTGGCAGGTGCGATTCCCGGTCAAGGGCACGTACCTGGGCTGCGGGCTGGCTCCCTGACCCCAGTGGGACGCATGCAGGAGGCAACCAGTCAATGTGTCTCTCTCACCTCTCTCTCTCTCTCTCTCTCTCTCTCTCTCTCTCTCTCTCTCTCTCTCTCTTTCTCCCATTCTCCCTCTCCCTCTCCCTTCTTCCCTTTCACTCTCTCTGCAGAGCAATGGGGTAAAATACCCTCAGCTGAGGATTAACAACAAAAACACGCTGCCTCTAGCACTTTCCCAAAGGAGACCCTTGGGCTGGGGCCCGTGACGACCCCGGGTCTGAGTCCCACGCTGTGAAAAGCACGGGACGCCCCGAGACACCAGCACGCCTCCCTGTCCACGTGCCCGAGCGTCACATCGAGGACGGCGGCCGGGCGGCCGATCTCGGCAGGAAACGCCCAGAGCACTGGTCCCCCCAGCAGGGCCCGCGCTCCCCCCCATCCGCCCACACACGTGACGCCCTAAACACGGGACTCGCAGCCACGGAGTGCGCCTGGGAAAGGTCATGGGGGACGTGGCCCATCCAAAGGCGGGAGGAGGGGCCCGGCCGGCGTGGCTCCGTGGCTGAGCATCGACCTACGAACCAGGAGGTCAGGGTTCCATTCCCGGTCAGGGCACAGGCCTGGCTGTGGGCTTAATCTCAGTCGTGCAGGAGGCAGCCGATCCCCGATTCTCTCCCATCACTGATGTTTCTATCCCCCTCTCCCTCTCTCTCTGACATCAATAAGAATATATTAAAAATAAAATTAAATAAAGGCATGAGGAGGCACCGGGCTGGATCCGGGAGGAGCTTAAGACATTGGTGCGTGGACCCCACTGACAGCTGAGCTGACAATGTCGCCGTGTCCTCGGGTCAGACCGGGGTGTGGGGGGTGGAAGGCAGGTGCCCAGCAGGTTCCCTGAGGCCCTGGTGCCCGCCGGGTCCTCTCCCGGAGACCTGGGGCTCTGACGAGTGTTGGGGACGAGCTGGGGGTGGCGGGAGAGAGCCGGCCCCCACGGGCGGGGCGACAGCCTGGGCGAGTGCTAACTCCATCATGACCGTCAGGAGGGTTTTCCCAGGGGCACCCCGCCTGGGGAGGCCGGGAGCGCTGGGACAGGAACGCCGCTCCGCACACAGGCCCCGGCTGCCCTCCTCCCAGCGTGAGCCTTGGGCTCACTGCGGACCTCTCTGCAGGCTGCCTCCGGGACGGCAGCAGGCGGACACGCGGGATGTGGTTCTGGGCTTATTCTTCCTGGACTGGCTCTCCGCTGAGTGCCCACGCCACGTGTCCACACCGAGAGGGTGCAGGAACTGCTCTCTGACCCCGTCAGGCATGTCCGTACCTGCCTCCTGCCCCCGCCCTGCCCATGCCAGGCCTGTCACTGTTTCTCCGAACTCCAGGGGCTGAGGGCGCGGGCACTGCCCTGGTCCTCGCCTCGGACGGCCCGTCCACAGCTCTGGGACTTACTTGTGGTACCAGTTCACTCGCATCTCCTCGGTGAAGTATTTCATGAAGCACTGCAGTCTGATTCCGTCTGGGGTGCAGAGGATCTTCAGAGGAGAAGCAGACAAGCCTGCAGAGAGCGAGACACACTCAGATCTCAAACACAGCCTGCCACGTGAGCGGGAGCCACGTGAGTGGGAGCCACGTGGGGGACCACGTGAGCGGGAGCCATGTGATCGGGAGCCACGTCAGGGGGGACAGCGCTGTAGGCAGGTCCTCGCCCAGCGGCGCAGACGCGCTCCCACTCCCGTGCGTCTGTCTGTCAGCCCAGATCCTCACGCTGGTCCCCTGCCACAGTCATTCGTCAAACAAGCCTCGGCCATGCCGGAATCACTGGACGTGCCCACTGAACACGGTGAGGAGAGAGTCGTGCCTGCCCTTAGCTCAGCGTGTGACCAGGAGGGAAGCGCGTGGACTGCACTGTGACCGGGAAGTGCTGTGTTCACTGATCCAGAACCCAAGCCGGCCGGACACCGCCGACGGGACAGGCCACAGGCCCGGCGCCCGGAGCGCTGCCGACCAGACGCGGTGCCGGGAGGCCTGCCCTCCGCCTGGTTTTACGTCAACGGCCCCGTACGCGGCCGTCGTCCTGAGGGCATGGGGCACGTCTCCTCTTTCCAACCAGCATTTCGCCACACAGACCACCGTCCACGCCGCCCACGGAGGGAAGTCCGTTCCCATGCTGGCGCCGAGGCACCCGCTCCGTCAGCCGGTGTCTGCGCTCCGGGTTAGAATTCCCGGGTCCCACCCACACTCAGAGTCCAGGCGTGTCCTGTGGGCCGGGCCCCTCGGGGAGCCGCACGCTCTGGAGAGCCCTGTACATCGGAGGAGCGGCCAAGGTGAGGGACCGGTGAGTGAGGAACGCCTGTGGGCGGTGAGGAGAGACCCCTACGTGAGTTACCGGGATCGCGAGCGTCCGAGGGGCCAGGCGGTCAGGTGCCCCTCGACCGGCTGGGAACTCACTGGGTGACGGAGAGCTCACTGCCCCGTCCCCGGGGACATGGCTGCCACCGGGACACTCACGTGGTCTCTCCTAAGATTCTGCAACGTCCATGGGCCCCCTGGGGTGGGGGCACGGGGTGTAACGGATCCCATTACAGAACCCACACCTGCATGAGCATGTAGATCAACATCTCCCCAGTCCACTTAACGAAAAGGGAAGAAGATAATAATAATTAAAGCCAGTGGGCTCCCCCATCCGACTCGCCAGCTCTAGTTAAGGGGACGCCTCCTGCTCCGTGGCCCCTCGGTCCTCCTTCTCCGTCCGCTCCCACGGAAAGCACACAGCCGTGGCGGCACTGCCCCCGCGGGGAGCGTGGGGCGAGCAGGGCTCGTAAAACAAACCAAACACCACGCTGAGGAGCCCGCGGGCGCCGCCAGCTGGCTGCGCTGCCACCGCGCCGGGGCCCCTGAGGGCGGGCGCCTGGGTCCCCCCCACCTCCCCGGACAGTGACGCTCCCACCCAAACCACCCCGACACGAGACGGCACCGACTTACCGCAGACTCTGCTCATCGCCAAGATCATGTCCTCGTACACTGCCGGAGAGAGCAGACGCACGGTTACCGCACGTCACCGAACCGGCGCGGCCCTCTCGCGTGTCATTACGTGGACACGGGACATCGCCACGTGCGTTTGAAAGTGACGCCCTGAAGCGGCGGTTTGTGTCCACAAAGGCGGGGCGGGGTCGCTCCAACCACCCCGTCCACTTCGTAATCAAGGACAAGCACGTCCCGCGCCCCCCGAGTCCGGCCGGACCGGAACCGTCTGCTCGCAGACCCCGCCACGGCCACGCCAGGCCCGGGAGAGCCCCGCTGTCTTGCGAGGGCCTGCGGTGACATGGCAGCGACCCACGGGACTGCCACGCGGTATTCCACACGCGGCACCGCCCCACGCGCGGCGCAAGGACAGACCTCGTTCCTCTCGCGGCGGCTGCTAAACTGCAGTGCGTGCCACGGCCCGGACGGGGCGAAGGGCCCGCACCCGCTCCCGGGGTAAAATGGGTTTCCCCTCGGCGGGACGGAGAGGCGGCCTGTACCTTTGCCGGCGATCTCCAGGGTGGACACGTCCTGGCCTCTGTCGTCCTTCAGGGTCGCCTTATACTCCCCGAGGTCCTTCTTGGACAGCTGTGGGGAGCACGCCGTGTGGGGTGAGAGGAGGGTCACCACACGCAGCGGAGGCCCTGCTGCCCGGCCCGCGGCGCGTGGCTCAGCGTCGACCGATGAACCGGGAGGTCACGGTCGATTCCAGGTCAGGCACACGCCCGGGTTGGGGCTCGCTCCCCAGTGTGGGGCGGGGCGGGGCGGGGAGAGGAAGAGGCAGCCGATCGAGGATGCTCTGTCATCACTGATGTTTCTCTCTCTCCCCCCCCCCCCCCCGCCCCTCCTCTCTGAAATCAATAAAAACATTTTTTAAAAATGAAACAAAATGGAATCCCTGCTGACAGGTTTCCTTTGCCAACCACGGAGACCAGGCCGCAGCCCGGAGACGGGGCAGGGCCGGCGGCCCCCGAGAGCCGTTCTGGCGCCGGCGCTCCGGGCAGGGCGCGCACCTTGGGGAGCAGCAGCTCGCAGACGCCGCGCTCCAGGTCCGGCGGGCTCTCCGGCTCGTGCAGGGCGTCGTCCTTCAGCCACCGGAACACGGTCTCCTTCCTGGTGTTGGCCACCTGGGGGCAGAGCCCGGTCAGGGGGGCGCCGGCTCCGGGCCGGAGGCTCTGCCGGCCCAGCCCCGGCCCAGAGGGAAGGACTCCGCGTTCCCGGACGCTCGGACGGAGGCGGCGAGCTCCGGCCTGCCGGCTGCGCGCCCCCGAAGGTCGCGGGTTCACGTCCCAGTCAAGGCCTGTACCCGGTCCGGGTGCGCGCAGGAGGCAACGGTGGGCGCGTGCCGCTCTCACATGGACGTCTCTCTCCCTCTCTCTCTCCCCTCCCTCACCCTCCCCCTCCCCTCTCGCTAAAATCGAGGGGAAACGCCTGCAGGGAGGAGGGCCGTGGGTCCGAACGGTGGCAAACGTGTCTCTGAGGCCCTGGCCCTGCCAGGAAGGGCCTGCTCGAGTCCCTGGAGGGGACGGGCCAGCGGTGACCGCGATGGCGGCGATGGGACGAGCCGTGCGCAGTGCGTGTGAAGTGTCACCGCGTGGAACGTTCTCCGAGGGCCAGGACCCCGGCTGCGGCGGCTCCTTGGGCAGTGACATCCCGGCGCATCGCCACGGAGGGAGGCACGGCACCCAGGCCGGCCCGCGGAGGGCGGCTCCTTCCCAGGCGACGCTGACAGTCTCAGACCGAAGCGTCCACGGGACCCAGCGCGTGCGGCCTGCCCCGCCAGACCCCGCCCCGAGCGCTCACCCTCCGGCTCCCTGCAGGCCCGGCGCCCTGAGGGAGAGCCGCGCTCCTCCCGGCCGCTCACCTTGCAGACCAGACGGACCTCACACTCCTCGGTGACGTCCCAGTGCAGGTACTCGGCAAAGTGCGGGCCTGGGGGGCAGCGTGAAAAGGAATTACATTGTATAGTAACACATGTGTATGTGTGCATGTGTGTGTGCACATGTGTGTGTGGGTGAGTATATGTACCCATGTTGTGTGTGTGAACATGTGTGTGCATGCATGTGTGTGCGGGTATGTGACTGTTTTATGCATTTAAACATGTGTGTGTATGTGTGTGTTGTGTAGATGTGTGTGTGTGTGTATACTTGTGTGCATTTTAGGCAGAAGGAAGCAGCTGTTCAGTGTGAACCGGGAAAGCCCGTTTCTAGGCTCTGAAACCGACGTGTGCACGGTCCGCTCCCTCTCCCGCCACCATCGCCTCCTCCGCTCTTCAGAAAGCAGGCGGAACCCTCCTTCCTCCCCAGGCACCTGCCCACTGCGGCCGACGGCCATGGAGGTGAGCAGGGGTGAGGCGACGAAGACGCAGCTTGGCCTAGCCACGTCGTGAACACATCACATTCTCAATTCAAACGAGGATCTGTCTGTCTTTTAAATTAGTGTGCTCATTTAAAGGAAACTTAGAAGTAATTCATACACTGATAGCAATGTCATTAGCCCATTCAACACAAACATGCAAGGCAGATACGGGAAGTATTTACTGAATTCTTCCAATAAACATATCCTGCAAAGTTAAAAAGTTCATAATGCAGAAAGGGGGAAAACAAAGTATTTTTGACTGTTAAAAATAAAAATAACTAAAAACAACGAACTTAAAAAGAACTCCCTGATGGTATATTTTATAACCCGTATTCTAATGTTTTTCAAAAGGCAGAGAAATCCCCCATAAACATCCCATTAAAAAAGTAAGCCCTTGCGTTATTTTTCAGGCTCTGAAATTTATCCATTTTACTTTGTATCTAGTGACATGCATTTTTAAAAACAATGTATTTAACATGGACTGTTGGCAGCTAAAACAGGTGAAAGTTAAAACGTCCCCCTGGTTGTAAGTAAAACAGCAAGTTCCTGGGGAAAGGGCCACGGACAGAAGAGGCCCCAGTGCCCAGAGCCGGGACGCCGGAGCCCTGGCCCCGGGACCGCATCGAGCCGCCGGGGCTCGCGGCGTTGGCCTAACGGAACGCTCCAACCCTGACCCTGGGCCCCGCGCGCCCTGTGGGCGGGCGGGCCGACACCCACCTTGTTTCCTGAGGAATTCTTTCCGCTGAAACTCAGCCTCGTCCAGGACGGCCTTGAACGCTACATTCCACAGGAGGGGAGGACGTGAGACGCGTTTTCCGGCCAACAGGAGGGGCCTTGAGTCCTCCCGCGGGCGCGCCCGGCGGCCTACCGTCTCCGATGAGCACCAGGGAGGACTGGTTCTTGGCCTTGCCGTCGTGGATCTGCACCGTGTAGGTGCCCTCGTTCTCCACGGTGAACTGGTCCATCACCATCTCGATGATGCCGGTCGACTTGTCGCACTTGATTTTGTGCGTCTGGAAGCCACGAAGGAGACAGGACCCGCGGTGAGACTCCCGTGCCTCAGCTCAGCCTCGGGATCGGACACACGAAAGCACAATGAAATGGATCCACTAAACCCACCGCGAACCGGACACCAAATACCGGACACAGATGTGCCCTCGGGGGAACCCCAGGCCTGTGTGTATGGGGGCGGGGGCGGCCAGCAGACACGCACCCCCAGACCCGCACCAAACCTGACACCATCGAACGCGTGGGGCAAAGAACACAGACGCACATGCAGCCACACACAGCCACCCGCACAGCGCCCTCCTCTCCCGGGACCCTGAGCCACGGCTTCCGAGCGGGCGCCCCCCTGGGCGAGAAGCCTCGGTGAGGGACAGAGATCTTTCCGGAAGAGGCAGGAGGAAGGCGTGTGCGGTTCCAGCACCTACACGTCCCCCACTCCCCGCGAACTCCCTCGCACAACCTTAGGCTCCCGCAGCCTCTGCCCAGGCCCTGACCGCTCCCGGGGGTCGGAGGAGGGCGGGGACCCCAGGAAGGGTCCCGCCTCAGGGCCTCTCGCTCCTCGGTGATCCTGCCGCAGCCACGCGCAGGTCCCAGGCATAACGAGGCTCCGCCCGCGCCCTCATGCAGGGGGAGCCCCACGAGGCTAAGGTGCGTCACGGGCTTTTATGCGGCTCGCACGGCAGAGTCGCCCGGAGCGGCTGAGGACGTGGACTAGCACAGCCTCCGCCCACGGGCCGCAGGTGGCAGGGACCGCGGCGCGTGGGGCAAGCGCTCGGCAGCGGCTGGGAACCTCGCATCGAAGGATGTTCCGCAGGGAACGCGCCATCCCCCCCAATTCCACCCGCTCACGGCGAGACCGCTGCCGAGGCGACCCGCACGCGCCCTGGCCCGGGTGCTGCCCGTCGGCCTCCCTGCGCGGGAGGACGGCGAGCCAGGCCCACTGCGCAGGCGGGAGGGGGTCTCTGTCGCGTGGGGAGGGGGAGGGGAAGCGGAGCAGCACGTGACCTCTGTCCACCCAGGTCTCTGCCCGACACCGTCGTCTGACGAAGCTCCGAATGGACAGGAGCGGGAGCCCGGCTCGGAGGAGCGGCGGGCGGGCCGCCACGGAGTGACCGCAGCCACCGCCACGCTCCGTGGGTGTCTGTGCACACGACACGTGGACGCGGTGTCTGGGGCTCAGCGGGGAGGGCAGGCCGCCAGGGACACGGAAGACGGGGCGTCGTGAACCGGGCAGAGGAGGAAGGACGGGGTCCGGGGCCCCACGCTCACCACCGGACGGACAGCTAAGGTCCGCCCAGCAGCTGCGCCTTCCCGGGGCCCGGGGGCCGGTTAGAGGAGCGGAAGCCCCAGGGCTCCGCAGCCGGGGAACGGCCGTCACCGCAAGCCTCGCTCCTCAACGCCAGCGGGGCCGGTGCTCGCAGCACAGCCAACGGCGCCTGCGGCCGCTCCACGCCCCTGCCCAGCGCTGCGGGGGAGCCGCCGGGACCGGGGGAGGGGCAGGGACCGGGGGAGGGGCAGGGACCGGGGGAGGGGCAGGGACCGGGGGAGGGGCAGGGACCGGGGGAGGGCAGAGAGTGCCTCGTGGCCGCTCTCCACGGCCCTGGCCCACATCCATGCCCTGGTCCCCACGGCACCAGCCAGAACCGGAACCTGCTCACAGAACCAGGCTGGACATCTCCGAAACAGACGGTCACAACAATTCCCACAGGCCGGACCGAGCCCGACCGCCTGTCTGACCCGGACCTGCCCTCCCACCACGCAGAGCCAACCTCTCGTCCACCCTGCCGGCCTTCCACACCCCACTTCCCACAGGGCAGACGGGGCGCAGACACACGCAGCGCAGACACACGCAAGGGCGCCTGGGCCAGGGACTCACCAAAGCAAAGCTGGCCGCTGGGGAGCCAGGGCACATGTGTGCGCACACGCACAGGCACACTCACAGACACAGACACTCATACACACGCACATACACACATACACACATGTACGCATGCACATACATTCACACATACACACATTCACACACAGGCACACACTACATGCACTCGCACATACACAGAGAGAAGCATGTGCACACATGCACACATACACACTCACACTTGTGTACACACTCACACACACGTGTGTGCACGCACACTTATATATACACTCGCACACACTCGCACACACGCATGCACAAGCACACACTCGCACATGTGTGCACACATAAACACAATCACACATGCTCACTCATACACACACATACACCTGTGTGTGCACACACTCACATGTAGTCAATATACACTCACATACACACACTTGTGTACACACACATACACGTGTGTGCATGCACACATATATATACTCGCACATACACACTTGCACACACACATGCACAATCGCACACAGGTGCACACTCACCCACGCACACACATATGCACACGTACACACACACGCACACATACACACACTCGCACATGCTCACTCATACATGCATACACCTGTGTGTGCACACACTCACATACACACACATATACACACTCACACACACGCTCACACACACACACGCACTCACCGGGCTGTCGGAGACTTCCCGGTCGTTGATCACGAACCGGAAGCCGGCGTCGGGGGACAGCTGCTCGGCCTGCAGCCAGAAGCGGACCTGGCCGTGCTCGAACACCTCGTAGGCCAGCTCGGACTTGAGCGGGACGGCTGCGGGGAGGGGGCGCTCAGCAGGCGGTCCTGCTGCTGGGGACGCCCCGGCAGGGAGCCCGGGGGGCGGGGGCTGCGAACCCAGAAACGGAAGGCCCCGCTCCAGGCGGCCCACGTCCGGACATGCGGGCGGGCAGCCTTCTCGGGGTCCCCTGCCCCCGAGGGTGCACTCTGCGTCCCGTGGGATCCAGCAACCGAGGCTCCCCTCGGCCGGCAGCCACCCTGAACCCCAAATTCAAAACTCGCCACGCCATGAACGTTTCTGCGAGCCGCAGTCAAAGCTGGCGCTGGTTTTAAGTGAGCAGGTGGCCGGCCTGGGGCTGAGGAGAGGGGCCCCCACACACAAAGCCGGCGGCCCCCCACCCCCCCCCACAGGCTCACTCACTGGGGTTTTTGATCTCGTGGCTCAGCGCCATCAGACGGTCGAGCTCTGCAAGGAAGAGAACGTGCCGTGGGCGCGGACCCCGTTCCCACGGTGCACGGGTCAGGAGGCTGCCCGGCGGAGCGCCCACATTGGACGGAGGACGCGGAGGAAGCCCCCGCGGAGGAAGCGCCCACTGACCACGGACCGCAGACCTGCGAGGGCCCAGCTGGTGGGCGGGGCGTGTGTGGGCGGGGCGTGTGGGCGGGGCCAGGTGTGGGCGGGCATGTGGGTGTGGGCGGGGCCAGATATGGGCGGGGCCTGACTGGGCGTGGCGTGTGGGTGGGGCGAATGGGCGGGAGCATTGTGGGGGCGTGGGGCGGGGCACTGGGCGGGGCATGTGGGCAGGGCCAGGTGTGGGCGGGTGTGGGGGCGGGGCCAGATGTGGACAGGGCCTGACTGGGCGTGGCGTGTGGGTGGCGCATGGGGTGCAGGGGCGTGGGGTGCAGGGGCGTGGGGTGCAGGGGCGTGGGGTGCAGGGGCGTGGGGTGGGGCGCGGTCAGGCCCTGGAGAGAGGTCTGCCCCGGGTCTGCTCATTCCACAGGAGCGCTGCCCTCGGGTTGGCCCGGCTGCGAAGGGTCCGGTGGTGCCGGCTGCCGCCCCCTCTGAGCGCCCTCAGCGCCTCTGGCCCGGGAGCCCCGCCAGGTGTCCCCACCAGGACCCCTCCCTCCGTGGGGCGCACTGCTCCTGGGAGGCCGGAGTTCCAAAGAGGAAGGCCCCAGCCCCCCGCCGCCCTCCCTCCCTCCCTCCCTCCCTCCCTCCCTCCCTCCCAGCGGGGGTTCAGGAGGAGATCCGGCCACAAGCCCGTGTGAGCGCGTGTTCCTGACGGAGGGGAGCAGCCGGGGCCGGGCTGGCGGCTGGACCCCCTCCCCCCCCCCCCCAATCAGGGCTCCGGAGGGTCGGCCACAGACCAGGGGCTGAGCCCGCCCGCTGTCCCTGACGGCTGTGCACCCCGCTCACTATCAAGGATGCGGGGACCGTCTCCCTGGCAACGAGCTCAGGCCAGGCTCAGCGCCGCCTGTCACCTCTGGAGCGGTGCAGAGGGGCGCCTTCCAGGATTTTCTCAGCATGTTTGGGGGTATCTGAGGACCACTGCATTGGGGTCAGAAGAGGCAGCTTGGAGAGCAGGATCCAGGGCCGGCACACAGTGCACCCCGGGAAGCAGACAGGGCACCCCCTACCCCTGCTGAGTCCTGTGAAACTCACAGGAGCCGCCCGACTTCCCTGCAGGCGCCTGCGGCCACCACAATGCGGCCTCCGGCCCGGAACATCCTGCCCCCTCCCCAAACCGCCCCCGCCCCGTCCCTGCCCCCGTCCTGGGTCCGGCCTCCTGAGGACCAGCTCTTAGCACCGCCAACCACGTGCAGCTGCTGAGCGGGCCTCCTGCTCCAGGAGGGCGGGCAGAGGGCGGGCATCGCAGCCCAGGCCTGGGCCTCAGCGCTGTGGAGACCCGGGGGGCCTGTCCCCTGCTGCCCGTCCGCCCACCTCCCTGACGGTGCTCTTACAGAAACGGTGCCCTGCCCGGCAGGCCTGGCTCCGTGGCCGAGCACCGACCTATGACCCAGGAGGTCACGGTTCGATTCCCGGTCAGAACCCATGTGGGCTCATCCCGTGTGGGGCGTGCAGGCGGCAGCCGATCCATGATTCTCTCTCATCACGGATGTTTCTCTCTCTCTTCCTCTCCCTCCCTCTCCCTGAGATCAATAAAAACATTTTTTTAAAAAAAGGACCGGTGCGGCTGGCCCTCCCCGAGGAACAGGCAGGTGAGGGTCGGACAGGTGAGTGACCAGGCAGGAGCGAATCCGCCTGAGCTCGGCCCGTGACCCACAGGAGCCACTGCCCCTCCCGGGTCTCGGTGATCGGAGGGCCGGTCCTCCTTCAGCGTCGCCCCCTGTGCGGGAGGGAGACCCGCCACGGCCGTTAAAGGCTTTCACACGGAGACACGCACAGGCGTGCTTCCTCTTTCCCGTTACCGGACGGTGGGCGGACTGGGAGGCCCCTCGCTCCGTGTGGGCCTGGCATCCATGTAGGGACGTGCGCGCCAGTGCGCCCCCTGCTGCCCAAGCTGCCGAGCGCAGGACGCGGACAGGCCCGAGCGCTGGTGTCACTTCCACAGTGAACGTGGGCTTCTCTGCACGGCCCCCACCCCGCCTCCCACAAACACCCCCTTTTCCCAAGGAAACCGCCTCGGGCCTCAGAGCCCAGCCTCGGAAGAGCCGCCGCCCCGCACGCCGTACCTGCTTCATCCAGCACGAAGCTGGACGACACCCCGTCCGTGTCGCTCACGGACACCGAGTAGGTCCCCAGGTCCCCCTTCTCCGGGCTCTTCAAGTACAGCTTCGAGCTGCGGGCAAGCAGACGGCGTCAGGACGCCCGCGCGCCCGTGCCGAAGGGGTCGCGGCCGCCGCCCGCCGCGGCGACTTACTGGTCCCCGACGGTCTCCACCTGGAACCTGTCCTCGTCGGCGATCTCCTCGTAGGCCTTGCACCAGGTGAACCGGGAGGCGTCGGTCACCTCGGGGCAGTCGAAGCTCAGGTAGATGTTGCCCTGCTCGTCCACCCCGGCGCTGACCTCCTTCGTGCCTGCGGAGCGGGGACCGAGCTGACCCCGCGGACGGAGGGACACGCTGCCCGGGGGCCTCCTCTCGGAGAGGCCTGACCCGGGGGCCTGACCCGGGGCCTGACCCGGGGGCCTGACCGGGGGCCTGACCGGGGGCCTGACCGGGGGCCTGACCGGGGGCCTGACCGGGGGCCTGACCCGGGGCCTGACAGCGACAGAGAGTCGTCCGCTTTGCTCACCGTCCACCCAGGGCATGACGGCCGGGGAGAGCCGACCGCTCCAGCCGCACACGGACCGCGGGCCGCACACGGATGGGGGCCGCACACGGATGGGGCCGCACACGGACGGGGGAGGGGAGGGGGGCTTTGCGGTGTGTTCTAAGTCACCACGTTCCTGCGCTCAGGACAGCGGGGTGACCTTGGGGGCTGTCACTCCCGGCCCCGAAGATCCTTCTCTCTCTGAGCTCAACCCCTGGCCGCTCCAGGGCCCAGGCGGCACGGCCACACCAGGGAACCCCTCCCCGTCCCCCCCCCCCCCCACCGCCCCGGCTCCTCTGCTCCTTTCGGCCCAGCCTTTTCGAGAGGAAAGAGGAGGCTTTTTGGTCATTTTTTATTTTTTGACCAAGATGGACACCTGGACCCCTCTTCCCGGCCGGGGAGAATCACCTCCGAGGACTGGGATGGAGGAGACGCCCCGCCTCTGGGTGAGGGGCTGAGAACAGGCTCACAGAGGCTGCTGGTCGGGCAGACGGGGCGACGGGGCGACGGGGCGACGGGAGGCACAGAGCCGGGCGAATCCCTGCAGCCGATGCCCAGGGAGAGGAGGGTGAGGGACCCCTGCCCCTCCAGCCGGCTCTACCCCTTCAAGCTCGGACGCCTCCTCCGCATCCCGGGAGCTCCCATCACCCCCAGAAGCACACCCTGGCCCTGGCCGGGGGCTCAGTGGTTAGACCACCGGCCCTCAGACCGAGGGGCCTCAGGTTCCACTTCCGGTCAAAGGCACGGGCCTGGGTGCAGGTTCAATCCCTGGCCCCGTGTGGGTCGCCAGCGGGAGGAAACCCATCGATGTGTCTCTCTCACATCAGGGTTTCTCTCTCCGTCTCTCCCTCTCCCTCTAGAGCAGTGGTTCTCAACCTTCCTGATGCCGCGGCCCTTTAACACAGTTCCTCGTGTTGTGGTGACCCCCAACCATAACATTATTTTCGTTGCTACTTCATAACTGTAATGTTGCTACTGTTATGAATCGTAATGTAAATATCTGTGTTTTCCGATGGGCTTAGGCGACCCTGCGAGCGGTTCTCAACCTGTGGGTCGCAGCATTGAAAAGGTTGAGAACCGCTGCTCTGAAGAAATCTATGAGTGAGGATTCACAAAATAAATTAAAACTGCCAGAACCGGTTTGGCTCAGTGGATAGAGCATTGGACTGCGGACTGAAAGGTCCCAGGTTCGATTCCGGTCAAGGGCAGTGGGGGGTGTGCAGGAGGCAGCTGGTCAATGTTTCTCTCTCATCTATGTTTCTGACTTTCTGTCCCTCTCCCTTCCTCTCTGTAAAAAATCAATAAAATATATTTTTTTTAAAAAATTAAAAATAAATTAAAACTAAAAACAAAGAAGCACGTCCCCGGTCCCTGCGGGGCCACCTCCTGGCCTCCTCGCTTGCAACCGAAAACCACCAGGCCGCGTCATTTCCTCGCAGACCCCGGTGAGGGAAAGCCGCCATCACGTGCTCACGCTGGTCCAACGTCCAAGGAGGGTCCCGCCGCCGCCCACCGGACCCAGCGTGCCCTCGCCTGTCCCAGCGGGAGAGCCCGCGGCCCTGAGAACTTGCTCTGTGTCCCCGCCCTCCAACCGCTTCCAAACCTGTCACGGCCCGTCCACGTTCACGCCGTAACTCGGGGTCACTCGGGGCCCCCGCGCCCGAAGCCTGCCATCCGTCCCAGCTCACCCGGCCTGGCCTCCAGCAGCACCGGCTCCGACGGGTCCGACGGCTTCCCCACGCCGCTGGCGTTCGCCGCCCGCACTCGGAAGACGTAGCTTTGACCCTGGTGCAGGTCACACACCTGGAGGCGGCGGGGGAATGCCGCGAGGATAGAGAAATGAAGGGAATTGTGTTAGGTTTCAGTTTGTGATGAATATGCTTTCTTTTTAAAAAAAAAAAATAATAAAGAAATGTGTTCCTGCCCGGCCGGCGTGGCTCGGGGGCTGAGCATCGACCCAGGAACCCGGAGGTCACGGTTCGATTCCCGGTCAGGGCACAGGCCTGGGCTGAGGGCTCCATCCCCAGTGTGGGGCGTGCAGGAGGCAGCGATCCATGATTCTCTCTCGTTGATGTTTCTCTCTCTCGCTCCCTCTCCCTTCCTCCCTAAAATCAATAAAAACGTGTCCATTTTAGAAAAGAATCGCACTCCTCTAGTCGGAATCACTATGTGTCGTCAGCCCAAACAGCTGGACAGACGCCCACTCAGCCTGACTGCAGGAACACAGGTTGGCACAATTCTTTTTAATCCTCACATGAGGATATGCTTCTATTGACTTGAGAGAGAGAGAGAGAGAGAGAGAGAGAGAAAGGGAGGGAGAGAGAGACGAGAGAGAAACATCCATCTATGGCTTCCACTTGGCGCCCGACTAGGGATTGAACCCCCCCCCCCCCAGGCTTGTGCCTGACCCGGAATGGAAGTCGTGACCTTTCGGTGCACGGGGGCCGGGCTGGGGAGGGAGGATGCTCCGACCAACACAGCCACTGGCCGGGGCGATTTGTGACGATCCTGATGCGTTCTCTCTTTTCTCTGTGTGTATTTGAAAGCAGATTTGAAATCAGACCATCTAGCTTCTAATCTGGGGTGTGGAGTCACTGACATAACCCTGTGGGGCTAACGAGAATGCTGAAGTGAATGGCCGCTGTGCCCCGTCCCACCCTGTGGGGCCACACAACTGGCCACTCTCCTGTTACCCGATGGCCACGGGCGCCCACCTGCACGGGGAACCACACGTGAACGTGCGTTTGCTAAACGCCTCACAAATCGGTTCAGCGGGACTCGCAGAAGCTGGTTTGTTCCTTCAAAAGGGATGGACGCTGTTTCCCATCGCCCACTGCTTTCCGGGAGTGGCTGCCAGGCCCGCACGCACCCCGGGGTGCAGCGAGTGCCCAGCGCGACGTGGCCTGTCTCTGAGGGCGGACACGTCGCTTCCTACCAGTCACACCCCGAGCCCAGCGGAGAGCCCCGAGACCCGGCCACCGGCCAATGGAGGGGCTAACGTAGAGGGATTTGCAGGGAGGACAGAGCAACGTCCCCTCACAATTCTGCCAGAGGTAAAACTGTAAAGATGTGTGTGTGTGTGTGTGTGTGTGTGCGTGTGTGTGTCTGTACGTGCACACACATGCCCAGTCAGGGCACATGCCTGGTTGCGGGCTCCATCCCCAGTGGGGGGCGTGCAGGAGGCAGCCCATCCATGATTCTCTCTCATCACTGATGCTTCTCTCTCCCTCTGCCTTCCTCTCTGACGTCAATAAAAACATTTCCTTCAAAAGCCTTTATTAGCCATCCGTGAGCTAGGTAGTCAGGGCGGGGCCCGGGCGGGGAGAACGATCAATACCCACGCCCCGTGGACGGCGTGGACGGCGCCCGCCCACAGGCAGGTCTGAGGCCCGCTCGCTCCGTGCCGTCCAGCGCCGAGGCCGCGCTCGGGGCAGGAACGAAGCTCGCGCCACGGTCCCCAGGGCCGCGGCGTTGAGGGTCCCCTCGGCCCCCACGGTCCGGGCGCTGCCGCCACGGGATCGAGCCCGGCTCCCAGGCAGTGGCACAGGACGCCTCACCTTCAAGTAGCGATGAGCCGTGGGCGCCTCGCTGACGGGGGTCCACTCCTCGGAGCCCTCCTCCCTGTAGTCCACGAAGTACCCGGACACGGGGCTGCTGCCCGCGTACACGGGCGCCTTCCACAGCAGCACCAGCGAGGTGTCCCTGACCTCGCAGAAGGTCAGGTCGTAGGTGGGGCCTGGAGCAGCGGGGGACCCGGTCAGCCCCCCTGCACGCAGGGAGTCCCCTCTCGCAGTCCCCCGGGTGCGAGGCAGGAGGGGGGGGAGGGGGGTGTCCAGGAGAGCGGCCCCTACCCGGCTCCGGCGCCGTCCAGGCCTCGCACTTGAAGAGCTCGCTGGGGTCCGAGGGCTGCCCGATGCCCACCAGGTTGGTGGCAGCGATTTTGAACTCGTAGGATGCGCCTTCGGTCAAGCCCTCCACCTGCCAGATGGTGAGAGTCCGTCACACGCGGAGGAACGCGCCTGCCGGGGCCACGCCGGGGCCTGGGCACCGGGCACCGCGGCGTCACCACCGGCTGCCCGCCCCTCGCTCACCTGCCTTTCCTCCTCGCGCTGCTTCTCAGAAGGAAAGGAAAAGGCCCGAGACCCTCCCGGCCCCACGGCCCTGGCCCCACGGCCCGGGAGGCGGCGGTGTGTGATCGGGTTGTCCCCGCGCTCGGAGCGGCCGAGGGGCCGGCCCCCGCGTGCGCCCGCAGAGCCCACGACGCCCACACCCACCGTCAGGAGCCGCTCTGTCACGGGCGCCGCGTTGACCTCGTGCCAGTTCCTGTGCTGGGCCTCGCGCTTGTCCAGGAAGTAGCCCAGGACGGGCGCGCCCCCGCTGAACCGCGGCTCCTTCCAGCCCAGCGTCATGGAGCGGCCGTCGCAGTTCAGGAGCGTGATCCCGTACGGGTGGGACGGGACGGCTGCGGGGACACGCGCGTCACCCCCTCCGCGGCCCTGTCCCCGTCCACCACGCCGCCCACGCGGCAGCCACGGGGTGTGGCCCTGGGCGCTGGCCCTCGGCCCCTTCCTTGGCGACCTTGTAACCATCTTTGTGTTTCTCTCTCTTTTCAAGGAAAGTTGGAAAATGCTCTCAGAGCCCAGCCGGTGTGCTCAGGGGACGAGCGCTGACCTATGACCCAGGAGGTCAGGGTTCGGTTCCCGGTCAGGGCACGTGCCTGGGTAGCGGGCTCGGTCCCTAGTATCGGCATGCAGCGGGCAGCTGATCCATGATGCCTCTCATCAATGGTGTTTCTCTCTCTCCCTCTCCCTTCCTCTCTGAAATCAATAAAGTCTATTTAAAATCCTCTCCTATATACTCTGGCTACTTCCCAACACGCCCCCCACTATTCGGAAGATTCCAGGGCGACGATGGCGTCAGGGTGGCCTGGACACGGAAACAGGACTCTCCCGCCTGCCGGCGAGGAAAGCCTGGCAGGACTGGCCCCTCCCTCATGAGGAGCGGCAGCCGCCCACGGCCAGGGGGCCCAGTGAGCCTCCCTCTCCTGAAGGGTCATCAAATTCAGGCTTCCGGGCAGAATGAGGTCGGGGCTCCCGTGTGAACCCCGGCTGGAGCGGGACCCTCTTCTCTCACAGGTGGAGGGGATGTGTCTCTGCTCCCCCTTCTCCCCAACGCTGAGTCGCCTACATCGGGCGCCCTCTGTTACCTGAGACTCAGGTGAGCTGCGAGCAAGCTCTTCTCAGCATAGGATGAGGACTTAAATACCTGGTTCTCAGCTCGCCGGAATATAGGATGAGGACTTAAGTAACTGGTTCTCAGCTCGCCGGAATATAGGATGAGAACTTAAATAACTGGTTCTCAGCTCGCCGGAATATAGGATGAGGACTTACATAACTGGTTCTCAGCTCGCCGGAATATAGGATGAGAACTTAAATACCTGGTTCTCAGCTCGCCGGAATATAGGATGAGGACTTACATAACTGGTTCTCAGCTCACGGGAATATAGGATGAGAACTTAAATACCTGGTTCTCAGCTCGCCGGAATATAGGATGAGAACTTAAATACCTGGTTCTCAGCTCGCCGGAATATAGGATGAGGACTTAAGTAACTGGTTCTCAGCTCGCCGGAATATAGCATGAGAACTTAAATACCTGATTCCCAGCTCGCCGGAATATAGGATGAGGACTTAAATAACTGGTTCTCAGCTCACCGGAATATAGGATGAGGACTTAAATACCTGGTTCTCAGCTCGCCGGAATATAGGATGAGGACTTAAAAACCTGATTCTCAGCTCGAGGGAATATAGGATAAGAACTTAAATAACTGATTCTTAGCTTGCCGGAATGACTTAAAAAGGGGAGCGAGTGTCTGAAAGTCCCTCAGGAGAACGGAGATAGAATGAGGACCCTGAGACAAAGAGATAATTCACTTTTGTTGTTCTGTTTGCCCACCCACGTGTTATCAGACTTGACATTCTAGAAACATGATCCTCAGAAGAGAGATCTTAATTGCTGAAAATGGTAAATTGTGTCAGAGACAAAAATAATTAAATAGCGAAGTGTATTTCTCAGAAATGCAAAGTTCCTGCTATGATCCAAACGTGGCCGTGCAATGGCCGGTCTCAGAACCTCCTGACTGTGTGCAGGCCATGGAGCCCACGTGACTGACAGTCACAGAACCTCCTGACTGTGTGCAGGCCTGTGGTGACCTCCGTGGAGCCCACATGGCTGACAGTCTCAGAACCTCCTTGCTGGGAACCAATTCCGCATGTAATAATTACAAGAGTTCCATCAAAAGGTTGGTGAAGCTGAAACCGGTGTGGCTCAGTGGATAGAGCGTCGGCCTGCGGACTCAAGGGTCCCAGGTTTGATTCCGGTCAAGGGCATGTACCTTGGTTGCGGGCACATCCCCAGTAGGGGGTATGCAAGAGGCAGCTGATCGATGTTTCTCTCTCATCGATGTTTCTAACTCTCTATCCCTCTCTCTTCCTCTCTGTAAAAAATCAATAAAATGTATTAAAAAAAAAAAAAAAAGGTTGGTGAAGCTTGGGCGGCTCAACAAGGGTGAGCCACATATATAGTTTGCCTGTTGGAAATGGCTAAATAGCACTTCCCCCAAACCTGAATAGGATAATCGTTAGCTGCCAGACAGCTCAGGGCATTTTATTGCCTCCTGTTGGCCAAACACCTGAACAGCTGTAGGCTATTCCCCAAACTGACAATATCCTTTGAAGCCCTACCCTTTGAAATGTATATCTCCACCTTGCCTTGGGACAAATTGTGTTAAATAAATAGCACGGGGTCCTTAGACAAGGGTAGTCTTCAGTTCCTTTAGCTGAAGCTCCTCTGACCCCCATTGCCTTTCAAAATTATCTTTCGTCTTTGGACTCCTTCTTGAATCTATGCATCAGCCCCTTTCTCTGGATTGCTGAACCCTTTGTAAGGCTGGGAAAAGAACCCCGGCACCCCCTGACTGTGTGCAGGCCTGTGCTGAGCTCCGTGGAGCCCACGTGGCTGAGTCACAGAACCTCCTGACTGTGTGCAGGCCTGTGCTGAGCTCCGTGGAGCCCACATGGCATTCACAGAACCCCCTGACTGTGTGCAGGCCTGTGCTGAGCTCCGTGGAGCCCACGTGGCTGACAGTCACAGAACCCCCTGACTGTGTGCAGGCCTGTGCTGAGCTCCGTGGAGCCCACATGGCTGAGAGTCACAGAACCTCCTGACTGTGTGCAGGCCTGTGCTGAGCTCCGTGGAGCCCACGTGGCTGAGTCACAGAACCTCCTGACTGTGTGCAGGACTGTGCTGAGCTCTGTGGAGCCCACGTGGCATTCACAGAACCTCCTGACTGTGTGCAGGACTATGCTGAGCTCTGTGGAGCTCACGTGGCAGTCACAGAACCTCCTGACTGTGTGCAGGCCTGTGCTGAGCTCCGTGGAGCCCACATGGCATTCACAGAACCTCCTGACTGTGTGCAGGCCTGTGCTGAGCTCCGTGGAGCCCACGTGGCTGACAGTCACAGAACCTCCTGACTGTGTGCAGGCCTGTGCTGAGCTCCGTGGAGCCCACGTGGCTGAGTCACAGAACCTCCTGACTGTGTGCAGGCCTGTGCTGAGCTCCGTGGAGCCCACGTGGCTGAGTCACAGAACAGCAGCTCACACGCCCGCAGTTCCCGCCCGTCCTGCAGTCCGGGACCTGACTGGTCAGCTCCATCACAATAACCATGTCCTAAGGTGACTGGGAACAAAGCCGGAAGTTACATGAACTCCTGCGATCCCTGAAGTCCCTCAAACGGAGGACGCTCCGGAGGCCACTGGCGCTGCCTGGCTCAGCCTCCGGCTGAAGGGAGAAACCGGCCCACAGCACATACTTCAATGTGGGCACGTGAGCGGGAATGGCTTTCCTTGGCATGTGGTTAGCATGTGGCTAATCAGCACACAGGCATTTCCGAGGCAGGAGCCTGGGTGAGCGGTTCCCGCAGAACCCCACGTTCCCTGGGGGGCGATTCACACCACCCTCTCTTGGTGACCCTGCACACGGCAGCACACGTGTGTGTCGTGCAGAAGCCCACGCCCTGGCGCGGGGACATGGAGCAGCACGTGACTTACTGAGCGCGGCCTGGACCTTGATGGCGTCCGACTCCTGCGAGTTCTCGCTGGTCCCCACGGCATTCACCGCCTTCACGCGGAACATGTACTGCTCGCCCGTGGTCAGGCCGTGCACCACGAACCTGGGGAGACAGGGGGCGTGGCTGCCGGCCGTGGCCTTTCCCTCCTTCACAAAAACAGGCCGTTATGGGGTTCGGGAGGGTTTGTTTTATTTTTTAAGTTAGTGATTCTCTCTCATCATTGATGTTTCTGTCTCTGTCTCTCCCTTCCTCTCTCTGAAATCAATAAAAATATATTTAAAATATATATACACTGAGTGGCCAGATTATTATGATCTCTGAATGCATAATAATCTGGCCATTCAGTGTATATATATATATTTTAGAGGCCCGGTGCATGAATTCGTGCTGGGTGGGGTCCAGCCAGCCTGGCCAGAGGGAGGGGACATGGGCGGTTGGCCGGCCTGTCTGCTGGTCGAACTCCTGGTTGAGGGGACAATTTGCATATTAGCCTTTTATTATATAGGATATACACTGAGTGGCCAGATTATTATGCGTTCAAAGATCATAATAATCTGGCCACTCAGTGTATATGTATGTATGTGTGTGTGTGTGTGTGTGTATATATATATTTATATATATATATATTTTAAAGACCTCAGCACAGGTGCTTTGCCTGTGGTAAGTGCTCAGTAAATGTATAATTTATCATTTAAATTATAATTTATAAAGTGTCATGTATCTAATGGAGTCTGCAACGTTGTAACCATTTATAAAACCCCTCCGCCAGAGAACTGTGTTGTGGGTTTTGCTCTCAGACAACCCTCCGTGTTCTAGCCAAGGACAGTGAGTAAAACCTGCTCTTCTCCTCAATTACATCTCATCTTTTCCTAGCCACAGCTTTCCCAAGCATTTTCGTAAAAAATAAAGAAGTTTGAAAGGAAGGACAGCTGAGCCATAATTGGTAACGCGGCCACCGTGGACAGCGTGCCCTGGGGACGCCTAACTCACTCGGACGCCCCTGCCCGCTCCGCAGGAAGCTAGGGAAAATCGATGGCGGAGCGGATGGAGGCACCGGCGCCCCCGCGGGGAGGAGCCAGGCCCCTGGGATTTGTCCCGGTGGCTGGCTGGAGAAGAGACGGCCGGTTCTGTGAACGGAGCCACTTCAAACGTTCAGAAAGTTAAAACGGAAAACAAAACCTCTTTCACATCACGGTTGCCGTGTTAACTCTCCATTCAAGGCAAATCTGAAATGCTGGTTAGGTCATCGCAGGAACCCCCCAAGCCAGGTGCCTGGAAACTAACTCACCGCCTTCAAAACCCACACCCCGTGGGAACGAGACAGACGCAGCGTGCACAGCCTTCTCCGAGGCGTGTCTGCCGCGGGACACGCTGCCCTCGGTGCCCTGTGGCTCCTAGCCCACGTGTACAGCCTTCTCCGGGGCGTGTCTGCCGCGGGACACGCTGCCCTCGGTGCCCTGTGGCTCCTAGTTCACGTGTACAGCCTTCTCCAAGGCGTGTCTGCCGCGGGACACGCTGCCCTCGGTGCCCTGTGGCTCCTAGCTCACGTGTACAGCCTTCTCCGGGGCGTGTCTGCCGCGGGACACGCTGCCCTCGGTGCCCTGTGGCTCCTAGGTCACGTGTACAGCCTTCTCCGAGGCGTGTCTGCCGCGGGACACGCTGCCCTCGGTGCCCTGTGGCTCCTAGCTCAGTTTTGCTTCTCGAACTTGACCCCGGCAGTGGTCTGGGGCCTCGGGGAGGCGGGGAGAGGGGCCACACCTGTTGTAGCCGATGGGCTTGTGGTTGCAGGGTTCCCAGACGTTGGATCCCACTACGCAGCAGTCCACGTAGTAGCCGAGTAGGTCCTCGTCATGCTTGGGCCTGTCCCATTCCACCACGACCGACGTCTTTGTGTCCCGAGAGACAAGGACCCGGCCGGGCGCCGAGGGGGTGACTTCGCAGGGGAGACGGATGGGGACACGGTCAGTGATACTGGAGTTTCGGAAGACACACCGCGACCTCCCAGCCCCTCTGTCCACAGGGCCTGGCGGCCCAAGCCTGGGCCTTTAGATAAAATGTGGACGAGGAGGAGGAAAACGAGGGTGGGCGAACCCTCAGAGGGCCCAGGGGTGCCTGCCAGGCGTCTCTGTCCGCCTGAGGCCCCACCTGACCCCACAGAAAAGGGGGTGCAATCATGAAATCACCCGTCCCTCCACCCGGACGACTGAGGGATCTCAGACTCAAACCATGAGTTGACTAGGACAGTGGTCGGCAAACTCATTAGTCAACAGAGCAGCAAACTGTGGCTCGCGAGCCGCAGTTTGCCGACCACTGGAATAGGGATTTGCACCTCATCTCGCATTTGACATCGCCAGAGAGGGGACTTCAACCATATAGACAAAAAACTCCAGTCCATCTAGGGAATGGGATTTTTTATAAATATAATTCTTATTGGCTTCAGAGAGGAAGGGAGAGGGAGAGATAGAAACATCCATGATGAGAGGGAATCATGGATCGGCTGCCTCCTGCACGCCCCCCACTGGGGATGGAGCCCACAACCCGGGCCTGTGCCCTGACCGGGAATCAAACCATGACCTCCTGGTTCACAGGTCGATGCTCAGCCACGGAGCCACGCCGGCCGGGTGGGACTGGGATTTTTTTAAAGTGACCATTGCCTAAACGTGTGTGTGACCCATTCCCCCGGCCCTACGATGAGACTCTGGAGAAACGCTGAGAACTGACCAAAGCCAGGCCGACGGAGCGCTCCTCACTGGTCACGTGAAACGCTCAGGCCCCTGGACTGTAACTCCTACGCGGCGCTGGCGTCTTCACCACACAGAGCCGCGGGCACCCGCCGTCCCGCTCAGGGCCCGTCCCGAACCCGGCCGCGCGGCCGCCGCTCACCTGTGGTGTCCTGGGCCTGGATCGGGGGCGTGATTTCCGACGGGTCGCTCAGCCCGTGCTTGTTCGCAGACAGAACTCGGAACACGTAGGGCTTCCCCTCCACAAGGTCAAAGACGGCGTAGCGCGGCGACCGGACCGCCGTCTGGGCGTTGACCCGCTGCCAGCTGCCACTCCCAACCATGGACTGCGGGGGAAGGGGACTGTGACGGGGCCGCCCCCCCCCCCCGCAGCGGGTCGGAGGGAACCGCCCGTCCTACGGTGGGGTGCGCATCCCACGCGGACACCGGGCCCTGAAACACCTTTTCCGATGTGTGTGAAAGGGAAGCCCGTCTGAGGAGGTGAGAATTATTTAAAGGGGAAAACGCTGACCAACAGAATTCTTACTCGAAAGCGAGTAATTCCGTAACATAACTCTGTTCCCCAGAGACACAGTCACGGCTTCTCGTGACGACAGAGGCTTTGCCAAGGCGGCCGCGGCCCAGGGCGTCACCGCGTGTCAGCCCTGACATCTGCGCTTCGAGAGCAAAGGACAGACAACCCGAGATGGGATGCACGGCCCATGGAAAGGGTGTAAGTTTTGTTGGGTGTATCTGTGTGTCTGTGTGTGTGCATGTGTGTGTGTGCATGCGTGTGTATCTGTGTGTGTGCATCTGTACCTGTGTGTGCATGTGTATGTGTGCATGTGCGTCTGTGTGTGCATGTGTATCTGTGTGCATGTGCATCTGTGCGTGTGTATCTGTGTGTGCATGTGTATCTATGTGTGTGTGCATGTGTATCTGTGTGCATGTGCATCTGTGCGTGTGTATCTGTGTGTGCATGTGTATGTGTGTCTGTGTGTGCATGTGTATCTGTGTGTGCATGTGTATCTGTGTGTGCATGTGTATCTGTGTGTGTATCTGTGTGTGCATGTGTATCTGTGTGTGCATGTGTGGGCACACGTGATACGTGTGTTCCAGGGCCACAACACGCCAGCTATTTTCTTTCCTTTTTTTGTTGTTTTTGCTGTTGTTGTTCATCTTCACCCGAGGATATTTCCATTGTTTTTTAGGGAGCGTGGGGGGGGGGGGGCAGAGAAACATCCATGTGAGAAAGACACATCGACTGGCTGCCTCCCCACACGCACCCCAACCAGAGGGGGGATCCAGCCTGCAACCCAGGTGCACGCCCTTGACCAGAATCGAACCCACAACCCTTCAGTCCCTGGGCGGACACTCTAACCCCTAGAACGCCTG
Source organism: Eptesicus fuscus (assembly GCF_027574615.1). Taxonomy (NCBI): domain Eukaryota; kingdom Metazoa; phylum Chordata; class Mammalia; order Chiroptera; family Vespertilionidae; genus Eptesicus; species Eptesicus fuscus. Next base: position 102,863,832 of record NC_072480.1, on the reverse strand, counting down.
GCCAGGGCCACCAGCTGGCTCTGTGTCTGTCCAGAGCAGGCCTGCCTGGCCGCGGCCACCGGAAGTGTGAATCCCTCGACGTGTCGCCACCAGTGGCCACGCGGCTTCTGATCAAATCCTCCTCGGGGCCTGGCAGCCTGGTGTTGGGGGGAAGACTAAGTCCGGGGCCTCCCTATAGGTGGGGACGCAGCCTCCTGACGGGAGGGGACGGGGCGGGCTTGCTCACGGGGCGTCGGGGGGGGGGGGTGTCGGGGGCAGAGCCGGGCCAGTCCCCGAGGCCGGTGACCCTGCTCATCACCCGCAGGTGGGCCGGCAGGAGCTTCCCCCCGAGGACGTGACGGGGCTCTGTGACGGGCACTCGGTAGCGCCCGTCTCTAAGGCCCACCGCGTGGCACAGCGGCCGCAGCGACTGGCGGTCTCGGGACGGGAGGCGTACCTTCTCGATGAAGTAGGTCAGGGGCTCCTTGCCCCGGGGAGCAGGCGGCTCCCAGCTGAGGACCACGTAGGTCCTGCTGACCTCTGAGGCGTGCACGTTGGTGGGGGGCCCCGGGACCTGCACGTCGCCTGGAGGGGAGACAGCGGTGAGCGCGGGTGAGGCCGGCCGCGGTGGGCCCACGGAGGAGCCGCACGTCTCCGCGGGCAGTCGGCACGCTGAGCGGACTGTCCCGGAGCCGAGGCGGCAGGCCCGGTAAGACCACCGCATTCCTGCTTCTGCCCGAGCCAGCTCCCGGGACAGGAGCCAGCCAGGCGGCCAGGGTTCCTGCTGGGCGTGGGGGGGGGGATCGGCCACAAGAAGCCCCCCGCAGCCCTGGCTGCCCTGGCTGTGGTTTCGAGAAGGGACGGCCACCGGGCACCGTTCGGGGCAAATAGAACCAATCAGCGGACTCCCCCGCGTGGGGCCTCTGGGGACACGGTGGGACCGCGGCCATTTGGAGAGGAGTCCAAGTGTATCTCCTTAGGTGGCAGCTCCATGTTAGTGAATTATTTTTATTTTACACTAGAGGCCCGGGGCACGAATTCGTGCACCAGTGGGGTCCCTCGGCCTGGCCTGCGGGATCGGGCCGAAACCGGCTCTCCAACATCATCCCCTGAGGGGTCCTGGATTGCAAGAGGGCACAGGCCAGGCTGAGGGACCCCACCAATGCACGATTGGGGCCTGGGAGGGACCGCAGGAGGGCTCCAGGGCGTGTCCGGCCCGTCTTGCTCAGTCCCAATCAGCCAGACCCCAGCAGCAAGCTAACCTACTGGTTGGAGCATCTGCCCCCTGGTGGTCAGTGCACGTCATAGCAAGCAGTTGAGTGGCCTTAGCATATCATTAGCATATTACGCTTTGATTGGTTGAACGGCCGACTGGACGACCGGACACTTAGCATATTAGGCTTTTATTATGTAGGACATTCATGCTTTGTCCTCTGGCTATGGGCCCGACTAAAATCTTTGGATTTCGGACCAATAACGCTAGATCCTCCTTCTCCGTAAGTCGGCCTTTCTGGGCGTCTGTGGGAGGAATATGAAGAAGCGTGTAAGTCTAATAGGGACATGATTTGACGGGTAAGGCCAGTCCGCTGAGTGAAGTATTAGAAGTAAAGCTTCTGCCTAGACAACACTGAGCACCGGCCCAGGAACGGGCGGTGTGAGCGGGGAGCCGGCTCCAGCCAGTCCTCAGGCCTCGGGGTCGGTTTGGTTGCGTCTCTCCCCATCCCCAAAAGAATGCATTCCTGGACCCCACATAACACAGCAGTGTCCGCGACGCGGCCACATCTGGACTCCCATTCCCGCTCCCTCGTTCGGCCTTGTATGGTTTTCAGCTTCCTCAGGCCTTACGCTTGCAGGTCTGGCCCCTGGTGTTATGTTTACCTGTAAGAGTGTCCCCTTCACGCAAGCACTTTCCCCCTCTCTCCTGCCTCCAATCAACCTCAGTCCCTGGGGTGTGAGAGCGACTTACCTTCCAGGTCATCCTGAGAGATCACAATTTCTTTATCTTCCCCCAAACGGATGGCTGCAGAGAGAAAGGCTGATGCTAAGTTTGACGCCCAAAGGTCCCTTGAAAAAGCACTATTTTGCCCGCCGGGCGTGGCTCAGGGGTTGAGCATCGACCCATGAACCAGGAGGTCACGGTTGGATTCCCAGTCAGGGCACATGCCCGGGTTGCGGGATTAAACACCAGAAGGGGGCGTGCAGGAGGCAGCCGATCCATGATTCTCTCCCATCACGGATGTTTCTCTCTCTCCCTCCCTCTCCCTCCCTCTCTGACATCAACAGAGACATTTAAAAAGCACCATTTCCCTCGCTGCCTGGGAGGCACGCATCGCCTCTGCTCCGATGAGGACGGCACGCTGCCTGCCCTGAGGCCATCGGCGCTGCCTCCGGGGAAGTGGTCCCGACCATGTCCAGCACTTGCAGCTCTTTGCAGTGGACTCGAGGGGCCATGCAGGTAAGGGACACGCAGGGGCACCCTTAAGAGCATAATTAGGGTCCCATCCCATTAGGGAGCCTGCATCGTGTGAAATTAAAATTCCAAAACAGAGTGGCTTGGTTTCAACACCCGCCGCCTCGTGTGTTGAAACTATACCCTCCGTGGGCTTGGCAAAGCCCAGTTCTCCAGGTAACTGGGTTCCGGTGGAGAGGGCAGGAAGGTGCCCTGAGGTATACACCGCGGCCCGCCTCCCGCTCCCCCAGGGCACTCACGGGAGACCACGGGAGACCAGGGGACACCCCGGCCCTCTCTGGCCCTCCCGCCCATGACCATGTCCTCGAAGCTCAGACACCGTCGGGGGCAGGGAGAAAGGAAGAATCACACAACACGGCCCCGTGTGCCCCGGTCCCAGCTGGACCCTGACCTTTTAGGGACCCACCTTGTAACCTTTGGAGGTCAGCAGGGTCGAGGGCGGCCACAGCCTCCGAGGCTCGGGACGGCCGGCTGACGCCGGCGCTGTTGATCGCCCTGACGCGGAACACGTAAGACCGCCCTTCCAGCAGCCCCGTCACCGGGTACTTGCAGATTTTTACGGGGGAGTCATTGCACTGAACCCAATTGTTAGTTCCCACCTCACACCTGCAAAGAAAAAAGAGGCAAGAGTAGCAGCTACATCCGTGTAATGACTAAATAGGAGTGAATACCCATTTGGACATATATAATATATAAGAGGTGGGGTCCCTCAGCCCGGCCTGCGCCCTCTCGCAATCCGGGACCCCTTGGGGGATGTCGGACTGCCGGTTTCTGCCCGATCCTCGCAGGTCAGGCTGAGAGACCCCTCTGGTGCACGTGCACCGGGCCTCTAGTCTGCATATAAGATCTTTGGTTAATCTCTTCCCCCTCCCCTCCCCCACTTCCCTCTGAGATTCATCAGTCTGTTCCACGTTTCCATGCCTGTGCCTTGAGTGTCTGGCCCCTGGTGGTCAGTGCGCGTCATAGCTACCGGTGGAATGGTCAAACGGTCGCTTTTTTATACGTATAGATAACAATTATAAAAGGCAAAGATTTCACATGGGCAAAACTGATGCCATCAAAATATCGATTTACACAAACAGCATAAATAAACATTAAAAGACAGCTAGTCAGGAAATAGTATATTCCCGAGCCTCTGTAGCGTATAGGCGAGGATCAGCTCCTGACTCCTGGGGAAACTGTCTCAGATCTCAGACCCATCCTCCCTCGGTAGCTCTTGAACAGCTCACGTCACAAAGCCTCAGGTGCCCTCAGCTCCCCGGCCCATCTGCTGCCCGGGCTGCGGAGGGGAACGGCCCTGCACCCCGCGGCCCAAAGGGGGGCCTGACGACCAAGCCCAGAGGGTCTCCCTGAGCTGGCTCCCCGTCCCTCCAGTAACAGTAAGGCGGGTCTTTCTAGCAGGCTTCTCGTGTGGAATTTGGAAGTCTCCCCAAAACATTAAGTCCTGCCCTGGCCGGTGTGCCCAGTGGTTAGAGCGTGACCCATGCACCAAAGGGTTGCAGGTTCGATTCCCTGTCAAGGGCACTTACCCGGGTTGCGGGTTCAATACTGTGCCCGTGTTAGAGAACGTGGGGAAGCTAACAATCAATGTTTCTCTCTCACAGCGATGTTTCTCTCTCTCTTTCTTCTCTCTCTCCCTCTCTCCTCTTCTCTCTCTCTCTCTCTCTCCCCTCCCCCTTCCCTTCCACTGTTTCTAAAAAATCAATGGGCCGAAACCGGTTTGGCTCAGTGGATAGAGCATCGGCCTGCGGACTCAAGGGTCCCAGGTTCAATTCCGGTCAAGGGCATGTACCTCGGTTGCAGGCATATCCCCAGTAGGGGGTGTGCAAGAGGCAGCTGATCGATGTTTCTCTCTCATCGATGTTTCCAACTCTCTATCCCTCTCTCTGTAAAAAATCAATAAAATATATTTTAAAAAAAAAATCAATGGAAACATATCCTCAGGTGAAGGTCAACCAAAAATAAAAGAAGACATTAAGTCCTGACCTGAAATCTGGACATGATGGACCTCCATTTATTTCCCAAAGGCGGAGATATTTAAATGCCAGCACTTCACGTCGGATTTCCCAGGAGAAATTAAGTTGAATAAACCAGCCTTTTGAGCAGCTCAGTGTCAGGGCTGCATCTTCATTTCAAAAGGAATCCACTCTCACCCTGGCCAGTGTGGCTCAGTGGATAGAGCGTCAGCCTACGGACTGAGGGGTCCCGGGTTCGATTCCGGTCAAGGGCATGTACCTTGGTTGCGGGCACATACCCAGTAGGGGGTGTGCAGGAGGCAGCTGATCGATGTTTCTCTCTCATCGATGTTTCTAACTCTCTATCCCTCTCCCTTCCTCTCTGTAAAAAATCAATAAAAAAATATATTTTTTTTAAAAAAAGGAATCCACTCTCTTTTCCCTAATAAGGCAGAATTTTTGATGAAAGTCCTCTGACCCACACATGCTAACCTGCTGCAGCCAAGTTCTGTGTTTTTATTGGGTTGGGGTTTTTTTTAATGTTTTTACTGATTTCAGAGAGAGGGAGGAGAGGGAGAGAGATGGAAACATCCGTGATGAGAGAGTCATCAATCGGCTGCCTCCTGCATGCTCCCCACTGGGGACCAAGCCCACAACCCGGGCCTGTGCCCTGACCGGGAACCGAACCCTGACCTCCTGGTTCATCGGTCGACGCTCAGCCCCTGAGCCACGCCGGCCGGGCCGTATCTTCATCTTTCTAACGGGGGATTAACACCTGAGACGGTGCATGAAACCACACGGCCAGAGAGTTGGGGAAATGGTCAAATGTCGCAGGAAAACTGGAAACAGCTCTTGTTTTTTGCTTTTCTAATTCCAGGTAAACCCTGACCGACCCCACCGTGCGTCAGGTCTGACTCCAGGGATGGAAACATTACCCGGACATGAACATTTTAGCTAAACACGTAGCTTGGTTGTGGCAAAGAAAGTGAATCGACTCTGGTCAGGGCACATGCCCGGGTTTGGGGCTCGATCCCCAGTACGGGGCGTGCAAGAGGCAGCCGATCCATGGTTCTCTCTCCTCATTGATGTTTCTCTCTCTCTCTCCCTCTCCCTTCCTCCCTGAAATCAATTTTAAAAATCTATTTAAAGAACGGTGTCGACACTGGGAAAAAAATGGCGACGGAATAGAGTCGGGTTTGGAGTCTGTTCCTGGGGCGGAGTGTGGGAGAGGCAGAGGCTCGCAGAGGGAGTGTATGTGGGCAAGCCAAGGGACAGCTAAACTCCAGGAGCAGGCGGGGGAGTGCTGGGCAGTGTTCCTCTGACCGTGCAGCACCCACAGGGGCTGGGTCCCCTCCCGGAGCTGCGGGCTCACCGGGCGCCTCACCATCTTGCAAGGAAAGGAGGATTTTATTGGAAACCTGACTTTCTGCGACAACTGCAAACACTGAACTGCTGCGATCACCAGACCACCGGTCCCCTATCAGCGCAAACATTCGGATTCAAAGAAACTCTTCACTGCACCATGGAAAGGTCAGATTTCGCCTGAAATAAGGAGTGGTTTCTAATCCCTGCGGTGGGTGAGGGAAGCGCTGGGTGAGGGAAGCGCGGCAGCCACAGGACCGGCAGGAGCCGGGAGGTCTGTGCCTAGAAAAACTGGAGGCAGTTGGAACTGCCGTGATCCGTGATGTGGAGGGGGGTCCTCTGAGCTGCTAACAGAAGTGACCTCTTGAAAGCAACTCATTTTAATCTGACGAGGAGGGTCAGACTAAGAATTTTCAAAGGAGTGCAGGCTCCTTAGTCTGGTGCACAGACCCACGGTCCGCACACCTGGGCTCTTTCCGACTCTGATTGCTAAGCCCAATACAGAGGTAAACCCAGGTGGAAACCCTGAAAGACTGCAGGGGGAAGGTGTTTTTTCGGAACCTGGGGCCAGAGCTGCTTGTGACCATCAGAGAGGCAGCTCTGAGGTGCACACCTCCACAAGCTCTGAGGTGCACACCTCCACAAACCTGTAGTGAGTGCCATAGAGGGGGGGAAAAAAAAAAAAAAAGCTAGAGAGGCCCGGAAGTCAATTCAGAAACACCGCCACCCAGGGGCTGAAACGCTAATTGTCTCTGGTGTAATCAAAAATAAATACGAGAAATTAAGACACGGCCGGCTTAAAAAGCAGGACTGGCTTCCAACACTGAGGAGCCCTGGAATGAAGCTGAACTGAAATACCGCCCAGACTGGGAAACAGGCGTACCAAACAGAATAATAGAGGAAGTGAATGACAGCCGCTACTGCACATTTTAGTCTTCCTATTTTTTAATTTTCAATTCTTTTTTCAATTTTTTTAATTTTTTATTCTCATTTATTTTATTTTTTTATTTTCATTTTTTGCATCTTTTACTTAAGAAACTAAATTTTTTTCTTTTTCCTCATTCGATTTTCACCTTTTTAATTATTACATTTTTATTTTCAATCAGCATTATTATTACTATTATTTTACTTTTTGTTTTTTTTTTAATGTCAGTTGATTTTCTCTTTCTTTTATTTTTGGATTAGTGTCCTACATTCGATTTGCATCTTTCCCTTACAATTGTTTTACCCTATCTCAAAGCTAACATTATGCCATCACTCTCCTCCTAACCTTTCCCCTTTTGGTCTCCGGTTTATCTTAACCCTTTCTGGCTTTAGATTTTCCCTACTTTTTCAGTTTACTCTCTGCTAAAACTTCACCCTACTTATATATCTAATTCCCAACCCCCTGCTCCAAATCCATACAAACCTCTCTCTACGCTACCTTAAAAAAATTATTTTTCTCTCTGGCCTTTTGTTGTTGTTTGCTTGAAAGTTGATTAGATTGAATTTTTATGCTTTTTTATGAGATTGTTTTGATTATTCTTTTTGTTGGTTTGGTTGGTTCTTTTGTTTGCTTTGTTTTTGTTTGTTTTTTACTTTTGTTTTCCCTTGCCTCACTTGATATTAGCTGGTGTTGCAGTTGTATTAATCTCCAGGCTCATGTTGCTGGAATTTGCTGGAAATAGTGGTTGTTCTAGTGGAGTTTACTCCCCATATATATAGTTTGTTCCCCTTTTCTCTCTTAGTATCGTTCTTGTCTCTCTTACTTTTTCTTTTCTTTTCTTTTTTTTTCTTTCTTTCTGCTCTTTTCCCAAGTTCAGATTCACACTCTTTGTTTTTTTTTGTTGTTGTTCTTTCTTTTTGCTCTCCCTCTTCCACTCCTATTCCCTAATTTGTCTTTCTCTGGTGGTTACCTTTATTGGAGGTTATTAATATCGTGAATACAATTCTGTTCAGTGCCTTGTCTGTTGTGCCTGGTTGTGTTGTATTTTGTACCTTTAAATCAACGCCGGAGAGAGAAATCTATATAACCAGACATCCGGAGAAGAGAGACCATGAGGAGACAAAGAAACAGCCCCCACAGGAAAGAGAAGCAGGCATCACCAGAAAAGGAAGTAAACGATTTAGAGGCAAACAACCTATCAGAGAAAGAATTCAGAGAAATGGTCATAAAGTGGCTGAAAAGGATGGAAGACAAATTCGACAATATGAGTAAGAACCAAGAGGAAATGAAGAAGAACCAAGAAGAAATGAAAAATGACATCGCTGCTGTAAAGAACTCAATAGAAAGCATCAAGAGTAGACTAGACGAAGCAGAGGACCGCATAAGTGAGCTAGAAGACAAGATGGAAAAAAATACCCAATTACAACAGCTTCTAGAAACAAAAATTAGAAAGCTTGAGGAGAGCCTAAGGGAACTTCGGGACAACACAAAACAAAACAACATCAGGATAATAGGGGTGCCAGAAGGAAAGGAAACTGAGCAAGGAATAGAAAACCTGTTTGAAGAAATAATAACAGAAAACTTCCCTGATATAGGGAAGAAAAAACCCACACAAATCCAAGAAGCTCAGAGTTCCAAGCAAAATGAACCCCAAAAGACCGACGCCAAGGCACATTATAATCAAGTTGGCAAACACCAACGACAAAGTAAGAATCTTAAAAGCGGCCAGAGAGAGACAGACAGTTACATACAAAGGAACCCCCATCAGACTAGCAACTGATTTCTCAACAGAAACTCATCAGGCCAGAAGGGAATGGAATGAAATATACAAAGTCATGCAAAGAAAGGGTCTAAATCCAAGAATACTGTACCCAGCAAGGCTATCAATCAAAATTGAAGGTGAAATCAGGAGCTTCACAGACAAAAAAGGACTAAGGGAGTTTATCACCACCAAACCAGCAATGAAAGAAATGCTAAAGGGTCTGCTGTAAAAAAAAAGAAAGAAATAGGAAGCAAAGAAGGAACACAGGGGTAAAGAATAAAAATGGCGTCAAATAAGTACCTATCAATAATAACTTTAAATGTAAATGGATTGAATGCCCCAATCAAAAGACACAGGGTAACAGATTGGATAAGAAAACAAAATCCATATATCTGCTGTCTACAGGAAACCCACCTCAAAAAAAAGGATGCATACAGACTGAGAGTAAAGGGATGGAAAAAGGTTTTCCAGGCGAATGGAAATGAAAAAAAAGCTGGGGTAGCAATACTTATATCTGACAAATTAGATCTCAAAGTGAAGGACATAACTAGAGATAATGCAGGCCACTTCATAATACTAAAGGGAGAAATCCAACAAGAAGAAATAACTCTGGTAAACATATATGCACCCAATACAGGAGCACCAAGATACATTAAAAAACTCCTGGAAGATATCAAAGGAGAGATTGACAGCAATACAATCATAGTAGGAGACTTCAATACCCCACTATCACCATTGGACAAATCCTCTAAACAAAAAATCAGCAAAGAAACATCAATCCTAAATGACTCACTAGAACAGATGGAATTAATCGACATCTTCAGAACATTTCACCCCAAAGCCACAGAATATACATTCTTCTCAAGTGCACATGGGTCATTTTCAAAGATAGACCATTTGTTAGGACATAGGCAAAGTCTCTCCAAATTCAAGAAGATAGAAATCATATCAAGTATCTTCTCAGATCACAGTGGCATAAAACTGGAAATCAACTACAATAAAAACAACCCAAAGAAATCAAACACTTGGAGACTAAACAGCATGCTATTAAACCATGACTGGGTTACCAAAGACATCAAGGAAGAAATAAAAAACATCATGGCAACAAATGACAATGAAAACACAACAATCCAAAATCTATGGGACACAGCGAAAGCAGTCCTGAGAGGGAAGTTCATAGCTCTACAAGCCTACTGCAAAAAACAAGAAACAATGGTAATAAATTACCTAACCCAACAACTCAAAGAGTTAGAGAGAGAGCAACAAGATAAGCCCAGTGTAAGCAGAAGGAAAGAAATAATAAAGATCAGAGCAGAGATAAACGACATAGAGACCAAAGAAATAATACAAAAGATCAACAAAACCAAGAGCTGGTTCTTTGAAAGGATAAACAAGATTGATGAACCTCTAGCCAGGCTCACCAAGAAGCAGAGAGAGAGGACCCAAATAAACAAAATCAGAAATGAAAGAGGTGAAATAACAACAGACCCCGACGAAATACAAAGGATTGTTACAAAATACTACGAACAACTCTATTCCAACAAACTGGACAACCTAGAGGAAATCGACATATTCCTAGAAAAATACAACCTTCCAAAACTCAATCAGGAAGAATCTAAACAGCTCAACATGCCAGTAACTATGGAAGAAATTGAAGCAGTCATCAAAAAGCTTCCAGCAAACAAAAGCCCGGGGCCAGATGGCTTCACAGGAGAGTTTTACCAAACTTTCAAGGAAGAACTAAAACCTATCCTCCTCAGACTATTCCAAAAAATTCAAGAGGAAGGAACACTTCCAGTCTCCTTCTATGTAGCCAGCATCACCCTAATACCAAAACCAGATAAAGACAACTCAATGAAAGAGAATTACAGGCCAATATCCCTCATGAACATAGATGCCAAAATCCTCAACAAAATTCTAGCAAATCGGCTCCAGCAGTACATCAGAAAGATCATACACCATGACCAAGTAGGATTTATCCCAGGAATGCAAGGATGGTACAATATCCGCAAATCAATAAACGTGATACATCACATAAACAAACTGAGAGATAAAAATCACATAGTCATATCAATAGATGCAGAAAAAGCATTTGACAAAATCCAACACCCTTTCTTGATAAAAACTCTCAACAAGGTGGGAATAGAAGGATCATACCTCAACATAATAAAAGCTATATATGATAAACCCACAGCAAACATCATACTCAATGGGCAAAAACTAAAACCATTTCCCCTAAGAACAGGAACAAGACAGGGATGCCCACTCTCACCACTCCTGTTTGACATAGTACTGGAAGTATTAGCTATCGCAATTAGGCAAGAAGAAGAAATAAGAGGCATCCAAATTGGAAAAGAAGAAGTGAAGCTGTCCTTATTTGCAGATGACATGATATTGTACATAAAAAACCCAAAAGATTCCATAAAAAAACTAATAGACTTAATAAATGAATTCGGCAATGTAGCGGGATACAAAATTAACGCCAAGAAATCTATGGCTTTTCTATACACCAATAATGAACTTACAGAAAGAGAGACTAAAAAAGCAATCCCATTTACCATCGCACCAAAAAAATTAAGATACCTAGGAATAAACTTAACTAAGGAGGTAAAAGACCTATACGCAGAAAACTACAGGACACTGAAAAAAGAGATAGAGGAAGATGTAAACAGATGGAAGAACATACCATGTTCATGGATTGGTAGAATCAACATCATTAAAATGTCCATACTACCCAAAGCAATCTACAGATTCAATGCACTCCCCATCAAAATACCAACAGCATATTTCACAGACCTAGAAAGAACTCTCCAAAAATTCATCTGGAATAAAAAAAGACCCCGAATAGCCACAGCAATCCTGAGAAAGAAGAATAAAGTAGGTGGGATCTCAATACAAGATTTCAAGCTGTATTACAAAGCCACTGTTCTCAAAACAGCCTGGTACTGGCACAAGAACAGACATATTGATCAATGGAACAGAATAGAGAACCCAGATATCGACCCAAACCACTATGCTCAATTAATATTTGACAAAGGAGGCATGAACATACAATGGAGTCAAGACAGTCTCTTCAATAAATGGTGTTGGGAAAATTGGACAGATACATGCAAAAAAATGAAACTAGATCACCAACTTACACCATACACAAAAATAAACTCAAAATGGATACAGGACTTAAACATAAGACGGGAAACCATAAAAATACTAGAGGAATCCACAGGCAACAAAATCTCGGACATATGCCAAAAGAACTTCTTCACTGACACTGCCCCTAGGGCAATGGAAGCTAAAGAGAAAATTAACAAATGGGACTACATCAAAATAAAAAGCTTTTTTACAGCAAAAGAAACAATCAACAAAACAACAAGAAAGCCCACTGCATGGGAGAACATATTTGCAAATGCTATCACTGATAAAGGTTTAATCTCCAACATCTACAGGCAGCTTATGCAACTTAATAAAAGGAAGATAAATGATCCAATAAAAAAATGGGCAACAGACCTAAACAGAACATTTTCAAAAGAAGACAGAAGAAAGGCCAAGAGACACATGAAAACATGTTCAAAGTCACTTATTATCCGAGAGATGCAAATCAAAACAACAATGAGGTACCATCTCACACCTGTCAGAATGGCTATCATCAACAAATCAACAAACGACAAGTGTTGGCGAGGATGCGGAGAAATAGGAACCCTCGTGCACTGCTGGTGCGAATGCAGACTGGTGCAGCCACTGTGGAGAACAGTATGGAGTTTCCTCAAAAAACTGAAAATGGAACTCCCATTTGACCCAGTAATCCCACTCCTGGGAATATATCCGAAGAAACTAGAAACACCAATCAGAAAGGATATCTGCACCACTATGTTCATAGCAGCACAATTCACCATAGCTAAGATTTAGAAACAGCCTAGGTGCCCGTCAGCAGATGACTGGATCAGAAAACTGTGGTACATCTACACAATGGAATACTATGCTGCCATAAAAAAGAAGGAATTCTCATCATTTGCAGCAACCTGGATGGAATTGGAGAACATAATGCTAAGTGAAATAAGCCAGTCAATGAAGGAAAAATACCACATGATCTCACTCATTTATGGATAGTAAAGAACATTATAAAGTGATGAACAAAAAGATAGATACAGAGACAGTAAAGCATCAAACAGTCTGTCAAATTACAGCGGGAAGTTTAGGGAGAGGTGGGGGAGTTATGAAATCAAACAAAAGACTTGTATACATGCATATAAGCATAAACAATGGACGCAAAACTCTGGGGGGTGAGGGCATGTATGGGTGTGGGGTGGGGGGGGTAATGGTAAGATATGCACACATATAAAAATATATATATATAAAAAAAATAAAAAATAAATAAAGAACGGTGTCATGAGCCGAGCGTAGGAAATCTTATCCAATACCTTGTCCGTGTATTTCATGGAACATTCAGGAACTCCCCACCTGTAAGAACGCAAGGCACTCACCGGTCGATGAAGTAGCCGATGACGGCGCCCTCGGAGGTCGTGTTGGGCGGCTTCCAGGTGACGATGACGTAATCTCGGTTGGCGTCGTGGCACCGCACGTCCATGGGCGCGCCAGGAGCCCCTGTGACCAGCGGGTCCGCGTCTGGTGGGGAAGGGAGAGGAGAGGGGACCTGTGATGAGAGTCCCTGGGCGGGGACATTCTAAAGCCTGTTGAGCCGGGCCGGCGTGGCGCAGTGGTTGAGCGTTGACCTATGAACCAGGAGGTCACGGTTCGATTCCGGTCAGGGCACAGGCCCGGGTTGCAGGCTCCATCCCCAGTGGGGGGCGTGCAGGAGGCAGCCGATCCATGGTTCTCTCATCATGGATGTTTCTATCCCTCTCTCTCCCTCTCCCTTCCTCTCTGAAATCAATAAAAATACATTAAAAAGAGGGGAAAAAAGCCTGATGACAACTTCTTCAAACTCTGACGCCCAGCTGCCCGACGGGACCCGTCTAACCCTCACACCCCGTGGCCGAGCGTCCTTGGCTGTGACGGATGGGGACAGGCGATGTGAACACACGGGTGTTCTGAAGCAACGCCTTCTGTCCTCTGTCACGTGCTCAGCTCTGAATTTCCGTGATCGGATCCCGAACTGAGGCCCGCGTCCCCTGGAAGGCCTGCTGGCACGCCGTGTCGTGTCGTCAGAAATCCGGGGGCCAGCCCTGGCCGGCGCGGCTCAGCGGTTAGAGCGTCAGTCAGCCTGCGTATGAAGGGGTCTCGGGTTCGATTCCCATCGGGGGCACGTATCTGGGTTGCGGGTTCTATCCCCGGCCCCAGTCGAGTTGTGTGCGGGAGGCAACCAATCAGTGTGTCTCTCTCACGTTAATGTTTCTCTCCACCTCCTCCCCCTCCCTTCCACTCTCTCTAAAAACCAATGGGAAAATATCCTTGGGTGAGGATTAAAGAAAAAAAAAATGGCCCTAGCCAGTCTGGCTCAGTGGATAGAGCGTCGGTCCGCGGACCCAAGTGTCCTGGGTTCGATTCTGGTCAAGGGCAGGTACCTCGGTTGCAGGCCCCTCCCCAGACAGGGCGCGTGCAGGAGGCAACCAATCGATGGGCTTCTCTCACATCAATGTTTCTCTCTGTCTCTCCCTCTCGCTTCCACTCTCTCTCAAAAAACAAAAACAAAAAACAAAAAAAGGAAAAAAATTTCAGAGAAGAAACAATAGCAAAAATGTGGCCTTTTCAGCGGCTGGGAAATGTGACCGTGGATGGTTAAATATTTCAAAGTCCTTAGGGAACAGGATCCCTCCGAGGTGTTCTCAGCAAGTTCTGAGCAAATGCTGGGGCGCCCGCCCTCCGCTCGCTCATCCCGCCGTGTGCCCCCGTGCAGGGGGGGCGGCCCGGTCTGAAGCTGAACTGAACAGGGCGGCGGCGGGACCCCCAGAGCGCGGAGACCTCGGTGCCGAGTCCATGGGAACCTGGGCTCCCCGCCGCCCTGACGTCACGGTCCTGCTCCGTCCTCAGCGACTAGAAGCTGAGGCTCTGGACGTGGAGCCAGCATTTCCGTCCCGTTCAGAGTTCCCGGGACGCCCTGGGACAGGTGACCGTCACCCCACCTGCCCGCCGGCCTGCCTCTCCCCGAGGTCCCCCCGCGGCCGGAGCCCCCCACCGACCTCTGACGAACAGGAAGGCGCGGTGCTCGCTGACGCCGCCCCGGGACAGGATGCGGAGGGTGTAGAGGCCCTCGTCGTCCTTGCTCAGCTGGCTGAAGGACAGCGCGGCCTGGCCCTCCCCGAAGAACATCTGCGTCCACGGGGACTCCTGCAGCAGCACGTCTGCGAGGGAAGGGGGTCAGCCCCGGGGCGCTCGCACCTCGGCCCGCGCCCGCCGTGCCCACGGGGGACGGCCCCTGGGCTCCACGGCCTGAGAGCCGGGTTCGCAGAGCCCACGAGAAAGCGAGGCATCCACGGGGCCGCGGGGGCTGCCGCCCGGGCAGAGGTCCACGCGGGCGAGAAGAGCGAGGCCCGATCACGTGGTTCCCAGCCCTGGCCGGTGTGGCTCAGTGGATAGAGCGCCGGCCCGTGGACTGGAGGGTCTCGGGTCCGAATGCATACAAGGGCACCTACCTCTGCTGCAGGCTCTACCCCCGGCCCCGGTCGGGGTGCATGTGGGAGGCAACCAATCGATGTGTCTCTCTCACATCGTGTTTCTCTCTCTGTCTCCCCCTCCCTCCACTCTCTCTAAAAGTCAGTGGGAAAACACCATCGGTTGAGGATTAACAGCAACAAAAGTTTTGGTTTCCCCACGTGGAGGGAGGCCCCCCGGGCTGCCGGCCCCCGGGCTCACCGTCCCGGTACCACTCGGCGCGCGGCTGCACCCGCTTCAGGTCCGGCGTCACCAGCAGCGTGCACTTCAGCGTGACCGTCTCGCCTTCTCTCCGGAAGGTGACCCCAAACTTCTCCAGAAACTGGACGTCGAAGTGCGTGTACGGAACCACGGACGGCAAGGGCACTGCGAGGGAAGGGACGGTCACGGGAAGGGCCCACGGGTCAGGCACGGGGACACACGCTCACTTCCGCCTGGGACACGGGGACACACGCTCACTTCCGCCTGGGACACGGGGACACACGCTCACTTCCGCCTGGGACACGGGGGACACACGCTCACTTCCACGGGGGACACACGCTCACTTTCACCTGGGACACGGGGACACACGCTCACTTCCACGGGGGACACACGCTCACTTCCGCCTGGGACACGGGGACACACGCTCACTTCCACGGGGGACACACGCTCACTTCCACGGGGGGACACGGGGACACACGCTCACTTCCACGGGGGACATGGGGACACACGCTCACGTCCACGGGGGACATGAGGACACACGCTCACTTCCATGGGGGACACGGGGGACACACGCTCACTTCCACGGGGGACACACGCTCACTTCCGCCTGGGACACGGGGGACACACGCTCACTTCCGCCTGGGACACGGGGGACACACGCTCACTTCCGCCTGGGACACGGGGACACACGCTCACTTCCGCCTGGGACACGGGGACACACGCTCACTTCCACCTGGGACACGGGGACACACGCTCACTTCTGCCTGGGACACAGTCACGGAGGAAAGGGAACCACGTGGCGTGAGAGACGGGAGCAGGAGGCGGAGGCGCAGGTGTGTCCCGTGTGGGCCTCGCCCGTGGCCGTCCAGGCAGGCCGGGCGCCGCTCAGGGCCCGGGTCCGCTGCGCCTTACAAGTGAGCCGGGCTTGGGGAAAGGAAAACCATCCTCCACCCAAAGGGCGGCCGCGGTCTGCGTCCCGTCAAGGATGTGGGTTCAAGCTTTTTCCCAACGGAAAGCGCCACGTTTCCCCACAGGACGGCACCGAGCACGCGCCCGCAGACGCTGCGGCGTGGAGAGCCGTTCGAACTTTAAAAAAAATTCACCTTTAGAAAATAACTTTTAAGCATGGCCGGTGTGGCTCAGTGGTTGAGCGTTGACCCATGAACCAGGAGGTCACGGTTCGATTCCCGGTCAGGGCACAGGCCCGGTTGTGGGCTCGATCCCTGTTTAATTTTAAACAGATTAAAATTCTGGGGGAAACAGAACTCGCCCTGGGAGTCCCGCGAGCGAGTCTGTGAGCGCCTGGCGCCCGTCGGGCCGGAACCCGAGCGGCCCGGGGGACGAGGCGGCCCCACCTGCTCTCGGCGCTTCGAGAATGTGGGGCCATGGCCACAGGACATTCCTAGGAGCACATGTCACTGCGGTCACAGGAGGCTCAGCCCTCAGCCGCACACTGGGACCTCGATCCCAGTGCGTGCAGGAGGCAGCCCATCCGTGATTCTCTCATCACTGACGTTTCTCTCGCTCCCCCTCCCTTCCTCTCTGAAATCAGTAAAAATCTATATAGTAAAAAAAAAGAAGAATTTTAAGCGATGTGCTATGTCAGTGTACATTTTTCTGCCCAAAAGGGGAAACGTGGACTTACAGCCAATCGGGAGTCCCATCGAGTGGATCGGCTCCTCCTCCCCTCGGAACCCTGAAAGGCAACGGGATGGGCAGAGAGAGCCCGAGGGCGTGGGGCGTGCCCCTCCCCCTCCCCCGACCCCGGGTGCTCACTCACTTTTCACCACCACGGCCGCGTTGGTGGATGCCTGCCCGTGCACGTTCGTGGCCACCGCGGAGTACGTGGCCGTGTCATCAAAGTTCGCCCTGGGAGAGAAAAAGCCAGCCGTCGGCCGTCCCACAGAAGCAGGCGACCTGCCTCTGAACACCACGTCCACGTCGCCCTGACTGGTGTGGCTCAGTGGATGGAGCGTCGGCCTGCAGACTGCAGGGTCCCGGGTTCTATTCCGGTCAAGGGCATGTACCTTGGTTGCGGGCACATCTCCAGTAGGGGGTGTGCAGGAGGCAGCTGGTTGATGTTTCTCTCTCACCGATGTTTCTAGCTCTCTATCCCTCTCCCTTCCTCTCTGTAAAAAATTAATAAAATATATTTTTAAAAAAAAAAAGAAAGAAAGCAGCCACGTGGCCTTGGTCCTTGTTCACGAAAGTCGTGCCTAAGAACAACGCCAGCCCTGTCCCGGGACCAGGTGTTCAGTACCGAGGCCGGCGAGGGCTGGTCCCGACTTCATAACGAACTAGAGGCCCAGTGCACAAAATTCGTGCATGGTTAGGGTCCCTAGGCCTGGCCAGCAATCAGGGCCCATCAGGTTCCCCGCCTCCCCGCCTCCTCCTTCCCTTGCTCCCTCAGTGCTCTGCCACTGCTGCTGGTCACCGCCATGTTCCACGCCGCCCCCTGGTGGTCAGCGCACATCATAGTGAGCGATCGAACTCCCAGTCTCCCGGTCAAACTCCCAAGGGGACAATTTGCATATTAGCCTTTTATTATAGAGGATAAACAGTAGGTATTGTTTTTGTTAGCCCTCACCCAAGGATATTTCTTCCATTTATTTGTAGAGAGAGTGGAAGGGAGAGGGAGAGACAGAGAGAGAAATATGGATGTGAGAGAGACACGGTGATTGGTTGCCTCCTACATGCACCCTGACCAGGGCCAGGGATGGAGCCTGCAACCGAGGTACGTGCCCTTGACCGGGATCGAACCCTTTGGTCCACAGGCTGACGCTCTATCCACTGAGCTACACAGGCCGGGGCTGTATGTTTCTTGCCTGTTCTTCATTAAAAAGCACCCACTGAATTCCTGGACCCGAAGTTCAAAGATGGGCTTCCGTCTCCTCCAGGCCTCCACACCCCAGCGGCTTCACTGCTCCTGTCCACCATCCCCCCCCCCCCAGGCGGGCGTGTGAGGGGCGGGCTGTGAGGTGAGAGAGCTGCTTGCAGGGAGCCAGGAGGAGCATTGCCAAGCCACCCCCCCCCCCCCCCCCCCGCAGCTCCTCCCGGGGATTTAACCTGCTTTTCACCCGACTCTGCATTAACGGGGATTTAACCTGCTTTTCACCCGACTCTGCATTAACGGGGAGCGGCCCTAACACTCAGCACTGGGAGCTCCCAATTAGCGCCGGGCGTGGAGTGAGGAGCAGCTGGGAGCCGGCCTCCCGCGCCTGCAGCGGGGCCTCTGCCGCCTGTGCCCGCGTGGCCCTGCAGGGGGCGGGCCCTCAGCTCCCCCCCCCCCCCCCGCTTGTGCACAGGCCACAGCCCCCCTAGCCTTCCTTCCGAGCCCCTGCCTGCCCCCCCCCCCCCCAGGGCAGGAGGCTCGCCTCTGCATTCCTGCTTGGTGACTGTTGTGCAGGGCGTGACCTCTCGGCTGGAGGTCAGGGACGGTTATAAATAACCACACCTGCCGGGCGGATAGGGGAGCCCACACCCTCGGACTGGGTGCAGGGAGGGCTGCCCTGGGCGACGCTGAGGACACTTTGTTTAACTAAGCACCTTGCCCTGGGGTGACCTGGGGATGGGGTGACGGGACAGGGTGACATGGGGATGGGGGGACATGGGGATGGAGTGACATGGGGACGGGGGGACATGGGGATGGGGGGACATGGGGATGGGGTGACGTGGGGATGGGGGGACATGGGGATGGGGGGACGTGGGGACGGGGTGACGTGGGGATGGGGGGACATGGGGATGGGGGGACATGGGGATGGGGGGACGTGGGGACGGGGTGACGTGGGGATGGGGGGACATGGGGATGGGGGGACGTGGGGACGGGGTGGTGGCCACATGCCTCACGCGCTGTGGGACCTGCGCTCCCCGCTCCGAGGCCCCAGCCTCAGCTCCGCTGGGAGAAACGCACGCAGGCGCTGACAGCCACGGGTCATGTTTCCTGTCTGGACGCGTTCCCAGGACAGCAGGGGCCAGACAGACGTCCAAGGGGCCCCGGGCCCCCCGAGTCCCGTGTGGAGGTGAGGTGGGGGTGGGGGTGGGGTGAGGGTGGAGGGGGGATGAGGGCGGGGGGGAGGTGGAGCAGGGGTGGGGGTGGAGGTGGGGTGGGGGGTGAGGTGGAGTGGGGGTGGGGTAGGGGTGAAGGTGAGGTGAGGGTGGAGGTGGAGGTGGGGTAGAGGGGTGAGATGGAGTAGGGGTGGGGGTGGAGGTGGGGTGGGGGGTGAGGTGGAGTAGGGGTGTGGGTGGAAGTGGGGTGGAGGTGGAGGTGGAGGTGGGGTAGGGATGGAGGTGGGGTGAGGGTGGAGGTGGAGGTGGGGTGGAGGGGTGAGATGGAGTGGGGGTGGGGGTGGAGGTGGGGTGGGGGGTGAGGTGGAGTGGGGGTGGGGGTGGAGGGGGGATGAGGGGGGGGTGAGGTGGAGTGGGGGTGGGGTAGGGGTGAAGGTGAGGTGAGGGTGGAGGTGGAGGTGGGGTAGAGGGGGTGAGGTGGAGTAGGGGTGGGGGTGGAGGTGGGGTAGAGGGGGTGAGGTGGGGTAGGGGTGAAGGTGAGGTGAGGGTGGAGGTGGGGTGGGGGGTGAGGTGGAGCAGGGGTGGGGGTGGAGGGAGCTCCAAGGGAAACAGGGAGACGTCCTGGGCCCGTCCGCCCAGCGTGGGGAGATTAAAATTCTGGGGGAAACAGAACTCGCCCTGGGAGTCCCACGAGCGAGTCTATGAGCGCCTGGCGCCCGTCGGGCCGGAACCCGAGCGGCCCGGGGGACGAGGCGGC
Organism: Eptesicus fuscus; assembly: GCF_027574615.1. Classification (NCBI taxonomy): domain Eukaryota; kingdom Metazoa; phylum Chordata; class Mammalia; order Chiroptera; family Vespertilionidae; genus Eptesicus; species Eptesicus fuscus. Next base: position 102,843,810 of record NC_072480.1, on the reverse strand, counting down.
CCCACCTGCTCTCGGCGCTTCGAGAATGCGGGGCCGCGGCCACAGGACATTCCTAGGAGCACATGTCACTCCGGTCACAGGAGGCTCAGCCCTCGGCCGCACACCACCCGGCCGAGCCCTCCGATCCGATGACGGGGACTCAGCACATTGGGGAGACAGCTGAGCGCAGCCCCACGCGCCCCCCCCCCTCCCCCCGTCCTGCTCTGAGGCGGAGTCGCATGGCGCCTGCACCCCAGTTCAGACAAGAGCGCTGCTGAGAGCTCGGCTCGGGTCCCTCTGCCCCGTGCACAGCCCCGGGGCCTGGGGTCCGAGCCGCCGCCCACCGGCCCCCGGCCCGTCACTGCCCCACAGGCCACACCACTCCTTTCAGACTCGAGAGGGAACAGCTTTTCTTTTTAAAACAACTGTTAGCACACGGCTCGGCCCAGCGGCGGGGCTCAGCGGGTGACGTGGGCCCAGGAGCCAGGAGGTCAGGGTTCGATTCCCGGTCAGGGCACAGGCCCGGGTAGCGGGCTCCATCCCCAGTGGGGGGCGCGCCGGAGGCAGCCGATCCATGCCTCTCATCACTGAGGTTTCTACCTCTCCCTCTCCCTTCCTCTCTGTAATCTATAAAAATACATTTTTTAAAAAGAACAAGAGAACCTCACGTTAGTTTAAAAAACCGAAACCTGTGTGCAGGGTCAGGGAAAAGCAAGGCCTCTGGGTGTGAGCAGTGTGAATAACTTCTGTTTTCTTTCACTCATCTGCACGTTCTACATCTTTTCAACTTACCGTGGGGAAGAAATTAAGGCCGTGCTTCTCTGAAGAGCGTGAGTTTGCCCTGCTCAGCCTGGTACCAGGCGCGGCCCGCCGTTACCTGGTGTGCGCACGGCCTCCGCACCGCACGCAGCCGCGCCCCTGGGACCGTGTCCCCACACCTCGGCTTCTCTGTTCCCCGGCGGAGCCAGAGGGGCTGGTGGATGTGCGCCCCACTAGCCTGACCCTGAAGCGGGGCCACGTGCACTAACTCACAGACCAGCAACCTGCCTGGGACGCCGTCCACGGAGAGCGGCCCGACCTGAGGTTTGGGACACGGACCTGCCTCAGCCCTCACCTGAGCATCGTGGCGTGTGCACACGGCCCTGACCTGTGGATCTCCAGTGTGTGCACATGGCCCTGACCTGTGGCTCTCCCGTGTGTGCACACGGCTTACCTGTGGATCTCCTGCGTGTACACACAGCCCTGACCTGTGGATCTCCCGCGTGTGCACACGGCTCACCTGTGGATCTCCCGCGTGTGCACACGGCTCACCTGTGGATCTCCAGCGTGTGCACACGGCCCTCACCTGTGGATCTCCAGCGTGTGCACACGGCTCACCTGTGGATCTCCCGCGTGTGCACACGGCCCTCACCTGTGGATCTCCCGCGTGTGCACATGGCTCTCACCTGTGGATCTCCCGCGTGTGCACATGGCTCTCACCTGTGGATCTCCAGCGTGTGCACACGGCTCACCTGTGGATCTCCCGCGTGTGCACACGGCTCACCTGTGGATCTCCAGCGTGTGCACACGGCCCTCACCTGTGGATCTCCCGCGTGTGCACACGGCTCACCTGTGGATCTCCAGCATGTGCACACGGCTCACCTGTGGATCTCCCGCGTGTGCACATGGCTCTCACCTGTGGATCTCCAGCGTGTGCACACGGCTCACCTGTGGATCTCCCGCGTGTGCACATGGCCCTCACCTGTGGATCTCCAGCGTGTGCACACGGCTCACCTGTGGATCTCCCGCGTGTGCACACGGCTCACCTGTGGATCTCCAGCGTGTGCACTCCGTACTTGCTCTCGATCCTGTACTTGCCGGGGTCGGCCGCTTGGCTGATCAGGATGCCGTCTTTGTACCTGCAGGAGGAGACAGTCGGTGCGAGGGGGCTGGGCTGTGCCCTCCCAGGTGTCACGCCCGCCTCCGCAGGGGGCTCAGTGTCACGGGCGGAGGGGAGGCCGCTCACCACTGCACCACGGGCGTGGGGAAGCCCTGCACGGTGAAACACAGCTTCACGGACATCCGCTCCCACACCGTGTGCGACCGCAGCCGCACCAGGATCTCGGGGGCGCGCCGCATCCGCTCCTCGAACACGCGCCGCTCCCAGGCCAGCGCGTCCTCCGCCTGCGGGGCGAGGCCGGTCAGCGCGGCGAGAGGACACGCGTGGGCCAGCGGCTCTGCCAGAGGCCACGAGCGTCCGCGATGGACGCCCCGCAGCCCGCCCCGCCTCCCCCGACCTACCGCCTGCTGCGCGGCGTATCTGTCCAGCTGCTCCCGCGCCTGGGCCCGCGCCAGGTGGACGCTGCCCTCCAGCCCCGCCAGCTCCCGCAGGAAGCGCTCCCGCTTGGCCTCCCCGTACAAGGCCACCTGGGACTCGTACCTGTGGGGGGAGGGGCACTGCAGCCTGGCCGCCAGGACACGCAGGGCCGGTCACGGGGGTGCGAGGCCAGGCGCTGGCACGGCCAGGGGCTGGGGAAGCGGGAATTGGGGAAGCGGGAGAAACGCCAGTTCCCTTTGCCTTTCCTTCAAGGGGGCCTCAGGGCGTGTTAATACCGCGCAGGCCTCCCCCGCGCCGGCCTCCCCCCCCCCGTGCCGGCCTCCCCTGCACCTGCCTCCCCCGCACCTGCCTCCCCCGCACCTGCCTGGCCAGCACCTGACTCCCCACCCCTACCAAGACTGGACAAGAGGGGGACTATCCCACCACCAGAATAAAACGCGCTCAGGTTCACCAGGCGTTTTAGGAAGAGTTCCAACAGCCCAGATCCTCAAAGTGAGTTCCCTGGAACCCCGTGAACTACCCGGTCCCCGGCGATTCAGATTAAATGCCGTTCACCCTCCCCTTGCACCCTTGGGGAAACTGAGGACGGGGAAGTTTTCATAATTCGTTTTAGGTCACACCAGGTATAACGGGTAGAACTTAAATGGTCAAACTCAGTCCGCTCCTGTGCCAACAATTAAATACGGGACCCGTTTTTCCTGATCCAGCCCCGAAAACCCAGGCGTTTGAATGGCACACGGTGCCGCCTTCGCTTCCAATAGAACGAGTGTGTGCGGCACGTTCCCCTGAGGCAGCTAACACGCCTCAGCGAGGGCTCTTCGGCTGTGCGGCGTGGACGAATTCCTGTCCCGGGCACCTTTCCCAGCGGAGCCTGCTCTCCCGCCTGCTCTTGTCTTTGGGGTGGACGGGTTAGAGAACACACCCCACACCCCGTCCGGTCGTGGGCGGTGGGGCCATCAGCTGTGGCCGGAAGCGGCCACCAGCTGTGGAACTGTTTGACCCTGAAGGATCGGAGGAGGGTCCCCGCCTGTCGCTCTGGGCCTGAACCCATGTGTGGACTGACGCTCTCACTGATCCGGCTCCTCTGCCCTTCCCGGGAGCCGACCCTCCGAACTGTGGATGGAGGAGCCACCGCTCCGCTGCCCCCGCCCCCAACGCGGGGGGGGGGGGGGGGGGGGACCCTGCCCGCTGTTCCGGGATGTGACGGGACCCTGTCCCGGGGCGGGGGGGGGGGGGGGTGTGACGGGACCCTGTCCCGGGGCGGGGGGGGATGTGACAGGACCCTGTCCCGGGGCGGGGGGGTGTGACAGGACCCTGTCCCGGGGCGGGCGGGGGGGATGTGACGGGACCCTGTCCCGGGGGGGGGGGGGGGGGATGTGACGGGACCCTGTCCCGGGGCAGGGGGGGATGTGACGGGACCCTGTCCCGGGGCGGGGGGGTGTGACAGGACCCTGTCCCGGGGCGGGCGGGGGGGATGTGACGGGACCCTGTCCCGGGGCGGGGGGTGTGACAGGACCCTGTCCCGGGGCGGGGGGGGGGGATGTGACGGGACCCTGTCCCGGGGCGGGGGGGTGTGACAGGACCCTGTCCCGGGGCGGGCGGGGGGGATGTGACGGGACCCTGTCCCGGGGCGGGGGGGATGTGACGGGACCCTGTCCCGGGGCGGGGGGGATGTGACGGGACCCTGTCCCAGGGCGGGGGGGTGTGACGGGACCCTGTCCCGGGGCGGGGGGGATGTGACGGGACCCTGTCCCGGGACGGGGTGGTGTGACGGGACCCTGTCCCGGGGCGGGGGGGTGTGACGGGACCCTGTCCCGGGGCGGGGGGGGGATGTGACGGGACCCTGTCCCGGGGCGGGGGGGTGTGACGGGACCCTGTCCCGGGGCGGGGGGGGTGTGACGGGACCCTGTCCCGGGGCGGGGGGGTGTGACGGGACCCTGTCCCGGGGCGGGGATATGTGACGGGACCCTGTCCCGGGGCGGGGATATGTGACGGGACCCTGTCCCGGGGCGGGGGGTGTGACGGGACCCTGTCCCGGGGCAGGGGGATATGACGGGACCCTGTCCCGGGGCGGGGGGATGTGACGGGACCCTGTCCCGGGGCGGGGGGGTGTGACGGGACCCTGTGCCGGGGCGGGGGGGGGATGTGACGGGACCCTGTCCCGGGGCGGGGGGGTGTGACGGGACCCTGTCCCGGGGCGGGGGGGTGTGACGGGACCCTGGCCCGGGGCGGGGGGGTGTGACGGGACCCTGGCCCGGGGCGGGGATATGTGACGGGACCCTGTCCCGGGGCGGGGATATGTGACGGGACCCTGTCCCGGGGCGGGGGGGGTGTGACGGGACCCTGTCCCGGGGCGGGGGGGTGTGACGGGACCCTGTCCCGGGGCGGGGGGGATGTGACGGGACCCTGTCCCGGGGCGGGGGGGTGTGACGGGACCCTGTCCCGGGGCGGGGGATATGTGATGGGACCCCGTCCCGGTGGGAGGCGCTGCGACCTGTGGCCCGGCAGCCTGCGGGAGCCGGCGCACCTTCTCTTGTGCTCGTGCTCGCTCTCCTCCTGCTCGGAGCTCAGCCTCTTGGCGCAGAGCCTGCAGACCGTGCCGCCCTGGGACAGCAGCTGCTGGCCGGAAGCTCGCTGGGAGGACGCCTGCGCCCGCTCGGTGAGGGACTGCTGGGAGGACGACCGCGAGGACGAGCGCCTTGGTGAACACGGGGAAGTGGGGTTAGAGACTGCCCTTTCCGTACACACACCACGCTGGAAACACACACGGACACACATGCAGGCTCACGTGTGTACATGCTTACCTGTACATTACCTTTGTGTGCTGAGTTATGCAAATGTGTGCATATGTGTGCATTCTCACATGTGTACATACATACATCCTTGCATGTGCACTCAAACATGTGTGCATGTGTACATATGCACATGCACATACATGTATGCACGCGCGCACACCTACATCCCTCTGCACCCGGCTCCCACACTCAGAGGGACACTGTCACCTGAGCTCCTCCCCCACTGCCCCTGCCCGGGGTCAGCCGGGGCCCACACTCTGGCCCGGCACCAGGATTATATATATCCGCAGGGCTGCCAGGCCCCGGAGCCGGCGGGGCGGGGCGGGCTGGAGTGTTGGCCTTTGTTTGCTATGGGGATGGCAACTGGACCCAAGGACCCCAGGCGTTTCTAAATATAGGGTGCTGGTGACATGCGCAAGGAACCTACGGCTGGAGCCCAACCCTCAGCAGCTCTCCTCTCAGCCCAACCTCCCATCCGTGCCCTGCGCTGCGACATGCTGTCCCCGGGGCGGGAGGATGCCGCCCTTTAGAAACGCGCAGAGGACGTTGGGGCATGACCCCAGCCTGTGACGCAGTCACTTCACTTCTAGTTCCATTTACTATCCGTGCAGCAGGGTCTCCACCCATCGTCACTCTGCCATCCCATAATTTCCCTGCCACTGGCATCTTCCCCGGTGTTTTCCCTCCCGTTGCCCTTGTTTTTCGGTGGCTTTTTAAATTCCTGTTCTGGAAGATGCAAGAAGAAGGATAAAGTCAATGAACCCTTCCTAAAAAGTCCCCACCCCTCCTGATCTAACCCAGGGCCAGAGCCAGTATACCAGGATCCACTAGGATCTACCAGGCTCCACCGGGATCCATCAGGATCTACCAGGTCCACCAGGATCTATGGGGTCTACCAGAGTCTACCAGGATCCACCAGGATCTACCAGGAGCTACCAGGATCCACCAGGATCTATGGGGTCCACCAGGGTCTACCAGGATCTACCAGGATCTACCAGGATCTATGGGGTCTACCAGAGTCTACCAGGATCTACCAGGATCTACCAGGATCTATGGGGTCCACCAGGGTCTACCAGGATCCACCAGGAGCTACTAGGATCCACCAGGATCCACCAGGATCTACATGGTCCACTGGGATCCATCGGGATCTATCAGGTCCACCAGGATCTATGGGGTCTACCAGGATCTATGGGGTCCACCAGGGTCTACCAGGATCTACCAGGATCCACCAGGAGCTACTAGGATCCACCAGGATCCACCAGGATCTACATGGTCCACCGGGATCCATCAGGATCTATCAGGTCCACCAGGATCTATGGGGTCCACCCAGATCCACCAGGATCTACCAGGATCTACAGGGTCCACCGGGATCCACCAGGATCTACAGGGTCCACCGGGATCCACCAGGATCTACCAGGATCTACAGGGTCCACCGGGATCCACCAGGGTCTACCAGAGTCCACCAGGACCTACCAGGATCTAGCAGGCCTAGCAAATTCTGCCAGGGTCCACCCGGATGCCAGGGAGCACTGCACACATAGTTCACTGCCCAGCCGATCAGCCACATTCCCCTCTGGCACTGAAGATGGGCATCAGGGATCACTGCCTCCCCTGACCCTCCCCAGTCACGTCACTCCAGGCTCCAGGGGAGCAGGTAAAGCTCCCTGCCTTTGAATGGGGGACGCCCCTAATCGAAGTTCTGTGTGTCTAAGGCCGGGGTGGGAGCGTCCAGTCCAAGGGCCGTGTGAGGCCTGCAGAGTCCTTCGGCCTGGCCCTGCCAAGGCATGAGGGGTGAGTTTGTTCCATGTTTGGCCAAAAGGAGCAGGTGATTTTTAAGTGGGTGATTGTGTATGGCCCGTGGGTGATGCTGTAAATACCCCCATGGCCCTTGGCAGAGAAAAGGTGCCCGCCCCCGGTCTGATCAGTGAGTTCCAGCTTACATTTTTGCTGCATATTCGTTCATAAGGTATCTGGTCTGGATGTTACGATACGAATGGTCGAAGTGCTTGTGTCTCCTCTGGTAAAAAGGCAGGGTGACCAGTGACATCTTGGAGTTCACCTGCGAATACAGAGTAACAGCAGCATGAGGCCCTTTCTGGACATGGTCCTGCACCGTCTCCGAGCGCGGTCTACCAAGCATCGTGGCAAAGGGGGAAATCAGGTGCAGTCAGCAAAACCCACGGGGCCGTGAAGGATGGATGGTACACGCGTGAATAATCCCGACCAGCAGTCTGAGGGTGAATGCTCGGGGCCACGGCAGACTCCCTCCTGGTCCCCGTGTCCTGGGCAGGGCCGGGCCCCGTCAGCTCGCCATCCATGACAGTCCGGGCCCGGTTCTCCGCTCTGCCCAGCAGACGCCACAGACGCCCCGGACGCTCTCCGCGCACTCGCCATCTCCGCTCGCTTAGGAGACACGGAGCTGGGGGTCACCCAGACCAGGGGTCAAGGACTCCACGCTACCCGCTCGTCATTCCACAAGCACGTGGGCGTTGCTGGGCACCTGCCCAGCCCTGTCGCGGACCATGGGCCCAGGAGGGCGGTCTCAGTGCCCTGGCCCGGATGCAGGGGCTCCTGGCCTCCCGCCTGGCCCCCCCGCCGGATCCCCCCCCCCCCCCCCCCGCCTGGCCCCGCGCCTGGCCCTGCCCCCCTGGTCGTCCACGCCCCTGCCCTCCCCGGCTTTCACCAATCTCACGCCCAAGGCAGCCACATGGCAGGACCGGCAGCTCGAGGACGCCTCGGCCACATGGTGTGCCGGGCCCTCCCCCCTCGCCCCACGGCCTCCTGGGTCAGGACTGCCCGGTGCCCCCGAGGCTCCAGGCGGGAGACCAGCCCCCGGGAAGCGGGCTCTGTGGGCTAGGCAGATGCCGGAGCCGCCGCCCTAGAGTCACAGGCCCTCAGGAGGGGCCCCGGGGGACTGGACCGGACCCGCTGTGTCCGGACGACGTGCCATGTTAGAAAGAAAAGGGGATCGTGGGGCCCAGCAGCTGCCAGAGCGCACCCCGTCTTCCAAGGAAAGTGACCTCTGACGCGGCCAAATGCCCTCCCCCAGCCCTGGAGAGGCCCTGGGTCCCCGCAGCAGCCCCGGCTCCCAGCATCAGCTCCCGGCCTCAGCCCGCTTTGCCGAGAAATGGGGCTCCTGTCCCTTCAGCCCCTGGGCTGTGTGGGCCTGTGACCCCGGTTAGGCCACCCGCCATCGCGAGCACTGACCACCCCAACACCAGATTGTGCCAAGGTCACACGCTGTCACGTGACGGACCTCAGCCTGTCCGGGCTCGGCTCTCCACCTGACCTGCGAGGACGCTGGGGGGAGAACGCCTGCCGCCCTCCCTCCCCGCCCCCTCCCGCACTCCCAGCCTTGCCCCCACATTTGGCGTTTATGGCAACAACACGAAGCGTGAGTCTGTCCTCACGTCCTCGCGTCCTCGTCCGGGGAAGGCGCGTCGGCGACACGCTGAGGCCTCATCCCCTCCTGTGAGGAACACCCGACCCATTCCCACGGCCGAGAAGGGACTTACTCTCTGGAAGCGTTTCAACGGCAGTGCCCTGACTTCCATCAACCAAGACACGCCACCGGGCCGCTGAAGACGCCCAAGTCCACAGACCCAACTCACAGCTGTTCTCCCAGCACGGAGGGGTTCGCAGCACCTGCGGGCGGCCTCCCCCAGGTAACCAGGCCCCCAGGGAACCAGGCCCCCAGGTACCAGGACCCCAGGTAACCAGGCCTCCAGGTAACCAGGCGCCCAGGGAACCAGGCCCCCCAAGTAACCAGGCCCCCAGGTAACCAAGCCCCCAGGGAACCAGGCCCCCAGGTAACCAAGCCCCCAGGGAACCAGGCCCCAGGTAACCAGGCCCCCAGGTAACCAGGCCCCCAGGGAACCAGGCCCCCGGGGAACCAGGCCCCCAGGTAACCAAGCCCCCAGGGAACCAGGCCCCCAGGTAACCAAGCCCCCAGGGAACCAGGCCCCCAGGTAACCAGGCCCCCAGGTAACCAGGAGCCCTGGTAACCAGACCCCTGGGTGACCAGGCCCCCAGGTAACCAGGCCCCCAGGTAACCAGGCCCCCAGGTAACCAAGCCCCCAGGTAACCAGGCCCCCAGGTAACCAGGCCCCCCAGTAACCAGACCCCAGGTAACCAGGCCCCCAGGTAACCAGGCCCCCCAGGTAACAAGGCCTCGGGGTAACTGGGCCCTGGGCCCCAGCACCTGCTCCTCCTCGAGTCACTCATGGGAGCTGCTGCCCCGAAGCTTCTCCACACGACTTCCACCCGGAGGGCAGAGAACGGAGCAGGAAGTAACGTTTGTTTAGATCCTCACCCAGGAGCGGTTTTCACTGGTGTTTTGAGGGAGGGAGGGAGGGAGGGAGGGAGGGAGGGAGGGAGTGGGGGGGGCATCAGTCGGTGCCCCCCATATGCACCCTGACCAGGGCTGAAACCGCACCCTAGCTATGTGCCCTGACCGTCGGAAATCGAACCCGCAACCTTTTGGTTGTACTGGACGACGCTCCTCCCGAGCCCCGGGCCAGAGCAAACTGATTCTCACGGCGTCGGCGTGCCCCCAGGGAGGGCGCTGTGCACTCGGGCCGCTCACCCCGCCCCCGCCCAGGCACCTTGGGAGCCAGGACGCCCTGCCAGGAGGTTCTCACCGCTCCCGGCGCTCAGACCCAGGCGGTTCACAACCTGGCAGGACGAGAAGCCGACGGGCACCATGACCGCCCTCCCATTGCCCCGGGGGGGGGGGGGTGCCCACCTCCTGCAGCGTCCGCTTCACGCAGAGCCTGGCAGATGGAGCCCAGACCCGTTCCCTGAAGATCCCTCTGCGTCACCTTGTTCCTCGATGACTGACCGCGGCTCAGAGAGGCCCGCGAGGCCGGGAGGGAGGGCAGAGGCCTGCCGCTCCCCACACCCCTCCCCACCCCACTCCCCACCCTCGCTGCCCCAGCCCTCGGGTGCAGGGCCCCCACCTCTCTGGTTCCGGAGCGTGACCAGGAGCCGGGCTCCGGGCACCGAGCTGACCTCTGCGGGTGACCCCGCAGCAGAGCCGGCAGCCAGCGGTCGCTCCGGGGCGTGGACACACCAGCGGCGGCGGCTCTCCTGCTCTGCGTCCCCTGGCTGCCGTCTGGGCGGGCAGACACCCAGCTCCGTGTTCTCTTAGCCCCGTGGTCAGCAAACTCATCAGTCCACAGAGCCAAACATCAACAGGACAGCGATTGGAATTTCTTTGGAGAGCCACATTTTTTAAACTTAAACTTCTTCTAACGCCACTTCTTCAAAATAGACTCGCCCAGGCTGTGGTATTTTGTGGAAGAGCCACACTCAAGGGCCAAAGAGCCACCTGTGGCTCGCGAGCTGCGGTTTGCCGACCACGGTCTTAGGAAAACATCCGACTTCACTCCCCCTTTTCCCGCCTGCACCCTCGTCACAGGCCCTTTCCTTCCGAGACCACAGTTTCCAACCTCAGTGCACGGACTGGGGGCCTGAGGGAGGGGCTCCAGATCGGGGTTCCGTGGGGTGCAGGGGAGGGATTCGGGGACACTAACAGCAGACACAACCAGACGGGAAAAACGGACGATGTTAAAATCTGACCAAGAAACTCGGACCTCGGGTCTGGGCAGGTTAACTGGGCTCCACCCCGAACCGGGTCCCGGGGAAGCTGGGGGGACCCAGCCTGTGCACGAGGCCCCGTCCCCCAGAAAGGAGAGTCCAGGAGAGGAAAGAAGGAAGCTCACCGAGAGGGAAGGACGGTGCAAAGGGGAAGCGGTGCTGCCCGGCTCAGGACGGCAGGGCCCGGCTCAGGACGGCAGGGCCCGGCTCAGGACGGCAGGGCCCGGCTCAGGACGGCAGGGCCCGGCTCAGGACGGCAGGGCCCGGCTCAGGACGGCAGGGCCCGGCTCAGGACGGCAGTGCCCGGCTCAGGACGGCAGGGCCCGGCTCAGGACGGCAGGGCCCGGCTCAGGACGGCAGAGCCCGGCTCAGGACGGCAGGGCCCGGCTCAGGACGGCAGGGCCCGGCTCAGGACGGCAGTGACCGGCTCAGGACGGCAGGGCCCGGCTCAGGACGGCAGTGCCCGGCTCAGGACGGCAGGGCCCGGCTCAGGACGGCAGGGCCCGGCTCAGGACACAGTGCCCAGCTTAGGATGCAGTGCCCAGCGCTCTGGGCAGAGCCTGTCCCGCCCCATTTATGGCCAAGGACCTGCCATATATAGACACATGGCTTCTCGCCCAAACTGACAGGGACGTAAATCACAGCCGGTCCTGGGAGGAGCCGGCCCGTTCTGGAGGGAAACCCACGGAAAGGGCCTCAGGGGGCTCCTCTCTCCCCGGGAACGGGCGGCTCTGCTGGCGGCCCACGGGGCGGGCGGGCTTCCACTCGTTTCCCACGTCAACGCGCAGCCTCGCGCCCATCCTGTCGAGGGGCGGCTCCCCAGGCACACAGAGGGACAGGCCCGAGGCGTCTCGGCCACCGGCCTCTGGGGCAGAGGCTCACGCGGTCACCATGGCGACCAGGGCGGGCCGGGACTCCAAGGGCTGGGAGGGGGCCCCCGTGGCTAATTTTTGTCTGTCTTCATTTCACCAGCCGCCCGGTTTCCCCCGGGTGGACTTAGCAAGGCCTGCCTGCGGGGGAGCCACGCCCGGGGCAGCTCCGTCTTATTTATAGTTATTGCCACAGATGGACGCTGCGCACCCCCTCACCCCCCCCCCCCCGTGGCGGGGCGTCCGTCCTGCCCAGCACATGTGCAAATATAAATAACAGCACTGGCACGGCACGGCTGGCACCGGGCGTGTGGCCGAGAGCAGGGCAGCTGGCCGCCCTCTGGGCCCCGTGATCCCACCTGTAAAGCCTCTGCAATAACCGCGACCTTGCACGTGTGTGGCAGAAACTGGAAGGAATAACGTGTGGAAAGTCCTGGGAGCCCTGGACCCCTCCGTGTGCCCGTAGAGCGAGCATCCGAAACACGGCCAGAGCCGGCAAGACGGGCCGACGAATGAATCGCTTAAACGTTACCAAGTCCAGGGTCAGAGGCGTGGGCTGGCCTCTGAGAGTCCCCTGCACGCGGACCCGGACTCCACGCCTTCACCGTGTGAGCCATTGCCCCGCACGCCCGAGGGCCCCGCATTGCATTCCAGATGCTGAGGGGGCAGCAAGCACACACCGCTGCTGACGGGGGAGTTGTCACCCCTGTCCCTTCGCTCGGGAAACCGGTCCTGCCTCTCCCGGGAGGTCACTCACCCGGGGACGGTCACCGCGCCCGCCGCCGCCCATCAGCCTCCGTCCTCGCGCCGGGTCCCAGCTCCCGAGCACACAGCCTCCCTCCCGGGAGGGACGTCTCCCAAGCCCCGGGGGTCCTGGGCGGCTCGGCACTGAGTCAGGACAGAGCTGCCGGCTGCCGGAACCTGTAAACCCGCAGGCACTCGGGGCTCAGCACCGCCCAGCCGAGCACGGTGAACTGGAACCGCACCGAGTCACGTCCTGATGGAATGGCCAGCAGCTAGGGATTCGGAGGAAAGAAGAGAAGAAAGTCACACTCTGCACAAACGACGTGGACTTTTTCATCAGAAACGATGCAAACCAGCGAACAACATCCCCAAACCATCCTATGGCCACAAAAATACCCTTTCAGAGATGAAGAGGACTCCCCAGCCAGGTGGTGCGTGGGGATGCGGGGGAGCCCAGCCCCCATGTCCCGGGGCAGTAGGAACGCAGGTCACAGCGGGCGGACACGGCCAGCCATGGGGTGCAGTGCCCACAGGGCCAGGTGGCGAGCCCATCGCTCCCTCCCGGCTGATGGGTTTTCTGCACATTCACTGCCATCCACCCCTTGGCCCATCACACTGATAGGGAGCACCTGAATTAATCTAAAAGTAATCATATTATTTTAGATCTTAGAACACATGTACTTAAGTGAACAGGGGGTTAAGTTTCTTAAATGTGAATAGGAGGTTACGTTTTTCTTAAGTTTCCTTTGCAAGGCTTGTAGAAAGCGTTTGAGGAGGTGACTCAGCTGTGAATCCAGCAAGCAGAACCCATAAGCAGGGTCAGACTGACCCACCAGGAGTCAAAACATCATCTCATCCACATCATCTCATCCACATCATCTCATCCACATCATCTCCTCACCATCATCTCATCCACATCATCTCCTCACCATCATCTCATCCACATCATCTCCTCACCATCATCTCATCCACATCATCTCATCCACATCATCTCCTCACCATCATCTCATCCACATCATCTCATCCACATCATCTCCTCACCATCATCTCCACACCATCATCTCATCCACATCATCTCCTCACCATCATCTCCTCACCATCATCTCATCCACATCATCTCCTCACCATCATCTCATCCACATCATCTCCTCACCATCATCTCATCCACATCATCTCCTCACCATCATCTCATCCACATCATATCCTCACCATCATCTCATCCACATCATCTCCTCACCATCATCTCCTCACCATCATCTCATCCACATCATCTCCTCACCATCATCCCATCCACATCATCTCCTCACCATCATCACCTCCACATCATCTCCTCACCATCATCACATCCACATCATTTCCTCACCATCATCTCCTCACCATCATCTCATCCACATCATCTCCTCACCATCATCACATCCACATCATCTCCTCACCATCATCACATCCACATAATCTCCTCACCATCATCACATCCACATCATCTCCTCACCATCATCACATCCACATCATCTCCTCACCATCATCACATCCACATCATCTCCTCACCATCATCTCATCCACATCATCTCCTCACCATCATCTCATCCACATCATCTCCTCACCATCATCTCATCCACATCATCTCCTCACCATCATCTCATCCACATCATCTCATCCACATCATCTCCTCACCATCATCTCATCCACATCATCTCCTCACCATCATCTCATCCACATCATCTCCTCACCATCATCTCATCCACATCATCTCCTCACCATCATCTCATCCACATCATCTCCTCACCATCATCTCATCCACATCATCTCATCCACATCATCTCCTCACCATCATCTCATCCACATCATCTCCTCACCATCATCGCATTGCCTGATGCCTGAGGACAGTAGCTGACGTCTGCAGACCCCGGGGCTGCCTCTCCTTCTCCCTTATAGTCCCATCCCCTGCCCCTGCTGGGAGACAGGATTTGAATGCTTGTCAGCGCCCAGCCTTCTTGTTTGGCTCAGTAAACGCCCATATGATTCAATCCTGCCTTCGTTATTGGACGCAGTGACAGGCAGCCTGAGCCCCCAACCCGAGAACAACACCCCACCTGCCAGGCCCTTCACGTCACCCTCCAAAGCATCCCTAAGGCCCCTGCTTACTGCTGAAGCTCCCGCCAGGCGCTCTTCTCATCTACACCCTGACTCCATCTCCCTCTCCCCCATGACATCACACCTGGGTAGGCCCAGTGCCGGGCAGACTCACAGCTAAGCTGGACTTCTGTGTCACGCTGCCTCGCCCCCTCTGCTGACCTTACACACTCAGCTAGCTCAGTGGTTGAGCATCAACCTATGAACCAGGAGGTCACAGTTCAATTTCCTGTCAGGGCACATGCCCGGGTTATGGGTTCGATCCCCAGTGTGGGGCATGGAGGAGGCAGCCGGTCAATGATTCTCTCTCATCATGGATGTGCCTCTCTCTCTCTCTCTCTCTCCCCTCTCTCTCTCTCTCTCTCTCTCTCTCTCTCTCCCCTTCCTCTCTGAAATCAATAAAAACACAATTTTAAAAAGAACTTTAAACTCAGCTGGTCAGACACAAGTTCAGTCTCTCCCACTGCTCCCCATCTGGTCTCTGCCCAGCGTCCCCACCCCATGAGCAGCACGAGCGAGCTGAGTCTTGGGCCCCAGGGATTCTGCCCTTCTTCTTCCCAGACACCCCGCCCCCCCCTGCTGCCTCCTCTCAGTCCCCTCGGCCCGAGCGGGGTGACCTCTGGCCAGGGCCGCACCTCTGCCCTCTGCGCTGCCTGGGACTCTCCAAGTCAACGTCTCCGAACCCCAATCTGCTCAGTCACCTCCACCCCTCACAGCTGCCTATGTCTTAAAACAAAGACATGCCTACTGTGTGCGCCTTTACCTCCACCAGGAGCCACCCCTCCAGTGAGCGTCGGGCCCGTCCATCCCACCAGCCAGACCGTGGGCCCTGGTGTCTGCCGGCCAGGAGGTCCCAGGACAACCTGCACACAAGCCCTGGCCGGGGGCTCAGCTGCTTGGAGCATCGTCCGAGCACCAAAAGGTGGCAGGTTCAATTCCCGGTGGGGGTGTGTATGGGAGGCAACCAATCGGTGTTTCTCTCTCCCATCAGTGCTACCCTCAGACCCTGACCGGTCTGCTCAGTGGTTAGAGCATCAGCCCATGGACCAAAGGGTTGCGGGTTTGATTCCCAGTCAAGGGCACGTACCTTGGTTGCAAACTCAACCCCTGGCCCCGGTCGGGTCATGTGCGGGAAGCAGCCAGTCGATGTTGTCTCTCACATCGATGTTTCTCTTTCTCCTCCCTCCTCCCTCCCTTCCACTCTCTAAAAATAAAAATAAAATCAATGGAAAAACATCCTCAGGAGAGGATTAAAATACCCCCAGGGGCTCACACCGCCCCCCAGCAGACATCTCTCCGAACCAATAAAGCAAAATCCTGAGCCGCACGCCTCCTTGAACGCCAGCGAGAACCCGGGTGGTGACGCTGTTATCCCCCAAACACCCGGGTAACCGGGTTACCCGGCGTGTCTGGAACGGAGCCCGGAGTTCTTCCAGGATCTGTGACTCCAAACACGTCCGGAGCCGGGCAGCCACAGCAGCCCTGCGCCGGGCAGGCTCCCGTGTGCCTGTGGACACGGCCACCGGGGACTCGTCAGCGAGGGGGTGTTGGGAGCTACGTGCCCGGGCCACGGGGCACGCAGAGGGGAGAGGGTCCTCTGGACCCGCAGGCTCATCGGGCCCGTGAGCGGCGCAGAGGTTCTGGGCCGAGAGGAAGCCCACGGAGCCGCGTGGGAGGAGGACGCCCGGGACGAGTCCTGCGGTGGAGAGGCCGAGGGGTTCCTCCACCTGATGACAAGGGGGGGCGATGTGCCCCCCGGTGCGCATCGTGTGTGTGGAACCTGAGACCTGCCCCCGGGCCGCGACCTGCTCTGCCCACGCCCTGCGGTGACCGTGATGCGCTCGGCATGGTGCTCGGTGCAGCCGGTGCCTCCGCCCGGTGCCTCCACCCTGCTGTCACCGAGCTCAGCAAAGGCCGTTTGTATCCAACGTGCCGGCGGCTTTGCCCTTGGCGCTATTTACAGCGCTGTGTTGACAGATCCGGCCCTCAGTCCGCGGGCAGTTTATCTCCGCGGTGTCCTCAAGCACTGGCCAGGCCTGGCTCCCGTCTGCTAATCTGGGGCGGAAGCTGCGTGACCCGGCACCGTTCCCCCCCCCCCCAGGCCCGGCCTCCCGGGCTGTAAAGTGAGGCTGGATTAGAGGATCCTCGCTTAAGCCCTGCTGCGCGGCGATCTCCCTCCCGGGTGGCCATGCCCGGGGAGGGATGAACGGCAGGTGGGTCTGCTGGCTGGGAACAGGCCCGACGCGCGTCCGGGCGCAGGCCGCCGTGCCGACAGGACTCCATCCGAAGTGCTTAAGGGCTTAGGATCCCGGAGGGGCCGTCGTCTGTGCTGACAAGAACATTACTGGTGCTCCAGCCTGTTTGGCTCAGTGGGTAGAGCTCCAGCCCTCGGACCGCAGGGTCACAGGTTCGATCCTGGTCAAGGGCACGTCCTCGGTGCCCGGCCCTGGTCGGGGGGCAGGCAGGAGGCAGCCCATCGATGGGCCTCTCTCACGTGGGTGCTTCTCTCTGCCTCTCTCTCCCCCACTCCCCTCAAAGCCAATGGGGAAATGTCCGCGGCGAGGGAGGATTAACAACCACAAACCCTCCGACCTGCCCCGCCCCGGGGGGCCTCACCCAGGCGGGACCCGTCACATCCGCCCTCCATCTGCAAAGTAACGTCGCTGAGGTACACAGAGCCCTCCGTGCCCTCAGACGACGGCGCACCTCGCGGTGTTAGCATGGCCACCGAGGCCGGACAGGTGCGGAGACCAGGTGGACCCCTAGACTCCCTGGGAGACGGGATGGTGGGACTCTGGACCACACGCTTCAGAAAGCCGGTCCCCAAAGGGAGCGTCCAGCTTATGCCCACTAGATGGCGCCCTGGCCCGCCGGCCCGTTGGAGGAAATCGGTGGGTGGCAGCAAGAAAGGCAAAAGCATGTTACGGGAGAGGGGAAACATTTAATGACGGTGCGGCCGATAACCGTTTCCATTTTGGGGAAAAAATTATATGGATCCGAACTTGGCTCTAGCTCATCACAGTAACAGTAATTTTATCTCCCCACAAACATCGTCGGAAAAACTCCAAGTTGAGTGATGGCGGTCTAGTTATTTGTAACAACTCTTACATCCAAAATAGACCCAGAGACAAAGAAGCATCCCACAGACCGTCACAGCTCAGAGGGGAGGCAGGGGAGGAGGGGTGAGGGGGTGAGAGATCAACCAAAGAACTCGTACGCGTACAGCATAACCAGCGGACACAGACCATGGGGGGCGGGGCTGGGGGGGGGCAGGGGCAGGCTGGGAGAGGTCAATGGGGGACAGGGGGGCATAGGTAACACTTCCAATAATAAGAATTATTTAAGTTCAGATTAGCAGGCACAGAATAGCTCTGGGATGTCGCGTACAGCATAGGAAACAGCCGATGATATTATGCTAACGAGGCCTGGGGTCAGATGGCACGAGACGTATCGGATGACCCTTTGTGTTACATCAACGTCCACTCACTGGGTTGTGCACCTGAAACTATACTGAACCTCAATTCTAATTGGAAAAATTTTTAAATATTTTTAATATGTTCAAAAATCAGGTGTGTGCATGCACATGCATGTGTGTGGTTAATTGTATGTGTCCCCGGCTGGGCGTGATGCCCAGGTGAGGAAGGCGTGTGGCTGGGGAGGCCTGCACCCACTCTTCAGGCCGCGCGTCTCCACTCAGTTACGCGGCCCCGGTCCTCCTGCTGAGAACACAGGGAGCAGGGAGGGGACCTTCCACTGCTCCCCGACATGGGAGGAAGGGGCCCGCGCCTCTGTCCGCTGCAGTGCCCTCGCTGGGCAGCAGAGGGCGCCGGAGGCTCCCGCTCCCTCCTGGACCCCCGCCAGCCGCCGGACCGCAGGGAACTGGCCGGGGCCAGGGCGAGGTCAGCGGGAGAAAGGGCCTTTGTCCGCCCGGCGCTCCCACTGCCCCGCGCGGCAGGGAGACAGCAGGCCCTGTCCCTCTGCCCGGTGACCAGCGGGACGGGACATCTGCGCACAGGCTCCGGGGAGGGGGTCACTGCCGGCGTCCTTCCCGGGACAGGAAGCAGGAACCGGGGACAAACAGCCGGAGGAAGCACGCACCCCCCGCCGGGCACGCCGCCAGCCGGCCAGGGCCCAGCCTCGGCCTCCGGGTGTTCAGGCGTGTCCGGGTCCGGGCCCTGGGGGAGCCGCTTCCCTGCCGGCTGCCCGAGGACCAGGATGCACTGGCCCGTGAGCCCGCCACTGCTCCCGGGTCCACCAGGCCTTCTTCCCTCCCCCCACACCCCTCCACTCCCCCACCCACCCCACTCCCCCGTGAGCCCGCCCACTGCTCCCTCGACCTGCAGGCCCTCGCTGTGCAGGCGGGGACCTGGCACACAGGACCCACTGACCTGTCCTGCAGGCCCTCTCCCCTCCCCCCCCACCCCCCCCCCCCCGTTATCAGGCCCTCACGTCCCACCCCCGAGCTCAGAGCACAGCGGTGGCCTCCCCATCGGTGGGGGGACCCCGGGACCACATCAACACAGGCCCCGTTTTCAGAGCAAACACTTGTAAATGCAGCAGCTGCTGGGCCGCCCGTCGCTGGAAGAGGAACCTGACCCCTGACCTCACTGTTCCCAGGAAAACCCGTGTCCAGCTCATCAGATGGGTGTCAGGCGCTGTCTCACCCACGGGGAGCGGGGCCCTGCATGGCTCACCCTGCGCTGAGGGTGGGCGGGGGACGGAGAAACTGTTTCCTAGGTTGTACTGAGCCCCAGGATGCCGTCCCTGCTCGGGTTTGGGGCGTCCCGCTGGGCCGGGCAGCGTTTTCCGGGTGCACTGGAGTCGCCCCGTGTGCACAGAGAAGCGGGCCGGGTTGCAGCTCACCAGCAGGTCCAGCGCAGCGCCGAGGCCTTTGTGGGGGCGGTGGGGGGGGGGGGCGGCAGGGGCCCCGGGCCGGGCTGGCCCGCAGCTGCAAGGCCCGGCGGGCAGGGAGAGGCCTCCGTGTCCAGCCGAGGGGTGGGGGGGGGGGGGTGCCCGGGGGCATGGCTGGCCCTGGGAGAGGGGGTGCGGGCGAGGGAAGGGAGCGAGATGGCGTCGTCCTGGGGGGAGGACGGGCCCGCCCGGCTCGGGGGAAGGCGGGACGGCCCCTGCCCGCGTCCTGCCCACGGGCACCGGGTGGCGGCACGTGGCTCCGTGTGAACAGAGGGCTGGCGCTGAGAAGACAGCGGTGGTTGTTGAGTGACTGAGTGACCACAGCAGCCTGACCCCGCCCGGCCGCACAGACAGGGACAGACGGGCACGCTCCCCGGCCCCCGGTCCCCCCAACGGCGAGGACCCCTCGTGAACTGCTTCTCAAGGGTCACCCCTCAGTCTCGCAGCCCGAGTCACGGGGAGACCCAGATCTCGCGAGTGTGGCCTTCCTTCACGGCCAGTGAGCGGCCCCGCCCGTGACAGCCCGCAGCACAGCGGGGCCCCCGCCATCCGCAGGAGGGGAACCGAGGCACCGGCTGCCTGGTCCGCAGGCCTGTGCTCACCGGGCCCCACGAGGGACCGGCCTCCGATTCTGGCTGATGCCTCTGTGTGTGAAGATCTCCTGCCACGAGTGGACGGGGACCCCAACCTCAGGGGTGGACGGGGGACCCCGACTTCAGGGATGGACAGGGGGCCCCGACTTCAGGGGGGACGATCAGCCCTGACCTCAGGGGGAGATGGGGGACCCCCTCGGGGGACAGGGGCCCCGACCTCAGGGGGAGATGGGGGGCCCCCTCAGGGGGGACAGGGGCCCCGACCTCAGGGGGAGATGGGGGGCCCCCTCAGGGAGGACGGGGGACCCGACCTCAGGGGGGACGGGCCCTGGGCCACATCGGGAAGGAGAGCAGTCACCGTTGGTGGTGACGGTGGGGTTTCCTCTCCATCGGGCAGGGGCTGCCCGAGGAGGACGGGGGTCAGCGCCCCCCCCCCGCCCCTGGGAGAGAACCTGGCACCCAGCAGGCACTCGGGTGCTCTGTGGAGTGGGTGCACCAGGGTCACCACGGAGAGGTTTCGGGGCCCTCGGGGGGGGTTGTCTCGCCCCCTCCCGGGTCCCGATGAAACCAGGTCCCCATGGGGGACGCACAGGGCTCGGGGCCACTCACCCCGGGAGGGACTCCGGGAGCCGCCGGGCGCGGGCAGGCTGTGCTGGGCAGGGCGCCTGGGGGGCCTGTGGAGAGAGCTGCTCCCCCTGCGCCCCGCAGCGCCCCCCTCCACTGACCTCAGCGCCCCAGGGGGACACGGGCTCAAAGGGTGGTCCCCAACCCGCCTCGCCCATGGGCTCTGCGGACTCTCACAGTGAGCTCCTCCTTATAAAATAAACTGTCCTCCCAGCCAGCCGGGGAGCCAGGAGGTCAGGGCACAGGCCCGGCTGCAGCTCCGTCCCCAGCGTGGGGCGGGCAGGAGGCAGCCGATCAAGGTTTCTCTCATCACTGAGGTTTCTCTCTCTCTCTCCCTCTTTCTCTAAAAATCAATGCAAACCCGTATTTAAAAAAGAATATTCTCTCAGCAACATCGCCCCAGGAATAAAGATTTCAGAGGAAAAAGATAAAGAGCCCTCACAACGCGAAAGGAACGCTGGGATCCGTGCTCATGTTGCGAGCCAACTGGGGAAGGAAATGTTTGGGTCTACAATGGTGACTCAGCCTTTCACTGGGAGGAGGCTGCGTGGGGACATGCGGGTGTGCTGGGTAGCGTGCTAGGATGGGCACCACCCACAGGCCAAGGGGACGGGGCAGGAGGGAGGGAGGGGGCAGGGGCAGGAGGGAGGGGGCAGGAGGGAGGGGGCAGGAGGGAGGGGGCAGGGGCAGGAGGGAGGGGGCAGGGGCAGGAGGGAGGGGGCAGGGGTAGGAGGCAGTGGGCAGGGGCAGGAGAGAGCTGCAGGGGCAGGAAGGAAAGGGCAGGGGTAGGAGGCAGTGGGCAGGAGGGAGCGGCAGGGGCAGGAGGGAGGAGGCAGGGGCAGGAGGGAGCTGCAGGGGCAGGAGGGAGGGGGCAGGGGCAGGAGGCAGTGGGCAGGGGCAGGAGGGAGCGGCCAGGGGCAGGAGGGAGGGGGCAGGGGTAGGAGGCAGTGGGCAGGGGCAGGAGGGAGCTGCAGGGGCAGGAGGCAGTGGGCAGGGGCAGGAGGGAGGGGGCAGGGGCAGGAGGGAGCTGCAGGGGCAGGAGGGAGGGGGCAGGGCAGGAGGGAGCTGGCAGGGGCAGGAGGCAGCGGGCAGGGGCAGGAGGGAGCTGCAGGGGCCTGGCTCACACCTCTTCGGCCTGCAGAGGCCCCTGACTTAGCAGTTGTCGCTGGAAGGACCCTCAGGGGTCAGCAAAGTCCTCCCTCGCCGACGGGGCCCCAGCCCTGCAGGGGGGCTGCCCAGGTGCCACGTCCCCAGGAGACGCCTCACCCAGGCCTGCGCCGCCCGCACAGACCCAGGAGCCCTGGCATCTTCCAACCATTTATTTCATCTCGCAGACACGGACACACGGGCGTCCCCGCGTGGGCCCGGGGGAACGACGAAGCGATGATAAACACTCGCTGCAGGCTCAGCGTCAGCCGCCCGACGGCGCCCTCACCGTGGGCTCGTCCAAGGAGCGGCGACCCTGCAGGCCGTGTGGTGCAGGCCGTGTGGGGCCCGGACCGCGTGGGAGACTTCAGCCCACGTGAGCGCACCGAGCCTTCCGTGTCCGGTCCCTGGTCCCTTCACAGCGAGTCCCGAAGCCCGGGGGAGGCGCCGGGGCCGGCTGGGCGCTGGGGCTGGCGGGGCCCAGCACGGCCTGGTTGGGTGGAGGGGACGCGGCCCCCCACAGTCAGAGGCAGCCACACACGGGCACTCCCCTGGCTCGGCTCCCACCAGCTCCTCTGAAGAACAGCAGCGAGGAGGAGGGGAGAAGTAGAGCATCCGCTCTTTAACCCCAAACACAGCGTCCTGAGCGCTGGGAAGGGTCTGAGACAAGACAGGACACGACGTAACACTTTCCCTTACATTCAGCCGCTCGGGGTTACCACAGGTCAGGTCCCGAAACCCACCCGCCAGGCAGAAGCCACAGGAGCGCCCGCAGGTCTCTCCCAGGAGGTCGGTGACCCCGCCAGCAGGTTAGCCCCTGCCCGGCTTTCCTGAGTGACGGCGGGTGCAGACACGGAGCAGACGGTGCGCGTTCTCACGTGTTCGTAGCAAAGCGAGTGCAGGTAACACAGGTGTTCACTCAGCCGCAAAGGGTTCCGACAGCGTCCACTCTCCTCACGGCCAAGAAGCGCGAGTGAAGCCGACAAGTTCCAAGCCCAGGGCTGGGCCCGGCCCACGTCCAGGGGCAAAACCAGGAAGAAAACGAAGACGCTTCCGGCCGGTCCCTCGGGTTCCACGTGAACCGTGGCTGACAACACGGTCACTGCTGGTCCACACGCGGCACCATCACGCCCGGTCCCCGGTCGCCCCGGTCGGGGGCGGGGGGGGGGGGCCGGGGTCATGCACGCATGAGCCTCATTGGACGACTGGTCCAGGATGGGGAATGGTTTTACACCAACTGCTGTTCAGAGTAGGGCTGGGTCTGGGCCGAGAACGTCACGGTGCTGGGACACGTCCTTCCTGGGCCATCCGTGCTCCGTGCCCAGCACCCCCCCACCCCCAGCATCTCCAATCCACACGCCAGGCCGGCGCTTTCCTGTCTCGTTGGCGCAAACCTGCGGCCTCACCCCCGGAACTGCCCCCAAAGCAAAATAAACTGGTCCCCGCGGCCTGTGACAGTCACCTTCCTCGGAACGACTCCCCGAGGAACCCTGTGTGGCCGCTATAGGATGCGAACAGCGGCCTGGTCCCCGTCACAGAAAGACGCTCGCACCGTCAGGAGATTCGAGACGGGTGCTGCGCTAGGAAAGGGGGTGTGTGAACAAACGCGATGTGTCCTCTCGCTGGGAGCTCCCGCCGGGGGTTCCCGTCGCCGTGATGAAGGCCAGGCAGCCAGGCCACACGACGCCGTGTCCCTCCTTCCGAAGACGAGAAACCGACTCGCCAGCATCGCCGCCTCGGGTCTGACTGAACTGTCAATCACGCCCTCCCTCTGGCACAAGCTTCCGATGCGATCAAGCCGATCATGTCCAAACACGTTAACTGCTCACTCTCCTAACCACAGACCTTCCAGAGCCCAGCCGTTCCCGCTGCCCACGGACTGACACAGTCGGCCACTGACCCCTCCACGGGGCGAACAGGTGAGCAATGCTGAGCTGGGCAGGAGGGCATCGTCGGAGCAAGTATTTCAACTCCAACTGCAACCGCCAGGCAGCCCTGTCTGTCCGTCTGAGACGTCAGGCGTTGTGTGACCGGGGAGGGAGAGCCGACGGCTCCCAGGCCCCGTGCTCTGCGAAGCCGTGGGGGCCGCGTGAACCATTAGGAAAAACGGGCGTGCACCGGCAGACCTGCCGTGCACAGGCATGTGACGGCCCCTCGTGGCCACGGGCTGGCTGTCACTCTGCCACGTGTTCTGAGGAGGATGTTTCTAAAAACCCACCCGCACCCCAGGATCACACCATCCGCCCCGAGCATCCCGGCCGGGTCCCCAGGGGCCGCGCTCGGCCTCAGCACGGCCAGCGGCCGTGGGTTTCAGCTTCTTCGGGGGGAACAATCCTTCCTTCGAGTCCATCACAAAACAGACGTGGCCCGGCCGGGGTGGCTCAGGGGTTGAGCGTCCACCTAGGAACCAGGAGGGCAGAGTTCGATTCCCCAGGTCAGGGCACAGGCCTGGATTGTGGGCTCGATCCCCGGGGGGGGGGGGGGGGGGTATGTGCAGGAGGCAGCCCATCAATGATTCTCTCTCATCACTGATGCTTCTATCTCGCTCTCTCTCCCCCTTCCTCTGAAACCTATAAAAAATATTTTAAAGAGAGAGAGAGAGAGCTCATAGCCCTCACCGAAGGCTCTTGCCGTAGGGGGAGCCCACCAAAACGCGAGCAGCGGTGGCAGGAACCTGACTTAGTGGGTGAGAAAGGGCTCAAGAGCTTCACTTAGCAGCGGCCACCCTAACCCTCCAGCCCAAACAGGTGTGGCTGCTCTGCGGCTGCGCGGAGAGTTCACCTGGGCCTACCTGACCTTCCAACTCCCCCACGCTGCTCACCAGGAAGCCAAGGAGCCCGTGGGCCCGTCCGTGTCCTGTGCACCGGGTGCCGGGTGCCCGCCCTGAGGCATCCCCTTTTGATCAAACCGCCCCCCCCCCACACCCTGTCTCTCCGGGAGGTGACCTGTCTGCACAGCCTACACCTGGCGCCAAGGGCAAAGCGAAGCGAAGCGAAGGGAAAGGCGATGCGCCATGGGGAGGCGGGCCTTAGCGCAGCAGCGCAGAGTCCTGGAGGCCGAGCTGCCAGCTCGCAACTCCAAAGCCTTAAAGGATGGTGGCAGCGCCCTACCCGCACTCTCTCCCTCCTCCACTCCTGGCGGGCACCTGGGCCCCGGAGGCCCTCCCCGCCCAGGGCTGCCCGGGGGGTGAGGGAGGAGACGCCCAGGGGACCCGGCCCGTCCTACGCAGCGCCCTCCTCGCCTCTGTCCAGCTTCTCCGGCAGGTTGAGCACGAAGGGGAAGAGCGCGCCCCGCACGTCCAGGGGGCCGCTCAGCGCCTCGGCCTCCACGCTGTCCTCCGCGCCCTCGTCCCCGCCGGGCTCGCCGTCCGGCGGGGGCACGAAGCGCCAGGTGCCGGCGCGGCTCACGCAGTAGATGCTGCCGCCCAGCGCGGCGCAGCGGAAGGGCTGCTGGCCCCACCCCGACGGCGCGCCCGGGAGCCGCAGGTGCGCGGCGCGGCAGCTCCACCGCTTGGCCAGGCAGTGGTAGCGCAGCACGCGCGCCCCGCCGGCCTGCGGCTGCCCCTGCCCGGCCGCCGGCGCCTCCCCGCGGGCCCCGCGCAGGTCGAAGCGGTAGATGCAGCCGCCCAGCGCGACCATGTCGGCCGAGCGCTCGCGGCCGCTGCTGCCCGGGCACTCCTGCCACTCGTCGCGCCGCGGGTCGTACTTGAGCAGCCGGTAGAAGAGCGAGCCCCCGGACACGTAGATCTCGCCGTTGCAGATGGCGGCCTCGTGCGCCACGGCGAAGGCGCCGCGGGGCAGCGGGGCCGCGGCGGCCCAGCGGTCGGCGCGCGGGTCGTAGCGCTCCACGCTCAGCAGGCACTCGCCGCCCACGGCGTACAGGTGGCCGTCCAGGGCCAGCAGCTGCAGCTGCGAGCGCGCCTGGCGCAGCGGCCGCACGGCGCTCCAGCGGTCGGTGGCCGGGTTGTAGCAGAAGACCCGGTCCGAGGGCCGCGCGCGGCCGTCGGGGCCCGCGGGCGCCACGCCGCCGGCCACGAAGAGGTAGTTGTAGAGCACGCACAGGCCGCAGCCCCGCGCCGGCGCGCCCTCGGGCAGCCGCGTCAGCTCCCGCCACTCGCGGGCCGCCTCGTGCCAGCAGTAGACGGCGGCGTCCCCGCGGCCCTCCGCGTCCCCCGACGGGCTCTGCGGCCGGCTGCCCGCGCGCTCCCCGGCCGGCCCCAGCGCGGCGGCCAGCAGGCGGGCCCGGCCGGCGCCCAGGCGGCGGCGCAGCAGCAGGTCCCGCTCGGCGCCCGACAGGCGCCCGAACACGGCGGGCTCGCGCAGCACCTCCAGGTAGTGGTCGCTCATGAAGCGGTAGGCGGCGTCGCGCAGCTCCGTCAGCCGCTGCCGCTTGGCCGCGCCCAGCACCTCCAGGCAGTTGGCGAGGCTCAGCTGCGGCGCCACGGCCTCGGTGGCGCGCTGCGCGGCGCAGGGCAGCTGCAGGCGGCGCGCGCCCGCCACCACCTCGGCCACGTTGTCGGGCCGCACGCCCGCCATGCGCCCGCTGTACGCGTAGGCCAGCAGCAGCCGCAGCGCCGCCCAGCCCACGCCGCTCACCCGCAGCACGTCGCGGGACGCGCGCGCGCGGAAGTAGTCGCTGCGCGCCGCCAGCACCGCCTTGTGCGCCCGCAGCCGGCGGCCGGACACCTCGATGACCAGGTCCGGCTCCCCGTGCGCGGTCCCGACGCCGGGGGGCACGGGCGCGGGGTCCCCGGCCTCCTCCGGGGATGCGGGCTCTGCCCAGGAAGCGGGCTCCTCCGGGGACGCGGCCTCCTCCGGGGACCAGGGCTCCTCCTGGGACGAGGGCTCCTCCGGCGACGCTGCGCCGCCGCCGACCTCCCACTGCCGCTCCACCACCCGCTGGCCGCTGCGGCACGGGGGCGGGGAGGCCGCTGCGCCCTCGGCGGCGGAAGCGCGGGACTGCAGCGGGGACTCGTCCCCGGAGCTGAAGCACAGGGAGGCGCCCAGGCTGCAGGGGGACTGCGCCGGGGACGGGGACGGGGACGCGGCGCCCTCCCCCCAGGCCGCGTCCGGCGGCTGCAGGCTGCCCTCTCCCGGAGCCTCGGGCGCGCTGCCGCCTCCCCCAGTCTGGCCGCGCGCTCCCTGCGTCCCGGGGCCCCTGGGATCCGGCCCTTGGCCCGGGTCATCCCCAGGGTAGAGGACACGGGGGGCCACCGGGTTCTCCATGGCAGCGCCCCTCCCCTCAGGAGCCCACCATGACCTTGGGCGGCTCAAGGTCGAGGGTTCCCCTGGGGCTCCCGGCCTCTCCTGGCGCGCGCTCAGGTCCCACGCCCGCGCCCACACTCTGGTGGTTGCTCCCGGAGGTTCTCCGGCCCCCGCCCCACCCTCCCCTCCTTCAAAGAGGGCGTGTCAGCCCCGTGCACCCGCTAAGCGGAGGTCTCTGCGGCTCAGCCCGGGCCGGTGGTGATGCCTCGGTGAGAGCCCAGGACGGTCCGGGCCGGCACCCCTGGGGCCCCCTCTGCAGAGCTGGGCTGTCAGGGGCACGTGACGAACCCGGGCGGGCCCCCGCCTCCGGTGTCCGGCGTCATTGCTTTACACTCCATCACCCCGAGGCCCCGGGGGTCGGAGACGGGGTGTCCTCTCAGAACGCGGCCTCTAACTCCGTCTTGTGTAAACAGGCCCCCGGGAGCTTCCTCTTCCTGGGGCTGCCATTTGTCATTGGGGGTCACGAAACATCAGCCCGGGAGCGTCGGCCTTGCGTCCGGCCCAGCAGCTCCGGTGACCGGCCTGTTCCGCCGCCCGGAGGCCAGCCCGCCCCTCACTGGCCAGGTGCGCGCTGGAGAAGCAGAAAGGGCTGCAGCTCACTCATCGGGCGGCGGGGCCTGCGCTTCCCTCGGACCCTCCGCATCCTGTCCGGCTCCTGTGGGGGGAGAGGAGGTGTTTGTGTCAGAGGGGTCGCCACACTCCCCGCATCACAGCTCAGGTGGCAGCTGTGCATTCCGGGGAGGGGAGGGACCCTGCCTTCCTCCTGCGGTCAGTGCTGACCGCGCAGAGTAACAGGGGTTTTAAAAATGCCCTCGCCCCCCCCCCCCCCCCATGTGGGGCCGTGAAGGGGAACTCGGTGCAGGAAGTGGGACCTGCAGCATGTGGGGGGCAGAGCGCTGAGCTGTCCGTCCCTTCTGTCCCCCTGACTGGGCTCCAGGGAAAGCGCCCACCTCGGGGGAGCTCGGCTGACCTTCCTCAGTTGTTCTGCTTTTCTGTTTCTCCTCACCTGGGCTGTTTCCCCGTTGATTTTTAGAGAAAAGTGGGAGAGAGGGGAAGACAGGAACATCGATGTCAGAGAAACGCATTAATGGGTTGCCTCCTGCACGCGCCCCAACCAGGGCCCGGGCGGGCAAGGAGCCTGCAACCCAGGTATGTGCCCTTGACCAGAATCGAACCCAGGACCCTTCTGAGTGTGTGCGGGGGGAGGGGGGTCTCTAACCACTGACCAACACTGGCCAGGGCACCTTATTCCATTTGTTGCGGGTGGCACTTCCTGCAGTCTCCCCAGGCCCTTACCTCACACGCAGCCCCAGCAGATGGGGCGCGGGGCGGGCACCTCCCTGCAGAGCCTCAGGCCCCTCCGAGCCTGCTGCGTGGCTCCCTCTCGGAATTGTGTGTCTGGGAACCTCAGGGAAGCTTCTCTCCCCAAAGCCCCGCAGCGAGAGGGAAGCAAAGGAAACCAGCCCGCTTCAAACCAATAACCCCCACGCCCTGAAGGCCCGCGGCAGAGGCCAGACGCTGCGGGCGAGTTACAAACACGCCAAGAAAAGGCCTTTCCCCAGCGGCACAGCCTTCCTGGGGCTCCGGAGCCGGGAGGGGGCGCAGCGGCCTGGGACGCAGGGTGCTCTGGCTTCCCAAGGAGGAGAGGGGCAAGAGGCAGCCCCACCCGGCTGGGGGGGGGGGGAGTCTCCCTGGATGCCTGTGCCTCAGGGGAGACAGCAGGACACTAGCCACCTTCCCCAGCATCTCCTGGTTCTCTGCTCAGCGTTCTGGGCCCTGGTGCTGAATGCCCAGGGCTGAGCGTGTGTGTGTGTGTGTGTGTGTGTGTGTGTGTGTGTCTGTCCTGCTCTTCCTGCTCCTGTTACTCACACACTCTCCGATTATTCTTAGAAATAAGTGTCTCCGAGCTGGGAAGGCGACATTCAATGCTCGCTCTCTCTCTCTCTCTCTCTCTCTCTCTCTCTCTCTCTCTCTCTCCCCCTCTCTCTCTCGCCCAGACTTCTTCAACAATAACCCGCTGGCGTAGCTGCGAGGTGGGAGGCACCGTCTGAGGTCACGGGAGCCGTGAGAAATGCTGAGCGTAACCGGAGCCCTGCCGCCCAGGTCGTGGGACGCTGAGCTCAGGGGACAGGCTGCTGTTTGCTCAGCTGTGCGGCCGCCAGGATGCTATCGCTCCCCCTTCTCGGGGGCCGTGGGCACCTGCCGGGGGAGAACACCGGCCCGCAGGGACCGAGGGATGACACACGGAACCGGCCAAGGTCGGAGCGGAGTTCCTGGCCTGGCCCCAGGCCTCGGCTGTCGTCAGGGGACCGGGCAGGGAAACGGAGTAAACTGGCTGTCTCCCCAAACGCACGCGAACCGGGATGAAGGCGGAGGCCAGCTCTCACTCCGCTCACCCTTTGCACATTTCTGTGCAAAACAGAGGGCCGTGGCCTCAGCCGACGGTGCTCCTTTCTTTACACTCTGGCCTGGAAGAGGGTCCCAGGCCGTCCCGGGGGGTCTTCCCGTCTTCCCAGCGCAAACTCAAGGCAGGGAGCGGGCACCCGTCAAGCGGGGAGCCTGTTTCCGGCCAGGGGCCCTGTGGACACGTCTCTCTCTCGGCCGGACTACACGACCCACTTAAAACCAGCTGCTCCACCCGGTCAGACACTCCATCAGCTCACCCCGAAGCCTCGGCGGGGCCCGGACAAATGATTGCCAGGGCCTGTGCGGCCCGGGGGCCGGATGTTCCCCACACCTGCGTACAGGCCTGTTCGGAGCTGTTTAAAGGCCCCGCCACGTGTGTAAGGCCTGAGAGGAGCGGGCGAGGACACACGGGGCGGGGGGAGGGGCAAGAGCAGGCTTACAGTTGTGCGCGTGGAAATAATACAAGAACACGGCAAGGACACATGCTTCACGTGCTCACTATGCACCCACTGTGCCTGCCCTCAGGCAGGGGCTCTGGCTCGTGATGAACGGACCTGAGGCCGCCCGTCACCCCGCCCGTCTCCCCTCTGTCCCGCCCCCATGCAGGTCCCTGCGTGGTCCCAACCGGGAGCCCCCTCCCACCCGCCCACGACACTCTCCCGCTGGTACCCTGGGCCTGCAGGCAGCCGGCGGGTGCCGGGCACACGGACGACGTCAGGGATGCTGTGACGGCCGGTGGCAGCCATGCCCAGGCCGCCACCCTCCGCCCCCGGGCAGCCGCCTGGAAGGGGGTCCCCCACCCCCTCAGAGCAGGCGGTCCCATTCCCAGGACACGTGGCCCCACGCGGCAGAGCCGGGTCCTGTCCAAATGGTGCTGGAGAAACTCCACGGTGGCCGCTCCGTCTCCCAGCCCCCACTCCTGCCCCGGAGGACCCACTACCCCATGTCCCCCGACAGCTGTCGGGAGGAGCCAGCCCACGGGCACCCCCTGTCCGCTGAGCCATGCGCCCCTCGGCCGAGGCGGGGTTCCAAAGGGACTCCTCAATCCTGGTCTGGCTCTGGGCCCCATGGGCGGGAGCCGTCCCAGTGACAGGAAGTGACCTCCGTCAGGGCCAGGTGGTATGGCTTAAGCATCGGCCCACGAACCAGGGGGTCCTGGTTCAATTCCCGGTCAGGGCACAGGCCCGGGTTGTGGGCTCGATCCCCAGTGGGGGGCGTGCAGAGGCAGCCGATCCATGATTCTCTCTCATCACTGATGTCTCTCTCTCCCTCTCTTCCTTCCTCTCCCTGAAATCAATAAAAACATATTTAAAAACATAACCCCCACTGGCTGAGGGGTCCTGCCGGGAGGGATGGGGCCCCCGGAGCAGCCCCCCAGGTCTGTCACCACCGCTGATGACAGAAGGAGCCGCCGGGGGAAGGGCTGTGTTGGGGGGAGGGGGGGCATTAGCAGGGTCCTTCTCCCTTGTCCTCAGGACGCATTTTAGGGGGAACAGGTTTGAGTTCAATCTAATGCAGGGAGCGTCTCCCCCTGACGAATATCCGTTTCTTCTCGGCCTTATAAATACCGAGACAGAACGCTTTTTACCGTTTCCCCTTGTTTCACTGTTCATGTGAAGCTTAAAAGGTAAGACTGTGGATCGTCCTAACGTGGACATTATTTATGTGTTTAATGAGGACATTCCTTCACTGAGAAGTAACCACGCTCCCCTGTACTGTCACACGTTGCTACAAGTATCCCCCACGCCAGTCACTCGCTGCCTTTAAAAGGTGCTTGTCCGAGGGCGCAGGAAGCTCACGCAAACCTCGCCGCGGGCGTCGCTTCCCAGGAATTCCTTCTCAGTGGTGCCCAGTCACACCCTCGTGGTTTTGTTTTGTTTTAATATGTTTTTATGTTTTTAGAGAGGAAGGGAGGGGGGAGAGAGAGACAGACATGGATGTGAAAGGGAAACATCCCTGTGAGAATCATCGATCGGCTGCCTCCTGCACCCCCTCCCCCTGCCCCACTGGGGATCAAGCCCACAACCCGGCATGTGCCCTGACCTGGAATCACACCAGTGTACGTTCTTTTTTCTAAATCCTCGCCCAAGGATATTTTCCCATCGGTTTTCGGAGAGTGGGAGAGGGAAAGACAGAGAAATACCGACGTGAGAGAAACACACCGATTGGTTGCCTCCTGCACGAGCCCGCCCCAACCAGAGCCCGGGCCAGGGAGGAGCCCGTCACCCAGGCACGTGCCCTCAACCAGAACAGAACCCAGGACCCTCCGGTCCGCAGGCCGGCACTCCATCCGCTGGGCCACACCGGCAGGGCCGGGCCAGGATACTTCTGGTGCCCGGAACCCTGCTCATCCCACAGGCAACCCCAGCCGGGACCCTCATGTTCTCACGTGCGTCTCCGGCCGCACCTGCGGGGCCGCACCTGTGCCCTCCCCTGCCCGCCGCCCAGGGCACCAGAAAAGGCGGGTCACCAGGCAGGGCCTCTGAGGGTGAGGTTAGTAAGGCCTTAAACCCCCGGAGGAGCAGCGTCCTAGAACCTGTGGGACCGGGATTTCTGGCTGATCACAGGACCTGCTGGGGCTGCCCGCACAGCCGTGGTGTCATTGTCTTCGGGCCCATTTAAAACGAGCAGGCAGTCGTGGGCCGGGGGGGGGGGGGGTGTAAGGGAGGGGGGAGCAGCGGGCAGCTGACTGAGCACCCCCAGGACACCCGGGGCCCCCCCTCCGGATTCACATTCCTCAGGGACAAGAGTTTCAGGCGCAGCAGCCCGAGGGGAGTGGACAGCACAGGCCAAAGCCGCCCCCAAAGCGTCCGCACCCAAGTCTTCCTCAGACCGCGTCCCGCTGACTCTGCGCCCGGCTCGGCTCAGCAGCGGGTGCCGTGTGGGGCTCGGGGTGCAAAGCCGGGGTCTGCAGGGCGCCCCCGTGCTTCCAGCGGGACGGAGCTGAGGGAAGAGGAGCTCACGGAGGCGCCCGGCCTGGGCTGAGCGTGAGCCGCGGACGCAGTTCCCGGTCGGGCAGCTCGATCCCCGCCCCATCGGTCCGTGCGGGAGGCAACCCATCCGTGTCTCTCACATCGATGCTTCCCTCTCTCTCTCTCCTCCCCTTTCCCCCTCTTCCTCTCTCAGAAAATCGATGGAAAATATCCTGGGCTGAGGATTAAAAATGAACCATCAGAAAGGGGGGGGGGGGCTCGGAGTGGGAGGGGGCAGGCGCCTGGTGGGAGCAGGTTGCTGGGTGTAAGAGACTGGGGGTGTCCGGGACAGGTCGGGGGGCCCTGGCGAGCCGTCCGGCAGCCCCCAGCCTGTGGTTTGTAGCTCTTTCTAGGGAGAAGGTTCCAGAAAGGCTAGCGTGGCCGCCCCTGACCCCCCGGGGAAGGAGCACCATGCTCCAGTCCCACCACGCTGACCCAGCCTCCGAGGCGCCGTGTGTATCAGCACCAACAGGCGTGACGTGGGCCTGACCGGGGGTCGCTCATCACGCCAGCCGCCCGCCGAGAACCCAGCCGGGACTGTTGTGTCGGACCAGAGCTGACCGGGGCCCCGAGTCCACACGTGGGGGTGACTCCCAGCAGGGGGCGCGCACAGGCTGTGTGGGCAGGCCCCCCCCCCAGCCGCCCCGCCAGCCGCCACTCGAAAACGGGCGCAACACCTCCACCCTCACTCTCGGACCCACGACCGACCGACCACGGGGGCACAGGGCTGGGCGGGCGGCAGACAGGGAGCCCTGGCAGCTGCCGGAGATGCGGCCTCAGGACCCAGGTCAGTGAGGCGGGAGGATGGGGGGGTCAGAGGGGGGCCCTCTGTGGAAACAGCCGGACAGCGGAGAAAACGAGGGCCGGGGAGGGGGGGGTCTGCCGGACCCGTGTGGCCCGGCTCGTTCTGGAAACGCCCGTGTCCTTCTGCGCGGAGAGCTGGCTCGGCTACACGCAGGCGGCTTCCGTCTCGGCGCCAAAGTGACCGCCAGGCTAACAGGGAGCAGACCCGCTCCAGGCTGGAGGTTGAGGGGGATGCTGACCGCCAGCCGCTGCATCCCAGGCCCACGGTCTCGGGCTGAGCAGGCCAGGCCGCCCCCTCCTCGTGCGTTCGTGCTGAGAGGCTGTGGGAGCCCAGCTCAACCCGCCCCCTCCCCACACGGGGAGCTGGGACCCGCGAGGTGAGCGGCGGCCCAGGGTCCCCGGCCACTGAGACCAGCCCTGCCCGCCGCCCCAGCGCCATTCCCAAGAGGAGTCTGAGCCCCACCGCTTCCAACGCCTTCTTCAGCCCGTGAGCGGGAGACGCCGCGCGGCCCACGTGGCGGCGGCCGGGGCTCCGTGGGCGGCCGAGAGACTGCCCGCAGCCTGGCACCCGCTCTGGCCGGGCCCTCGGGGACGGGGCGGAAGGGCAGCCCAGGACAGGCAGGGGCTGCCGCGTCCCTGCACCTCCCAACCCCAGTGCACTGGGGTCCGGCTTCCACACAGGGTTTGGGGGACGCAGGCCTGCAGGCTGGGCGGGTGCACTGCTGAACAACTGCCCACCAGACAGAGGCTCTGGCCACCACCTCAGGGCTGTGCGCCGTCTCCCATGACAACGGGGAGCCGCGGCGGCCGCCATGACGGGACTGGTGTCTGTGAAGGCCCCTCTGACGACGTACGAGGACCTGATCGAGGGACCGGACTGATGGCAGAGCCCCCACGGAGACTTGGGCAGCGGCAAAAGCAGCGATGACGTGGCGTGGACAAAGGTGGCAGGTCCGGGACCACACACTCAGCAGTCCCCCACGACTCTAAGACCTTCTGATGAAATAGTAACAGCAGCGTCGAAACACTGCATCTACCCCAGCCTGGGAGATGCTGTCCCTTTAAGACTCGGGCGATCTCCGTTCTGTAAAATTAATCCATGTCCCGCATCCTCCATCAAGCCCTACAGCACAGCGCTCCACTGACCTCCATACGAGAAACACCGGTCCATCAGGAGGAAGAGTTAGGGCGAGGGGTGCTGCCTGGCCGCCCCTCAGGGCTCCTGTGCGCCCGGTCCTCACCACAGGGCCTTTGCACTGCTCTCCCTTCTCATCCTCACCCTCAGACCTCAGCTCCAGGTGCCCCTGCCCGGGGCTCTCAGCCCTTGTCTCGGCTCATTGCACGTGAATTAGCTTGACTCTGTGTTAATGCCCCTCGCCTTAATTAGAATCCCAGCTGCAAGGGGTGGGCACCGGGTCTGCTCACTGGCCACTGGACCCCAGCACGCGGGCCTGCGCCTGCCCATGGTGGGCACTCAATAAATACTTGTGACAGGAGGTTAATGTTTCACCCGCACACGGAGCGGGGCTTCGGGTCCCAGGCCCCCCCACTAGCAGGAGCTGGGGCGTTGTAAATGGTTAAGCTCCTCAAAGTTTCGATTTTATTCCAGACGCGACTGCTCGTTGCTAATGATTTCGCAAACAGGGGCTGGGCACCAAGACTATGACTTCAGCACAATCACAGTCATTTCACTAGAAAAGCCCGAATCACGGCCGCGGTGGAGACAGGGGTCCCTGAACTCCAGAGCGGCAGCTGCCAGCCACCCCGAGTCACTGGGGGCGGGGGGGGGGGGGGGGGACTGGGCCGGCTCCTGATCCGAAGCCCACCCCGGCCACAGCCAGGAGCCTCAGGGGCCGTGGGCTCCGCAGCCTCCCAGCTGCCTGTGCCGCCAGCTTCCCACACAGCGATTATCACCCAGCAACGGATGCCAGATGCCGCTGGCATTCAGCACACAGCGGGCCCCGCCAGCCGGAGGCGGTCGCCGCGGGCAGCCTCTCGGGTGGGCGGAGGGACAGAGGCGCCAATCACAGCAGGCCCGCTTTCCTGTGGACGAGGCTGCTTCTCACACCCAAAGGAGGGGACCAGGCCAGCGGCCCTGGGGACGGGTTACAACGGGAGCGATGGCCTTGCCCCTCACCCCGGCCCTCACCTGCTCCCCACACAGGCAGAGTGCTGTGCGTGGGGGCAGGACTCCCACCGTGTGACCGGAACCAGAGCCACCACAGTCCCCCCAGGACCGCCTCCAGCTCAACTCTCCCGGCAGACAGCCGCTCGCTCTGTCCCCTGCAGCCACGCCTGCCCTCTGTGTCTCTGCACCAGCGTTCCTCCCGGGCCTCCCAGCAACGGCCTGCGCTGCCCAGTGGGAGCTCAAAGCCTCTCTGTCCCATTCAGGTCTCTGCTTGGTTACGAGCTGAATGCCAAGGGCCATGCCGGGCAGACCTGGGCCGGCCCTGGCGCGAATCCGAGGGCGTCCGGGGCTCCGTCGTGGAGACGGGGGTTCTAGTCAGGAAACCACCACTTGGGAGACCAGGCCCAGGGCGCCTGGCCCCCATCCGGCTTCCTAAACGCCCCAATCTCCAGCGAGTGGCTGCTGCTGGGGGGGGGGGGGAATGGAGGAGCTGAGGGTCACCCGCCTGCAGTGGCTGCTGCTGGGGGGGGGGGGAGTGGAGGAGCTGAGGGTCACCCGCCTGCAGTGGGTGCTGCTGCGGGGGGGAGGAGTGGAGGAGCTGAGGGTCACCCGCCTGCAGTGGGTGCTGCTGGGGGGGGGAGAGGAGTGGAGGAGCTGAGGGTCACCCGCCTGCAGTGGGTGAGAGACGCAGGCCCCTCATGGCCTCGGCTTGTCCTTTCCCTCAGAGCGGACCCGGGGGGAGGCGCTCACGGGGAGGAGGCTGTGTGGGACCTGAGAGGTGGTGAACTTTTAAAATTGGTTTTAGAGGGGGAGGGGGGGAGGGAGGAGGGAAGAGGGGAGAGGGGGGAGGGGGAGGGGAGGGATGTGTGGTTCCACTTGGTCATGCATTCATTCATTGGTTGACTCTGTACAAGTGCCCGGACCGGGGATCAAACCCACAGCCTTG
The DNA here is from genome assembly GCF_027574615.1 of Eptesicus fuscus. NCBI lineage: Eukaryota > Metazoa > Chordata > Mammalia > Chiroptera > Vespertilionidae > Eptesicus > Eptesicus fuscus. The sequence continues at coordinate 102,807,584 of NC_072480.1, read as the reverse complement.
GCCCCGGCTGGACTCTGCTCTAACCACTGAGCCTCCGGCTGGGGCCAGTTTCAAACCCTCCCCGTTTACCGTCCCAGGGGCTGGGGGCGGTGAGGGGGGGTGGGGGGTGAGCCCCGCCCACACCTGCTCAGGAGGCCGGCGCCCAGCACTGGGGGCGGGGCGGGGAGCGGGGGGCGGGGGTAAACTCACTGCAGAGCCCGCGGGGTGCAGCTGGGACCACGGGGAGGGGTGAGAGGCACCTCCGGCCTGGGCCCCACGCGGGCTCCCTTCCCCACCCCGTCCCCTCCGCACGGGCCGCGCGGTCAGGGGGGCAAAGGGTCCGCGAAAACAAAGCGTCCAGTTTTCGGGGGGCCCAGAACCCGGGGGGCGGGGGACGCAGGAGGAGCGGGGACCGGAGGTTCCGGGGCGAGAGCCACCCCGGGGCCCGCGGGCGCGGAGCCTGGCTCCCTCCAGCTCCAGCTCGCTCCTCCCGCCCCCGGGTCCCAGCCGGGGGACCTCTCACCCCGCTCCCCGGGTCCCAACCGGGGGACCTCTCCCCCCGCTCCCCGGGTCCCAGCCGGGGGACCTCTCACCCCCGCCCCCGGGTCCCAGCCGGGGGACCTCTCCCCCCGCTCCCCGGGTCCCAGCCGGGGGACCTCTCACCCCGCTCCCCGGGTCCCAGCCGGGGGACCTCTCACCCCGGGTCCCAGCCGGGGGACCTCTCACCCCGCTCCCCGGGTCCCAGCCGGGGGACCTCTCACCCCCGCCCCCGGGGTCCCAGCCGGGGGACCTCTCACCCCCGCTCCCCGGGCCCCCCAGGAACGCCGCCCGGCAGCGGGGAGCGAGCGGCTCAGCCCGACCCGCCAGCCAAGAGCGAGGCTGGGCGCCCGGCCGCCTCCCCGGGGCGCGCGGCGGGGGCGGCTCCGAGCGGGGGCCGCGCAATCGGTGGCGGGACCCGCTGTGTCCTCCGAGCCTGAGCCTTCCCGCTTCCAACGCCCGGGGGCCGGCGGACCCTTCCTGCAGGAGCGCACTGGGGTGGGGTCCCCGCGGGGGGCCCTCTCCACGCAGACGTCCGGGACGGAGCCGCCCACCCCTCACCGCCCCCCACGCGAGGCTGCCACCCCGCCGCCCCCGCACCTCCTCCCGCCCCTGCTCCCCGCCTTGCGCGTCCGGGGCGTCCGGCCGAGGCCTTGTCCCCGTCCCCACCCGCCACCCCTACCTCGCCGCTCGGCGCCGCGCCCTCTGCCCGGCGCTCACCGAGCCGGGACGGCCCCGCGGGGTCTCCGACGCGCGGTGCGCGGTGCGCGTGCGCAGGGCCTCCTCCCGGCACCTGTGCGAGTGCCCGCCGCCCGCACCCGGGAGCGCCCCGCGCCCAGCACCGCCCGCGCCCCACCGCCCACCTCCCGCCCTGGAGGCGACCGCCCGGCCCCGCACTCACCCGCGACCGAGGAGGCCCAGCCGCTGGGAGGAGCGCGGGGCTGCGCGGGAGTGGGGGCGGGGGCGGCTCCGTGTGGAGCGCGCCGGCGCGGGCGGGGGGCGGGCCGGGGGCGGGGGGCGGGCCGGGGAGGGGTGGCCGCGCTCTGAGCCTCCTGGGCGCCGGCTCCCGCGGGAAGGGGGCTCCAGGCAGGAGCGCGCGCACGGGAGGCGCGTCCCCTGCGCCCAGGACCCTCTCCCCTGGGGAATGGCGCGTATGAACCCCCACGCGGAGGAGCGGAAGGCCTTGCCCACGGCCTCTCTCTTCCAAGTCCACCCACCTCCCCTAGGAACCCCGAAACTGTGGGATTCCGTGTTCCTACCATTTCGTCTAACTGGCAGGGAAGAGGCGTTGTGGACAAATTCGTGGTTCAGAGCCTCTTCCCAGGGCCCCTCTGGGTTGCGGGTTGGATCTCTGGCCCGCAGGGCGCATGCCAGGGTCGCAGCCTCCCTCCCCAGGAGGGGCCTGCAGGAGGCAGCTGATCACCGTTCTCTCTCATCATTGATGCTTCTCTCCCTCCTCCTCCCTTCCTCTCTGAAATCAATAAAAATGTATTCAAAAGTAAATAAAGTCATTTCCACAGCCAGGCTTCTCCCCTCCCTCCCCCCATGTTTTTGAAGAGCAACCTTGGGGGGACCCACAGCCTCAGGCTCCCTCCCGCCCCCTCACCTGCCTCTGCAGGGAAGCCCCAGGCCACGGGGCTGTCCCCCTCCTGGTGCTGGCCGGCCTGGCCTGACCTCTGTACCTCTCTGCGTGCCTCCGGCGATCGGGGGATCGGGCACATTTAACTCTTCCTCCCCCTGGGTTACCATGCTTGGCACACACTAGGCTCTCAGTAACTGCTATGGTCAGAAAGAACACACTAAGCGGGTTAACTTAAACCCCTGCACCAACCGAGCCGTCAGTCCGGCATGTGGGGACCCCGCCTGCCGTTAGACTGCGGGCGTTTCCCTGTTGAAGTGCGCTGTGCCCGGCACCGTCAGCGGAAACGCAGAGGGGCGTTCCATGGCTTCATTAGCCCCGGGGCCTACAGCGGCCTCTGGAGCCCCCCAAACAGAACGGGGGATCACGTGAAGGAGGAGGAGGGCCCACCCTAAAGGTCAGATAACCCGCTTCACGAGCATTTCAGCAGAAACGACACGTCACTATGTCGAGTCTCCGCCTGCAGACGGCAGACTTGAAGACGTGCACAAATGTATCGCCGAGCAACCTGTTCCGGCCACGAAACCGCTCCCGGGCTGTCCTGGGTGGGATGTGTGCGCCCCAAACACCACAGTCCAGTGCCGGGTTCTGGGCCCGCGAACCCGGGCTGCGGGGAGGAGTGGGGAGAGCCGCGTTGGGACTCCACAGGGCGGGTGTCAAACCCCAGGATCACCATGTGCAAGTCTGTGACTTGAGGACAGTTATCCTCTCTGTGCCCCACCATTCTCTTCTGAAAATGGGGGGGGGGGGGGGAACCTCCCGTGGGGACCGAGGTGGTGCGTGCACTGCACGTACAGCGTGGGGGCCCCACCCGAGAGCAGGACTCCCCGACTCAGGTCTGACCCCGTCACTGCCCCTCGGGGGACGTACCTCCGCAGGCAGATTCCACGGCCCGCCCAGCGCCCAGGCGCCCCAGGGGAGGCGGCTGTCGGCCCCAGGCCGGTTTTGGGCCTGCAGGGACAGACACGAAGCAGTGTGTCCTGATGCCAAAGCCCAGATGCCTCCCCGAAGCCTTCAATGGCCCACGGAGTTCCCGGCCCCTCCCCCCCCTCCCCCACCCCACGCCACCCGCCTTCCAAAAAGCAGCGGGTGAATCCCAGTAGCTGTCGGGAGTGGACGCTGAGCCTCCCGGCATGAAACATGCATGACAACGTCTGTGCGCTGCGTGGACACGAGAGCCGCCGTTGCCTTTAAAGCTGTCCCTGTCTGAGGAAGGAGAGCTGCCTTCCCCCGGCTCACTCCTGCGTGGAGGAACGGGGGTGCACTTGCCTCTTCTGCGAGCTGCTCCCAATACCCTGAGGGTCTCCCCTCACCCGGAGCTGTCCCAAATGCCCTGCAGGCCGGGGGCTGCGAGCCTCATGCAGGGACAGCCTGCGCCCCCCGCCGCGCTCCGGGACGTGGCTGGCCCTGTGTGCCCGTGGGTCCCTGCCAAGTCCCCGGGGCCGCCCTGGGCGCGGACCAGGCCCCGGGGTCCTATCTGAAGATGCGAAAGGGACCTCCTGCAGCCGGAGCCCCGCCCCGCGCTGCGATGCGGCACGGGTGCTCAGTGGTTTCGGACTCGGTGGACCGCGTGGCGCCTCCCGTGGTCCCTTCTCGCATCCCCCGTGGGCGCCTGGTGCTGAGCACTGGCCTTCGTGGCCCGAAGCTACCGGGAGCCAACACCTGCTTGTCAATGGGGCAAACTCACAACCACCACGTGGCCGTTAGGGTTATGAGTGTTGGTTCTAACAAACCTTCTTTGAAAAGGAATAAAAACGAGCACGTGATGGTTTTTAAACTATTTCCATCGCCGGTTCTCAATAGCAAACCCTCAGCCGTGTGAACACAGAAGGGCCTTTTTCACAGAGCCGCTCCAGTTCCAGGTCCTGTGAGTGTGGACGTGTACCCCGACCACAGGGTGAGCCCTGGTGGAGACGGGTCTGCATCACGCGGAGTCGGCAGGGGCCCTGGTTCTGTGGGGCCGTGTCCTCCTAAGAGGAGGAGAGTCAGGCACAGACACGCACAGGATGAGCCACGTGATGACGGAGCCGGGCCACGGACGGGGCCACAAGCCAAGGATAGCGAGGAGCCAGCCAACAGCAGAGCCGGAGTCTCTGCCCACACCCTGACCTCTGACCCACGGCCTCCAACTGTGAGAGGGGATGTCCTGCTGTCTGAATCGCCCCGTGGCCTCAGTCATGGCCGCCCCTCCCCCATGGCCTCGGTCACGGCCGCTCCAGCAAATCCCTGTGAATCTTTTCCGCGTGAGTGGTCCTTCCCAAACCACCTGCCGTGATCAGTGAACTGTTTTCTTATTTTCAGTCCATGAAAGCGACTTGCTGGCCAAATGAAAAGCTTAAACAAACAGAAGACACAGCCCTGGCCGTGGCGTTACGTTTCACAGCCTTACACTCCCTCCGTGGTCTCAGGGCAGGCCTGGCCAGGTGGCAGGGCCTCAGGGAGCTGGCTCCACGGACGCCCGTCCCACCAGGACACACAGCAGCTGCTCATCCTTGAGAAATCCCTGTGGCATGGCCACGCAGGGACACGGCCATGCAGGGACATGGCCACACAGGGACATGGCCACACAGGGACATGGCCACACAGGGACACGGCCACGCAGGGACACGGCACACGGTGGTGCTGTTGGAACACCCACCCTCGGTCTTTCCAGTGTGTCACTGTGGAGTTAGGGATGCACTTCAGAAAAATTAGGGGTTTTGTGGGGGGAAATGTTTGTGAACGGGCTGAGCTGCGTCTGGCCTGCTGGCTGCCTCCACGTTCTCCCCGACAAGGTGGCTCGCTCTCTGGCTCGACGCCGACATCACCCCTGGGTGGACGCTCCGTCGGGGTGGCCCAGCCTCGGGGACCCTGCTCCTGACCCTGTACCCCTGTTCTCCGGGGCAGACATCCCCCTCGGCTCAGGACCCAGGGGCCCCCGGCCGCCCCGATAGTCCAGGACCCTCGTCTCAGCTCAAGCCCCTTAGTTTGGGGCCACGTGCAGACCACTTCCGGTCCGCGGGCCGCCGCTGTCCCGGAGCCCCAGCCAGGCCGCCGTTTCCACAGTCAGTCCGCCTGTTGGTCCCTGGAATCCGAGAACCACGCGCGCAGGTGTTCTGGGGCCTCGCACTTTGCATGACCCCAGGACGCCCGGGAGGAACAGGGACCCCTGGCTCCACCCGGCAGGGCCAGCAGCTGGATCTCCCGGGGTGGAGGGGAGGAGGGGGCCCCGATGACAAGGAGCGGGGTTCCTGCCTCGGCTGACACCTGGGGCTGCCCTGTGCGCTCCGGGCACCTGCCAGCATCCCCGGCCACCCTCCATGCTCCTGGACTCACCGGCAGCGACACCGGCCATGTCCCCGGCATCGGAAGTGTCCCCTCCATCCCCGGCCACCCTCCATGCTCCTGGACTCACCGGCAGCGACACCGGCCATGTCCCCGGCATCAGAAGTGTCCCCTCCATCCCCGGCCACCCTCCAGGCTCCTGGACTCACCGGCAGCGACACCGGCCATGTCCCCGGCATCGGAAGTGTTCCCTCCCGGAGTGACAACTGCCCGGGTGACAACCACCGCTAGACAGAGCAGGATCCCATACGTCAGCACCAAAACCCCAAACAAGAAATGAAAGAGCAGTGACTGGGGTGCGTCCTCATTGCTTACCTGACCGCCCCGCGCAGTGTGTCCGCGGCCTCACTCCTCGCCCAGGTCCCCTCACGGCTGTCCGGGAACAGGGACAGCAGGAGGCGGGACGGAGCGGGCACATGGCCCTCCATCTCCGCTCACCACCCCGCCTCCCACACACGCCGCACACTGTGGGGGGGGGCCCTCCGGCCTTCAGCCACCACATGGCCTCCTGGGCAGGAGGTGGATCTCCGGTGCCCTCAGGAGGCGGCAGCCAGGCTCGGGTGCAGGCCATCTGGTGCGGCTTTTCCTGCCAGCACCCCGCCCCCCCCCCCGCCCGCGTTGTCCCTGCTGCTTAAACGGAGCCGCAGGAGCAGCGTGAGGGGCCGTGAGGTCCCCATGTCTGTGTGTTCGCTTTGGCCCCGGCCAAGCCCCCAGCTGCCGGCAAAGGGTCCCCGTCTCAGCCCTCCTCCCCGGGGATCCCAGCCTGTCCCCCTGATTCTGGCAGGTTCTGCCGATGGACGCGGGCTGCCCCAGGTCCCCGCCGGCTCGGTCACAGACGGTCCGCACCCCTGACCAGAGGCTCAGCCGCGGCACCTGCCTCAGTGCCTCCCAGGGACACCCCAACTCTCAGCGTCTGCCACTCCCTGGCGCTCACCGTGGGCAAGACCCCCCGACTCGGAGCCTCATCTGTGACTTGGGGAGCTGCTGCCCTGAGAAGCCTGCGGAGGCGCCTTCCCGTCCTTCCCAGGCGGCTGTGGGGCCGCTCCGACCACTGTCCCCCGCCCGCGCTCAGTCCCCTTCGGTCACAGGGACAAGGACCGGGAGCCGTGTCCTGCCCACTGCACACCCTCATTAGGGGCAGGCGGAAGGGCCCGGGTCCAGGCCTGGGCAGCGGGGAGGCCTGTGACCCCACCTCAGGGTCCGGGTGGCATTCTCAGCCCCATCAGGAGGCTGCAGAGATACGCCGGGGCCTTCACCCAACAAAGCCGTCAGGTACCAGGAGCTCGGACCTGCATCTCCAGGGTTAATTCTGCCCGCGCTCACTGGAGAGAGTCCCGGGAGCAGCCAGCCAGCCCGGGCCCTGCCAGCTGTCTCCTGCCTTTCCACCCAGTAAACAGCGTCCCAACAGGCCTGCAGGGAGGGCAGGGAGCCTGGGGGCATGTGCGTGTGTGTGGGACACGTGCATGTGTGTACGTATGTGAGTGTGTGTGTGTGCTGCTCATGTGTGTAGTTGTGTGTGCATATGTGTACGTACCATGTGTGGGCGTGCGTGTGCATGTGTGGGGCGTGGAACACCTCTCCTCATGCTATCTGGTTAACTCCTTACATTGCAAGCCTCAGCTCAGACATGACCTGCCCCCCTCAAGGCCAGGGGGACCCTCCTGCCTGGGCCCAGGTGCCCTAGACCAGAGGTCACCAACCTTTCAGACCTCATGGACCCTGTTGGCAACCGCTGCTAGACAGGGGCCTGGGCAGAGCCTCAGGTGCTCCCTTTCTGCAGAAGTGCAGACCCGGTGGCCAGGGAGGGAGGGAGGGGGAAGGGAGGAGGGAGGGAGTGGAGAGGGAGGGGGAGGGGGAGGGAGGGGGGAGGGAGAGAGAAAGACAGTTCAGAGCAGGGAAGCACCCATCCGGCGGGGAGCTGGGGACAGTCGGTGGCAGCCTCCCTTCGCCCTTGGAGGCCGGAAGCCTGGACCCCGGCAGCAGACGGGGGGGGGGGGGGGGGGGGTGGTGGTGAGGGTGACCTGTGACCTCACCTGGCAGAGGTGGAGCTCCGGGTTTGTAAGGACACTGATGGGATTCATGCTCCTCACGCCCACAGGCCCCGCCTCCTGACACCGTGCCCTTGGGGTTAAGATTGAACACCTGAGTCTGGGGGCACATTCAGTCCGCGCTCTGCTCACACTCACCGCGCCTGTGGCTTTGCCGTCACCTGTGCAGGCTGCTGCCCGGGCGCCGGGCCGGCCCACGGAACGCCCTCCGGAGCCTGAAGGGGAGGAAAGCAGGGCCCGCGCGGACCCGCTGCTCGGACCTGGGTGCGCGGTGTGAGGGCAGAGCGGGCCTGGCCTTGCCCAGCACAGACCGGAGCCCGCGACCAGGTCACGGCGACGGGCCTCCTCGGTGGACGGTCAGGTCTGGGAGCCGCCGGGCAGAGGCGTGAACGAGGCCCCGGCCGGCCCCTGTGGCTCTCACTGCCCCGGGGGAGCCCGGCTCTGCGAGGCGGCGGGTGATGGTGGGACTGCTGGTGGCGCGGAGCGGGCGGGACTCCCGGCCCCTGTGCGCGGGGACCATCGGCGGCTCCTGAATGCAGGCCGCTGCGCCTGGCAGGGAGGTTCCTGGTTCTCACCCACTTAGCGTGAGAAACCTGGTGCTTGAAACAAAACGAACTGAGGAGCAGAGTGGATCCAAGGAAGCAAGGAAGAGAGCTCAGAACCTCGAGGGAGGCTGGGAGGGAGGCCGGGAGGGAGGCTGGGAGGGAGGCCGGGAGGGAGGCCTGGAGGCAGGTGATCAGCCGAGGACCTTGGAGCAGAGATGCAGGCCAGGGACACACACAGGGGCTGGTGAGGGCCTGGGGCGGGGGAGCGGGCTGGAGGGGGTCAATGGGGGAAAAGGGACATGTGTAATACTTTCAACAACGAAGATTTATTTACAAAGAAAATAAGGAATTTGTTACTGAGGCATCGATGCCGCCAGCACGCCTTCCGAGCCCCGCACTGACTGAAGGCGTCTGTGAGGCTGCAGGCCCACCCGGGGCCCCCGGAAACGCCCCATCTCATCGGGGCTCAGGCCTCCGGAGACCTCGCCCTGTTTGACACGCAGCCCGCGCTTCTCGAGGCGGCTCGGAACAAAGCTGCCGCGGACACGGCCTCCCCACGGCCCGGCTCCTGCTTCCGATTCCGAGCACGTGTGCCCGCGACCGCCTGCATTTCCCCGACTCCCGGCCGGCGAGGGAGGCTGACTGAAAGGACCCGACCCCCTCCGCTCCAGTGGAATCGGCCCTCTGTGTGTGACGGGGGAAAGGCAACGCACAACGTTGTGTTTTTAAATAAAAAAACTTTATTTATGAAATGAGCTAGCAGCCAACCGGGTAAGACAGCCCGCGGCGAGTTACCGTCCGGGGCGAGGCAAGCCCCTTGGGAACACGTGGCTGAGTCACAACATTGGCGTTCGGTCCCTGTAGGTGCTGAGGGAGCTGTTTGGGGGGGCAGGGGGGGCCTCCGTGTTTTCACCATCCGGTGCGTGGAGCGCGTGCTGATGCGCGAGTTCACCCCGAGCACAGCGGCTGCACCTGCTCCTCACACCGCTCCCCGCTGGCTGCAGGCGGCCGGGCGAACCTGAGGAGGGGAACCTGAGGGACGCCAGGCCCTGGGATCGGGGTGGGGGTCCCCCTCAGGGCCCGTCCGCCCCGGCAATGGCGCAGCCGCATCGCCAGCACCAGGAGTGGCTCAGAGCGCGCCCCCAGAGCAACAGCGTGTCGGGCCGACGGGCGCGGACACAGCTTCAAGGAGCCCAGGAGCTTTGTTTGCGCGTCTCCTGCGGGACGGAGGGCGCCCTCCAGCGTGGGGGGAGGGGGGGGGTCCCCACTCCTGCCTGTGAGACGGGCCGCGGGCGCTGGACTCTGAATGGGGACAGGCATCGCGCATTCTGGTCCAAAGCAAACATTATCTATGCAGCGTTTCAGGTAATACATTCACTAAGACTTAGCTGTTAATTTTAATGGAAAAAATGCAATATAAAAATACGACTTTGTTAAAACATACAACGGGCACGTGATGCCCCTTCGGGAAACCCAGCTCACGTCGGAAAGCCAGTGACACCCCCCCCGCCCCCCGGCTTTCGTCACCGTCACAGGTCCCGCCCGGGCACGGACACACGATATAAATAAACAGCGGCTCTGGCCGGAAGGCGTGGTGAGGCTGTGCGTCAGTCCCCGCTCCGCGGACCCGCGCATTCCCGGCGCTCAGCTCGCACGGCCCCTGAGCCACGGGATGGGAAGGGGTGGAGGGTGGCGCTGGCGGGCGGGTGGTGGCGGTGGAGCGCGGGGAGCCCCCAGAGTCTCCTCCTTCCCGCGTTGGTCTGGTTCTCCGCAGGAAGGAGGCCGGGGACGCCGCCCCCCACGATATTGCACATTTCTCCCCGAAGCTGTTGTGCGTGGTCCCGGGGTGCAGATGCGGCCGTCCCGTGTCACACGTGCAGCAGGGGGATCTGCCAGACCATGACGGAGGAGGCCAGCTCCTCGGGCCGCTGCTGCCGGGGCCGCCTGCCCACCCGCCGGTGGCCCTGGCCCCCGCACGCCACCAGCACCGAGCTGACCCTGGCCCTCCGGGCGCGGCGCCCTCCGCCCGGCAGGGTGCTGGGGTGCCGCAGGAGGTCCTGGAGGGTGCTGTCCTCGGGCCGGGGCTCCAGGGACCCCGACGACCCCGACAGCTCGCTCCTGTGCGTCCCGGAGCCCAGCGAACCCCCCAGCCACACGGCGGCGTCCGGGCCGCCCGGGCTGGGGCTGGGGCAGGGCCCGGCGCGCTCGCTGGGGGCGGCGTCCTTCCGGTCTTCCTCCTGCGGCTCCGGGCCGGGCGGCGGGCTGTCCCCGGGCTTGTCCCTGTCGGCGCTGGGCGCGGCGGCCATGACCAGGAACTTGACGGGCCCGTGGTGTGCGTGGTAGGAGACCATGCCCCGCCCTGCGGGGAGAGGGCTCAGCTGTGGCCGGGGCGGAAGCCGGGGCCCACCCCACCGTCTCGGGGGCCCACCCCACCGTCTCCGCGTCCCCCTGACAACGTCCTGCACAGACGCCTGCGGCCTGAGCGACAGTTAAAGTTAAAATGGCTCCGAGGTGATGTCCTCGAGGGCTTTTAGTCAATACCAAGAAAGCCTTCAAAATGGTGGCCGGGGACACGGCGTTGGGTTTTGTCAACAGTATTCAGTTCTAGTATCTCGTGCTTTTACTTTTTTATTTCAGAGAGAGAGAGCAAGGGAGAGGGAGAAAGAGAGAAACATCGATGATGAGAGAGAATCGTCAATCAGCTGCCTCCTGCACACCCCCTATGGGGATCGAGCCCACAACCCGGGCATGTGCCCTGGCCGGGAATCAAACCTCTGACCTGTTGGTTCATGGGTCGGTGCTCAACCACTGAGCCACACTGGCCGGGCCGGGCCGAGATGGCGCTTTTAAAGCAATAAAATAGTCATTTCCCCGTGCTCTAAGGAAACATAACTTCCCTAAGTCCTGATGGGAAAATTATGCATCTGAACTGTGTCAGCGTTAGGAACTAGACGCCCAAACTGCCTGCCGGTTTTCATTACAGAAAGGCTTTGAGGTGGAGGGCAGGCTAACTCTATGGCTTTAATTCTGGGAGGACTTTTCACTTAACACGTGATGAGATTCACGTTTCAGGCCTTTCCCTGAAACCCGGGGCCTGCACGCCGACTCCCCCAGGCCAGTCCGGGAGGGCCTCCCGGGGGAGGAGGCCTGGCCCAGGACGCGCGTCCCTGCCCACCACGTGCCTCTGGCTGAGACGGGTCTGCAGCCCCCCCCCCCCCCCCCCCCCCCCCCCCGGCCCCCGTGTCCCACGTTGGCCAAGCTGACGACTAATTACAGGTCCTTGGCCGTGGTCAGCTGCCTCTCCTGGAGGACCAGCTGGGAAATTCAGAGCCCGCAGCCGCAGGGCCGTGGAGGGGGGCCGGGGAGGGACCTGACCACCGGGAGGCACCTGAGCCTCACCTGGTGACGGAGCGAGCGTCTTGTTCCCTCCTCACCGCGACGCCACGCCCGACACCCCCTCCCCCCCGGGGAGCTGTGCCCACGCCGCAGAGGCACCGCACCTGACCCAGGACCCGGGGACGACCGAGCAGCCACCATGAGGCGTGGAGCCCAGGCCACTGCCCAGCACTGGGCGTGGACCAGTCACACGCGGGACAAGGACGCAGCTCAGAAACCAGGCCGCCAGGGAAACATGTAACGTGGGAACACAGGCACACTGTGTAACAACCCTGCATGTTCTAAACACGGCACATTACAGCACGTGCTCCTTAGCACGGCAGGACGGAGAGACAAAAGGTTTTGGAATGCACGCACAGCCTCCACGCACACTAAACCCCGCACGTGACGTGGTGCAGCAGCGGCCGGACGAGGAGGCGGCCGGCCAGCGCGGTGAGCCTGCAGGAGGAGGAGGCGTGTCTGCTCACCTGTCACTTTGGGGATGCCCTGCAGACGAGGGACGGGCAGGGCCACCACGAGCCCCAGGCTGGTGCCCACCATCAGCAAGCCGTGGCCGACGAGCAGGCTGGTCACGGACAGCCGCTGGTGCCCTGCGGGGACGGAGAGGGGCGGCCGGGCGGCCGGGCGTGCTGTCTGAGCTGGGACGACCTGGCCGCAGAGCCACGTCCACAGCAAGCCTCCAGGGAGCGCCGTGAGGGAGCTCTCACCACCCTGCACCCCGTCCCCGGGACGAGAAAGACAGGCCCGACCCTGGGAGCGTGTCCGGGCAGCCCCTCCGCAGAGCCCGCTGGGACCCCGTCTGCTCCGCCTCGCTCGGGCGGGCACCCTCCGAGGCGAAGCAAATGCCACAGGTCATCTCTGCACCCATTGACTGTTAGTAAAGCAAGGAGTCCTGAGGCGTGCACACACACGCACACATGTATGTGCACTTGTACAAGGCACACATGCATACCCCTGTGTACACACATATGCATGTAGATGTGCACACACACACACACATGCACTCAGACACATATGAACGCATACCCGCATGTGGGCTCACACGCATGCACGTTCACGCATGCCCAGGGAGGGAGGTGCTGCCTGTGACCCCGAGGACCCGCCCAGGGAGTCTCCCTCCCTGGCTCCAGCTGCAGGCCCTGCCCGGGGCCCAGCCCGTGGAGCTAATGCTGAGAGTCGGCCCTCTGGATCGGTGGCTACGCAGTCCGCGCTGGAATCGGGTTCTCACCGATCCAGAGAGCCGCTGGCAAACGCAGGGTCCTTGCCCTGACAGAGCGGGCACACGCGAAACCGAGACAGGCTGAGCCCAGCTCCGCACCCCCCCTCCTCTCCACACCGCTCCCATCTCCACGCACGCCCCGGCCCCGGCCCCCGACCGCCCCACCCCGTCTCCATCACCCCTCCGCCTGCGGGACCCGCCTCCCCCGCACCTGGTAACAGGTGGTGGACCGGGGTGGCGATGTTGATGTCCTGGAGGTGTCTGAGGGTCTCCGTGTGGAACAGGCGCAGCGTGGACCCGGCGGTGAAGGCGATCCAAATGCCCACGCCGGCGACGGCCATGTGCGAGACCACCATGCCCTCCTCCTGGTGCGCCTCCAGCCGGCTCTGCGGGGCAGGGAGAGGGTGGGCGGGCATCGCGGGCGGGGCCAGGCGGAAACCCGCCTCCGCCCCCCGTGGAGCTCCGGGTCCTGCAGCCGACCTGCCTGCGGCGTGTCCACACGTGTCGGAGGGGCTGCGGCTGCGTCTTCAGGTTTGTAAAACCTGCTGAGCGCGGGGCTTGGGAGTTTCCCACCCACCCCTTGGGCTCGGATAACCCGAGGGCCCAGCACCTGGGGTGGCGCGCTCAGTGCTGCCGTGATGGGGACTGAGCCGGCCGCACCTGCACCCCCACCTGTGATCACCAACCCCTTCGGCGCAGGCAAGTCACGTGAAGACCTTTAAGCCTCCGGCTCCTTCCAACAGCACCTGGCCCCTCGCACCCGCTCAGCCCACGCCCACTCTGCTCCCACCCCACAGAGCACATTCCGGAACGTTCCTCTAGCGCCCCCGCCCCCCCCCTCCCCGCCATCCCAGGTGGAGACGCATCTGGAGGGGAGGTCTGCGGAGCTGTGCCAACCTCTCACTGCTTTTCCTGCACAGAAGGGACTCAACCCCTCCCTCCCTTCCTTCCCCCCTCCCCCCGCTTCCTCCCTCCCTTCCTTCCCTTCTTTTGTAAGAAAGCAGATTTCTACTTCTCTCTCTCTAAACGCACTTACTCATTTTGGAGCTAAAAATGCACAGAAAGGGGACTTTTATTTACATCAAATATATTACTTCTGAGTCTCCCGGATGCACGGCCAGGTCGCCTTTGGAACACTGGAAATGATGTCTGACTATAACGAGGCCACACTAACGTTACGTCGGCCCGGGAACGCGTGCTGGGCGCTATGGAAACCCTCGTTCGGCGGTTTGGTATAAATTGTGGAAAAAAATCAACACTCTGTTTCTGCAGAAATGTTTTAAAGGAAGATTGTTGTGTTGTTATTCCTTCTCTGTGAGATGAAACCCACGTTCAGACTGAAAATGTTCTCTCTGGCTCTTGTAAATTATATTTCTTCAAATAATAACTTACTGCACTAATAAATGACGGCCACACCAGGGGGCTGCCTGAAAATCTCCCTTAACCCACAAAACAGCCTGGGAAGGCAGGCTTATCCCCATTGGACAGACCTGATCACTGAGGCCCAGCTGAACGCCTCAGCCAAGGTCACTGGGCCTCGGTGATCAGGTCTGTTAACGTGTTTCTCTCTCTACCGCTCAGTAAGACGTCTGTACTGCGAACACTCGCTCCCAGCCCCAGAGGCAGCACACGGGCATGTATTTCCCCGATCTTTAAATTATAAAAATGCTGATGCACACACACAGCAGATGTGGAAAAGCTTCCAAAACTACCCGGCGAATTGCTCCCTTTCTTCTGGCAGCTCCTCGGCACGGGCTGTCCCTGGGACGCCTCCCCGATTCCCGGGGGTAACACCCTTCTCCCACTCTGACACTGGAATGCTCCGTTTCTGTCTCAACACCACGTCCACCGGGCGTGTTTAGGAGAACGGGGCTGGGGCCCGGCACGACGCCCTTCCCACACGGCGACCGTGTCCCCGTCCTTGGCTGAAGAACCCATTCACCCCACAGCTCGGAACGCCACTTCCGCCCTGGCCAGTTTGCTCAGTGGTTAGAGCGTCGGCCCATGGAGCATGGGGTCTCCGGTTATGCCCAGTCAAGGGCATGTACCTCCGTTGTGGGCCGGATCCCCGGTCCCCGGTTGGGGAATGGGCAGGAAGCAACCAGTTGATGTGTCTCTCTCAAATCGATGTGTTTCACTGTCTCTCCCTCTCCTCTCTCCAAAAATCACTGGGAAAATATCCTTAGCTGAGGGTTTAAAAAGCACCACCACCACTTCCATCGAAAGCTAACCTCCCACAGGACCCTGAAGACTATTATGTTCACACTGAACGCAGTCTTCACAGGAAACGGCGAGCGACTGCTCAGGGTGAGCGGCCGGACCAGGGCTGTGGAACTTCCTGGGCAATCCTCCTCCTGAGGAATCGGGAGGAGTTTTCTCCGAGCTTCCGGCAGGGCGAGGGCGCTGCTGCGGGAGGGAGGCCCGACCTCCAGCCCTGGGAGGTGATGGGGACCCGGACCCTGGGGGCACCGCCCCCCCTCGGCACCGCCACGCCCAACCACTCACCTCCACGGCGTGCGTCTCCGCGCTGATGACGGAGACCTGGCCTCCCGAGGCGGCCCACAGCGTGTCCTCCGCCATCAGCAGACTCCGGACCGGCAGCACGCCCAGTTTTATCACCTTCCGGGGCTCCGCGTCCCAGGATCCGTCTGCAAAGGAAGCACTTCTGTTAACTTCACTCGTGGGCAGCGAGCCGTGCGCAGGGCTGGGGGAAGGGGCCGGACGGTCCCAAAGAGCAGACAGCCTACGTGCCCGCTGCGGCCCGCGGCTCAGGTGGGCTCTGGGGGTCTCGAGTTCCCCGGTGGGCACCGTTGTCACGGCAACCTGGGCAGCAGGCCGTGCCCACCCCCGCACAGCCGCTTGGTGTGTGCCGGACACGTTATTCACCCTAAGCCTCAGTTTCCTCCTCAGCAAAAGGGGGACGTTAGTGCCACGTGCCTGACAGGCTGTGGTGAGAATCGGCAATGATGCGATGAAAAGCCCAGCACGGCGCCTGGCAGACAGGCGTTCCATAAAGACCATCATCCGTGTATATAAAAGCCTAACACACAAAGTGTCCCCTTGGGAGTTTGACCGCGAGAACGGGAGTTCGATCACTCGCTATGACCTGCGCAGAACATGGTGGGTGACCAGCGATGGCGAGGGGAGGAGGAGGCAGGGAGGTGGGAACCTGATCGACCCTGATCGGCCCTGATCGCCGGCCAGGCCGAGGGACCCCACCCGTGCATGAATGTTGTGCACCGGGCCTCTAGTTTACAATAATCACATATATATGACGTGACTCAGTCACCATAAAGGGAATTGCACCCAAAATAATTCAGCAAATGTTTAAACACCCCCATTCCTGCTCTTATTTAAAAACATGCCTTGATGTGGACTGTATTATGGGGAGAAAACACATCTCCACGGAAAATGAAGAATTGCTTCAGTGCTGAAACCCAGGAAAGAGTAAGTGTTCTGGCTTCTAAATACTGCCAGACACCCACCCGGCGTGCGTGGTGAGAGCCAACAGACAACGTGAGGAACAATAAAAAGTCCCTTCGGCCTGGCTGGTGTGGCTCTAGGGTTCAGGGTCGACCTAAGAACCAGGAGGTCAGGGTTCGATTCCCCGTCAGGGCACATGCCCAGGTTGTGGGCTCGATCCCCAGTCGGGGGCGTGCAGGAGGCAGCCCATCAAGTCTCACTCATCATTGATGCTTCTCTCTCTCGCTCCCTCTCCCATCCTCAATAAAATATATTTTATTGATTTCAGAGAGGAACGGAGAGGGAGCAAGGGACAGAAACAGCAATGATGAAAGAGTATCATGGATTGGCTGCCTCCTGCTGGGGATGGAGCCCAAAACTGGGGCATGACCGACCTGGAATCGAACTGTGACCTCCTGGTTCCTAGGTCGACACTCAACCACTGAGCCACACTGGCCGGGCGGGGGGGAACCTTTGTTCTGCCAAGGGCCATGTGGATATTTATAACATCATTCACAGGCCGTACAAAGTGACCCACTTAAAAATGAGGTGCTCTGTGTGGTCAAACCTTTAATTAACTCACCCCAATGCCTCAGGAGGGCCAGACCAAGGGATTTCACGGGCCTTACGTGGCCCGCAGGCCAGACGTTCCCCCGCTGCCTTACAGGAACAGGAGACCGGAGCCCCGGCGGCCGTGAGTCACGGCGAGAGGGCGCCCTCTGCAGGCAGCAGCAGCCCGACCTCGGACTCCCAGCCCCCGAACCCTGTGCGCGTCTGCGGCATTGGCCGTGGCAGCCACCTGCCCGCGTGACCCCGTCACCTTGCGCCTTCGCGTAGACGGCCACGGCCCCATCGACCAGGCCCGCGTACAGGCTGCGCGGCGTGCAGGCCAGGCTCAGGACCGCGGCCTTGTCGGGGGTGAAGAACTGCTGCAGCCGCACCTTCTTGGCGCCTGGGCTGCTTTTGTAGACGGAGATGCTGGAAGAGAAGGGCGAGCCGTGAGCCCGCCCGCCCGCCGCGCGGACAGGGCCCATGCCGGGGCCGCTGCCCGGGCCCAGCTTTCCACGGAACGCCCACCCTCCCTCCTTCCAGAAACGCGAGCTGTGTCTTAGACTCTACCACTTTGGCCTCTTTCTGGCACTTTAAAGGAGAAATTTAGCCCGGCCGGTGTGGCTCAGTGGTTGAGAGTAAACCTATGAACCAGGAGGTCACAGGTTCGATTCCCGGTCAGGGCACAGGCCCGGGTGGTGGGCTCCATCCCCAGTGTGGGGCGTGCAGGAGGCAGCTGATCAGTTATTCTCTCTCTTCATTAATGTTTCTGTCTCTCTATCTCTCTCTTCCTCTCTGAAATCAATAAAAATATCTTTCAAAAAATTAGGTAGAGGAGAAATATTGGGCTACAAAGAAACGAGTCCCCCCGATGTCGGTTGGGAATTCGCATCAGGAGCCACGTTAGCTTTCCCCGAGGCGTGTCCGTGGGCGTCCATGACAACGCAGACTGGGGCTGTTTGTCCCCAACACACGCGGGGCCTGCACCACCTCCGCTTCCCCGCACACGCCTCCCAGACGGGCGTGACCGCTGCCTCACACTGGCCCGGCGATGGGACTATGGCCAGCAGTGAAACTGTGATCGGGGCCGGGACTGGGACCGGGGGGGACCCACCTTCCTTCCTCGGTCCCCAGGCAGACGGTGGGGACGCCCGGCGCGCTCCCGGCCGCGGCCCCGGGCTCCGGGGCGGGGCTGGGCTGGGGGCCCCGCTCCGCGGGCGTGTGCACCATGCAGAGAATGCGTGACTCCACGTTGAAGCACTCGATGACTTTGGGGTTGGAGTTGTGGAAGGAGACGATGGCGATCTGGCCCATCTGGCCCGTACAGCTTCCGATCTGAGCGGGGGAGGGGGGAACAGGAGGGGAGAAACGGGCCTGAAGCACCCGCAGCCCACGGAGACCGGCCCTGAGCCACAGGGACCAGGGCCAGTGTCCCGGGAGCCGCCACGCTTGTATTGAAAGGGCCTGCTAACAGAGCCCCCTTTTCCACGTGTTAATTCGGTGGCTTTTCAACAAGCGGCTGGGAAGGCCTGGGCTGGGGCGGGCTGGAGGGGCTCAGTGGGGAAAGGGGGACATACCTAATACTTTCAACAATAGAGATTTATTTTTTAAAAAGGATATTTTTCTTTTAATTTGGATAACAAGAAAAGAGTTTGATTTTTTAAATCATATTTCATATGCTTTGAGAACCATACACCTCACTCTACACAAGGACGTTCACACACCATGTAAAGTCTCAGGAAGCAGATTGATATCAACGTTAGGAAATCTCAGTGGAGTTTACCCGCTGTTTACCAGGAAAACTGCTCAAAAGAGAGGGAAACACCCGGCCGGCGTGGCTCGGGGGCTGAGCATCGACCTATGAACCAGGAGGTCACGGTTCGATTCTGGGTCAGGGCACAGGCCCGGGTTGTGGGCTCCATCCCCAGTGGGGGGCGTGCAGGAGGCAGCCGATCCATGATTCTCTCTCCTCATGGATGTTTCTCTCTCTCTCTCTCTCTCTCCCCCCCACTCCCTCTCTGACATCAATAAAAGGACTTTTTAAGAGAGAGAGGGAAGCGGTAAGCAGACCCCAGGTGGCCCGCAGCGTCTACCTGGCAGGTGCCGCGGCCTTGCCCACGCCGGCCTGATGCCCTGTCCCCGTGGCCCCTCCTCCCGCCCGCTAGAGCCCTCGGGGACACCCGCAAGGCCCTCCCCGACGTAAACCTAAGTGCCACTGCTTTTCAGTGGGCAGAGTCAGGCCTCGCGAGGACGAGAGCGGACGGAAAGGGAGCCGGCCTCCTGAGGGCTGCGGGGGGGGGGGGGGGGGGACTGTGCTGCACGGACGGCTGTCTCTGTCTGAGAGTCTGTGTCAGTGAAGCCGGCTGTCTCTGTCTGAGAGAGTCTGTGACCGTGAAGCCGGCTGTCTCTGTCTGAGAGAGTCTGTGTCAGTGAAGCCGGCTGTCTCTGTCTGAGTGAGTCTGTGAGTGAAGCCGGCTGTCTCTGTCTGAGAGAGTCTGTGTGAGTGAAGCCGGCTGTCTCTGTCTGAGAGAGTCTGTGAGTGAAGCCGGCTGTCTCTGTCTGAGAGAGTCTGTCAGTGAAGCCGGCTGTCTCTGTCTGAGAGTCTGTGTCAGTGAAGCCGGCTGTCTCTGTCTGAGAGAGTCTGTGTGAGTGAAGCCGGCTGTCTCTGTCTGAGAGTCTGTGTGAGTGAAGCCGGCTGTCTCTGTCTGAGAGAGTCTGTGTGTGTGAAGCCGGCTGTCTCTGTCTGAGAGTCTGTGAGTGGAGCCGGCTGTCTCTGTCTGAGAGAGTCTGTGAGTGAAGCCGGCTGTCTCTGTCTGAGAGAGTCTGTGAGTGAAGCCGGCTGTCTCTGTCTGAGAGAGTCTGTGTCAGTGAAGCCGGCTGTCTCTGTCTGAGAGAGTCTCTGAGTGAAGCCGGCTGTCTCTGTCTGAGAGTCTGTGTGAGTGAAGCCGGCTGTCTCTGTCTGAGAGTCTGTGTGAGTGAAGCCGGCTGTCTCTGTCTGAGAGAGTCTGTGTCAGTGAAGCCGGCTGTCTCTGTCTGAGAGAGTCTGTGTGAGTGAAGCCGGCTGTATCTGTCTGAGAGAGTCTGTGTGAGTGAAGCCGGCTGTCTCTGTCTGAGAGAGTCTGTGAGTGAAGGCGGCTGTCTCTGTCTGAGAGTCTGTGAGTGAAGCCGGCTGTCTCTGTCTGAGAGAGTCTGTGTGAGTGAAGCCGGCTGTCTCTGTCTGAGAGTCTGTGAGTGAAGCCGGCTGTCTCTGTCTGAGAGAGTCTGTGAGTGAAGCCGGCTGTCTCTGTCTGAGAGAGTCTGTGAGTGAAGCCGGCTGTCTCTGTCTGAGAGAGTCTGTGAGTGAAGCCGGCTGTCTCTGTCTGAGAGAGTCTGTGTCAGTGAAGCCGGCTGTCTCTGTCTGAGAGAGTCTCTGAGTGAAGCCGGCTGTCTCTGTCTGAGAGTCTGTGTCAGTGAAGCCGGCTGTCTCTGTCTGAGAGTCTGTGTGAGTGAAGCCGGCTGTCTCTGTCTGAGAGAGTCTGTGTGAGTGAAGCCGGCTGTCTCTGTCTGAGAGAGTCTGTGTCAGTGAAGCCGGCTGTCTCTGTCTGAGAGAGTCTGTGAGTGAAGCCGGCTGTCTCTGTCTGAGAGTCTGTGAGTGAAGCCGGCTGTCTCTGTCTGAGAGAGTCTGTGTCAGTGAAGCCGGCTGTCTCTGTCTGAGAGAGTCTGTGTCAGTGAAGCCGGCTGTCTCTGTCTGAGAGAGTCTGTGTGAGTGAAGCCGGCTGTCTCTGTCTGAGAGTCTGTGAGTGAAGCCGGCTGTCTCTGTCTGAGAGAGTCTGTGTCAGTGAAGCCGGCTGTCTCTGTCTGAGAGAGTCTGTGTCAGTGAAGCCGGCTGTCTCTGTCTGAGAGAGTCTGTGTCAGTGAAGCCGGCTGTCTCTGTCTGAGAGAGTCTGTGAGTGAAGCCGGCTGTCTCTGTCTGAGAGAGTCTGTGTGAGTGAAGCCGGCTGTCTCTGTCTGAGAGTCTGTGTCAGTGAAGCCGGCTGTCTCTGTCTGAGAGAGTCTGTGAGTGAAGCCGGCTGTCTCTGTCTGAGAGAGTCTGTGTCAGTGAAGCCGGCTGTCTCTGTCTGAGAGAGTCTGTGTGAGTGAAGCCGGCTGTCTCTGTCTGAGAGAGTCTGTCAGTGAAGCCGGCTGTCTCTGTCTGAGAGAGTCTGTGTGAGTGAAGCCGGCTGTCTCTGTCTGAGAGAGTCTGTGAGTGAAGCCGGCTGTCTCTGTCTGAGAGAGTCTGTGTGAGTGAAGCCGGCTGTCTCTGTCTGAGAGAGTCTGTGAGTGAAGCCGGCTGTCTCTGTCTGAGAGTCTGTGTGAGTGAAGCCGGCTGTCTCTGTCTGAGAGAGTCTGTGTGAGTGAAGCCGGCTGTCTCTGTCTGAGAGTCTGTGAGTGAAGCCGGCTGTCTCTGTCTGAGAGAGTCTGTGAGTGAAGCCGGCTGTCTCTGTCTGAGAGAGTCTGTGTGAGTGAAGCCGGCTGTCTCTGTCTGAGAGAGTCTGTGAGTGAAGCCGGCTGTCTCTGTCTGAGAGAGTCTGTGAGTGAAGCCGGCTGTCTCTGTCTGAGAGAGTCTGTGTGAGTGAAGCCGGCTGTCTCTGTCTGAGAGTCTGTGTGTGAAGCCGGCTGTCTCTGTCTGAGAGAGTCTGTGAGTGAAGCCGGCTGTCTCTGTCTGAGAGAGTCTGTGAGTGAAGCCGGCTGTCTCTGTCTGAGAGTCTGTGTGAGTGAAGCCGGCTGTCTCTGTCTGAGAGAGTCTGTGTGAGTGAAGCCGGCTGTCTCTGTCTGAGAGAGTCTGTGTGAGTGAAGCCGGCTGTCTCTGTCTGAGAGAGTCTGTGTCAGTGAAGCCGGCTGTCTCTGTCTGAGAGAGTCTGTGAGTGAAGCCGGCTGTCTCTGTCTGAGAGTCTGTGAGTGAAGCCGGCTGTCTCTGTCTGAGAGAGTCTGTGTCAGTGAAGCCGGCTGTCTCTGTCTGAGAGAGTCTGTGTCAGTGAAGCCGGCTGTCTCTGTCTGAGAGAGTCTGTGTGAGTGAAGCCGGCTGTCTCTGTCTGAGAGAGTCTGTGTCAGTGAAGCCGGCTGTCTCTGTCTGAGAGAGTCTGTGTGAGTGAAGCCGGCTGTCTCTGTCTGAGAGAGTCTGTGTGAGTGAAGCCGGCTGTCTCTGTCTGAGAGAGTCTGTGAGTGAAGCCGGCAGTCTCTGTCTGAGAGAGTCTGTGTCAGTGAAGCCGGCTGTCTCTGTCTGAGAGAGTCTGTGTGAGTGAAGCCGGCTGTCTCTGTCTGAGAGAGTCTGTGTCAGTGAAGCCGGCTGTCTCTGTCTGAGAGAGTCTGTGAGTGAAGCCGGCTGTCTCTGTCTGAGAGAGTCTGTGTGAGTGAAGCCGGCTGTCTCTGTCTGAGAGTCTGTGAGTGAAGCCGGCTGTCTCTGTCTGAGAGAGTCTGTGAGTGAAGCCGGCTGTCTCTGTCTGAGAGAGTCTGTGAGTGAAGCCGGCTGTCTCTGTCTGAGAGTCTGTGTCAGTGAAGCCGGCTGTCTCTGTCTGAGAGTCTGTGTGAGTGAAGCCGGCTGTCTCTGTCTGAGAGTCTGTGTGAGTGAAGCCGGCTGTCTCTGTCTGAGAGAGTCTGTGAGTGAAGCCGGCTGTCTCTGTCTGAGAGAGTCTGTGTGAGTGAAGCCGGCTGTCTCTGTCTGAGAGAGTCTGTGAGTGAAGGCGGCTGTCTCTGTCTGAGAGAGTCTGTGTGAGTGAAGCCGGCTGTCTCTGTCTGAGAGAGTCTGTGTGAGTGAAGCCGGCTGTCTCTGTCTGAGAGAGTCTGTGTCAGTGAAGCCGGCTGTCTCTGTCTGAGAGAGTCTGTGAGTGAAGCCGGCTGTCTCTGTCTGAGAGTCTGTGAGTGAAGCCGGCTGTCTCTGTCTGAGAGAGTCTGTGTCAGTGAAGCCGGCTGTCTCTGTCTGAGAGAGTCTGTGTCAGTGAAGCCGGCTGTCTCTGTCTGAGAGAGTCTGTGTGAGTGAAGCCGGCTGTCTCTGTCTGAGAGTCTGTGAGTGAAGCCGGCTGTCTCTGTCTGAGAGAGTCTGTGTCAGTGAAGCCGGCTGTCTCTGTCTGAGAGAGTCTGTGTGAGTGAAGCCGGCTGTCTCTGTCTGAGAGAGTCTGTGTGTGAAGCCGGCTGTCTCTGTCTGAGAGTCTGTGTCAGTGAAGCCGGCTGTCTCTGTCTGAGAGAGTCTGTGAGTGAAGCCGGCTGTCTCTGTCTGAGAGAGTCTGTGTGAGTGAAGCCGGCTGTCTCTGTCTGAGAGAGTCTGTGTCAGTGAAGCCGGCTGTCTCTGTCTGAGAGAGTCTGTGAGTGAAGCCGGCTGTCTCTGTCTGAGAGAGTCTGTGTGAGTGAAGCCGGCTGTCTCTGTCTGAGAGTCTGTGAGTGAAGCCGGCTGTCTCTGTCTGAGAGAGTCTGTGAGTGAAGCCGGCTGTCTCTGTCTGAGAGAGTCTGTGTGAGTGAAGCCGGCTGTCTCTGTCTGAGAGTCTGTGTGTGAAGCCGGCTGTCTCTGTCTGAGAGTCTGTGAGTGAAGCCGGCTGTCTCTGTCTGAGAGAGTCTGTGTGAGTGAAGCCGGCTGTCTCTGTCTGAGAGTCTGTGTGAGTGAAGCCGGCTGTCTCTGTCTGAGAGAGTCTGTGTGAGTGAAGCCGGCTGTCTCTGTCTGAGAGAGTCTGTGAGTGAAGCCGGCTGTCTCTGTCTGAGAGAGTCTGTGTGTGAAGCCGGCTGTCTCTGTCTGAGAGTCTGTGTGTGAAGCCGGCTGTCTCTGTCTGAGAGAGTCTGTGAGTGAAGCCGGCTGTCTCTGTCTGAGAGAGTCTGTGAGTGAAGCCGGCTGTCTCTGTCTGAGAGAGTCTGTGAGTGAAGCCGGCTGTCTCTGTCTGAGAGAGTCTGTGTGAGTGAAGCCGGCTGTCTCTGTCTGAGAGTCTGTGTGTGAAGCCGGCTGTCTCTGTCTGAGAGTCTGTGTGAGTGAAGCCGGCTGTCTCTGTCTGAGAGAGTCTGTGTGAGTGAAGCCGGCTGTCTCTGTCTGAGAGTCTGTGTGAGTGAAGCCGGCTGTCTCTGTCTGAGAGAGTCTGTGTGAGTGAAGCCGGCTGTCTCTGTCTGAGAGAGTCTGTGAGTGAAGCCGGCTGTCTCTGTCTGAGAGAGTCTGTGTGTGAAGCCGGCTGTCTCTGTCTGAGAGTCTGTGTGTGAAGCCGGCTGTCTCTGTCTGAGAGAGTCTGTGTGAGTGAAGCCGGCTGTCTCTGTCTGAGAGAGTCTGTGTGTGAAGCCGGCTGTCTCTGTCTGAGAGTCTGTGTGTGAAGCCGGCTGTCTCTGTCTGAGAGAGTCTGTGAGTGAAGCCGGCTGTCTCTGTCTGAGAGAGTCTGTGAGTGAAGCCGGCTGTCTCTGTCTGAGAGTCTGTGAGTGAAGCCGGCTGTCTCTGTCTGAGAGTCTGTGAGTGAAGCCGGCTGTCTCTGTCTGAGAGAGTCTGTGTGAGTGAAGCCGGCTGTCTCTGTCTGAGAGAGTCTGTGTGAGTGAAGCCGGCTGTCTCTGTCTGAGAGTCTGTGTGTGAAGCCGGCTGTCTCTGTCTGAGAGTCTGTCAGTGAAGCCGGCTGTCTCTGTCTGAGAGAGTCTGTCAGTGAAGCCGGCTGTCTCTGTCTGAGAGTCTGTGTGAGTGAAGCCGGCTGTCTCTGTCTGAGAGAGTCTGTGAGTGAAGCCGGCTGTCTCTGTCTGAGAGAGTCTGTGTGAGTGAAGCCGGCTGTCTCTGTCTGAGAGTCTGTGTGTGAAGCCGGCTGTCTCTGTCTGAGAGTCTGTGAGTGAAGCCGGCTGTCTCTGTCTGAGAGAGTCTGTGTCAGTGAAGCCGGCTGTCTCTGTCTGAGAGAGTCTGTGAGTGAAGCCGGCTGTCTCTGTCTGAGAGAGTCTCTGAGTGAAGCCGGCTGTCTCTGGCGGAGTGTAACCGGCAGCTTTAGGGAAGGACAAGAGGAAGCATCTTACTCCTGAGAACCCACAGCGTCCCCGAAGCCAGGAGAGCCCCCGCCAGGTCCCGCGATGACGCCCACGTTTAGACACGGGCCCGGGACAGTGGCAGCCATCGCTCCAGGTTGCATGTCCAGGTCTGCGGTTTCATGTCCCTCCCACCGCACACCTGCCCGCCTAGTGCGTGGACGCGGGCGGCATCTTACCCACAGGAAGCCCTGGGCTGCGCCTGTGGGGTCCGGCCGGCCGGCGCGGCCCGGGTGGGGCTCGGGGTTGTAGACAGCGCACTCGATCTGCGGGGAGAGGCGGCGGTGAAGCGGGGCGGAGGCAGCGCGGTGCGTCTTCAGCGAAGGCAGGCTCCACGCTGAGCCAGAGACCCAGGCCGCGCGATCCCACGTGGCGGCGGGAGGGGGAGCGCAGGCCGGGAGCGGACACCGACGTGCGCGCTCCGGTCTTGCGTGTCTCATCGTGGACCCAGGGCCGCTGGGATGGGCCGCGGCCTGGCGCCAGGGGGGCTCAGCTCCTGCGTGGAGGCCGGAGGCCCTGCCCCCTCCCCGCCCGCCCGCCTCTCCCTGGGGAAGGGACCCCTCCGCCTCGGGTGTGGGTGTCCCAGAGACCAGCGTGAGAAATCAGGTCTCCCGTTTCCCGCAGACATCCGCACGCCTGAGCCCACGCGGGGGACGTGAACAGAACGGCACCGGCAGCGCGGCCCACGTGGACTCTGGATGCTGCCGTGCGTGGCACAGCGTCCACGGGTGGGGTGCACCCTTGGACACCCCATGCCACGACACGGCGGGCACAGCTTCAGACCAGGGGATCCCCGTGGGCCCTAATGCTGACCCCAGAGCAGGAGTGGCCGCGCTGACCAGGGACCCAGCACTCAGCGCTGGACTCTGCCCCCCGCTCGTCCCTCACCCCCCGAGCGGGGCGGGGACCCAAGCGGCTCGCAGACCCTCCGGCACCTTGAACTCCTGCTGCTTGGCCACGGTCACCGGCATGTGTCCCACGAGGAGCGGGTGTCTGTCCTTTGTGACCTGGTTCCCGTCGTCCTCCACGCAGAACCAGCCCATGTGGTTGTCCTCCTCTGTGGCGTTGGGGAGGGGCGAGGACGGCGTGAGGGGGCTCCCCGCGTGGGGGACGGGGAGCCCCCTGCCTCATTCCCGGAGCGGGACCCCCCTCTCCTCCAGGGGCGCCCCCGCCCCCCCACTTCACACAGGGTGGCAGGTGAGTGATGGGTGGGGGCGCGCGCCCAGGGGGAGGGGCGTGACCTCGCCGCGGGAGCACGCGGGGCTGCGTTTTCTGATCTTTGCTCATTTTTTTTTTAAGCAGCTGAGCCGTTTCAGTTCGGAGACAGAGCGAGAAGTGAGATTTCCCCACCAAAGCCTTCCCTGCGGGTGAGCGCGGGATCCGTGCAGAGGACAAAGCGGCTCAGCTTCCTGTTTGCGAGTCACCCTGCGCCGGGCTGGGGACCGCCCCCCCCATGTGCAGGGGAAGGAGCCGCGTTGCCGTCCGTGCCCACGCACGCCCGACACAGGCCGTCCACGGCCACGGCTCCCGGCAGCCGAGCGCCGCCCCACGGCTCCACGGCCACGGCTCTGCTGTCCTGTATTTTCCGTTCATTGTTCACTATCGGGGTGTGGCTGCATCTGACAGAATTCCACACCTGCACCCCCGCCTCCCCAGTGCTCTGAGCAGCAGACGCCTGCCCTGCGTGTGAATTACATGAGAATACACGTCGACACATCTCGGCCGCCCGTTTCATACGCAGGGCGGGCAGAGGCCGGCTGGCTGCTGTTCGCGTGGGAAGATGCAGTAACGCTTCAACAACAGCACCGAGCCCTGTATCCACGCTCACGGCAGTGACTGCTGTGCCCGCCCCGTGCGGGTCCAAAACGGGCCAGGCTGGCGGCCGCGGCCAGAGGAGCACCCTGCGAGGCCAGTCCCACCCGCGTCCCAGCTCACAGGGGAGGGCGACAGAGCAGTGGCGAGCCACACCCTGGGTCCTGCCACGGGACCCAGACTCGGCGGGACCCAGACCCAACGGGACCCAGGGCCGGGCTCCGGGCTCGGGGCTGGAACACGTGTGAACAGTCTCAGCTGACATGACCATGACCGCTGCGTTAGAGCAGGAGGGCTTTCTCCCTACGCTCCCTCCATCACAGGCCCCATCAGTGCCCCCTGCGGGGTGACCCTCCTGCTGGGTGTCCCTCCTGCTGGGTGACCCTCCTGCTGGATGTCCCTCCTGCTGGGTGTCCCTCCTGCTGGGTGACCCTCCTGCTGGATGTCCCTCCTGCTGGGTGTCCCTCCTGCTGGGTGACCCTCCTGCTGGATGTCCCTCCTGCTGGGTGTCCCTCCTGCTGGATGTCCCTCCTGCTGGATGTCCCTCCTGCTGGGTGACCCTCCTGCTGGGTGACCCTCCTGCTGGGTGTCCCTCCTGCTGGGTGACCCTCCTGCTGGGTGTCCCTCCTGCTGGGTGTCCCTCCTGCTGGATGTCCCTCCTGCAGGGTGACCCTCCTGCTGGGTGACCCTCCTGCTGGATGTCCCTCCTGCTGGATGAACCTCCTGCTGGGTGACCCTCCTGCTGGGTGACACTCCTGCTGGGTGACCCTCCTGCTGGATGTCCCTCCTGCTGGGTGTCCCTCCTGCTGGGTGACCCTCCTGCTGGGTGTCCCTCCTGCTGGGTGACCCTCCTGCTGGGTGTCCCTCCTGCTGGGTGACCCTCCTGCTGGGTGTCCCTCCTGCTGGGTGTCCCTCCTGCTGGGTGACCCTCCTGCTGGGTGTCCCTCCTGCTGGGTGACCCTCCTGCTGGGTGTCCCTCCTGCTGGGTGTCCCTCCTGCTGGGTGAACCTCCGCTTAAACACATGCTTAGGGGACCCGGCCAGCATGGCTCAGGGGTTGAGCGTTGACCTATGAACCAAGAGGTCAGGGTTCGATTCCTGGTCAAGGGCATATGCCCAGGTTGTGGGCTCCATCTCCAGTGGGGGGCGAGCAGGAGGCAGCTGATGCATGCTTCTCTCATCATTGATGTTTCTCTCTCTCTCTCTCTCTCTCTCTCTCTCTCTCTCTCTCTCTCCCTTCCTCTCTGAAATCAGTAAGAACATATCTTTAAAAAACAAAACAAAAGCCATTCTTAGGGGGATGTATGGCCACAGTCAGGGCCTCCTCCCCCACCCGACTGTCTCTCAGGCACCTACTTCATCTGAAGCAGGGAGCTTGGATCCGCTTTGTCTAGGGGACACGCCTCGCCTAGGGGACACGCCTGGTCTAGGGACACGCCTCGTAGAGGACATGCCTTGTCTAGGGACATGCCTCGTCTGGGGACACGCCTGGTCTAGGGGGACACGCCTCATCTGGGGACATGCCTTGTCTAGGGGACACGCCTAGTCTAGAGACACGCCTTGTCTAGGGGACACGCCTTGTCTAGGGGACACGCCTGGTCTAGGGGACACGCCTAGTCTAGAGACACGCCTTGTCTAGGGGACACGCCTCGTCTGGGGAGCCCGCCCTTACCCAGCGCGAGCTTGGCCATCTGCAGGCTGCTGAGCCAGGACTCCTTGCAGGCGGGCGTGAAGGTGCTGAACACGGCCGTGAAGAAGGTGGGCCGCCCGGACCTGCGGGGATGGAGGGCTCAGGTCTCGGGGGCCTCGGCGCCGCGGGTCCCGTGTGCCCGCCGTCCCCGTGACCGGGCGGCGACGGGGACACTCACTTGTCCTGCTTGCCCGGGAGCTGCAGCTGGAGCCGGCAGCAGTCGGCGGCGCGGATCTCCTCCTCCTTCCGCAGGACCAGCCGCTGCAGCCCGGACGCCCAGTCGTGGGCCACGGCCTGGTTCAGGTTCTACGGCGGACACGTGGGCATTTCCCTTTCCATTTTCCTTTACTTATCTCTGCCCCCCACTGGCCCGCTCCAGCCCCCGCCCCCCCGCAGGCCCTCACCCCGTCCCTGAGCCTGTGGGCTGTGCACATGTGCACACGAGGTCTTCGATGCTCTCTCCCACCCCCCACCCTCCCTGCCTTTCCTCGGAGATTCGCAGCCTGTTCCATGCATCTCTGAATATTTTTTAAAAATATGTTTTTATTGAATTCAGAGAGGAAGGGAGTGGGGGAGAGAGAGAAAAATATCAGCGATGAGAGAGAATCATGGATCTGCTGCCTCCTGCACGCCCCACACTGGGGATGGAGCCCACAACCCAAGCATGTGCCCTTGACGGAATCGAACCTGGGACCCTTCAGTCCGCAGGCTGACGCTCTATCCACTGAGCCACACCAGCCAGGGCGTGGATATTTTCTGTTCACCAGTTTATTTGGTTCATTAGACTCCGCGTACGAGTGAGATCATGTGACACTGTCTTTCTCTGACCGGCTTATTTCCCTTAGCTGAGGAGCGGCCGGGGTGGGGAGCGTTGGGGGAGACGCAACGCATTTTAGAGTGAGATGGGACCAGGCGGGGGCGGCGGGGGGAGCAGGACTGTCACACAAGAAAGAGAGCCTGGGAGGTGCCTGCGCCGCGGTGCTGAGGTTTCCATGACAACTCACCCCTGGGGTCTGCGAAGGGACGTAGTCTCCCCACCCCCCCGCCCACCCCGTCCAAACCAGGGCAGACACGACCGCTCGGGTCTCACCGCAACCTCGTCTGGTACCACCCGCGACCCCAGGCCGACTCCGGCCGGAGGCAGACGGAGCGCCACGGCGGGCGGCCGGGCCCTCACCTGGTAGTGCCCCCGCAGGTCCCCGATGAGCTGCGCGATCTGCCCCACCACGTTGAGGTCGTGCAGCAGGTTCTGCAGGTCCTGGTACAGCTGCCCGGGCCCCACGTGGACTCTGTCTGAAAACACGCACAGAGGCGGGGCTGGGCCACGCCGCCGCTGCCCGGGAGGAAGACTGCGGATGAACGCCGCTCGCTTCCGGTTTAAACAGTGAGCACTTCCAGGCATTTGGAAATGCTGACTTTTCTTTTTATTTTGAAACTAGAGGCCCGGTGCATGACATTCATGCACTGAGGGGGGGTCCCTCAGCCGGGCCAGTGCCCTCTCGCAGTCCGGGACCCCTCAGCGGACATCCCCCGAGGGGTCCTTAGCGCTGCCTCGGAGGCGGGAGAGGCTCCCGCCACCACCGCTGCGCTCGCCAGCCGTGAGCCCGGCTTCTGGCTGAGCGGCGCTCCCCCTGTGGGAGCGCACTGACCACCAGGGGGCAGCTCCTGCATTAGCGTCTGCCCCTGGTGGTCAGTGCGCATCATAGCAACCAGTCGTTCCCCCGTTTGGTTGATTTGCATATTCGCCTTTTATTATATAGGCTAATTTCAGATTTACAGAGGACTTGCACTCCTGAGGTTAAAACCTCTCAGAACCTCAGCACCTCCATCACCACGGAAACCACCCCATGGGACCGGACGGGGGCACCTGAGCTCAGAGCCGCTGTGCACACAGACGGCCTCCTCCTGTCCACTTTCCGTGGAAATGCACAGCCCGGGCACATGCCAGGATTGCAGGCTCGATCCCCAGTGTGGCACATGCAGGAGGCAGCTGATCAATGATTCTCTCTCATCATTGATGTTTGTCTCTCTCTCCCCTCTCTCTCTCTAAAATCAATAAAAATATATATTAAAAAATAAATTTAAAAAATCTACAGTCTGAAGACTATCCTATATAATAAAGAGGTAATATGCAAATTGACCCTCATGCCCTTGCACAAGATGGCCGCCCCCATGTGGTCAAAGATGGCCACCACAAGATGGTCGGCACAGAAGGGTAGTTGTGGGCGATCAGGCCAGCAGAGGAGAGCAGTTGGGGTGACCAGGCCTGCAGGGGAGGGCAGTTAGGGGTGACCAGGCCTGCAGGGGAGGGCAGTTAGGGGTGACCAGGCCAGCAGGGGAGGGCAGTTAGGGGTGACCAGGCCTGCAGGGGAGGGCAGTTAGGGGTAACCAGGCCTGCAGAGGAGGGCAGTTAGGGGTGACCGGGCCTGCAGGGGAGGGCAGTGAGGGGCAACCAGACCTGCAGGGGAGGGCAGTTGGGGGCGACCAGGCCAGCAAGGGAGGGCAGTTGGGGGTGACCAGGCTGGCAGGCAGGTGAGCAGTTGGGAACCAGCAGTCCCGGATTGTGAGAGGGATGTCCGACTGCTGATTTAGGTCCGATCCCACCCCCAAGGGGTCCCAGTTTGGAGAGGGTGCAGGCTGGGCTGAAGGACGCCCCCACCCCCCGTGCACAAATTTCGTGCATCGGGCCTCTAGTTCTATATAATAAAAACCTAATATGCAAATCAACCAAACGGTGGAACGCCCGGTCGCTATGACACACACTGACCACCAGGGGGCAGACACTCAGCGCAGGAGCTGCCCCCAGCCCACAAGCCCCAGGCCAGCCAAGGCGGGTGCCAGCGGGGGCCCCCCTGATCACCCCACCGGTTGCTCCACAGAACGGCCCTGATCGCCAGCCTGGTCTAGGGACCCTACCCATGCATGAATTTCATGCACCGGGCCTCTAGTCCTACCTAATAATAGACAAATATGCAAATAGACCATACCTCTGACATGCCCACAAGCCACACCCACAAGCCACGCCCACCATCCAATCAGAGCGAGCATGCAAATTAACCCAAACCAAGATGGCTACAGCCACAGAGAGCAAGGTTTCCTAGGAAACAGAGGAAGCCAAGCTTTCCACCTGCCCTTGCCAGGCCTAAGCCTCCACTCAAGCTACAAAGTTTCAATTATAAAAGGTAAACAAATTCAAACAAATGGTGGCAGAATGGAGCTTGAGAGAGCAGGCCAGGGTTGCCGCCGGCAACAGGGGAAGCAAAGCTTTCCGCACACCCTGGCCGGGCCCACCCGCTTAAGGCAACAAAGTTTCAATTATAACCCCAACACAAATGGCTGCCGGCCTCGGAGGGAGCCCCAGGCTTGGCTCCGCTCCAGGCTACAAAGTTTCAATTGCAGAAGGAAAATAAATTCCAGATACCAGGGCCTCTGCTTCGGTTGCCAGGGAGCGTGGCCAGCCTGCAAACCACCACAGGCCCCTCGCTTAGGCCGCCCCACACCCCAAGGGAACCTCCACCTGATCCGAGACACCCTTCAGGGCAAACCAGCTGGCCCCCACCCCTGTACCAGGCCTCTATCCTATCTAATAAAAGAATAATATACAGATTGATCATCACTGCAACACACAATATAGCTGCCCCCATGTGGACACAAGATGGCCACCACAAGATGGCCAGCAGGAGAGGGCAGTTGGGAGGCACCTGGCCTGCAAGGGAGGGCAGTTGAGAGGGACCAAGCCTGTAAGGGAGGGCAGTTGGAGGTGATCAACCCTGCAGGAGAGGGCAGTTAGGGGTGACCAGGCCGGCAGAGGAGGGAAGTTGGGGGCAAACAGGCTGGCAGCAGAGTGTTTAGGGGGTGATCAGGCTGGCAGGCAGAAGCGGATAGGGGCAATCAGGAAGGCAGGCAGGCAAGCAGTTGGGAGCCAGCAGTCCTGGATTGTGAGAGGGATGTCCGACTGCCCCCGGGCAGTCGGACATCCCTTGAGGGGTCCCATATTGGAGAGGGTACAGGCTGGGCTGAGGGACAACCCCCCTCCGTGCACGAATTTCGTGCACCGGGCCTCTAGTTCACAAATAATAACTGTAAATATGATGCAACAGCTGAAGCGTTTCCAAAGTATGTGATGCCTTCCTCTCACTTTCCCTGTGAAGTTCACAGCCCAGGGCCCCTCCGTGGCCGGGGAGGCGCCGGGCGCTGGCCCGCAGCAGAGCCAGCCCCAGACCAGGGCTCGCTGTCCATCGAGTCGGTGCACACGAGGGCGGGAGCCTGCGTCCTAACTGCCACGGGACACGCAGCACAGAACCGGGCCTGGGGGAGGAGCTTCGCCAGGAACCCGGAGTGCCCACTGCCCGCCCCAGAGACAAGCCCAAGGTCAGCACCCAATCCGGCAGGTCAGCCTGTCCACCCGCCAACGCTGACGACAGTGTCACCCACACAGTTCCCACATCTCTGCCCACGCCGCCCACGCCAACAGCAAGCGGGTCACTTACGTGGCTTGGCGTTGGCCACCACGGCCAGGCTCTCGGGGGGGTGTTCGGCGGCGCCCTCAGGGTGACCATACTCGACGACCGCCACGTGGCCCAGCGGCACGCTCCACTTCAGCAGGTGCCTCTGGCCGGCCGGCAGCAGCGCGTGGCTGTCCTGGCCCGTCCTGCAACGACAACCGCGAGCCACGGCGTGACGTCGCGACACTTCCCACCCGCAGCTTCCCCAGCGGGAGGCCCGGAGCTGTGCCCCCCGAGCCTCTGGTGCTCTCGGGAGCCGGCACCACCTGCTGCACGACAAGGCTTCCCATCAGGTGAGCGGGAGGGCTTCGTCCACGGTCTGCCCCGCAGAGCCCGGGGGAGGGACGGACGACCTCCCGCAGAGCCCGGGGGAGGGACGGACGACCTCCCGCAGAGCCCGGGGGAGGGACGGGACGACCTCGCACAGAGCCCGGCGCCGAGGGCTCCCCGAACACTGCCAACGGGACACTCCTGTGGGGGAGCCCTCCTCTCATCGCCGCCCCGGGGCTAACGCTCACATTCCTTCTTTCCTCTTGGGCACAGCACAACCATGTTAGTGACATCAAATCACCCCATAGTCTCCGTGACCAAAAGACGCCTCGAGGCCCTGGCTGTGTGCTCAGCGGTCAGAGCGTTGGCCCCGCACCGAAGGGTCGCAGGTTCCATGCCTGGGCCCCGTTGGGGCACGTGTGAGAGGCAACCAATGGATGTGTCTCCCTCACATCGATGTTTCTCTCTCTCCTCCTGTCACTCTCTCTAAAAAACCAAGGAAAAAATATCCTCAGGCGACGATTAACAGCAACAAGAGAACCTTATCGCACACGCAGCAACTAACCGTTTAAAACATCTCACGAACCACACAGATCACTTTCTTCTTCGTCACACAAGGAGCAAACATGCAGAAATGCACAGAACACATGTGTGGCCGGGAGGACACCGGAGAAAGCATGTATGAAAATGTGTGTGTGTGTTTGCGTGTGTGTGCATGTGTGCGTGTGTGCGTGTGTGTGCGTGTAAGGAGAAGTGACCCCGTCCGCCCTAATTTCCACCAGCGCGGCCTTGGCGGCTCCCACGGGACCGCCCGGAAGTAAGCGGTTCGTGGTTGGTTCGAAGCGTGTCCCCCGCCTCACGGGGGGCGGTCCCTGCGCGTGGCACCCCGGTGGCCGGGACGGAGGGGCACCAGCAGGCGCCCGCTCCGGGGACGGCCGGTCCTTACCGGGCGCTGACGGTGACGCACATGAGCACGTCGGTCAGCATGAGCAGCCGCCGCTCCTTGGTCTTGAGGACCTCCCCGCGGTCGCTGTACACGGTCTCGATCACGTCGTCGGACCGGATGAGGTGCCGGCTCCCGCTGCTGAGAAGCTGGACATTCACGTCACGCTCGACACGGTCGCCACGCTCGCGGTGATCAGAGAAGGGAGAGGCGCGCCGCGGAGCACGGACAGCGCGGGGTCTCGGCCGCGTCTTCAGGGAGGACCCGCCGGCGCACGCAGCCAGCGCGGGGAGCTCAGAGCGCGGCTGTTCCCCCAGAGCTCCACAGACGGGTTTCAGGTCCTCTCCACGCGAGAGGCCCGCACCCCTGTGACACGCCTCTGAGGCTGAGACACTGACACGCCCGGCCATGGCTCAGGGGCTGAGCGTTGACCCGTGAACCAGGAGGTCACGGTTCGATTCCCGCTCAGGGCACATGCCTGGGTTCCGGGCTCGTCCCCAGCAGGGGGCGTGCAGGAGGCAGCTGACCAGTGATTCTCTCTCCTCATGGATGTTTCTCTCTCTCTCCCTCTCCCTTTCTCTCTCTCTGAAATCAACACATATATCTTTAAAATACGTAAAATATAAATAAACTGCACACACAGGGCTTTAACTCAGCATCTAAAATAACACCCCGCGTCTGAAAGCAGAATTCGGCGGGAAGAGCGGCTCTTCACCTTTCCGGGGTCCTGGGTCCCCTTGAGGGCGCGATGAACCCGTGCACCCCTTTCCTGAGGACGCCCAGACTCTGAAGCGTAGGCAGCCTCCGGTGTCGGCGGCTGGCCGGGAGCTGCCGGAGGCCCCGGGGGTTAGTGGCAGGGCGGCGACAGCGGCGGGTTAGTGAGAGCAGAGGGCACCCCGGGAGGCGGGGCGTCTCCGTCCACCTTGTTCAGGTATCGCTCGTTCACGGCTTTCGCGATCTGCTTCATTTCGCAGCGCTGATCCGCGTCTCGCTTTCTCTCGTTCAGTTTCTCTGCCAGCGTCTCCAGCTCCGTCAGCGCCATCTGGAGGGGCAGCCGGTCGGGGTGTCCGCGGGGCGTGTTCCTCAGCATGTCCTTTTGGGGAAACGAGTAAACGTGTGTGTGTGTGTGTGTGTGTGTGTGTGTGTGTGTGACTGCCCGTGTGGGGGCCGAGGGCCGTGGTCACCCGCAGACGCCCCGCCCAGGGCCCCATCGCCCACGCGGCCGCAGAGGGAAGAATAAAAACCCGCCGGGAAGGACGCAAACCAGGTGAGTCACAGCCTGACGGACGCTTCGACAGGGCCTTTCCCAAAAACAAGGTTAGCTCACTCCACGGCCTTGCTCACGGAAAGGCCCTGGCCCGGCCGCGTGGCTCAGGGGTTGAGCATCGACCTATGAACCAGGAGGTCACGGCTCACTCCCTGTCAGGGCACTTGCCCGGTTTGGGGGCTCGATCCCCAGTGTGGGGCGTGCAGGAGGCAGCCGGTCCATGATTCTCTCTCATCATGGATGTTTCTCTCTCTCCCTCTCCCTTCCTCTCTGGAATCAATAAAGATAAATTTTAACACCCAGACACACCAACACCACACTCGGTCCTGCCCCAGGCCAGGCTGCAGGCACGGAGCCCGACACTCGGGGTTCTGAGTGACGGGGAGGAGCCTGTCCAGCGCGGCTGAGCCGAGGCCAGTGGTGGCTCCCGTGGCCGTGGCTCCAGGTGGATTGGAGGCTGGCCCTCCAGGGAGGGGCCTGAGGGATGAGGGGGTCCCCACTGGCCAGTGAGGCCATCCGTCTGCCTCCACAGGGAACCGCCCCGGAAACCCACCGGCAGGGCTGGAGAGGTTCGGGGTCGGGGACGTGGTGCAGGAGGGTGGTGAGCGCCTGGCAGCCCCAGGCCCCCCCGCCTGCCCCTCCCCCCGGGCGTCCATCTGGCGGCCGAGTTATAAACCGAGAACGCCAGTGCCTTCCTGAGGTCCGGGAGCCCCGCCAGCCCGTTCCTGAACCTGCGGGCGTGGGGACCCCAGCTGGGGAGCCGAGTGCGACACAACCGGGTGGCTGTGGCCGGCTACTGCACTTGGCGTCTGAAGTGGACGGGCCCTGGGCCTGAGGCTGACGCTCGGGGGTCAGTGTCAGCTGAGCCGCACGCAGGACGCAGGCTGGTGGGGGCCCCCTCGGAGGAGAGGAGGGGCTGAGGCTCCAGGGAGGACTGGTCCCAGGGGTCCCTGGGGTCAGCAGGGGTCAGCAGGGGTCATGGGGTCGCGGTACCTGGAGCAGCAGGATGAACTGCGGGAACCTCTGGATGGGCCTGGTCATCAGGCTGTAGAGCGTGACGCGGTCTGGACTGGACTCCTGGCTCTGCTGCGAGGAGAGGGGTCTCACTCACCTCGGGCAGCGGGACGCCAAGGCCGTCCACGCCCAGCACGCGGCCTCGGGGCGGAGTCAAGGCCACTCAGGGCCTGCGTCCGCGTCTGCAGACACTTCCCCCACTGCCTGCCCCCCCACCCCTCCTGTCCCTCAGGTCCACCTCTCGGCCCCTGGCCTGCCCCTCCCTCCTGTCCCTC
Organism: Eptesicus fuscus; assembly: GCF_027574615.1. Lineage (NCBI taxonomy): Eukaryota > Metazoa > Chordata > Mammalia > Chiroptera > Vespertilionidae > Eptesicus > Eptesicus fuscus. The sequence goes on along the minus strand of NC_072480.1, from coordinate 102,771,131 downwards.
ACGTCCGCCTCTCGGCCCCTGGCCTGCAGCGCGCGGGGCTGGCTTCTGAGTCAAGCCTTCGAGCCCTGGCTGGTGGCTCAGTGGTTAGAGCACCGGCCTGCACACCAAAGGGTCCCAGGTTCAGTTCCTGGTCAAGGGCACGGACCTGCTTTGCAGGTTTGATCCCCAGCCCTGGTTGGGGCGCGAGGGGGAGGCCACCAATGGATGTGTCTGTCTCACATCGATGTTCCTCTCTCTCTCTCCCCCTGTCCCTTCCACTCTCTCTAAAAATCAATGGAGCCCTGACCGGTTTGGCTCAATGGATAGAGCGTCGACCTGCGGACTGAAGGGTCCCAGGTTCGATTCCGGTCAAGGGCATGTACCTTGGTTGCGGGCACATCCCCCAGTAGGAGGTGTGCAGGAGGCAGCTGATCGATGTTTCTCTCTCACCAATGTTTCTAACTCTCTATCCCTCTCCCTTCCTCTCTGTAAAAAATCAATAAAGTATATTTTTAAATAAAAAAAATATATATATCTTCAGGTGAGGATTAACAAAATACCGTATTTTCCGGTGTATAAGACGACTGGGCATATAGAAGATTTTCCTGGGTTAAAAAGTCGTCTTATACGCTGGAAAATACGGTAATAATAATAAAATAAATTATAAAAAATAAAAGCTATGTTACCCCTGAAAATGCATCTTTCTTTCTTGCATTGATCCAACACCCAGGGCGCTATTGGTTCTAAAGCCGTTACAGTGAGCGGCACGGCACACTGAGCGGCACGGCACACTGAGCGGCACGGCACACTGAGCGGCATGGCACACTGAGCGGCACGGCACACGGAGCGGCACGGCACACTGAGCGGCACAGTACACGGAGCGGCACGGCACACTGAGCGGCACGGCACACTGAGCGGCACGGCACACTGAGCGGCACGGCACACTGAGCGGCACGGCACACTGAGCGGCATGGCACACTGAGCAGGGTACACTGGGAGGCGAGGGTGTGTCGTTTCATTATCAGGTATCCCACGTGGAGCCTGTTATCAGAGGCGTTAAAACCCAAAATGGGCCCTGACCGGTTTGGCTCAGTGGATAGAGCCTCGGCCTGCAGACTGAAGGGTCCCAGGTTCGATTCCGGTCAAGGGCATGTACCTTGGTTGCGGGCACATCCCCGGTAGGAGGTGTGCAGGAGGCAGCTGATCGATGTTTCTCTCTCATCGATGTTTCTAACTCTTTATCCCTCTCTCTTCCTCTCTGTAAAAAATCAATAAAATAAAAAAACCCGGAATGGGGAAAGGCTGCCTACCTTCAAAAACTCCAGGAAGGCGGGCTTCGTGGAGCAGGCCTTCCTGAGGACGGCCACGGCCGCGCTGAAGTTGTTCACGTACTCGCTGTAGGCGTCCAGCACCATGGACTTGGAGAACTGAAATCGGACGCGAGACACGTGAGGAACGTGGCACCCAGGGGCCTCCCAACCTCAAGTGACCCTCGTCACGGCCACGCCACATGAAACAAACTCCATTTCCACAACGTGTGACTTTCTGGGTCCATTTCTGGGGACTCTGTTCCGTTCCATTGGTCTACGTGCCTGCTCTTGTGCCGGGACCGGGCTGTTCTGAGCGCAGTGGCTTTGTAGTATAACTTAGTACCTGGTATTGTGATCCCTCCCATTTTTTGCTCGACTTTCCCAAGATGCTGCGGCTATTCGGGGTCTTTTTTGGTTCCATATGCATTTTTGGAGAGTTTGTTCTAGATCTGTGAAATACGCCGTTGGTATTTTAATAGGGGTTGCGTTGAATCTGGAGCTTGCTTTGGGTAATATGGACATTTTAATGATGTTGATGCTACCAATCCATGAACATGGTATACTCTTCCACTAGTTTATGTCTTCCTCTATCTCTTTTTTCAACATCCTGTGGTTTTCTGAGTACAGGTCTTTTACCTCCTTGGTTAAGTGTATTCCTAAGTATCTTAATTATTTTGGGTGCAATGGTAAATGGGATTATTTAGTTTCTCTTTCTGAGAATTCATTATCGGTGTATAAAAATGCCATCGATTTCTGAGTATTCATTTTGTATCCTGTTACATCGCCGAATTCATTTATTAAATCTAGTTGTTTTTTTTGGTGGAGTCTTTAGGGTTTTCTATGTACGATATCATGTCATCTGCGAATAATGAGAGTTTTATTTCCTCCTTTCCAATTTGGATGCCTTTTATTTCTTCTTCTTGTCTGATCGCTGTGGCTAGGACTTCCGGTACGATGTTGAACAGGAGTGGTGAAAGCGGGCATCCCTGTCTTGTTCCTGTTCTGGGGGAAACGGTTTTAGCTTTTGCCCACTGAGCAGGATGTTTTTAAGCCAACGCGTCGGCGTTGTTTGAACGGCGGGGTCCTTGCTCAGGGCCGTGGCAGCCTGGGTTTCCGCACACGTCCCTGGCCGTCCACGTGCAGAGATGACACTACAGCCGCCCTTCCTTACGCTCCGGCCGGCCCGCCCTCACGCCTGGTTCCACCTCCAGGACAGGGCGGCACGCGGGGCAGCGCGAGGTCCCGGCTCCTGCAATGCCCTGCGCCGAGGGCCGTGCACGTAGGTCCTCGGTCCTATTTTCCGAGAAGCACAGAGGCTCCGGGAGGCAGAGACGTTGCCTCGCTCTGTGTTTCTCTCGAGTCCGCACGTCCGTCCGCCAGGATGGAAGCCACGGCCTCGGGCGACACCTGGTGGGGCCTCGCTCACCTGCGTCACGCTTAAAACAGAGAGGACTGTTTCCGCCCGTGGGCGTGGCTCAGTGACGACCTATGACCCAGGAGGTCAGGGTTCAGTGCCCAGTCAGGGCGCAGGAGCAGGCGGGATGCTCCCACACCAGCATTCTCGGGCGGAGCCTCCAGCAGGGGGCGTGCAGGAGGCCGCCCAGCAATGACGCGCTCCTCACTGACGCTTCCCTCGCTCTGTCCCTTCTCCTCTGAGATCAGTAAGAACATGTGTTTCCTGAAAGGGCTGCTCCCATTCAAAAGCTGGTCCCAGGAAAATACTGTGAGAAGGGGATGGAGGGAAAGCGGAGGTGACGACAGAGGAAATGACCCAGATTTCCGTTTCCCTGACAACGGCCGCAGGGGTGTGCGCAGACCCCACGGCGAGCTCGGTTCCTCCTGCTGCCCCAGAGGAAGGAGGCGTCACACGGCGGTCACGGCGCCCACGCAGGTCCACGGGCACGGGACCCGCAGCTGCGCCTTCGCCGGCGCCCTCGGTCAGCGCCATCCACCCATCGCGTGCTGCTCTGTTCCCACGGGCTCCTGCGTCCTGAAGCGAAGCTCGTGGGTCACAAGGCGCCTGAGCCGTGGACGGACCGAGGGCGGACGGACGGCCCAAAGGGCCCGACGCTTCCTCCAGGAGCCCGTGCCCAGGAGCGGCCGCAGCCCCTCCCCCGCCCCCCGCCGGCCTGGGAGCCAGCGTCTGGCCAGCGTCTGCACAGGAGCTCCGGCGCGGAGCACGGGCTGAGGGGCCGGGCATGTGCTCGGCCAGCTCCCCACGGGCCCAGGAGGGGACGGGCTACAGAGGGACGGCCTCACGCAGGCTCCCCGCCCCCGCCCGCACGGTGACGGGCACAGCCGGGCTCGGCCACGCGGCCTGTCAGACTCTCAGACCCCCGTCCCCGGGCCTCCGCGGACTGTCTCCCGGCGACGCACCAAGCCCGCCTGGAGGTGCGGGCGTGGCCCGTCCTGCCGGGCCCGCCCTGGGCAGCGGGCGGCTGACCGTGGGGACAGCGCCGTCCCCGCTGGAACGGCAGGGAGGGCCGGGCGGCCGGCACTCACCGAAGCCACGAAGACGTCGCCGATCATCTCCACGGCGTCCCACTCGGCCACGCGGCTGGCCAGCGCCATCTGGAACAGGCGGTGGCACTGCAGCACCTCCCGGAGGCGGTGGAACACCACCCGCAGCTTCCGCTCGCTCAGCACCCGCGGCTCCATCTCCGCCAGCGGCCGCTCGTACTGCTGGGGACAGAGGGGAGGACGGGGCGGGCCAAGTGTGGAGGGACGTGTCGTGTCCGTACAGGGACTCCACAACACAGCACTCCGCGCATTTTTATTTGTTTATTACTTATTTATGTTTAATCCTCACCCAAGGATATTTCCACTGATGTTTAGAGAGAGTGGAAGAGAGAGGGAAAGACAGAGAGAAACATCGATGCGAGAGAAACACATCAATTGGTTGCCTCCTGCACGGGCCCCGACCAGGGCCCAGCCGGGGAGGAGCCTGCAACCCAGGTACGTGCCCTTGACCAGAATCGAACCCGGGACCCTTTGGACCACAGGCCGGTGCTCTACCCACTGGGCCACACTGGCCAGGGCTCAGCTTGTTTCTATCTTAGAAGACGTCTGTTAACCGTCCCTGCAGGGGAGCCACCGCCGCAGCGGCCAGCGTTCCCTTTCCCAGGGCGTTCGGCGGCGGCTGCGGCGGAGCGAAAGGCAGACGTGAAGGGCCCTGTAGCCAGGTGGACGGTGAGGGACACGCACCTCCAGGATCCGCGTGAGGGCGTCCACGTAGTTCTTCTCGCTGTCGACAATCGAGCCCAGAATATACCTCCTGACCACCTGGAGGGGGCGGGACATACAGCGGAGACGTTACCTCCCGCAGAGCCACGTCACTTCCGCGGGCGCTGCTGACAGAGGCGCTGGGGGTCCGGTTTCCACAGCCGTCGGTAAGGAAACCCCGGGGCCTCACCGCATTGTAAACAGCGGCTCGCGAGCTGGCGTCCGGACAAGCGCGCTGCCCCCGAGCCTCAGCGTGTCCGTCTCTAACCCTCACGGATTCGCTGTAACCGCAGGCGGACACGCGGAGCCACAGCACCAACGCATGCCACCATGACGCACGGCGGTGACTGTCAGGCATGCACGAGCCCGACTCTGAGTGACACGTTCCATGTAACGTGCCCGACTCTGAGTGACACGTTCCATGTAACGTGCCCGACTCTGAGTGACACGTTCCATGTAACGTGCCCGACTCCGAGTGACACGTTCCATGTAACGTGCCCGACTCTGAGTGACACGTTCCATGTAACGTGCCCGACTCTGAGTGACACGTTCCATGTAACGTGCCCGACTCTGAGTGACACGTTCCATGTAACGTGCCCGACTCTGAGTGACACGTTTCACGTGGAAACGACTGTGAGGAGCAGCTCATCCTGACGCGGAGGAGCTACTGGCCACCTGCCCAATACCCTGCTCCGGACGACAGAGGCCCGGAGCCCGGGAAGGCGGCGGACGCTTGTCTGCGAAGATCTGAGCGCCAGCAGGCCCCGCGGGCGGGAACACGGCAGCATCGCCCGCCTGCTCCAGGCGCGGAGCTCGCTGCGGCCTGAGCCGCCTGCCTTCGGAACGCTGACACCATCGTTGGGTCCAGGTTCACACGGCGGTGCGTCTGAGCACACGGCAGGCTCTGCGACGCCTGTGACGGCCCGTGACCGCCTCGGCGCTGCAGCAGCCTCAACACTTTTCGGCAAGTTATTTTTGCCAATAAATGGAAACCAGCGTAAGTCACAATCAGGCTGGTTTTAAACCACACGCACATGCACATGCACACACATGCACACGCGTACAGGCACACACATGCACACGCACACAGGCACACATGGGCACAGGCACACACACATGCACACACAATCACATGCCCACCCCCAGCCAACCCAGGGAGTGCACGCCCCTCGCACCTGGCGGCCGGGACAGCGTCTCCCACAGGAAGTAGCTCAGCTAACAGACGGGGCCGCTAGGACAACAGACCTTTATTGACAAGGGAGTGGATTGTCCTTCACAGAAAAGACTGTTCGATTCACAAAATTAAGACCAAAATCAACCCCTCGGGATAGTTAAGGAAGAAAGTGACGCAGTGAAGACAGGACGGCTGTGCCCGGGATTAAACCCAAGCACACAAGCCGGCCAGCCCCGGCCCTCCCCGGGGGCCCATCAGCCGGCTGGGCCACAGCCGACCCTCAGAATGGGAGTTAGGGCCCAGGTCCGAGTCCCCCCTCCCCCTCCATCAGCCTGGCTGGGTCACGGGCTGACCCTCAGAATGGGAGTTAGGGCCCAGGTCCGAGTCCCCCCTCCTCCCCGATCAGCCTGGCTGGGCCACAGCCGACCCTCAGAATGGGAGTTAGGCCCAGGTCCGAGTCCCCCCTCCCCCGCCATCAGCCTGGCTGGGTCACAGCCGACCCTCAGAATGGGAGTTAGGGCCCAGGTCCGAGTCCCCCCTCCCCGCCATCAGCCTGGCTGGGTCACGGGCTGACCCTCAGAATGGGAGTTAGGGCCCAGGTCCGAGTCACCCCCCACCTCAAACGGGCAGAGGGTCAAACCGAGGCCAGCTTCCCCACCATTCACATCACAGACGCGGCCTCCCCTCGGAGGGAGGCTCCTCGGGGTCTGACCTAGGAACTCTATTTCTTTTTCTAAAGTCCTGAGACAATCCTCACGTATCGGACAAAGGACCTGGCATTGGTCCAAGACAAGTTAATAAAAACAAGAATAAAACCACAGAAACCTCCGCAGACGTGACAGCCACACGCTGCCTCCCGGTGAACCCGCCGTCCTCCCGCACCAGAAGTAACTCCCCGTGTGCACTCTGCACCTGCAGGCCCTCAGAGTCACCCGGGGAGACTCAAAATACTCAGGAACCGGCATGTCCGAGCCCGGGTCCCGGCCGCCCGGGTCCCGGCCGCCCTGCTGGGGAACCCTCCGCCTGCCCAGCGTCCTACCTGCTGCTGGGTCAGCCCCTCAGGCATCGGGGTGAGCACGGCGTCGGGGTGCTGGCAGTCCACGTCGATGAACACGCTCTGCTCCTCCTCGAGGCCCGGCCTGGGATCTAAGGAGTCGGGACGCGCGGGTGTGACACGGAGACCACGTCCCCCCACGTCGCGGAGCAGCCAGTCGCTGTCGACCGAGACCGAGCATGGTCTCCCGTTCCCGCCCCCCCCGCCCCCCCCCCCCCCCGCGATGACCCAGGCGACCCGCCCACACCGCGGACACACCCCGCCCACGGGGAGCTGCTGGAGCGCGGAATGGTCAGTGTCTGGAGTTCACCTTCCAGGGCAGAGGGGGCGTTTGAGTGCCTGACGGTGAACTGGAAATGGCTATGCTATATAATCCTATCTAATAAAAGGCTAATATGCAGATCGAGCACCCGGCAGAACGACCGGTCGCTATGACACACACTAAGGCACACACATGCACCAGGGGGCAGACACGCAACGCAGGAGCTGCCCCCTGGTGGTCAGTGCGCTCCCACAGGGGGAACTCTGCTCAGCCAGAAGCCGGGCTCTCGGCTGGCGAGGGCAGTGGTGGTGGCGGGAGCCTCTCCCACCTCCGCAGCAGCGCTAAGGGTGTCCGTGGGACGGAGAGGGCGCCGCAGGCCTGAGGACCCCCCCTCCCCCCGAGTGCACGAATATCATGCACCAGGCCTCTAGTTTAATCTATAAAATATCACTGCCATCCCTGGCACATGCCCAACCTGTCGATGTTTCTCTCTCTCTCCCTTTCCCTTCCCCTCTCTCTAAAATAAAATAAATAAAAGCAGATCCTTGGATGAGGATTTAAAAAGTAATAAAAATGAAGTCTCACACCCAGAAACAGAGAACGGCTGCGGAGACGCCCGAGAGCCAGCACTGCTGGCCAGGACGCTCGGGGGACGCCCTGGGCTTCCTGACCGCCTGCCTGTCCCACCACACGTCTGAAAAAGCACAGGCTCCCAAGTCAGAAAGTTTACACCAAAACTACATTCTCCTTCACAAACGCAGTAAAGCTAAACACACGAAGATTCCCCCAAAGGGCTGGAAACCAGAAAAGCACGGGACGTGGCCCACGTCCCAGACTGAGCTCTGGGCCTCCACGGGGCACCCTCCCTGGGCCCGGGGCCCAGCCTGAGCTCTGGGCCTCCACGGGGCACCCTCCCTGGGCCCGGGGCCCAGCCTGAGCTCTGGGCCTCCACGGGGGAGCAGGCCCTGGGGTGGGGGGAGCAGGCCCCAGGGTGGGGGGAGCAGGCCCCGAGCACAGCCAGGGGGAACTGCCCACCAGCTTCCCGGCCCGGGGACCGCGGCGCCGACCTTGGGCAATGAAGGACTTGGTCCTGATGAAGGAGCGGCCCCGCTTCACGGCGGCCTTGGTCTTCTCCAGCCCGTCCCGCGTGCCCTCCTTGGCAGCCTTCATCAGCTTCTGCACCTGCGGGCGAGGCGGGGCCGTGAGGGCGGGCGGCCCGTACAAACCCACCTGCAATTTCCACCTCTTGTCAAAGAGCACAGTCGGAGTCTGATCTGGAAACGTCCCGGGAACGGCTGTGGGACCGGGGAGCGCGCTCCTGTGGCCTGAGTGCGTGTGTGGTGCGGGGCCGTCTGTCTTTTTAAAAAACAGGGAAAAACAGCCCAGCTGGCGTGGCTCCGTGGCTGAGCGTCGACCTATGAACCAGGAGGTCACGGCTCGATTCCCGGTCAGGGCACAGGCCCGGGTTGCAGGCTCGATCCCCAGTGTGGGGCGTGCAGGAGGCAGCCAATCAAAGATTCTCATCACTGATGTTTCTCTCTCTCCCTCTCCTTTCCTCTCTGAAAGCAATAAAAAAAAAACATTTTTTTTTAAAGGGAGGAACAAACTTTAACTACAAAGCCCTCCTTTGATTGACATGGTTACAGAGTGCCCTGATGTTTAAATCTTTATTGGAATCACTGGCCACACAAGCAGCTTTGCAGACCGGGCAGGCGGGACGAGCCCGCAGGCGGTGAAGGCCTCAGCCCCGGAGAGGGCACACCTGCCCGCACACCTGCCCGCCCGCCAGCCCGGGCCTCCGCAGCCCGCCCAGCCTCGGGCAGCCACGTCCACGGCCCACGGCCCCGCCCACTGCACAGAGCGCTGCACCCACGCGATGGTAAGACGCAGCAAAGTGACTGCAGACAGACAGAGGGACAGACAGAGGGGAGGGGGCAGGACCAGGCCGACCTCCACGCCTCTGCGGACACCTGAGGCCACAGGCACGCCCCGGCCGTGGGCCTCACTGACCGCGTTCCCCGCGAGCGTCTCAGAGCGGCCGGCAGAGCGTGTCTGGTTCCTTAGAGGGCTCACGTCTGAGGGCTGGCCTTGGGGACCCGGGCTTCTTCCGGAGAAACTCGACGGCCTCTGACGGGAGACCCAGCGCCTTCCCGAGCGGCCCTCCGACCCGCCTCCCTGGTCCCGGTGGAGAGGCTCAGGTACCGCCCAGGGCTCCCGCCCGCCTGCCTCCCGCCAGCACCCCGCAGGCCTCAGGCCCCGCTGTGCACCGAGCGAAGAGGCGCTGGCCCGGGCCCCGCTGCCAGCTCAGGTGCGAGCGGCTGGCGTTCCAGACCGGCCGGGGCTGCCCCCGTGTCTGCGGATTGGGGCTCCGGTGTGAGCAGGCTGCCCCCCGCCGCCCCCCGGGGAGCGGCTTCCGGGTGAGGTCACCCATTGCACCTCCAGCCCCACCGTCCCCGCAGCCCTTCCCCCCACACACACCCCCGCCCCCCGAGCCTCAGGCGCCTTCCCAAAACTGTCCAGCAAGACCACGCTCACCCCCGAAACTGAACCACGTCAGCGCCCAACAGGGCCCCACTTCCGGCAGCCGGAGGACCCCTCTGCCACCGCGTCCACCCTGCGAGCAGCTGGGCGTCCCTAACCACGGCGTCCACAGTGCGCCCGACACCCCCAAGGCTTCCCTTCGCCATGGCCCCGAACCCCACTCTCTTCCCCCAACCCGGCCGCTATGCCTCGTCTCAGCCCATTCCTGTCTTGGCTCCGTCCGTCCGAGGCTGACCCGCTCCCTTAGCCCCCCCTCCCCACCCCATCCCCCTGCCACCACCCTGCATGTGCAGGGACAAGGAGGCCTGGCCCGGAGCTGGGGAGGCACCGCAGGTGAGGAGAGCCTCCGTGTCCGGCCAGAGGGAGGAGCCAGCCGGCCCTCAGGTACCCACACACCCACCGCCAAGGCTGCCCATGTGCCCGGCTCCCCTAGGCCCTGCCGCTCCCGACCGACCGTCCACCGTTCCGTGGACCCGGCCACCTTCACACGCTCCCGCTGGCTAAGTGGGCGGCCCGGAAACCCGCCGGACCCTGGATTCGCCCAGGACGGCCCTGCCCAGACCGGCCACCCGCGGGACCTGCCTGACCCTAAGCGAGCCTCCTGACTCCGGGCCCTGGTCCTGCTCCCGGCCCCCGGCACAGACACACTGGGCACAGAGCGCGGGGGAGGAGGGGGCGATGCTAAGCAGACGTCTACTTCCAGGTAAGCGCACTCAGCACACGGCCACGGCCACAGGACAGGGGAGGAGGCCGGACTGAAGGAAGCTGCATGAGACAAGGGCCTTTAAAACAGCGCAAGGGCCCGGCGGCGTGGCGCAGGGGGTGAGCGATGATCCATGACCCAGGAGGTCACGGTTCGATTTCCGGTCAGGGCACAGGCCCGGGTTGTGGGCTCCATCCCCCGTGGGGGGCGTGCAGGAGGCAGCTGATCCATGAATCTCTCTCATCATTGATGCTTCTCTCTCTCTCCCGCTCCCTTCCTCTCTGACATCAATTTAAAAATATATTTTTAAAAATAAATAAACAAATAAAAAAATAAATAAGACACATCTCAAGGAACTGGTGGCCGTCACACGTCCAAACCCAGCCCCTCACACCCGGGTCTCCGGACGCCGCTCCGCTCGGGACAAGGATGGAGCCGCGGGCCGCCGTCCACCGGGGCTGTGTACCTGTATTCACTGCAGGACTCGGGGACGCTGAGGGGACTGAACGTTTTCCATTAATAGTCACTGAAAAGTAATCATAACCCCACTCCTGTGTCTTCGCCGACAGGTTTATGGAAAAGCCACTGTCTTTCCCCACTGCCGGGGGCACCTGCAGGGGGCTGGGCCCTGCCTTCCGGGGCTGGGATGGCCCACCTGCGGGGCCTCTAGGAACCCCTCCGCCCGCGGTGAGGGGGAGAGGGAGAGAGAGGGAGGCAAATGGCCCCCCAGCTGGACCGGAAGCTGCTGAGCGTCTGGGCGGCCCGGGGGACCCCAGCGGGTGGGGAGGGGCCCACGCTACCTTCAGCTCCTGCTTCTGCTTTAGCTGCTGAATCTCCCCCGCGCCCACTGTGCTGGCCACCAACTCTCTCATCTTTCTCTCATAGCGCGCCTTCACCCGGGCCAGGTCGTGGGACAGCTGAGCACAGAGAGACACATCCTTTCACAAGGCGCTCCTCTGGGAACGGCGACACTCTGACCCCGAGGGGCTCCCGGAACCCACACCACGCCGCCAGCCCCGAGGGCCCACAACGCTCAGAAATAAACACCAGTGAGTGCAGCCCTGCCGGCGTGGCTCCGTGGCTGAGTGCTGACCTAGGACCCAGGAGGTCAGGGTTGGATTCCCGGTCAGGGCACAGGCCCGGGTTGCGGGCTCCATCCCCAGTGGGGGGCGTGCAGGAGGCAGCCGATCCGTGATTCTCTCCCATCACTGGTGTTTCCATCCCCCCTCCCTGCCCCTTCCTCCCTGAAATCAATAAAAATACATTTTAAAAAAATAAAAATAAGCTGCGTCTGTCCCACCCACCAGGTCACACCCGGGCTGTGTCTGTCCCACCCACCAGGTCACACCCGGACTGCGTCTGTCCCACCCACCAGGTCACACACAGGCTGCGTCTGTCCCACCCACCAGGTCACACCCGGGCTGTGTCTGTCCCACCCACCAGGTCACACACGGGCTGCGTCTGTCCCACCCACCAGCTCACACCCAGACTGCGTCTGTCCCACCCACCAGGTCACACCCGGGCTGTGTCTGTCCCACCCACCAGGTCACACCCGGGCTGTGTCTGTCCCACCCACCAGGTCACACCCGGACTGCGTCTGTCCCACCCACCAGCTCACACCCAGACTGCGTCTGTCCCACCCACCAGGTCACACCCAGGCTGCGTCTGTCCCACCCACCAGGTCACACACGGGCTGCGTCTGTCCCACCCACCAGGTCACACACGGGCTGCGTCTGTCCCACCCACCAGGTCACACATGGGCTGCGTCCCAACCTCCACAGAAAGTACACGAGGACACTAACATCACTGCAGACGTCAGAACAAAGCACCCCTTTTGAAAACAGCCCAAACCCCAACAACCAGAGTGGACGTGGCACAGCCAGTCACCACGGCAACCCGGGACCTCACACACCAGACCTGCCTCCGCCCCGTCCCAGACTCCACGCCTCAATCCCTGCATCCCCTGTTGGACCCTGAGGTCAGAGTCACACACACACTCCCCTCCAGCGTGGTCGTGGGCAGCTCGGGGCCTGTCCTGTCACGTGGTCTGTGTTACGTCTTCCTGCTCGTGGTGGGCTCCGGACTCACACCGCCCCTGAGGGACAGCGGGTCGCACTGTCTGGCAGGCCCGGCTCCATCTCAGCGTGCAGGGCAGGTCACTGTGCACACCCGATCGTCCAGAGGACGGCGATGTGCTTTCTGAAACACGCAGGAGAGCAGCTCTCCCAGGCCTCTGAGGGGCTGCGTTCCACATGTGCGTTCCCCGCTGCCGTGATGTCGGCCCCTTCTCCTCTGCCAATACCTGTGCTCGCCTCGAGCCGCCTACCGGCACCCTAAAACACTCGTTTACTCGTCCCGTGAGCTGGCACCGCACGGGCTGGCCCGGGTACGTGTCGTAAACCGACGGCCGCACACACACCTGCTTCCTGTGGCTGCTGCGCAGGAAGGAGCGGGGGACCCCGTTCCTGCCCTCGGAGTCGCTCTGCTCCCCGTAACTTTCAAACTCACTGGAACTCCATCCGTACTCCAGGGAGCTGTTTCCGCCCTCGTCTCCGTTCTCGACGTCGTCGTAGATCATCTCATCTGAGGCGCAAGCACAGGATGAAGTTAGGAGCGCACACCTCACCCACTACCGATTCCTGCAGGTGCCTCACTTCACCACGTGGCAGGGGGAGCGCTTCAGAAAGGCAGCGGGCGGGGCAGGCTCGGGGCTGCCCCTCCGGGAGGCATCAGGTGGGACCTGGGGGGCTGGAGATGCCTGGGCTTCCCAAAGCTCTGACACCTCAGCCCCGTCTGTATCCTGAGGCCCCTGGTGCTGCACAGAATCCACAACGACCCCAACACGAAATCCACAGTCACACCAACACGGAATCCAGTCACACCGACACGAAATCCACAGTCACACCAACACGAAATCCACAGTCACACCAACACAGAATCCACAGTCACACCAACACGGAATCCACAGTCACACCAACACGAAATCCACAGTCACACCAACACGGAATCCACAGTCACACCAACACAGAATCCACAGTCACACCAACACGAAATCCAGTCACACCAACACGAAATCCACAGTCACACCAACACGAAATCCACAGTCACACCAACACAGAATCCACAGTCACACCAACACGAAATCCAGTCACACCGACACGGAATCCACAGTCACACCAACACAGAATCCACAGTCACACCAACACGAAATCCAGTCACACCGACACGGAATCCACAGTCACACCAACACAGAATCCACAGTCACACCGACACGAAATCCAGTCACACCGACATGGAATCCACAGTCACACCAACATGAAATCCAGTCACACCGACACGGAATCCACAGTCACACCAACACGGAATCCACAGTCACACCAACACGAAATCCAGTCACACCGACACGGAATCCACAGTCACACCAACACGGAATCCACAGTCACACCAACACAGAATCCACAGTCACACCAACACGAAATCCAGTCACACCGACACGGAATCCACAGTCACACCAACACAGAATCCACAGTCACACCAACACGAAATCCAGTCACACCGACACGGAATCCACAGTCACACCAACACAGAATCCACAGTCACACCGACACGAAATCCAGTCACACCGACATGGAATCCACAGTCACACCAACATGAAATCCAGTCACACCGACACGGAATCCAGTCACACCGACACGGAATCCACAGTCACACCAACACGAAATCCAGTCACACCAACATGAAATCGACAGTCACACCAACACACGAAATCCAGTCACACCAACACGAAATCCAGTCACACCAACATGGAATCCACAGTCACACCAACACACGAAATCCACAGTCACACCAACACGAAATCCAGTCACACCAACACGGAATCCACAGTCACACCAACACGAAATCCACAGTCACACCAACACAGAATCCACAGTCACACCAACACGAAATCCAGTCACACCAACACACGAAATCCAGTCACACCAACACACGAAATCCAGTCACACCAACACGAAATCCACAGTCACACCAACACGAAATCCACAGTCACACCAACACGAAATCCAGTCACACCAACACGAAATCCACAGTCACACCAACACGAAATCCATAGTCACACCAATGACTGTTGGTCAGAGACCTTCCCATGAGGAAATTTTTTGTTTAGATAAATGTAAGGGATAGAAATGTTTTGGGTGGATGGATGGATAGTAGATGGGTAGATGGATGGATGGGTGGGTGGGTGGGTGGATGGATGGGTGGGTGGGTGGATGGGTGGGTGGGTGGATGGATAGTGAATGGTGGATGGGTGGTTAGATGGATGGATGGATGGGTGGATGGATGGATGGATGGACGGTTAGATGGATGGATGGTTAGATGGGTGAATGGATAGGCAGATGGATGGAAGGGTGGATGGATGGATGGATGGATGGATGGATGGATGGATGGATGGATGGATGGATATGGATGGGTGGATGGATGAATGGATGGATGGATGGGATGGATGGATGGTTAGATGAGTGGATGGATGGATGGATGGATGGATGGATGGATGGATGGGTGGATGGATGGATAAATGGATAGATAGTGGATGGGTGGTTAGATGGATTAATGTGTGGATGGATGGATGGATGGATGGATGGTTAGATGAGTGGATGGATGGATGGATGGATGGATGGATGGATGGATGGTTGGATGGATAGATGGTTGGATGGATGGATGGATGGATGGATAGATGGATGGAAGGGTGGGTGGATGGATGGATGGATGAATGAATGGATGGACAGTGGATGGGTGGAGAGTTAGATGGATGGATATGTGGATGGATGGACGTTTAGATGGATGGATGTTTAGATGAGTGGGTGGGTGGATGGATGGATGGATGGGTAGATGGATGGAAGGGTGGGTGGGTGGATGGATGGATGGATGGATGGATAGTGGATGGGTGGAGAGTTAGATGGATGGATGTGTGGATGGATGGACGTTTAGATGGATGGATGTTTAGATGAGTGGGTGGGTGGATGGATGGATGGATGGATGGATGGATGGATGGATGGATGGAAGGGTGGGTGGATGGAAGGGTAGATGAATAGTTAGATGGGTGGGTGGATGGATGGATGGATGGATGGATGGATGGTTGGATGGTTGGATGGATGGATGGATGGATGAGTGTTTGGATGAGTGGATGGATGGATGGATGGATGGATGGATGGAAGGGTGGGTGGATGGAAGGGTAGATGAATAGTTAGATGGGTGGGTGGGTGGGTGGATGGATGGATGGATGGTTAGATGGGTGGATGGATGGAAGGGTGGGTAGATGGATGAAAGGGTAGATGGATAGAAGGGTAGGTAGATAGATGGATGGGTCAATGGCTTAATAAGACTATAAATAATCTGCTCCCGGATTGAAAGGACTCTATCACCTCGGCCCCTCTGACTTGGGAAGGACACGCCACGGCAATGACACACGTGTCCTCACAGGGGACTCCTGCTCTGCATTCTCAGAGAATCACGCTTGTGTTTGGTGGGTCCTCTCTTCTGTTTTCTGTCTCCTGGTTCCAGTGTGTGTGTCATTTTTACTTCTTCCCTCCCCTCCTCTGACTCTGCCGAGTCGGATGCTGAGCTCATTATTTTTCATTCTTTTTGTTTTTTTAGCAGATGCCATAATCTCTTTAATTTCTAACTATTCTAAATCCACTCTATAAATTCTTATATAATATTTTCATTATTATTCAAGTTAAAACATCTCCTAACTTCCACTCTAACTTCATCTTTGGCCATGGGGTGTGTGTGGTCATGTGACTTTTTAAAAATTTATTTCAGAGAGGGAGAGAGAGAGAGAAAAAACATCAATGATGAAAGAGAATCATTGGCTGCCTCCTGCACACCTCCTAATGGGGATGGAGCCCACAGCCCGGCCATATGCCCTTGACTGGAACGAACTGGGGACCATTCAGTCCGCAGACCGATGCGCTATCCCAGTGGTCAGCAAACTGCGGCTCGCGAGCCACATGCGGCTCTTTGGCCCCTTGAGTTTTTAGCAAAGGCCAGCTTAGGAGGAACCTAATTAAGTTAATAACAATGTACCTACCTATATAGTTTAAGTTTAAAAAATTTGGCTCTCCAAAGAAATTTCAATCCTTGTACTGTTGATATTTGGCTCTATTGACTAATGAGTTTGCCTATCTACTGCTCTATCTACTGAGCCAAACTGGCCAGGTCATGTGACTTTTGATGTTCAAATGTGCGTGCTTATTTTTTCCTTGCTCTATCAGGCTTTCAGCGAGCAATGAGGCCTGAACACCAATTCTCTGGCGTTTGTTAACATCTGCTTTGGGGCATACGACTACGCAGTCAGTTTTCAGAAGCGCCCAGGTGTTTGAAAAGCTGTGCGTTCTGAACCTATTCGCTTCAGGATTCCATGTGTGTCTTTCGAGTCATCGGTACACAATTATGTACTGATCTGTCACATTTTGCTTTACATATATTTTTGGTTTTTTAAAATATGTTTTTATTGATTTCAGAGAGGAAGGGAGAGGGAGAGAGATAGAAACATCAATGATGAGAGAGAATTGATTGGCTGCCTCCTGCACGACCCCCACTGGGAATCGAGCCCACAACCCTGGGCATGTGCCCTGACCGGAAATTGACCTCCTGGTTCATAAGTCGACACTCAACCACTGAGCCACACCGGCCAGGCTGTTTTACATGCTTTAGGCCATGTTGCTGGATGCACACACATTCAGAACTGTGACATCGTTCTCTTGTAGAGGAATCTCTATCTAGTCGTGTTGTATAGCTAACACACCATATATTATCCAGTTGTACTGGCTATGTAGTGGTTAGCATTGTCTTACATTCCTTTTTACGTACAAATGCTTACATACCAATGTCCTGTGTCCTTACATAGTTCTCATAATACATGTCTGGCTTTGCTATGTTATTCAACCTGGGAACCTCTGTTCCTGGTGACTGGAGCCCAATCATCTATAATAATAAAAGTGTAATATGCTAATTAGATCAGACGTCCTTCTGGATGACCTTCCAGACACGCCGGGGCGGAGGGAAGCCCAGGTCCTGGGTCCCGGAGGGAAGCTGGTACTGGCAGCTGGGGGAAGGAAGGCGTACTCTTGCACAAATTTTGTGCACCGGGCCTCTAGTATCTGCTGTGAGTAGCAATACACCAGGCTCACTCTGCCATCTTCCTGCCACGCCGTTCGCCGTGCTCTCACTTTACTCTGTCTTGCTGGCTGCCAGTGTGGGCGTCGCTCCACTAATCCTGAAGTTAACTCCTCTCTTTCTGGCCTTTCAGCGGGAACCCATGAACTGCAGGCCTGGCCTGTCACAGAAAAGCCAGCGTCTACACGCTTCTCCTGAACACCGCACGGACGGTCGGCCTCGCTGCCGGCTCCGCTCGCTGCCGACTCGTGCCGTTCCGACGACGCACTGACCTGTCGGTTTATTTGCTCACTGTTCTCTCCGCTCCCCATTATGTTCCGCATCCTTCTCCTTGAAACAGGAACGACACTGTTTCTTCAGAGTCTGTGCGTGGGAGAGCTCCGTCTCCATCTCTTCTTTAAGAGGTTGCTTTGGCCGGCGGTGGAAAGCCGGGTAGAGACGGCGGGTTTTCCTCGGCGCTCTGCGCGTACCACCCTGCCGCCCCCCAGCCAGAGACGTCGCCCCTCCTCCCGAATCACGGCTCCTCGTGGGCACCGGGCCGGCCTGCGGCCTGTCGGGGGCTCTCCGGGACGCGGTGCCGCAGCGTCACCTGCACGGGCCCAGGGTGGCCTGGGCGATGCGTGGCCCACTCCGAAGCCGCACTTCTGCCATCTGGGAACTTGTGTCTTCCTTTAATTCTAGAACATTCTTAGTCCTTTCTTCTATTTTCTCATTTATTAGATGTGCGCTGGAGCATCTCACCTACATGTTCCCGACCTTTTCATTCATACTTTTCATATTTCAACTCTTTCTGCTTCTTTAGGGAAATTAAGGTAACAACCCTCTGGTCCTAGCCGGTGTGGCTCAGTGGATAGAGCGTCGGCCTGTGGGCTGAAGGGTCCCAGGTTCGATTCCAGTCAAGGGCACATGCCCGGGTTGCAGGCTTGATCCCCAGTGCAGGGCGTGCAGGAGGCACCTGATCAATGATTCTCGATTCTCTCATCATTGATGTTTCTCACTCTCTCCCTCTCCCTTCCTCTCAGAAATCAATAAAAATATATTAAAAAAAAAAAAAGATACCGACCCTCTATGAAGTGCTGTGATGTAAACGCACACAGGTGCGCCCACCACATGGATCCAGCGAGACACTGTGAGACACAGAGAACATGGACGTGACACACCCAGCACACGCAGAGGAGTGTGTACAGGCGGCATCTGCACGCCCGGGAGAGACGGCCCACCGTCTCCCGACACGCAGCGCCGGACGGAGTCCCACCTGGCTCGGAGTCCGACTCCTCTCTCGGGACGTCGTCATAAATGGCTTCCTCGGGGTCTGCAAAGAGAGGGGGACCGGTGAGGACAGCCAGACCCGCCGAGCGCACTTCCCGGGGCAGGGCCCGGTCCCCAGGGAGCCGGCCATCCCGCGGCCGTCGGCGCGGGCACACGGCACCTGCCAAGCGTGAGCACTATGGTGAGGGCCGGGCGTGTTCCTGGGGGTGAAGGAAATCCCTCTAAAGCAAGCGTGTCAAACCCCAAGGCTAACACGGGCCGGATAAGCGAGGCATGTGGCCCGTGGGCCGCGAGTTTGACACGCTTCCTCCAAACGGACCGGCTGGCGGCATCCCCACAGGAGCTTTGTGGGGAGCTCCGTGGGGAAGTCCCGAGGGTGCGCTGTGGAGGGTCGTGGAGGACACGCGACGTGGGAGAGTCATCGGCTGTCGGAAAGGGCGGTGTGACGTGGACTTCGCCACACGTCACTGCTCCCACGTGGAAACCAACCACCAGGCCACAGGCCACAAAGCAACACCGGGAAGAAAAGGAGGGGGGTCCCGGGTCAGTCCCTGACCTGGAGCCACGTGGCGGATGCCATCACCTTTAGCCCCGACGCAGGGCACGAGGCTAACGGGCTGAGCCGGCACCAGCGCGGGCGCGGCGAGGACCCGGGCGGGGCAGCCCTGGCGGGCGGGCGGCGGCTTACTGTCCATCCAGGCGGTGTTGGCGGGATCGGCCACCCAGCGGGCGAGGGCGCTGTCCCCGGCCTGGGCCCGGTCCTCACTGCGGAGAGCAAACGGCACGTCACCCACAGACCGTCCTGCCCGCCCTCGCTGCCGCGGTCCCCGAAGCACACGGGCCCCCACGCGTGCCCGCGGCGCGTTCCCCCCACGGGCCCGGGTTCTCCCAGGCTCCGCGTGCTCTGCCTACCGCTGAACGCCCAGCTCGAGGGGCGAGGGGAGACTGCCCAGGAGGGGTTCCCCTGGGCACCCCGAGCAGAGGAAAGGCCAGTCAGTAGACCAGCTGGGAGGACTCCGGTGAAATCGGGCTTAAACAAAGTTCAATCTTTTCCTTCCCACCCAAGGGTCCTAAGAGCCTTTGTCACACCACCGCACACGGCGCGCCTCCCCGAGGGAGGCTGGGCCGGCCCGGCTCCTTCCGTTCGGCTGCGGCCTCATCGCTCGTCTCCCACACGGAACAGCACGAGCGTCTTGCCGTCCTGTGTTCAGGGGACCCGCGTGGGGGCCCTGACGAGAGGGCAGAGGCTGACGGACAGCGGTGAGCAGCCGCGGGGGCCCGGCAGCCGGCACCTCCGCGCACCGGCCCCCCGGCCCTCGGCGCCAGGGGCCAGTCGTGGCTCAGGACGCCCTGGAAAAGCCACTCGGTACCTGTTTGCTGGGTCCTCGGAACTCAGACAGTTGCACTGGCCGTCTTCCCCCACCTCGGGCGTCTCTGCCAAGAGAGAAAAGAACGCGTGTTGCTCGAGGCCGATAAACATGCAGGTTGATCTTCACCCCTAAAATGATTTCCTCCTTTCCTTGTTTCTGACCAACGATCGCGTATCTTAGCAGGAAGGTGGGTGAGTGATGGATTCGAGGTGTTTTAGGGTTCAGATAGAATATCTTCCACGTGGGGTCACACTACAGAGCGATGTCCCAGGGCCGTCGGAAACAGCCAGAAATAAAAGGGCACCCCAACAAGTCCCGATCCTGGGACACAAGGACCCTCGGTCCCAGCGGCTCTCCCGGGAGGGAGTTCACAGGGAACGTGAGGCCCCGCCGCTCCGTACGTCTCCCCGGAAATGGGATGGGATGCGTTTGGAAGTGTCTGCAGGGCGTCCTCGGGGAGTTGCAGGCGAAATGCTAACACGCTGCGGACGGGTCACGAGCGTTCTCGTGTTTTCACATCACACAGTGCTTACGAAGTCTCGTACTTCAGAGATATGAGCTTGTAAGAACACGTAATAAATAACTTCAAATGCAACGGGTATTTAATTTAAAGCGTGCCTTTAACATGCATGTAAAACGTTTTCTGTACTCGTTCGAGAGAAACTTACCTGGCCGCTGGGTAAAGCGAGCGATAAAACCACTGGTCCGCGGGGTGTTAGGTTGGTGATAGTGGACAACCAAACCTGCCCTGCTCTCACACATGCACACACTCACACATACACACACACTCACACATACACTCATGCACACGTGCACACACTCATGCACACACATTCCCACACATCATATGTAGTCATGCACACACATATACACATTCATGCATACATACACTTATGAGCACACACATTCCCATGCACACACTCATCTACACACGCATTCCTACACACACACACTCGTGCACACACTCATTTCCACATGTATACACTCATGCACACACTCACACATACACAGCCACACGCACATATACACTCTCATGCACACGTGTACACACTCATGCACACATATTCCCACACACCATATGTAGTCATGCACACACATATACACATTCATGCACACATACACTCATGAGCACACACATTCCCATGCACACACTCATCTACACACGCATTCCTACACACACACACTCCACACTCGTGCACACACATTCCCACACACCATATGTAGTCATGCACACACATATACACATTCATGCACACATACACTTATGAGCACACACATTCCCATGCACACACTCACCTACACACGCATTCTTACACACACACACTCGTGTACACACACATTTCCACACATGTATACACTCATGTGCACACTCACACAGACAGCCACACCTCCGTGCTTGCACACACACATACACACACACACACGCACACTCACGCGCGTGCGCACACGAAGTCCGTCTCGCACGGGGCGGCGGTGCAGGGAGAGGGCCCACCTTCCTCGTCCAGGGACACGGCGCGCACGATGACGGGGCTGGCGTAGGCGGGCAGGAGCGCGGGCAGGCTGGAGGGCACGGCGTAGCCGCAGGGCACGGGCACCGAGTACCCGCTGGGCACGTGCAGGCTCACGCCCTCCTCCTCGGCCTCGGGGTCTGGGGGCGCGGGCTGCTCTTCCTGGAAGGGCGTGATGTCGATGACGGAGTAGGGGTTCACTCTCGCTGGGGCCCCAAGCTTGGTCGGTTCCACCGGCGCGCCCAGGTCGGTCCCCGTCCCGTCTTCCCCTCCTGGAGGCAAACCCAGCGTCAGGCCCACGCGCTCAGGCAGCAGTGCGCCCCCCCCCCCCCCCCCCCTGCCCCGCCCCCCCCCGCCCCTGCCCCGCCCCCCCAGCGCCAGGGCTCCTGGAGGGCCCCTCTCTGGGCAGACAGACGGCGTGCAGGGTGCACCCCCCGACCTCGGGGAGGGTGAACTTTGGGGCAGGAGGGCCCGTGGCCTGGTGAGAGGCTCTGTTACAGGAAAAGCAAGGCTGGCCGACCCGTGCACGGGCAGCGGTAAGCAGCCGGCCCCGCCTGGCGCCGACAGGTCAAGTCCTGCGTCGGGTTCCCGAGCAGCAGCCTGACCGCTCCCCGCCGGCAGCGGCACCTGACGAGGCCGTGCCCATCGGACACCAGGAGCACCTGTCCCGCCCCGTGACGAGGTGAAGAGCGGGCATCGGGTGAGACTGACAGTCTGGAAGCGGCGTGGGTTCCAATGCACGCGGCCCGGGTTCCATGCCGTCGTTCCACCTCCCGCCACATCACAGAGGCACACCTCCCTCAGGGCCCCGGCCCAGCGGGCCCTTCCTGCCGTGGGGGGGGGGGGGGGGGGGGGGCGGGGGTGGTGGCCTGGGTCCGAGGGGCCACCGGGCACTCACCGGAGCTGGTGGGGGCGGCGGCTCCCACGTGCCCGGCCTCGGGGGCGCCCGGGGCTCCTCTGTCGGCTTCTGGAACCTCATCTCCGCTGTCAAACTCGAACTGCTCTCCCTCCTCCTCCTCCTCCTCATTATTGTTCGTATCGTATTTCACTTCATTTCCTGCAGTTTAACAGAGATGACGTGGTCACAGGCATGACCAGAGAGATGACGTGGTCACAGGCATGACCAGCAAAGCCACTTCCACGTTCCGGACAGAGACGGCTGGGTTCGAGGTGCCGGCCGCCCCTGTGCTGGGGGAGACCTTCGGGGCTGGGCTTGGGGGTCGGCGGCTCTGACTTCCTCTCATGGGACCCACAGCTCCCCCTGGGAAAGGAAGACGAAGGACGGGCACTTTCCTCACCGGAGTCCTTCCCCCGCGGACCCTGAGAGCCAGTGGGCACTCTCTCCACCCCCCCCCCACCCCCCCACCCCCGGACCCTGAGAGCCAGGGGAGCTCCCATCCCAGCGGGCGCTGGACCACAGGGGGCGGGGCATTTAAGTCCCTGGTTCCTGTCCCTGGGACACAAGGACCCTCGGGTGGAACCTGGGCCTCAAGATTCACCACCCCCTGCAGCTCTGTCCAGGCTGCTCTTCCGGGAAGCCTGGAGGCCGGGAGGCTGGGGGGCTGGGAGGCCGGGAGGCTGGGAGGCTGGGGGGCTGGGAGGCCGGGAGGCTGGGAGGCTGGGAGGCTGGGAGGCAGGGAGGGCAAAGTCCTGCGGACGTGCCGGCTTTTACAGCACAAACCACAGGTCCCGCGGACTATGTGGCCGCAATCCCAAATCACAGAGCGGGCTCTCTTTAAAAGTTTGTAGGGAAAATACATTCCTGGAATTGAAAGGGTGCACAATGGCACTGCAAGCCTCCATGCTGGCCTGTGTCCTGTGTGTGTTACATATAAAAACACTTAAAGATTAAATGTATAAATATTTTCTTTAAAAAGAAATGGGTGAAGGGATCAAAAGGTACGAACTTCCAGCCCGGCTGGTGTGGCTCAGTGGTTGAGCATCGACCTAGGAACCAGGAGGTGACGGTTCGATTCCCGGTCAGGGCACAGGCCCAGGTTGTGGGCTCGATCCCCAGTGTGGGGCGTGCAGGAGGCAGCTGACCAGTGATTCTCTCTCATCATGGACGTTTCTCTCTCCCTCCCTCTCCCTCCCTCTCCCTGACGTCAATAAAAATAAACAAAACACAAACAGTGACAACCAGAGCAGCCCCTCCGGAGGCCGCTTCCTGCTCCGCCAGCCCTGGGGGGAGGGCGCATCCCAGCGCGTCTCCTCTCCAGGAGGAAGCAGACGCTTCCTTTCCCCAGGGCGTGAGGAGGGAGGTCCAGGCCGGGAAAGGGGGGCAGAGTCCCGCCCTCCCCTGCCTTCGGCAGTCGGTGGCGGGGACCCAGGGCAGCCTCACCCCACTGTCCGTGGCACACGGGACCCGCGGGACATTCGAGAACACGTCCCCCAGCTTCCCGTGCTTTAAAACGGTGACAAACACTGAACGGGGATCCAGAAAGGCTCCCGGAGGGTACCCTGAGCACGTTACTCTGAGCAGCGTGTGCGTGCGGCCGTTCCCGCGGCAGCTGCCACCCGAGAGCCCTGCGCCCGGCGTCCTCCGGATCCCTCGCTGAGCATTGTCTTCAGGAAACAACTGGAAGGCGTTACGAGACTCGAGTGTCAGGACAGTTTTAAGAAACAACCGGAGGTTCTCATGACGAAAGATCGTCTTTCAGATTAGGACCGTGGTCGGCAAACTGCGGCTCGGAGCCACATGCGGCTCTTTGGTCCCCTGAGTGTGGCTCTTCCACAAAATACCACGGCCTGGGCGAGTCTGTTTTGAAGAAGGGGCATTAGAAGAAGTTTAAGTTTAAAAAATGTGGCTCTCAAAAGAAATTTCAGTCGTTGTGCTGTTGGTATTTGGCTCTGTGGACTGATGAGTTTGCCGACCACGGGGCTAGGACACCCTGCAATGAGCCGCTACGGGCGATGAAGCTGCGGCTGAAGGTTCTCGACACCATGGAGGGCGCTCCTGACCAGTTACATGAACGCAGTTTTTAATGTGTCTCTTCGCGCTCATGTACTAGAAGATAAGGGGTACGGGGACGGAGTGGGGGCTGGGCCCGGGGTGCCGCCATGGAAACCAGTCTGGTGATGACACGCGATCACCCTTGGACCCGCAGTCCCACTGCCGAAAGCCAGCACTCAGACGGCCTGCGTGCCCCGCGCTCACAGGACGCCGAGGGGGGGCGCACCCGCGGGTCCGGGCCGGCCAACGGGTAAACAGAAGGTGCCCGTCGCCCACGGGGGGAGGGGCCTCAGTCCTGCAGCGGAAGGTGGCGCTGCCGCGGGCGGCCACACGATGGGCCCGGGGACACTGCCCAGCGCGAGGGCAGCGCAGAGACCGACACGGAGCCCACTCGGGGCCCTGGAGCCGGGATTCGGAGACAGAGGGGATGGCGGTGCTGGGGCGGGGCGGGGGGGGGGCCGTGTTTAATGGGACGGAGTTTCAGGGCGGGAAGACGAGCGTATGGAGGTGGGGGTGACGTGGCCCCTGACCCACCGGGCGACCCACCGGGCGGCGCCGCGCACTGTACCACCAGAGGAGGACCGAACCTCCCTCCTCGCCCCCTGAAGTGACTGCCACAGCGGCCGCCTCTGCCGAGCTGCAGACACAGCGGGACCTCGGTTCTCGGACTTAATTCGTCCCGGAAGGCTGTTCGAAATGAAATCATTTTCCCCATCAGAGATCACGGGAATGGAATTAGTCCATTCCGGACCCCCACCTGACCCCGTGTTAACCTTCCTTATTGTCAGCACACGTCTCCTGCACTGATTCATCTATAGATAAACACTTCAAAACAAAAAGGGCAGGAGAGCCCTAGTCGGTGTGGTTCAGTGGCTAGAGCGTCGGCCTGCGGACCAAAGGGCCCTGGGTTCGATTCTGGTCCAGGGCACGTACCTTGGATGCAGGCTCCTCCCTGGCCCGGGCCCAGGTCAGGGCGTGTGCAGGAGGCAACCAATCGATGTGTTTCTCTCACATCCATGTTTCTCTCTGTCTCTCCCTCTCTCTCCCAGTCTCCCTAAGAATCATGGGAAAATATCCTCAGGTGAGGATTAAGCCAAAAAACAAACAAAAGGGACATGAGCTATAAATGAAAACTTAATCAAAGGAGCGGAAATGTACGGTAAAAAATGAAAAATCCTACCTAATAAAAGGGTAATATGCTAATTGACCGTACCTTCGCTATGCCCACAGCCAATCAGGGTGCTATGCAAACTAACCCATTAAAGATGGCAGCCCCCACGCACTGCCCCACCCCCCTTCGCTGAGCGGCTGACAGACCCTGGCCGGCGGGAGGGGCGGGGCCTCCCACCGCTCCAATCGCTGAGCGGCTGACCCCAGCCAGCAGTGGGAGCCCAGATCGCTGCTGGCGGCACCGCCCTGGGCCAAGCCCTGACCCTGAAAGAAGGCGGAAGGTGGTGGCCAGAGTCAAGGCCTGGGTCCCTGGTGCTGGCGGAAAACTGGTGCAGGCAGCCAGGTGAATGAAGGTCTATTGCACGAATCTTCGTGCAAACGGGCTTCTAGTTAATAATAAGAAGCAACAAGAGTCAAAACCCACGCAAACATTCACAGCTCACACTCCTGGGATATCAACCACGCGAGGCAGGCCGTAAGCTGGCTCCACTCCCGCGTCCCTCCTTTGTCGCCCGAGGGACGCGTGACCGATCACACGGGTGCGGCAGGAAAGGGCGTCGGGCTGAGAGGCGAACTGGCCGAGATGGGAGACGTTCGAGACCCGAGGGCTGACTGTCACGGGCATTTTCTCTGTGTTTTCCTGCGTTTTCCCAAGTTCCCGCCACAAGCCCGCGCTCGCCCCTGGTGCTCCTGCGTCGCTAAAACACAAGGCCGCCGCCCCCAGAGGTGGCCAGAGCGTGTCAGTCCCGTGACTCAGCCGGGCGAGGGGCCCTGCCCCGCGTGGTCGCCCCTCGCGCCCTTTCCCACCAGCCCGCGTCCCGCCGCCGGAGAGCAGCGTGCAGCGGGGAAGGCTTTGGGCTCCGAGACGAAGGAGTCGCCTTATTCACCAAAGAAGCTGCGAAGGCGTGTCAGCGCCATCCGTCTCCTTCTCGGAACACAGACGTGTCCAGGCCACTCCCCAGATCCCTCGCCATCTCCTAAGCTCTCGGTGCCCACAGGGAAACGATGCCGCCCAGCACCCTGGCGCAGGCCTGTCTGAGGGACGGCGGGCACGGGCCCAGACCGCGGGCCTGCCCCCGAGCCACACGCGGCTCCTTCTGCCGGCACCTGCCTCCCCACGTCACAGCTCACGCTCTGAGCTTTAACGATTAGGTCACCCCCCCAAGTGATGTCTAGGAAACTGTTTCTTAGACAAATAGAGCTTCGAAAGGTGTGGCCCAAAACCAGCTCCTAAATACTTGTGACGGGACGAAGCCAAGAGTGAGCTTTGGGCCCTAAAACGCACGCCCCCCCGCCCCATGAAGGGGACAGCGGGGTGCCCAGTGTCCTCAGGTCTACGTGGGCACTCTCACCCCCACCCCCCAAACAGGAGGCAGCGCCTCTGTAGGTCACACCTGGGAAGGCACGAGCTGCTGAGGACAGCTGCCCTGTTCACCACGTGCCTCGCATCTCCTGGGTGAGGCTGGCCTGCCAACTGCTCACTCCCCAGGCACTTGTGCAAAGAATGAATGAGTGAGTGAGTGAATGAGTGAATGAATGAGTGAATGAATGAGTGAGTGAATGAGTGAGTGAATGAGTGAGTGAGTGAATGAATGAGTGAATGAGTGAGTGAGTGAATGAGTGAGTGAATGAGTGAATGAATGAGTGAGTGAGTGAATGAGTGAGTGAGTGAATGAGTGAATGAATGAGTGAATGAGTGAATGAGTGAATGAGTGGAATGAGTGAGTGAGTGAATGAGTGAATGAGTGAATGAGTGAATGAGTGAATGAGTGAATGAGTGAATGAGTGAATGAGTGAGTGAGTGAATGAGTGAATGAGTGAATGAGTGAATGAGTGAATGAGTGAGTGAATGAGTGAATGAGTGAGTGAATGAATGAGTGAGTGAATGAGTGAGTGAGTGAATGAGTGAATGAATGAGTGAGTGAATGAGTGAATGAGTGGAATGAGTGAGTGAGTGAATGAGTGAGTGAATGAGTGAATGAGTGAATGAGTGGAATGAGTGAGTGAGTGAATGAGTGAATGAGTGAGTGAGTGAATGAATGAGTGAGTGAATGAGTGAATGAGTGAATGAGTGAGTGAGTGAATGAGTGAATGAGTGAATGAGTGGAATGAGTGAGTGAATGAGTGAGTGAATGAATGAGTGAGTGAGTGAGTGAGTGAATGAGTGAGTGAATGAGTGAATGTGTGAATGAGTGAATGAGTGCATGAGTGAGTGAGCGAGAGAGTGAACAAGTGAACAAGTGCGTGAATGAGTGAGTAAATGAGTGAGTGAATAAATGATGAGCAGATGAGTGGTTTCAAATATTTTCCCGCCACGAACATTAATTTCCCCCCCAATAGAACTGCAAGTAGAACCCCAGTCAGCAGAATGGAATAAAAGTAATACAGAAATCCCTCCGAAGGTTTAAGTCTTCCGTTAAACCACGGTGCCTCACGCAGCGCCTCTGAGGGGCCAGGGGCCTGGACGCCCGGATGCTGTCCCTGCACACGGACGCCGGCCCCGGA
Organism: Eptesicus fuscus; assembly: GCF_027574615.1. NCBI lineage: Eukaryota > Metazoa > Chordata > Mammalia > Chiroptera > Vespertilionidae > Eptesicus > Eptesicus fuscus. The sequence goes on along the minus strand of NC_072480.1, from coordinate 102,742,935 downwards.
GCTGTGGGAGCGGCCGCTGCACCCTCCCAGCTGGGTCCGTCCCCCGGAGCACGGAGCGCACCACGGCTGCCTCAGAGAGCACGCTGCCGTCCGCATCCCTGTCCCGAGGGCAGGACCCCAGGCGCCAGGCTGGGCCTCGCTCGCGGTGACCTCATGTGCCCTGACCGGCAATTGAACGGTGACCTCTTGGTGAGGGGGCGACGCTCAATCCACTGAGCCACACCGGCCGGCCCCCGTGGCACATTTCAGTGGCAAAGAGGTTTCTGCTTCCCACGGTGAGTCACACACGTGAAAATGCTACGGTTCCGATCCCACGGATGCTAGTCCGTTAGGGTTCTGGGCGGCCCACACAGGGGAGGGGGCCCAGCTGCCCGTGCCTGAGCCAGCCAGACCTGCAGCCACCGTTCCAGCGTCCCCTCTGGCCCTGGTGACACAGGCCTGGCCCCCAGCGAGCGCCCGCTGCAGGGCTCGGGGCAGGGACCGGCCACCCCGCTGCGCCCACAGCCCTCCCGGCGGCTCCGCCCACTCACAGCCTTAGCGCCCACCCAGGCCAGCACCCAGGCCAGCACCCAGGCCAGCACGCGAGGACCAGTGAGAGAACACGGCTTTTCAGCCCAGAGAGAAACGTCATCCACTTTGTTCCGAGGCCCAAAGAGCAGAGTTAATTACAATATGAAAGTTTTATCTAAGATGCAATGTTTCTCTTATGTCTGATGAAGGCTGTTCTGTTTTTAAATCTTTTATTGTTTAAAACAAAGGAGTGTTGTAAGGGGCAGCTGCCCTGGGCCTCCAACAAGGGGCTGCTCACAGGCCGCCGCCTCCTCCTGGCCCTGGGTGGCCCTGGGTGGCACAGCCTGTGCTGAAGGGGAGGTCCCCCAGATCCAGGCCAGCCCCCCCCCCCCCAGGTGTTCTCCTCCCAGGTCTGAGCTCCCTGCCCAGGCACCCACATCCCGTGCAGTGCAGCACCCTCACCAGCACAGACACACAGACCCCCTGACAGAAGTGGGAGCCAGAAATGAACCCCTCAGTATGACACCTCCCGGGTACCCCCCCCCAGGGCAGGAACAGCTGGGGCAGGTGTGAATGCGGTTCACCGCCCGCCCCACCCACCCCCGGGCTCCCCGCAGGGCTGGGAGCTCAGCATCCTCGGGTCGCACCCGGAGCTGCGGTTTGGGGAAGGGCCCCGCCTGGTGAGGCCGCAGGAGGGCACACTCGGGGTGGTGGCCGTCCTGTTTGTGAGGGCGGTGGAGCAGCGCTGGTCTCCCGCATTCTCCGTTAAACCAGCCACAGTCAGACCCGGCCCAGAAGCCCGAACAGCAGGACGCCCACAAGGAGGAGCCCCGCAGCGATGAACCCGCAGCGAGAGCGCACCGTCTGGAAGCCTCCAGCGAGGCGCAGCCTTACCTTCCGCAGCGGCAGTGGGGGCAGGCGGCTCCGGCTCCGGCTCCGGCTCCGGGGGGTCCATGCTGTGCAGCTCCGGGAGCCTGGCCCTGGCCCTGGGCAGCCCTGTGGGAGGAGAGAGGCCGTCAGGGCAGGTGCGAGCTGCCCTCAGCCCACAGGCGCCCCAGCGCCAGCGCCAGGGGGGACGCTGGGTCTCAGTCACAGCCACACGAGAGAGCTCACCCCTGCCAGTCAGTCACAGGGCCACAGGACGGAACCTCCGGAAATAACCAAAGGAACCCAGGGTCCCATTCCTGCCTCGCCCAGCGGCAGCCAGGGCTCCCCACCGGCACGGGGTCACCCCCAGAGCCCCTCTTCCTCCGGACTCAGGCCAAGGGGAGACGGGACACACGGGTACATGTGTGGCTTCCTCTTCCTCCAACCAGCACTGAAATATATTTTTACTAGAGGCCCGGTGCACGAATTCATGCATCAGTGGGGTCCCTCGGCCTGGCCTGTGGGATGGGGCTGAAACCGGCTCTCCGACATCCCCTGAGGGATCCCAGATTGCGAGAGGGTGCAGGCCAGATTAAGGAACCCGACCAGTGCATGATCGGGGCTTAGGCGGGACGTGGGAGGTTGGCCAGCTGGGAGGGACCGCGGGAGGGCTCCAGGGCGTGTCTGGCCTGTCTCACTCAGTCCCTATCGGCCGGACCCCAGCAGCAAGCTAACCTACCAGTTGGAGCGTCTGCCCCCTGGTGGTCAGTGCACATCATAGCGAGTGGTTGAGCGGCCTTAGCATATCATTAGCATATGTCATTTTGGTTGGTTGAATGGATGACCAGACAACCAGACACTTAGCATATTAGGCTTTTATTATATAGGATTGATTTCAGTGAGGAAGGAAGCGGGGGAGAGAGAGAGAGAGAGAGAGAGAGAAGCATCAATGATGAGAGAGAACCATGGATCGGCTGACTCTTGCATGCCCCCTACTGGGAATCGAGCCTGCAAGCCGGGCATGTGCCCTTGACCGGAATCAAACCCGGGACCCTTCAGTCTGCAGGCGGACGCTCTATCCACTGAGCCACACCAGCCAGGGCCACTGCGGGTTCTGAGTGAAGAACCGTTGCCCTGGACTGAGACCGAGGCTGCCGCTCTCCTAACGCGGTCTCTGCAGGCGGCTTCAGTTTCTCTTTCTGCGTCTCTCGCTGCCCCACGGGCCGCGGAGAAGGAGTCTGAGCAGGCATGTGGCAGCGGCTCCATCAGAAGGCGGGTCCCTCGCGGCCCCATGGAGACAGCGGTTCCCTGTGGCTGGCGGCACCTGCCCGGCTCCCAGCACAGTCTGCTCCGGAGGCCGCTCCCTGCAGGGCGACCTGCATGGGTCCCAGGAGCCGGGCGGGGGGATGAGGGAGGGGGGAAGCACAGAGGGCGTGGGGACGGCACTGACTCCCCAGCCTCACCTCTGGTCCCTCCGCGCGGCAGGGCGGGCTCTCAGTCCCGCAGCCCCTGGTGCCAGCCCGGAGCTGGGGAGGCCCCTTAGGAATCGCCCATCGAGGGCAGAGCAGTTCCCGTAAGGCCGCCCGCCTCTCTCTGGCCCCTCCCCCAGCCGCTGCCTGACCGCCGGGGCCAGGCTCAGACCCGCAGGACGAGTAGGAGGACAGGGCACCGGTTCCTCTGCGGAGCTTGCCCCGGACGCCAAGGCCCTGCGGCCTCCAGAACATGATCAGCGCCTTCCCCACCCTGGCCGCGTCCTCACTGACCCCGGGACTCGGGTCCTGACAGCTCACAGGTCCTCACTGACCCCGGGACTCCCATCCTGACAGCTCACAGGCCCTCACTGACCCCGGGCTCCCATCCTGACAGCTCACAGGTCCTCACTGACCCCGGGACTCGGGTCCTGACAGCTCACAGGGCCTCCCTGACCCCGGGACTCGGGTCCTGACAGCTCACAGGTCCTCACTGACCCCGGGACTCGGGTCCTGACAGCTCACAGGTCCTCACTGACCCCGGGACTCGGGTCCTGACAGCTCACAGGTCCTCACTGACCCCGGGACTCGGGTCCTGACAGCTCACAGGTCCTCACTGACCCCGGGACTCGGGTCCTGACAGCTCACAGGTCCTCACTGACCCCGGGACTCGGGTCCTGACAGCTCACAGGCCCTCACTGACCCCGGGACACGGGTCCTGACAGCTCACAGGCCCTCACTGACCCCGGGACTCGGGTCCTGACAGCTCACAGGCCCTCACTGACCCCGGGACACGGGTCCTGACAGCTCACAGGGCCTCACTGACCCCCGGGACTCGGGTCCTGACAGCTCACAGGTCCTCACTGATCCCCTGGCCTCGGAACCTGACAGCCCGGCAGGTGCCCTACGCGCTCAGGCCACTGGGACACCAGGCGTAAGGAAGGCAGAGGATGGCGGACTGGGGTCCCACCAAGCGCCCCCAGAGACAGAGCCGCCCAACCAGCCGGGAGGCTCCTCTCCAATGGGCTTGAGTCCCGCGTGAGCGTAGACACCCCTTTCCAGCCACTGCCTCGGGTCCTGACCCGGAACCCGGCTGAAGCCACCCCGCTTCCCCATCCGAGACGGAAGGCAGTGACAGGCTGAAACAGCAGCGGCACTGGCGCTTCCCTCCGGACGCCCTTCCGGCCGCTCCTGTCTGGCCGGCTCCTGTCCAGCCCAGCGAGGGATTAGAGCGCAAAACTCACGCATACATCTGACTTTGGGGTCTGACCGTCCACGCTGCTTTCTTTAAAATAACAATGACGTCCACCTGTGAAGGTCCGGTCCCCACGGCCAGACAGCAAGCCTCCCGCCCGTCAGAAGCACAGCCTGCCGGGCCGGCCAGCGTGGCTCCGTGGTTGAGCATCGACCTATGAACCAGGAGGTCACGGTTTAATTCCAGGTCAGGGCACAGGCCCGGGTTGTGGGCTCCATCCCCAGTAGGGGGTGTGCAGGAGGCAGCCGATCCATGATTCTCATCACGGATGTTGCCGTCTCTCTCCCGCTCCCTTCCTCTCTGAAATCAATAAAAATGTATTTAAATAAACTTTTTAAAAGCACAGCCTGTGCCTGGGAGCCCGGAGGCCTCGCTGCATGGGGATGGGGGGCAGCGTGGTCAGTCCTTCTGTTTTCTGCACGAATTCCCAGGCGACTCACTGAGCGGAGGGGCTGAGGCTGAGGCTGTGCCGCCAGGGGGCAGCCCCTGGGAGGGAGCCGCGGGCTCGGCTCCCAGCGGCGTCGCTCTGAGCGGGACTGAATGTGCGGCCTTCCCACGCCCCCTTCACCACGGCCACGGCACAGCGTGACAGCGGGGACACTGTATTTTACTTTAAAAAGCCACGTCTAGTCCTGACCGGTGTGGCTCAGTTGATAGAGCGTCGGCCTGTGGACTGAAGGGTCCCGGGTTCGATTCCGGTCAAGGGCATGTACCTTGGTTGCAGGCACATCCCCAGTAGGGGGTGTGCAGGAGGCAGCTGATCGATGTTTCTCTCTCATTGATGTTTCTAACTCTCTATCCCTCTCTCTTCCTCTCTGTAAAAAATCAATAAAATATATTTTAAAAAATAAAAAGCCATGTCTAGTATCAGAAGTGGTTCATGGAATAGGAATGCTTCAAACCTAAAAGAAGCATTTTGAATATTTTAAAAAGTCCTTTCACTATTGTTTACTAAAAGTGTAAAACATGGGCGGCCGCCGGAAGATGAAAGAGGAGCGGGCAGGGGAGCTATGGGGGGGGGGGGGGGGGGGGGAGGAACAATTGTAATAATCTGAACAATAAATATTTATTAAATTAAAAAAGAGAGAGAGAGGGAAAAAAAAAAGAGGAGCGGGCAGTAGGAGAACCACATGCCTGGGCGTTTTTATGAAGCGACTGGTCATCTGAAAGCCCTCACACAAAAGCAAATAAAGAAGCGAACACAGACTTCGAGGCTCCGCCAGGCTGGGGAGGCTGACCCGGGGTCAGGAAGAGGCGGCAGTGCGGGGTGGGGGGCAGGTGAGAGGGTCCCCCGGCTCTGCACCCGCCTCCCCTGCTCGCAGGCAGGGCCCCTGCGACCATGACCTAGGACAGGACCTGGCCCTGCCCCTCACCCTGCAGGACGCAGCCCTGGCCTCCTCCGGGACCTCGCCACGCTTCCTTAGACCCGTGGTCGGCAAACCGCGGCTCGCGAGCCACATGCGGCTCTTTGGCCCCCTGAGTGTGGCTCTTCCACAAAATACCACGGCCTGGGCGAGTCTATGTTGAAGAAGTGGCGTTAGAAGAAGTTTAAGTTTAAAAAATTTGGCTCTCAAAGAAATTTCAATCGTTGTCCTGTTGATATTTGGCTCTGCTGACTAATGAGTTTGCCGACCCCTGCCCTAGACCCAGATTTCCCTCCACGGCCGGCCGAGCTCCCAGGACGCCCCTCATTCCGCCACCACCCGCTTCCAGGAGGCTTCGCTGAGCGCTCTCCCCGTCCCCAACGCTTCACAGCCACGCCCCCCTGTGTCCTAGTCCACTCCACGCCCCTCTCTCGTGGGAACTGTGACGTCTGAACCCAGCAGCCACGTGCTGGACGTGGCGCGACCGAGCACTCCATGGCGGCAGCCCCACGCCGCCTTGTGCAATAACGAACCGCGTCGCACACAGCAGGCCTCAGTGCCGGTGAGCACGTGTTCAGACCATCACTGACAGAGGAGTAAGCCGAAATCACGGCATTCCCCCTCCCCTCTAGCTGATGCGCAACCCGCTCCGTGCAAAGAGCATTTCACACACCGGCCTTCCCGCACTGTGGTGAGTAAGCGAAGTCTGTGAGACGGCCGGGCGCGAGGGGAGCAGTCCACCGCCCCACCAGGGCGCCTCTACCCACAATTCCCACAGCGTGTCCCTCTAACCTCACCACAAAAATAACTCCGGAGGAAATGTGCCTCTCAAAATAGCAACGCGGTGAAGTTGGGCAAACTAGAAAGTCAGCCTTCACTTTGACAGATAAAAAGCCGTCCTGACATAACGGAGTTTTACCTCTTCCCCCGCTGTCTACCCGCCCTGGACGGGGCACTGATCGATTATGCACAGCACCTGCCACGACCACCTTCCAACTGACAAGCGATCGGGACGTCTGTACTGACCAGAGGCGGCCACTCGGCCACGTCCCAGGGCCCAGCCAGCCACGGTCAGAGCTCAGCGGCCATCACATTGCATAGTACACACCGGTTCCTCTCACCGGTCTTTCCCAATAAGAGTTCTCTCCCAGCCCTGGCCAGTGTGGCTCAGTGGATAGAGCGTCGGCCTGTGGACAGAAGGGTCCCGGGTTCGATTCCGGTCAAGGGCATGTGCCTTGGTTGTGGGCACATCCCCAGTGGGGGGCGTGCAGGAGGCATCTGATGGATGTTTCTCTCTCATTGATGTTTCTCTCTCATTGATGTTTCTAGCTCTCTCTCCCTCTCCCTTCCTCTGTAAAAAATCAATAAAATATATTTTTTAGAAAACAGAGTTATCTCCCATGAAAGAGACGCCCGCGCATTTAAGCATTTTTTTTAATATTTTATTGATTTTTTTACAGAGAGGAAGTGAGAGGGATAGAAAGCTAGAAACATCGATGCGGAGAAACCGACCAGCTGCCTCCTGCACACCCCCTACTGGATGTGCCCGCAACCAATGTACATGCTCCTGACCAGAATTGAACCTGGGACCTTTCAGTCCGCGGGCTGACGCTCTATCCACTGAGCCAAACCGGTTTCGGCCGCATTTAAGCATTTAAGCGCTGTGTGGACAGTGGCCGGGGCGCCCGCGGGCCTTCCTGGAGGGACCTGAGTGGCTCCTGCAGGAAACGCAGGCTGCGGGCTGGGGCAGCCGCCAACCGGGTGGCCCCAGCGCAGGGAAGCAGGAAGCCCTTTGCACGACCTGGGAGAGCCTTCTGCTCCAGCAGGAGCCCTGCACCCCGCCTGCAGCTTTCCCGGGCACCGACCTCCTGTAAGAAGCCAGGACTCCGCTCAGCCGCCCCGCCCAGCGCTCAGGCCCCGCGGAGGGAGGGGCGGCAGGTGGGCAGGGCACCTAAGGACGGGGCGCCGCTGCAGCTTCAGCCGGGCCGCAGGGCCGTTACCGGCGGGGAGCCCGCACCGGGGCTGTTTATAGTGACGTCGCCATCCTACGGCCAAGGATCAGCCTCCACGGAAACACAGAGGATGCTCCCCAAACGCCTCCACTCACCCCCTCGCAGCTTCACCGCGGGCGGGCTTTCTCCCCGCACCCCACACCCCACCCCGCCCCGCCCAGGGGTCCCTCCAGCAGGTTCCTGGCTGTCCCTGAGTCTCGGCCCCATCACCACCCGGGGAGATGGGCACCCCGCCGAAAACGGGGTCCGCTCCCAGGGCCTGACCCGTCCCCTGCACTGCGCCCACCAGTCAGGGGCCACCAGCTGAAGTTGGGGGGCTGCTCGCGGCCCCGTTAACCGCACTGTCTGTGGTGGGAACAGAGGGCACCACGCCAAAGTTGGGGGGATGCCCCAGGCCCGCGATCACCAAGCACAGACCCCCGCCCCCGGGGGCCCGCAACTCACCCCGCCGGGACCCCCGCTGCCGTCCCTCCGAGCGCCCCTCTCCCTGCCCCGCGTCCGCCGCCGGGATGCGCTTCGGCCCCGCCCACGGGAAGACAGCTCCACCCCCACATCGTGATTGGCTGGTCCGGACGGTGCCGGGAGCCTATTGGCTGAAGTGCCTGCCCATTCTTCAGCCGCGCCCCGCCCTCGCGCCAGCGCATTCCTGAGAGGCCACGTGGCCGCCCGCACCCCGGCCCGCGGCCCAAAGCCCCGATGCCCCGCCCGGCTGCGCCCGCGTGGGCGGGGGGCGCGGGACGGACCCCGGAGCACCCGCCCCTCCCTCCGAGCCCCGCCCTGCCCCGACGGCCCTGGCCCCTGAGCAGGTCCGCTGCCCTCAGGCCCGCCCGTCCTGGCTGGGAAATGCAGGTTTCACACGTCTCCCGGGGATTGCTCAGGCTCGCCCAGCCAGAAGCTGTTTGCCGGGACCTTCCAGTGAGCATGGTGGCCGCATTCCGTGGCTGGGAGAGCCTGCTGGTGACGTGTAGGAGGCATGCACCTTCCAGCTGCCTCCCCCTCTTGCCCTCCCCCATTGCGCATGGCCACCTGGGGCCTGAAAACCTTGTGCCGCCCCAGGTGTGGGACCCTGAACAGGTGCAGGCACGGAGCAGCGGTCCAGGAGGAAGCTCCAGGAGGCCGCTCGGCTGAGCCCAGAGCCTTTATTCGTTTACAATTAAAAAGGAAACAAAACCCGGCCAGTGTGGCTCAGTGCTTGAGCACCCACCTATGAGCCAGGAGGTCACAGTTCTATTCCCCGTCAGGGCACGTGCCCAGGTTGTGGGCTGGATCCCCAGTGTGGTGCGTGCAGGAGGCAGCTGGTCAATGATTCTCTCTCATCATGGACGAGAGGCCCAGTGCATGAAATTCATAAACGGGTAGGGTCCCTAGGCCTGGTGGGTGATCAGAGCTGATCAGGGCCTTCCAGCTGCTGGCTGGGACCTTCCTTCATTCCGTGCCGCCCCCTGGTGGTCAGCACACATCATAGCAAGCAATGGAACTCCCAGTCTCCAGGTGGAACTCCCACGGGGACATTTTGCATATTAGCCTTTTATATATATAGAAGATGTTTCTATCTCTCCCTTTCCCTTCCTCTCTGAAATCAATACAAAAAATATATATATTAAAATAAATAAATAGAAAAAGGAAACAAAATATCATTATAATTATTACTAAAGCATCTTTAACAAGAATACAAAGAGACCAAAATGACGACTAAAGGACGTGGCCATTGCCCGTTCCCTGGTCAGCACAGCAGATGCTACCCCTCCTCCTGCCCACATCCCTGCATCTACAAGGAACGTGAAGTCAGAGCCGCCTGACCTTCACTCGGTTTATGGGATAAATACAAAATAGCTAAGTGTCCCAAAGCCAACGCCCGCCCACGTTCAGCGCTCCGAAAGCTCATGCTCAGAAGTTCTTCCCTGCACGTTGTGGTTACTGTAGCTCACAGCTGACACATAAAGACTACGGAGTACAAGGAAGGCAACAATTTGGCAACTATTAACCGTTCACTGTTAGCATGGGCTCCGTGTCTTTTAAGTGGGCTGAGCCACTGCTAAGCACTATTTTAGGCCTATCCTAGAGCTCGAATGGGTTAGGAAAGATCTTCCCTCTCCGCGACTTCGATATCAGAAAAGCAGTCTGAGTCTCTATTCCACGGGTTCTGTGAGCGTCTCGTTCGGTCTGCCCGGTTATCTGAATGGCCCGGGCAGAGAGGGGAAGAAGCAGGCGGCCCTCGGCCTGCACGCCTCATAGGAACAGCCTGGCATTTGCTGGTTTCCGGCCGGGGCAGCAGAAACGAGAAGGGAACATGTAGCACCATGTATGGGTGAAGCAGTGGGTCCGGGCCCAATCTGGGGATCCTTTTTTGGTGTCGGGGACTGATAAACACTGTGTAACTTACAGGAGCCTCTGAGCTTCCGTCTAACCATGTAGATCACGTGACTACGCACATGTAGGTCATAGGTGAGTCTGAAAGGGAGACCCACAACCCCCCCTCACTGCGGTGTCTGAAAGCATGGGTGACCCTGGGCCCCATAATAATGTGGGCCCATCTGTTTATCTTCTCAGAACAAAGAAAACATATTGAGTCAACTTTCCTCCGAGCTGGCTCCCAAGTTTGTTTTCAGAAACTTAAAATCGAGAAGCTGCTATTGGGTCATTATTGTGTAAAAGAAGCCGTGTTGTTCTTGGCCCGAGGGGACAGGCAGTGGCCCCGTCATAACCAGAAGTACAGGCGGCAGCGTCCACTTGTCCACGGGGCCTATGACCCCGAAGCTCGGGGCCACCAGCAGGGACAGTGGGTGGCACCGCACGGCAATGCCGCCAGGTGGGGCTGGGCACGAAGAACTCTCACCCAGGACTCGGACCACCATGACCTCCCCACCATGACCTCCCCTCATTGCCCTCCCCTCCATGGCCTCCCCTCCTGACAGCCCTCCTCCTGCCTGCCTCCTGGTGAGCCCTGACACCCCACAGCCAATCCGTTGCAATGAGTCTCGAGGTCTCCTAGGGGTTGCATTTCTCTGTGCCCCTGGCTGGTGGCCACACCACAGCCTTGTCACTAGAACCAGGTAACAGCAGGAGAGAGTGCTCAGAGTGCAGACTCAGTCACCGAGGGGAGTACCTGCAGGAAGGGAATGCGGAAGACAGGGAACAGGCAGGCAGGTAAACACCCGTCACCCAGTCAGCTCGCCCCCTTCACTCCCCGGGCCGTGGTCCCCGCCAGGACAAGGGCTCCTGGGAAACCCCAGCACCCCATCTCTCCCCAGTGCTGGTGACCCGCGTGTCTGTGCAGGCACCCCCAGCCCAGGTCCCGGGCTGAACCAGAGGCCCGGTGGGAGAGGGTCACCGGGGAGCAGGGACAGGGGCGGGCGGGGCTCACCCAGGTCCTCGCACAGAGGCGCTCTGCTCACTGAGCATTCCTGTTCCCGGCAACAAAGGGGAGAGAGCAGGCCAACAGGGGAGGGGAGGAACAGCGAGAGCGATAGGGGGAGGAGGGCCTGGCCCTGGGCAGCCGCCCAGTGTCCAGTGGGGGCAGGGTTGTCCCCGCCCCACACAGCGTCCCTTTTGTTCCGGGCACTGGGACAACAATGGACCTGTTTTCTCCTTTCCTCCTTCTCTGTGGGCGGAGAGGGGGGGGGAGGGCTCTCAGAGGGGAGGCAGCCCCCTCCAGGAGACCAGGCCCAGCAGGGAGCGGCGGGAGGAACGAAAGGCCTTGAGCTAAATGATGGGCGTGTGGGCTCCTCTGGGGCCCGGCGGGCTGAGCGCGGGGGACGGAGGGCGACCGGAAGGGCTGTCTGTCTTCACACAGACTGGACCACGGGGACCCCTCCCTCCCTCCCTCCCTCCCTCCCTCCCTGTCCCTCCCTCCCTCCCTCCCTCCCTCCCTGTCCTTCCCTCCCTCCCTGTCCCTTCTTCCCTCCCTCCCTCCCTGTCCCTCCTTCCCTCCCTCCCTCCCTGTCCCTTCTTCCCAGACCCTCCCTTCCTCCCTCCTTCCCTGTCCCTCCCTCCCTCCCTCCCTCCCTCCCACCTCCTCCCCTGGTACCAAGCCTCTGGCAGAACAAAGTCTTGCCATTTGAAGAAATGTCAAAGGGACAGAGAACCAGGACTCGTGGGTGACCTAGAAGGTCCTTTCCTGCTTGGGCCACAAGCTCTAATTTCCGTGCCTTCTGGTGCGGAGCCTCCTGCCACTGACCGCAGGGGGTGCTGTGACTCCAGGGCCCAGCCCGTGGGGTGCGCCCGCGGCGCCCCTGAGTGAGCAGCATGGGGAGCCCTGCGTGAGGAGCTCAGCGTGGCCTGTGGCCTGTGGTCTGTGGCCCGTGTCCAGCCACGGCCTCCTCTAAGGACACTCAGGAGGGCGCGGGAGCCGGGGCAGGGGAGCGCGGTGTGGGCACGGGGCAGGTGCTGAGCAGCAGGGATAGAGTCTGAGACCGAGGGGGCTGCAGCACCTGGCCTCGAGCCGCTAACCCCCATGGCAGTGTGTTCTCTGTGGTCCAGTCCTGGCCCCTCGGTAGTTATTCCCACCTTGGCCCACCCCCTCCTCCCCCCGGCTGACCATCCCCTTCCTTCTCTCAGCGGGCGCGGACTCCCTCCCGCTTCACCTGTGAGCACCCAGGCCCGGTGACCCCGGCCACGCCACCTGTCTACCCCACGGAGCACGCAGGCCGGGCCCTTATCTCAGGGACACCGTGCCGTCCTGGCTGCTGCGTGGCAGACATTTCACCCTCTGTCACTTAAACCCCAACGCCGCACGCCTCCCCCGCCCAGGAATGCACTTCATCTTCACTAAGGAGATGGGAACGGCTGTGACTTAGTCTGCCCTCTGTGGTCCGCGTGTTTGAACGAGTTGAGGCAAACAGCAAAGATGTGGAGGTCCCACCGCAAACCAGCGGCTCTGAGATCCTGAAGCCCTGATTCCCCATCAGCCGTTCATGTGCGCTGCGGAAAGTACTCCAATTGGGCCTGACTCTGAATGTGCTGGGCCCCTGGGTGCCCATGGCCTTGGGGTTGCTGTTGTCTTCCCTAGAGAGCTGCCCAGCCCAGCATCAGCCCCGCAGTCAGCCCCACAGTTAGTCCCACAGTCAGCCCTATAGTCAGCCCGATAGTCAGCCCCATAGTCAGCCCTACAGTCAGCCCCATAGTCAGCCCTATAGTCAGCCCTACAGTCAGCCCTATAGTCAGCCCTGCAGTCAGCCCTATAGTCAGCCCTGCAGTCAGCCCTGCAGTCAGCCCTACAGTCAGCCCTATAGTCAGCCCTACAGTCAGCCCCATAGTCAGCCCTGCAGTCAGCCCCACAGTCAGCCCTGCAGTCAGCCTTATAGTCAGCCCTGCAGTCAGCCCTGCAGTCAGCCCTGCAGTCAGCCCTACAGTCAGCCCTATAGTCAGCCCTGCAGTCAGCCCTGCAGTCAGCCCTACAGTCAGCCCTACAGTCAGCCCTATAGTCAGCCCTGCAGTCAGCCCTGTAGTCAGACCTACAGTCAGCCCTGCAGTCAGCCCTGTAGTCAGACCTACAGTCAGCCCTGCAGTCAGCCCTGTAGTCAGCTCCATAGTCAGCCCCATAGTCAGCCCTGCAGTCAGCCCCATAGTCAGCCCTATAGTCAGCCCTACAGTCAGCCCTATGGTCAGCCCTGCAGTCAGCCCCATAGTCAGCCCTATAGTCAGCCCTATAGCCCTACAGTCAGCCCTACAGTCAGCCCTGCAGTCAGCCCCATAGTCAGCCCTGCAGTCAGCCCTGCAGTCAGCCCCATAGTCAGCCCTACAGTCAGCCCTGCAGTCAGCCCTGCAGTCAGCCCTATAGCCCTGCAGTCAGCCCTACAGTCAGCCCCATAGTCAGCCCTATAGTCAGCTCCATAGTCAGCCCTGCAGTCAGCCCTGTAGTCAGCCCTACAGTCAGCCCTGCAGTCACCCCTGTGGTCAGCCCTGCGGTCGCCCCGCGGTCAGTCCGCTGGCAGCGCTCCGGGGAGCCGGGCGGTCCCCAGCTCGGGCAGGCCAGCACCGTCTCCACCCCAGGGCGGCCGCATGGCTGCCGGAAGCTCACTGCCAACTAGCGCTCTGCCCGCCTCTCCACGGAGCCCGCAGGCATCTGCTGGGTGTGCAGGGGGAGGCGCCAGAACTGACCTGGGGGACGGTGTGGGAACCGAGCCAAGTGGGGCGCCCAGCGGCTGGGACCCCGCTGCGGAGGTGGCGTGGGCGCGGCGGGTCCAGCCTGGAGCTTAGGGGATGGGGTAGGTCAGGACAGATCCGTGCCCGCCTCCCCTCCCGCCGGGCCGCCGCGGGGTACACCCCGCCCGGCAGAGTCGGGACCCGGGCCGGCAGCCGAGCCCGGCCTGCAGCGGGGACGCCGTCCAAGACAGACCGGCCTCCGCGCGGGGCTGCGGGGACTGAGCGGGTCTGGGCGCTGAGCTCAGACTGGGTGGGCCGGGGTCCTCGCGGCTGTCCTGGTCCCTAAGGTCTTCCCTGGGGTTGCCGGGGGGCGCGGTGGCGGCTCCGGGGCTGCAGGGGACCGGCCTGGCCCCGCCCGCCCCGCCCTCCTCCAGCTCCGCCTCTGCTCTCTTAGAAAGGGCGGGGCTTAGGCCCTCGGCTCTTTCCGTACACGCTCGGCCCCCCTCCAGCCCCGCCCTCCACCGGCCCCGCCTCTGCCCTCCCAGGCCTTCGGCTCTTTCCTAAACCTTCGGCTCTTTCCGTACGCACTCGGCCGCCCCTTCCGCCCCGCCCGCCTCTGCCCCTCTCGGGCCCTCGGCTCTTTCCGTACACGCTCGGCTCCCCTCCAGCCCCGCCCTCTCCTCCCGCCCCGCCCGCCCCGCCCGCCCCGCCCGCCCCGCCCTCCACCGGCCCCGCCTCCGCCCTCCCAGGCCCTCGGCCCTTTCCTAAACCTTCGGCCATTTCCGTACACGCTCGGCCCGCCCCGCCCCGCCCCACGGGGCTCTCCGGCAGCCTCCGCGCCCCGCTGCGGTGGTGACTCGGGGGCCGTCCCGTCTGCTGGGCACGACTGACTCCCGTGGAGGGACCGGGTGGAGCAGCGCACGCGGAGTGCTAACCGCAGGGCCACAAGCAGGCGGAGAGGCTGAGGACTCACGAGCCTTTAAGGGCGAAGTCACCGTGTGTTAGCCTGGGATCTGGGCAGACGTGCGGTTCAGACGTGTGGACGGTCGTGACTCTGTGGGCACGTGGCCGTGAGGCCTGCCAGGCTGCTCCCCGGGGAGAGGAACGGAGAGCCCTTGGCTCACTGCGTGACCCGCGCGATATTAAGAAACAGGAATAATAAAAAATACTTTTCAAAAGATAATAACTTTCTGCTGGCCAACATAAAAGAATTATGAAAATCGCCCTGCACTGCTCTGACCTTGGCTTTGGCTTTTTATCGAGAGGTAAGATCCGTGCACAGAAACATTAACGCACAAATCAGCGGCCGGAGCAGAAGCCAGAGCACTGGGCCCCACCACAGCCACCGCACTGGGCCCGTCCCCACCCAGACCCCCTCTCCCCGCGGGGAAATGAGGCCCCAGACTTACCTCTTGTTCCCAGAACGTCCCAGAGTGGGAAGAGGCTGATCGAGAGCTATTTTTACAGGAAATTCTTTACAGGCCGAGCCCAGAAAACTTCCCGCGTCTGGGGCCTGCTTCTAGGCCTGTCTGGACGGCACACCCAGCAGCTCCCTCCGGAGCCCGCCATCCAGCTGCCAGGAACCTGTGTTTCACTGACGGGCCGGCTCACACGGAAGACCGAGTGCTGAGCTGGGCCCAGCGCGGGGCTCAGGGGTTGAGCATCCACCCATGAACCAGGAGGTTAGGGTTTGGTTCCGGTGCTGTGGGCTCCATCCCCAGTAGGGGGCGTGCAGGAGGCAGCCGATCAATGATTCTCTCTCATCATGGATGCTTCTCTCTCTCTCCCTCTCCCTTCTCTCTGAAATCAATGAAAATAAATTTTGTGAAAAACTCTGGAGTGGAGATGCAGTTTGGTCGATGACATCAAGTACAGCAGCACCACCAGCAGGGCCCGGGGCCCTGGGTAAAGGCGGGCTGAGCAGTGACTTCCACTCCCTGAGACCTGGCTGAAAGGGTTTGTGAGAACTGGGGGAGAGGATGGACCCCCAGAACCAAGAGCCCGAAGGGACGGATGGAGGCGACAGCCCGGCCTGGGAGCTGGACGAGCGTGGTGGGCAGGCGGCGAGGCGACCCGAGGAAGGTGATGGGCAGACACGTGGGAAAGTGACAGAAAGTGGGGGCAGGACCCGGGGAGCTCAGGGCACGGGACACCCCCAGGGTCCGGGACCAGAGGCCCCCGGTCGCTGGGAGGGGCTGGCGAGGCGGAGACAGGTGGGCTGTGGACAGCACATCCAGTCCTGGGCCAGCCCGGGCCCCTCTGCACCCAGGAGAGAGGCCACGCCCACCCTGGGGCGGGGGGGGGGGGGGGGGGGGTGGGGGCTGGAGGGTTGGGGGGGCGGAGCAGGTGAAAGATGGAGACGGGCCTCCTGGGGACCAGGGCCCAGGCCTCAGGGAGAACGTCCTTCAGGCGCAGCAGGGCCACCGGCCGGGAGACAGCAGATGAGCCGAGTGGCCATTCCAGGGAGCGGCGGGGGGCGGGGGCGGCAGGGTCCCCGCTTTCTGGTTGAGCCCACAGAATGACTTGACTTGGAAAGGTCATTGAGGGGGGCCTTGGAAAGAAATGCACATTTAAGGAACCAGAAAGCCATAGGATAGGCCCAACCCTCAAACCGCGGCGACGGTGACTGCGGGTGCAGGGCCTTCAGGCCTTCCCCGAATTCCGTCACCTGCGGACTCGGAGCTGGGGCCATCCCTGCCAGACGCCGCCCAGGGCGTTTGTAACGCTGTAGTTAGTGACATCATGGCATCTCGTTAACGAGTGCGTCTCCTCTTTCTGCTCTGGCGACCCTCCGCGGAGGTGACGGGTGCGAGTGGCACCCTTGGGGAAGAAGGCACCATTACCACCGGTCACAGCGAAGTCTCAGTTGGAAAGGTGAGCGGACGCGGGAGAGTCGGAGCTGGGCTGGGGGTGAGGGTCGTCTCAGGGAAAACATCCCCCACGGCTCTGAGCCACACTGACCGGAAACAGCGGGACCTGAGCTGGGGCATTCGGCGTCCACCCTGAGGCCGACGGAGCCCCGTTGTCACTGTAGAGTGTGCACCAGACCCAGGGGGGGCACCGGTTCTTACACGACGCCACCCCGTTTCCCTGGCCCCAAGCTGCTGTGGGGACCAGGAAGTGGGCGTGAGAATGGCTCTCACAGCGGCTCCTGGGCAGTTAGCACCAGGTGTCCCCAGGGACAGGGCACACTGGTGGTCGCCTGGCTTCCTGCCCTGGTCAGTCTCACCTTTGTGTGTGTGTGTGTGTGTGTGTGTGTGTGTATATATATATATATATATATATATATATATATATATTAGAGGCCCGGTGCACGAAATTCGTGCACAGGGGCGGGGGTGTGTCCCTCAGCCCAGCCTGCACCCTCTCCAATCTGGGACCCCTCTCACCATCCAGGACTGCTGGCTCCCAACAGCTTGCCTGATTGCCCCTAACCACTTCTGCCTGCCAGCCTAATCACCCCCTAACCACTCCCCTGCCAGCCCGATTGCCCCTAACTGCCCTCCCCTGCAGGCCTGGTCACTCCCAACTGCTCTCCCCTGCAGGACTGGGTCCCCCCCCAACTGCCTTTCCCTGCAGGCCCAGTCGCCCCCAAGTTCCCTCCTTTGCTGGACTGGTCACCCCTAACTGTCCTCCCCTCCAGGCTTGATCGCCCCCAACTGCCCTCCCTTGCAGGCCTGGTCCCTCCTAACTGCCCTCTCCTGCTGGCCATCTTGTGGTGGCCATCTTGTGTCCACATGGGGGCAGCCATCTTTGACCACATGGGGGCAGCCATCTTGTGTGTTGGAGTGATGGTCAATTTGCATATTACTCTTTTATTAGATAGGATGTATTTTTAATAATATATTTTATTGATTCTTTACAGAGAGGAAGGGAGAGGGAGAGAGAGTCAGAAACATTGATGAGAGAGAAGCATCCATCAGCTGCCTCCTGCACTCTTCCTACTGGGGATGTGCCCGCAACCAAATCGAACCCGGGACCCTTCAGTCCACAGGCCGACGCTCTATCCACTGAGCCAAACCGGTTAGGACTGTTTTATATTTTTATTGATGTCAGAGAGGAAGGGAGAGGGAGAGAGACATCAGGGATGAGAGAGAATCATGGATGGCTGCCTCCTGCACGCCCCACACTGGGGATGGAGCCCGCAACCCAGACATGTGCCCTGACCGAGCATTGGACCCTGACCCCCTGGTTCACAGGTTGATGCTCAACCACTGAGCCACGCCAGCCGGACAAGGTCAGTCTCATCTGAAACCTTCTCTGGGTGACAGGCAGCAGGCTCCCCCTCTGGGAGGGGCACCCCAGCACTCCCCGTGAGAAAACCTCTGAGAAAACTCGGTCTCGGGGCTGGACATGCTGGCGTCCAGTCAGGCCTGAGGTAGGACACAGGTGACCCCTTACCCCAAATGACTGTTTCCCAGCTGTCTAGTTTTCCAAACTCCCCCCTCCCCCTCCCTCCTTCACCGACACTTCCCAGGAGACACGCCTGTGGCCAGAGTCCGAGCAGGCAGAATCTGGTGGGTGCCTGGCCTCCCGTCCCCTCCCTCCTTCCCTCCCTCCTGTCGGCAGCACCTCCTGAGTGGAGGGGACGGGAGGCCAGGCACCCACCAGATTCTGCCTGCTCGGACTCTGGCCACAGGCGTGTCTCCTGGGAGTGTCGGTGCCCACGGCAGGGCCGACACGGGAGCCCAGTGACCCGCCAGGCCTCGCATGTCACAGGGAGGAACGGAAAGCCTGAGCGATGAGGTGACTGAAAACTTAACCAACTGGGGGGCAGAGATGGGACCAGTGCAGACGTCGGGTGTTGGGGCAGCAGGACCAGGACGGCACCGCTATGGGGCCAGTGGGTCAGACCCGACCTGGGTTCAGCCACCTCAGTACTCGCGTTCCGGCAAGGAAAGAACTCAGAGCCAAGACCCAAACTATAAGAGAGCATCCTATAGAATAAAAGGCTAATATGCACATTGTCCCCTCCGCCAGGAGTTCAACCAGGGGGTGGGGCCGGCAGCCAACCTCCCACGTCCCCTCCCCCTGGCTGGCCCTGCCTGAGTGGGCAGGCCAGACCCCACCGGTGCACAAGTTCGTGCACTGGGCCTCTAGTTTATAAAATCACAGAGGTGGGAGAGGAAATGGGCTTAGGAGACAAGTGAGAGACCAAGGCAGGGCCCTTGGAGCTGAGAAGTGAGTGAGGTGAAGGAGATGTGCCTGGGGGTGGGGGTGGGGGTGGGGGTGGGAGTGTGAGGGAGCTGGCCCTCGGTCCTGAGGGCGTTCCGGGTGGAGGGCTTAGGGGGGTCCCAGGGGAGGGTCTCAGGAGAACAGTCGGCAGCTGCCAGGTGTGTCCTGCCAGGGCGGGGTCTCCATGGACGGGCTGGCCGATGCCCGGGCAGGGGTCACTGGCCCATGCAGCTGGTCCTGAGGCCGCCATGGGGTCCCTGTCTGGTTTTGCTGCTTTTCTGGGCCTGGAGCTGGGACAACTGAGGCCTGGATGCTGTCTCAGGGAGGAAAGGCAGGGGGTGCAAACCACATGACAGGGATGTGCTGGGGAGGAGAGGTCACCCTGGGGGCGAGCCCCCCAAAGTCCTTTGCTAGACGCCTGGGCTTTCCGTCCTGCTGACCCCGGCCCCTGTCTACCTGCCCACCACAGTCACTGCGAACTTGCCGGTGGGGGAAGCCGAGGCGCAGACGAGGAGGGGGGCAGGGACCGCAGTGTCGGCGGGAATGGGAGGGCCCTGGGCTGGGCCTGGGGGCTGCGGTGGGCAGAGGGCAGCGCCTCACTGACGGGGGTGCTGTCGGGGGCGGGGCGCTGTGAGGAGGTGTGTGACTGTCACACAATCAGCCCTGGAAGCAAACACGCCTCTCCGAGGGGCGGTGTGTGCAGGAGGCGGGCTTCCTGAGCCTGCCCGACCCAGTGGGACCAGGAGCTTGGATCCAGGGAGCAGGACTGGGGGTTGGGGACCCGCCCCCCTTCGGTCAGGAGAAGGGCAGTCTCCCCCGGACCAGGCTCCCCAATACTCCACCCACGGGGCCCTCCCACTGGAGCCACACCCCCCACCACCACCCGAGGCTGAGCCTGCTCCTCCCTCTGCCCCAGGTGAGGCCTGACCCCGCTGCCCAGCCAGAACCCTGTTGGGTCTGTCCCCCCACATTCATACCTTGACTCCTAACCCAAGGTGAGGGGCCGGCCCCACCCCTGCACCCGTCCTGGGAGCAGCCCGGCCTTGCTGCTGATCAGTGGGGTGGGGGAGGGGCTCGTGTGCACCTGGGAGCATCTCTAACCCCACAACCGTCCTGGGCAGGAGGCTGCAGCTGACCCGACCACGTGACAGGCGGGGGAGGCGTCGGGCCTCAGGGTGCACCCCTCGAATGAGAGGAACAGGAACGCTCAGAATCCGCAGCAGGAAGGGGGACACGGCCCGATCCCCCGATCTTCAGGAGACCCAGCGCTTCTGATCGTTAGCGGAACCCTCCGTGTAGCCTCTGCTCTCCACGTGAGTCACACAAGCAGTGTCCGCGGGCAGGCGCCATGGGGATGGCGGGTGCCTCCCAGCCCAGCTCTGCCCAGCGGCGGCTCCGGCACCTGGACTTGTGTCTCCTGTCACCTGCAGCCCCCGCCAGGCGGAACCTGGGCCGGGGTAGGGGCCCAGATACTGGGGTACCACCTGGGAGCCTGCAAGTCCTGGCAACGCAGACCAGGAGGGAGGGGGTCCTCACGACAGAAGTGGGGTCAGGACGGAGCCCCACGAGTGGAGGGCGCCACCCCTCACCTGCTCTGGGCCCTGCCCTCCTGCGCCCCAACACCTTCACTGAGACAGGGAGTCCTGGCGAAGGTCAGATAAACACGGAGCCGTGAACACGAAGGTCCCCATCACGCGTGTCTGACAGAGCACTCAGGGCGAGAGCGGCGCTGAGGAAGGACCCACACCGCGGGCTCGGCAAACACCGGCTGCTTTATTTACCGTTAGACGTGAGGCTGCCGGACCCTGTGCTTCCGCAGGCACGGGAGCGCAGGCCACGGCGCAGGCCACGGTTAGCTGTGGGCATGATTCGTGGGTAGTTAAGATTTAACTCACTTCTTAAGGGGCGATAAATAGGGGTGACATGATCAATAAAATCAGAGCGCCGTAATCAAACGCTCCCTCTGAGGTCCCGCACGGAACGGCCCGGTCCCACGTGATCTCACCAGTAAACGTGCTTCCATACAATCCCTTTGGTGGAACCGCACACTCGTGACAAGAACAGATGCCGGGGCCTCTCTGGGGAGCCGCAGGGCCTGGCAGCCCAGCACCCCGGGCCGAGGCCGGTCTGCCCACAGCTTGCAGGGAGCCGTCACCACCTCTTCGTGAAATCCAGAGAAAACCACCAAGGAACCGGGGTCTCACTCGGGCACCTGCTGGCAACGCAGTCAATGGGAATGTCTCTGAAATCTAGGCAGTTCTGGTTATTAAATACCCTCCTTATTTCATCAACTGAGCGATTCCACGTGAACACATAATGCTGGTTTCGTGTGGCTTCCTTGATAAAAAGTCTGCGAGACTCCTGCACGTGCCGCTGCAGCGTGGCCCCCAGAGGGCACTGTTGCTCCCGGAACTTGTAACAAGGCTTCCACCTCAGGGCGGTTCCTCCCAGGGAACAGGCAGGGCTGGAACAGCAGGTGCAGGCTGCGCAGACCCAGTGCGTGCATTTCCCGTACGACTGTCAGCCAGGCAGCCTCACAGACGGGCTGGGCTCGACCACAGCAACCGGTGAGCAGGAAGCACCGTGGCTCCCACCTTCCTGCCGGTGGAGACCGGTGGAGACCGGCCCTCGGTTGTAGAAAACGCCACGTCTGTGCGGCCCAGCAAGGCGAGGGCAAGAAAGCCGCCGGCCTGCACTGGAACCCAGCCCCGCCTCCCCGGAACCTTCCATGGCCAGCGCCCCCCAGGCTGGGCCCCCAGGAAGGAACCAGGACAGACAGCGGGACAGGAGGCGGAGTTCGGCCACCACCAAGCAGTCTCAGGAGCGGCGCCGGGGCGTCGGGAGGCGGGGCTCCCAGCGGCTACAGCCCCTTCTTCAGGGGCACCTGGCCGTTGGCCCTGGGCGGGGCGGGGCCCCGGGGCGGCGGCGGGGGCGATGCGAAGTTCCAGTCCACGGGGCTGAGGAGCTGCTGGGTCTTCTTGTGGGTCCAGTAGGGGTTGAGCACCAGCGTCAGGAGGCTCAGGCCCAGGAGGAAGAGCGCCAGGTGCGGCGGGTGCAGGGTGTCCCGCAGGCCCGCCCAGTGCTGCGCGCACACCCACCACATGTGGTAGGTGAGCACCATGCGGCAGTGGAACATGTGGACCATCAGCCACTGGTTCGCCTTCCAGAGCAGGGAGTCGGCCCAGCCAGCCTGCGGGGACACAACACGTCAGCACGGCAGCCTCCTCCCACCGGCGCCGGCACGGCCGCCCCTGTGCCCAGCACAGAGCGACAGCGGCGCTGGCCGGGCCTGGCCGGGCGCCGGGCCTGCTGACCAGCCCTCCTCTGCGGGCAGCCCAGGAGTCGCTCAGGGCAAGGCCAGTCCCCGGTCCACGGGCTTTTGTGTGTTTTATCCCGGGACCCTGGGGCGCGGCCCCCGTGACCCTGCCTGAGGTCATTCTAACTCACAGGACACCTCGCTCCCAGGGTGCAGCTAAACCACAGAGCCAGCCCGCCAGGGTCCCGTCTCGGCTGGTCTCAGCGAGGACTTCAGGCCTGACCCCAGACTGTGGGCAACGGCAGCAGAAGTCAAAGGGGGGCTTGTGCCTCGTGGCTACAGAGAAAGCAGATGGGTCCCCACAACTCTGCGGGAGCCCCCGAGGACACTCAGCCAGGGCGCTCCTGGCGCGGCTGCTCAGCCCACCGCGGTCTGACCGGGAAGCGCGGCCCCCACATGTGCGCCAGCGTTCCCGTCAGCACGAGGACATGGGCTTCGCCAAGTCACACTCAGTGAGCTTCCAAGGAGGGGCATTCGAGACCCCCATCTACCTTCTGACAGAGGCTGGCTCTGTACATAAAACTAAGAACGTCAGATATAAAAGTCACAGGCAGGCTGCGTGCGGCTGAGCCCCGCACAGAGACAGACGCCCGGACAGGAGGCCGGAGGTGGCGGCACCCGTCTGTCGGCCATGGACCTGGTGAGAGCCATCTCCGGTGACGTAAGAGCCACCCAGCCAACAGGCTAAAAGCAAGGAGTCCGGGTAAAGAGCGGGCTCCGGGCAGAACAGTTTTCCACAGACAGACAGCGACAGCGCTCTGAGCGCGCTGACGCCGCTGGCCGTCAGGAAAGTCCTCAGACAGCGAGACCGGCCGCCCGCCCGCCAGAGGCACCAGGGAGAGGACGGGCAGCGCTGGGGGGCGTGGGAAAGAGCATCGTGCCGCCGCAGCGGGAACGTGTGGGGTTTCATCTTCTAAAAGCAGAACTAGGGTCCGACCCGGCACCCCATCTGTGGCCTCCAGGGGAAGCGGGCTCCACGGCTCCTGCTCAGGCCTCACCCGCCGCCACCTGGGCTGCGCCGACGCGTGTGCACAGGGAGGCTGTGCACAGGGAGGGAGGCGTGTGCACAGGGAGGCTGTGCACAGGGAGGGAGGGGTGTGCACAGGGAGGCGTGTGCACAGGGAGGATGTGCACAGGGAGGATGTGCACAGGGAGGGAGGCGTGTGTACAGGGAGGCGTGTGCACAGGGAGGCGGTGTACAGGGAGGCTGCACAGGGAGGATGTGCACAGGGAGGATGTGCACAGGGAGGCATGTGCACAGGGAGGCGTGTGCACAGGGAGGGAGGGGTATGCACAGGGAGGCGTGTGCACAGGGAGGCATGTGCACAGGGAGGCTGTGTACAGGGAGGCGTGTGAACAGGGAGGCGGTGTACAGGGAGGCTGCACAGGGAGGATGTGCACAGGGAGGCATGTGCACAGGGAGGCATGTGCACAGGGAGGGAGGGGTGTGCACAGGGAGGCGTGTGTACAGGGAGGGAGGCGTGTGCACAGGGAGGCATGTGCACAGGGAGGCGTGTGCACAGGGAGGGAGGCGTGTGCACAGGGAGGGAGGCGTGTACACAGGGAGGATGTGCACAGGGAGGCGGCACTCCCAGGCCCCGCAGGTGGGACTGTCACATGATGGTCAGCCCGTGTCCGTCACACAGCGTCGGACATCTCCGTGTCCAGGTACCTGTGCACCAGCAGGATGCAGTGAAGCCCGCCCTGCACCTGAGGGTCCGACTCGGTCAAGGGCTGCACCTCAGCTGCAGGTTCCCCAGCCCCGTTTAAACCATTTCTTTAACGTGGATAACGTCAGCCCTGGCTGGTGTGGCTCAGTGGACAGAACGTCGGCCTGCAGACTGAAAAGTCCCGGGTTCGATCCTGCTCAGGGCACATGCCCGGTTGTGGGCCCGATCCCCAGTAGGAGGCGTGCAGGAGGCAGCCGACCCATGATTCTCTCTCATCATTGATGTTTCTCTCTCTCTCCCTTCCTCTCTGAAATCAATAAACATATCCTACCTAATAATAGACAAATATGCAAATTGACCATACCTTCGCTATGCCCGCGATTGGCCAGGAGGCGCGGGGGGCGGGACTCGGGGTGGCTGGGGTGGCCGATTGGACCAGCGGGACGCTGAGCTCGCGTCGCCAGCGGCGGCTCGAGCTCAGCGTCTGCGCCATGGCTGTGCTGCGGCACAGAAGGGGCCTCTGGGGCAGCGAGCTCACGTCCCACCGCGGACCATCAAAAGCGGGGGAGCTGGGTGCCTGTCCACTCAGGCACCAGGCCTTTCAGAAGCCTCCGCCGCGCCGGAGGCTTCTGAAAGGCCTGGTGCACCAGTGGACAGGCACCCAGCTCCCCCGTGATCGAAAGCGAAAGTGTGTAGGGGACCCTACACGTGCATGAGTCAATCATGCACTGGGCCTCTAGTTTAAAAATAAAATAAAATAATAAAATTAAATTCAACCAGAAAGAGCTTGCTGCTGATGCCGTCTGCAGTCGCTCAGTCTGCTGACGACCCCACGGCCCCCGCGAGCCAGACACGGCGCTCGGCTTCGGGGCGGGGAGGGCTCACCTTTAGCAGCATCCAGGACACGCAGGTGAAGGGCGTGCTGGCCTCCAGCAGCAGCGTGGCCATGGCCAGGTAGTGGCCGGCCCGCAGGTTCGCCACGAGCCCCAGGAAGCCCAGGAAGGCGAAGAGGTGGTGCAGCACCAGGAAGGGGTCGAAGGTGCGGAAGCGGGCGTTGGACAGGTGCAGGGCCGCGTTCTCGAAGCAGAAGAAGCCGGTGGCCGTGGCCACGTGGAACCAGGACCAGCTCTGCTGGGCGTGCGCCTTGTCGGCCGTCAGCACCGGGTCCACCAGCAGCGTCCACAGGCCCGCGGCCGTGCTCTGCACGCCGAACACGGCCCGCGTGGCGGCCAGGTTCCAGAAGACCTTCTCCTTGGCCACCAGGGAGCGGTACGTGGCGTTCAGGGAGGAGGACAGCTGGTGGCACACGACGAAGACGCCCAGGTAGAAGGCAAAGCCGGCGGCCACCAGCGTGGCGCGGATCCGCCAGGAGGCGTAGTCCAGGTCAAAGATGCTCTCCGATGCGCCTTGGTCGCCCGTGAGACTCATCGTCCCGAGTCCTAGGTCACGGCGCGCCGCGCTCAGCACAGGGCCGCGGGGCCCCACGCGGAGTCTCGTCCGAGACAAAGGGCCGCGGTCGCTGGGGCCTTCATGCGTCCGCCCTCAGCCTGAGGAAGAAAAGACAACTGCCTGACATGGGCTGAGCTGAAGCGGGACAGCACGGCGCCAGGTCCACAGTACCGCCCGCTCTGCCTGTCTGCGGCACCGGCACAGCAAGGAGACGCTCCCTGGTCACGTATGAGAAAGAAAGGCACGTGAAGGACGGGAGGCCCAGCGGGAACAGGAGGTGCAACCGCTGACAGGCCCCCCCCCCCCCCCCTCGGAGGTCATCCCAGGTCAGATGCCAGTAATTACACTGGACGCAGCCCTTCGCCTCCAGACCCCAGGCGAGGCCTCCGCAGGCGCCCGTCTGCGGCCCCCATTCCCAGCACAGGCCGCGGGCGGACAGCGCCGGCTCGCCTGGGGTCAGCCCCAGCCGCCCAGGTCCTGGCGCCGCCGCCTCAGCGGGCAGCTCTGCGGTGAGCACACGGAGGCGCTGTGCGTCCAGGGACCCACCAGGTCTGGCGCACAGTAGGTGTGGGTGCCCCCGTGTCCCCAGGGACGGAGGAAAAGCAGGCCCTCCTTCTAACCGGGAGACACCCCTAAACCAAGCACATCAAAGTGGCTTCACCGAAGGCCGAGGGGAGAGTTCAGGACCCACTTCCTCCTGCGGCCGCGGCCGTGCGGCGGGGAGTGCTGTGCGCAGGCCTCCCTCTCACCAGCTGCTCCCTCCACAGCACAAACAGGAGGCCGCCCTGCACGGCCCGCGGTGCTGCTGCTCACACCATCGCTTCTCAGTGGACGTGGGTTTGACAGATCACGTGAGCCGGGCTCCACGTTTTACTCCGAGGCACCGAGGTCCCTGCCGCCTGAGGCCGCCTGGCCTGTGTCACGACAGGTGAGTCCCCCCGGGACAGAAGGTCAGAGCCTGACCGCGTGACCTCGGAGCCCCCAGGACCCCGGCCTCCTGCACCTCCCCCGCTACCGCCCAGTGAACCTCTAGTTTCTGAAAACACCGGCTCTCCTGGCCCCCCGCCTGGACCTAGCGGGCCCCCCTCCCCGCTCCCCTCAGGCCCAGCTCCCACCTCCCTCCCCCCAGGCCCTCCCAGGCCAGGGCTGCCTCGGGCGGGGAAGGGCCTTCCTACAAGCTCCCACTCGCCACCCTCCCCCGCGGAGGCTCCGCGTGCTCGCGCTGCCCTGTGCTGACCCCGCGGGCCGGCCAGCGCTGGAGGCCCCGGCACGGCTGGAGGGCGGACAGGCTCCAGCTCTGCGTGTGTCCGCGGCTACCGACGCGCGACCGTCTGTGACACTGAAGGGGCCTGCTCAGGGGGACCCGGCCCGCAGGACCCCCCAGGAGGCAGGCGGTCCTGGCGAAGCAGCCGGGGAGCAGTTGGGTAGAGTGGACACATGTCCGAGGACGTGACCTCCGTGTAATAAAACGTGTTTGACGTAAAAAAAAGTTGTTCTGTACACGGACCAGGTCCAACACCGGGTTAAGAGGCGGCAAGAGCACTTGGCTCTGGGTGTGGGCGGGGGGGGGGGGTTCCCCGCTGGTTCTGATGTTTGCACACTCCTCCTCCCCCCCCCCTCCCCGTCCCCCAGTGCAGCCGGGAGCACGCCTGGGCAGCCTGGGACCCCACCAGACATCCAGGGCCTGAGACCAGGGCCCACGCGGACAGCCCCAGGCCCCCGTTGTTCAATCCCGCCACCCGGTCCCCTGCCCGCCTGCCCCTCCCGGGGAAAGCCCGAAAGGGCCTGGCCTCGACCTTCCCCTCTCCTGCCACCTCCCCCCCGCCCCCCGCCCCCCGAGTCTCCACATGTGGTGCTTGTCTGGGACCCGCGTGTAATGACCGGCTCTCCGTGGCTGCCCTGGCGGACCTCAGAGCACAGCTGCTTGTGCAACACGCCACCGCCCCCCCTCCCTCTCCCCGCCCCAGGCAGGGCTCTGAGTGCTGGGTGGGGAGGAGCCCCCTCCCAGAGGACCCCTCGTAGCCGAGGGGCTGCCTGCTCGCACCCAGAGCTCCACCACAGCTTCTTCTCGGGCTTTCTGTGGTCAGAGGGGCTGGTTCCCGTTTTGCGCGATCGCGTGAACATGCCCTTGGCCGAGCCCTGGCTCCCAGGAGCCTCTGCATTCTGCACGGGAGAGGCCGGCCCTGGAGGCTGACCGCGACCCCGTCCCCTCGGAAGTGCCCAGAGCAGGGCTGTTGGCGGGGGGGGGGGGGAAGGGGGGGCGCCAGGGCACTGGGACCAAGGAACCAAGAGCAGCCGGCTGGTGGGCTCGGATCTTGGTTCTGCTCTCCAGGAGCTAAGAAAACCACCTCCTCCCACCCTGGACCCCAGGCCCGCCCACGGAAACGAGGAACAGGTAAATGCAGGCCGGCGGGGTCCGTTACTGATATGCAGCACCTGCTGTGCGCCAGGCGTGTCCAACTGGCACCTTCTCAACACGGATCTCAACACGGATCTCAACACGGATCTCAACACGGGGCACCAGGTTCCCAACTCTGACGCGCAGGCTGGTTCCGGCCCGAGTCACAGCTCCGCAGGGGCCGGGCCAGGGATGAGGCCGACTGCCTGGTGCCGCTGAGGCCGGGCGCGGCTGCGGGCTTTCCGGTGCCCCGTGCCTGTGGAACGTGCCCGAGCCTGCCCCCCCCCCCCCCCCCCACAGGCTCTGCCTTCGTTCCTGCAGTGCCCCAGGCTCGGGCAATTTGGGGTGCCCGGGTGCCCACAGGCAGGTGTAAGACCACGGAGCTGGCACGATCTCCAGCGTCGCCTGGGGTGAAACCCTACGACTGCGAGGGGGACAGTTCAGTGTCTCCCTTCCTCCGGGCGAGACAACCGAACGACAGCGTGCGGCAGTGATGGCGAACCTCGGACACGCGTGTCAGTGCCATTTCTGATGACACATGCCGAGGATGAAACATTTATGTTATTTAAACTATAAATATCGCGAAATAATGTTTTTTCCTCAAAGGGACACACTACCCGAGTTATGCTCAGTGTTTTGGCGAAGTCTGACACACCGAGCTCAAAGGTTGCCCATCCCTGGCGTACGGTCTCCTGCTGGGGCGGCTCTCGCTGTGAGCTCGGCACCAAGCCTGGCCGTGCTGGAGCTCTGGACAGACCTCCACGAGTCCCTCTCCCGCCTCCCTCCTGCCCCTCCTCCGACCCCCAGCCCCATCCACTCCCCAGGGCAGTGGGGCCCTGAGACCAGAGCAGAGGGCCAGGGGAGGTGCCCAAGTGGACGGCCGGGCGAGAGGCTGCAAGACAAGGGACCACTGACCAGCCGCCCCGAACCCCCGGGACGCGGGAGGGGCCAGCACACGGGCCCTCGTGTTTCTGAACCACAAGCTCAACTGTCTGACGGTGCGATGCCTGCGACAGGATGGGGGGGCCGGGTGCAGTGCGAGGCCCACACCGAGGGCAGGGAGGGCAGGCGGCGGTGCCAGCACCCCAGCGGGGAGCGGAGCTGGCTCCAAGGACTGGGCACCCAGGAAAACACCGTCCTTCCAGGTTACACCCCGAGAAACCCAGACTGGCGTCTAGCCTGTAGGGTGCCCCTTTGAAGATGGTGCTCATTACCTACACACAGCTCCCCCCACACACAGCTCCCCCCACACACAGCTCCCCCCACACACAGCTCCCCCCCCCACAGCTCCCCCCACACACAGCTCCCCCCTACACAGCTCATTACCTACACACAGCTCCCCCCACACACAGCTCCCCACACACAGCTCCCCCACACACAGCTCCCCCCCACACAGCTCCCCCCCACACACAGCTCCCCCCACACACAGCTCATTACCTACACACAGCTCCCCACACACACAGCTCCCCCTACACACATAGCTCCCCCCCACACACATAGCTCATTACCTACACACAGCTCCCCCCCCACACAGCTCCCTCCCCACACACATAGCTCCCCCCGACACACACACACAGCTCCCCCCCACACAGCTCCCCACACACACAGCTCCCTCCCCACACACAGCTCCCTCCCCACACACATAGCTCCCCCCACACACACAGCTCCCTCCACACACACAGCTCCCTCCCCACACACAGCTCATTACCTACACACAGCTCCCCCCACACACAGCTCCCCCCACACACAGCTCCCCCTCCCAACACACAACCAGTACAACTTGCTACAGACACAACTCGTTACACAACTCGCTACAGACACACTCGCTACAAACCCCGTTGCCCTTCCAGCCCTAACCGCTCCTCGCTAACCCTGGCTCAGGACCTCCCCGGTCTCTGCACAGCTGCGCGCACTGGTTTCTGGGCAGTGGGTGCTGTGCTGTGTCTCAGGGCTGTGAGCACCCGCGGGGTGCCCAGCCCAGGGAAGCACGGAGCCACGGGACGAGGCCAGGCTGTGGGGATCTGCAGGGACCCAGCCGGCCTCCGAGCCTGCGGAGCCGCCGCTGCCCCGCTGGACCCGCCCGGCCATCCTGGAGCCGCAGAGCTCCCGAGCGTCCTCTCAGGCTGCTCCCCCGACCACAGCCCTCTCACCTTAGGTGGCGCAGGGGACAGGGCCCCGCATGCCCACCTCACCCCAGGACCCGGATGTAGGGGTTCTCCATGTCCCCCAAAGCCTAAGGGTAACGTGCGGCTGGGAGTCACTATTCCCCTCCCAGGGGACACTGGGGACTCACCCCTCTTTGGATCCCAGGACTTCAAAGCCCAGCCCCTCCATAGCAGCAGCTTTGGGACTGACCGACCAACTGACCGACCGACCGTAGAGGAACCGCAGCCCAGAGGGAAGTGAAGACGCGAAAGCCCGGGACTCTGCAGCTTCACCTCTGTGGGAAAGTGTCTGCAGCCATCGCCTCCTTTCTGCTGCAGGACCTGCGGCCGGGCTGCCGGGCTGCACTGGCGGGCATTTTAATCAATAAGATGGGACAGGCCCCGTGGGTCCGGGACAGCACGCGCCAGGGGACCCTTCAGCTCGGACACACCTGTGGGTGCACAGGGCGCCCGATCGCTATGGAGACCGACCGGCATTGTGTATGGTGAGCACAAGGGACCCCAAACTCGGAAATGGAGTAAAAAACAGGACAAGGTCCGTGTTACGTCCTGCTGGACTATTGAGTAACAAGCCCCGAGGGTCACTGGACTGGCCAGGCCCTCCAGACCTCGGCCTGCGAGTCAGAGGTTGACCTGCAGGACACGACCAGGGGCGAGGCGTTCCTGCCCCGGAGACAACCCGGTGGCTCCCCCTGAGGCGAGGCTGCTCCCCCAGGTGCCCTCCCCCAGCACGTCACTGCCCGGCCTCCCAGCGCCCGGGGAAGGCGGGCTCGGTCCTCCCGCCAGGAGCTCCCTGTGGCCACAGGAATTGTTTGCAACATCCCGAGCCTTAAACGTTAACAGATGCAACAGCACTTCCTCCCTGGCCGAGACCCCTGCTCCAGGAACGAAACTCCGACAACCAGACCAGGCGTGACCCCGGTGCCCCCCAGCTCCAAGCTGCCCCCGGGCTGGGTGCCTGCCGGGCCACTGCGGGCTAAAGGTCAGCTCTGACTTGTTTCCTGAAAGGGCCCCGGGAGGGGGGCTGCCTTGATCCGGGGGCCAGCTCCCGGGAGCCCCCTGGGAAGTGACCCTCGCGGGCCCGCGGCGCCCCTGGCCCGGCCGGACCCCGCGCCCCGCCACCCCGACCCCAGGCCCGCATTGTACCCCCAACTGTCCGGACGCGGTGCTCAGCGAGGACCCCCGCCAGCACCGGGGCCTTTCCGGGCCGCCGCCCCCCGGCACCCCGACCCCGGAACCACCGGACTCGCCGCCCGAGATCCCGGGGCCCGGACCCCAGCAGAACCCGGACCCAGACCCAGTGCCACTGGACCTCCCGCCCACGGCCCTGATGCCCGCGGCCCGGACCCCGCGCCCACCCCGCCGGCCTCGCCTGCCCCGCGCCCTCACCTGCGCGCGCCTCCCCGCGCGGACCCCGCGCGCACAGCTGCGCTCCCGGCGCCTGTCACCCGCGCGCGCCGCCGCCCCGCCCGCACCGACGGCCGCCATCGCGACCCCGCGGCGGACGCGGACGCGCATGCGCACGGCCGGTAGGCGGGGCCTGAGCGGCGGCCGGGCGGAACCACAGGCCGGGCGGCGGGGGGGCCCTGCGGGGCGGAGCGGGGCGGCTCGCGGCGGTGCCGGCCTGCCCTGTGCGCTGACCCGGGGCGCACAGCCACGCCGCGGGCTGGCCAGCGCGAGCACCGGGCTCTGCGCGGAGGCTCCTCCGGGCGGCCCCCGCCAACACCCAGTCACACCCCCCAGAGCCCCCCTGAGCTCCCGGGGAGCCCCCAGTGACCCCCTGAGCTCCCGGGGCGCCCCCAGTGACCCCCCTGAGCTCCCGGGGAGCCCCCAGTGACCCCCTGAGCTCCCGGGGAGCCCCCAGTGACCCCCCTGAGCTCCCGGGGAGCCCCCAGTGACCCCCTGAGCTCCCGGGCGCCCCACACGGGCACACCCACTGAAGCCACCCCCGCTGCCCCCGCTGCCCCCGCTGCCCGCCCCGGACCCAGTCCCCCAGGGCCAGCCCGCCGCAGGTCCTGGAAGGGCCTGACCACTGCAGTTTCACTTCCCCCCGGACCCGTGACCTCGCAAAGGCCCGGTCCTCCCTCCGGTTCTGCTCCGCGGGGAGGAAACCCGCCCAGCCCAGCACGGCGGCTCCCCGAAGAGTCCCAGGACCCACAACCCACGGGTCCCTGCTGTGTCCCTCCCAGGCAGGGCCCTGGGGAACGCGGTTAACCCGTGTATGCCTGCCTGTGGTCTCTGGGCCTGTGCATCACCTCATCCCGCACACAGGTGTCTGCAGCAGCGCCCCCCTGTCAGCCCTGCCCCCCCCCCCCCCCCCCACCTCTCAGAGTGCAGGTCCCGCGCAGAGCACTGCCCTGGGGGGACAGCAGCCGCCCTCCTGTTGGAATTCAGCGCCTATCACTTAATTTAAAGAGTAATTAATTGTGAGATACGGTGGTGAGCCAGGTTCTCCCACCCCCCCATGAGCTGAGCTCTGTGCACGGAGCAGAGTTTTACTGGCCTGCACCCCCTTCCAGCGCCAAGGCAGCCCCCCAGCCCCCTGGCAGCCCCCCGGCCCCCTGGCAGCCCCCCAGCCCCCTGGCAGCCCTCCAGCCCCCTGGCAGCCCCCCAGCCCCCTGGCAGCGGGCCACAGCGGGGGACGGCCTGGCGGCCTGGTGGCCTGGAGCCGGGCTGATGGCAGCGTGCATGGCAGGCCTTGGGGAGCCGGGAGCCTCACCTTCTTGCAGAGAAAACGTGGCTCTGGAGTCAGACCTGGCTCAGCCCTGAGGCGGGAGCTGCGCTGGGACCGTGGCCCCGCACTGGATCCGTGCTGACCCGGGGCCTCCCGGGGGCTGGGGCACGGACGGCCCGCTGGCCGGAGGGACCAGGGACTCTCGGTGTCCTGAGCAGAGCCCTGGCGGGAATGTCACCCCCAAGCCTCTCGTCTTTAAGGCCGTCACCACCCAGTGAAGGTGGGCCAGACCCCGAGGCCAGGGCCGCGCTCCCTCCCTGGGGCTGGTGATAGCCTGGCTCTCAGGCCCCTGAGGGGACAGATAAGAGGCTCACACGACGACCCCGCCCTTCCGGAGTGGCATCGGGGAACAGTGTCCCTGCAGCCCCCGGGGAGGCCCATTCTCACGGGAGCCGCTGCTCTCTGGCCACTGGGTCCGGCTGGCACCCCGACCCTAGGGGTGTGGAGACATAAGCTGGGAAAATCCTCGGGCAAGTGGAATGGGGAACTGGGATGGACGGGGCCCCAGGGGGCCTGTCCTCCCCTGCATGTCACCGGTCATGTGGTTTGACCTTCTCCTGACCTTTCCTCCCTGGGGGTAACTGTTAGGCCTGTAGGGCAATTCAACCCTCCAGGGCCACGTGCAAGCTCCCCCCACAGGAGGACAAGGACCGGAAAAGCTCGCTGGACACCAGGCCTCAGACCACACGAGGAACTGAACCGCCCTGAAGGCACCTGAGCGCACCCCCGTTCCCGTTCCCCCCGCAGCCCAGCTCGGCCCCAGGCCCACCCTGGTGAGCTTCCGCCCGGGACTGCACAGGAGGATGGAGCCCCAGCTCCCGGGGCTGCCCCATCGCTCCCCCTCTTCCCCCCTCTCCCCCGCACCCCGTCCCCATGGCTGGTGCTGGACAGCCCTTCCTTTGCATATCCCACCCCCCACCCCTTCCCTTAAATAAGTTTCGTTTTTCTTAAGCCACCATCTGAGAGGGCTGCTGAGCCTGCCTGCCCACCCCGCGCTGACCTTCCACTAACAACACCCCAATAACAACACCGAGCCTGCCCTGCATTTCTGCTCCAGGCCCAGAAGAGCCACAAGACGGGGGAGGGGGTGCGGGGGGGGTGACCCCTGCCCCAGCTGCAATGACTGGCGCTGGCCAATCCGTGGAGACAGGGCCCTCCTGGGCCTCCTCCCCGAAGAGCGCCCCCTAATGGCCCTGAGAAGGCTAACCCCTGTTTTGTAAAACCACTGTTTGAAATTCTCTATTTTTTTTAGACAGCCTCTTATTCTAAAAAAAAATAAACAAACAAACAAATAACTTTGCTTCCCAGCCGGCTTTAGCCTGAACCACGAGGAAGATAAACGGAGCCGTCTGACCTTGTAGGCCAGAGACCAGACACGCCCATACTCTCAGGCCACGCCAGGTGCGTTGTTTAGTTGGATGGGACTGTGTGGTTTTCAGGGCCAGCAGCGGGATGACCAGTAAGCGCACACGGGCTGGCTCTTCAATAAAGAGGGGAGTTCTGCTTGTAGCTCGGCTTGGAATTTGAATTCATTTTCTCTGAGCCCACCGGTGAGTGAAGTGTGACTCCACGCTCCCCGAGCATGGCTTGATTTATTCCGGTTTCCTGTAACAGCCCCAGCCTTCCCGCTTTCTCCCTCCTGGGGGCGCCCCATGCCTCCCCGCTTCTGGCATCTCCTGAACACTGAGGGACCCCAGGAGCCAGCCACCGGGGGAGCAACAGGCAGGGCAGTGGCAGCTCCTCCAGGCTCTCCCCCTGAGCCCATCCCCCAGCCCCCCTTTCTCTGACGCTCCAGTGAGCGGACAGCAGCCGCCTGGCTCTGCTGCTGCTTCTGTCCTAGGCCTTCCTGTCGCGCTGACCCAGCTGTCACACACGTACCCTCACGTCACCTGGACTCGAACCGCGGGGATCGCTCCTGCACAAAGTCAGGAGCCCACACGGGACCGGCCGCCGCGGCAGACCCGCTCTGGCGCGCGCGCACACACACACACACACACACACACACGCACGCAGGATGCCACGGTGCCCGCTCCGTGCGGGCCGCGGGCAGGTTCCCGCTGCCTCTCCCCTCTGTGCGGGGTGCGGGAGGTCGGCCCAGACAGGAGCTGAGCGGAGAGCCAGGAGCCGGCTCAGTCGGACACGGGGTGGCTCCCTCGCCCGGAGTAACCGCGCAGGCTGTCTTTGCACGCTGCCGTGCTTACAGCACAGCAATGGAAACCGTCACTGCCTAAACACACAGCTGTCACCGGTGACGAAGGCCCAGGTGCAGCGAGAGGCCTGGCTCCTGCCCACACCTCACCTTCCCTCCCGTGAGCACCAGGTGTGTGACCGGCCGGCCTCCTCCATCCTCCATCCTCCATCCTCCATCCTCCATCATGCCTCAGTGCTTGAGCGTCAACCTCTGAACCAGGAGGCCACAGTTCGATTCCCGGTCAGGGCACAGGCCCTGGTTGCAGGCTCGATCCCCAGTGGGGGGTGTGCAGGAGGCAGCCGATCCACGACTCTCTCAGCATTGATGTTTCTCTCTCTCTCTCCCTCTCCCTTCCTCTCTGAAATCAATAAAAATATTTTTTTAAAGAAAAAAGAAAAAGACACATTTTTAAAAGACACAGAGGGGTGGTGAGATTTCTGCTCTTCTGCTGGTTCTTTCTAAGAACAAGGCAGAGGACGGGTCGCAGAGGCGGAGGGAGGGAGGAAGAGGGAGGAGGGAGGGAGGGGAGAGCCTCAGTGGGCAGCACCCTTCCCTGGAGAGTGCTCCTCACACTGGGCTTCCAGAAAACGGGGGCAGGGCACCCCGTCCACTCAGCGGACAGGGCAGCAGGAACGGGGATTCTCGGGACCAAGGCAGGTCCTGTGGTCCGGCTCCCGCCAGCCCGGCCGAAGAGCCTCCCAGCCGCCCCTCGGCCGCCAGGCCCACCTGGCCCAGTGCTGACGGATCAGTCCCCTGGGCTGGACTCTGGTCCGATCCCGAACCCCTCACCAGTGCCATTCCCCTTGATGGCCGCCCAGGAATGCTGCCCGGTTGGCCTGCAGCTTCCTGGTGCCTGGTAATTAGCCTCCCACCCCGCCACCAGCCAGCTGCCTGGCTGTGGGTCCCGACTGCTCACCACGGTGTGTGTGTGGGGTGTGTGTGTGGGAGCTGAGGGGGGTGAGGGGGGTGAGGGTGTGTGTGTGGGTGTGGGGGGGTGAGGGGGGTAGGGGGTGAGGGTGTGTGTGGGGGGGTGAGGGGGGTAGGGGGTGAGGGTGTGTGTGTGGGGGTGAGGGAGGTAGGGGGTGAGGGGGGTGAAGGGGGTGAGGGTGTGTGTGGGGGGGTGAGGGGGGTAGGTGGTGAGGGTGTGTGTGTGGGGGTGAGGGAGGTAGGGGGTGAGGGGGGTGAAGGGGGTGAGGGTGTGTGTGTGTGGGGGGGCGTGCCTTGAATCCAGTCCGGCTGTAGCTCGTTGACATGTGTCGGGAATAACCTTTGCTTCAGCCGCTGGCGAGGAGGGTGCTCAGGAAGAAACACGCTGAGGAGAATGCATCTCCTTGAGCCGCTCCTGCTCCGGGGGCTCGGGGTCCAGGCTGACTGACAGCCCCTTTGGGGCGCGGGGAGGGCTCCGGGCTGGGGTCGGCACTGGCCTGTGGGTCTTACAGTTCCTGCTCGGTGACCTCACAAGGCTAATGAACTCTGAGCACACACCTGAAATGGAGAATTGGTCTCTAACGCCTCTTCCCGCATCAACGCTCTGGTCAGAGGTCAGCTGCACCCTGAGGGCAGGGCCCCCGTGACCCTGGGAACTCAGGGCTGCAATGATCTGGGAGCAAAGGGTCCCTCCAGGGCGTCCCGACCAGCCCCCCCTGGTGCCCAGTCCGGCCCCCACAGCCCTGGGGTGGGGGTGGGGCCGGAGACGCCGCCGCTCTGACGCCAGGCTGTGCCCACAACAAAGGAGGTCAGCCCACTGGTGGCGGCGTGGCTCCGTGGGTGAGCGTCGGCCTGTGAACAGGAGGGCACAGTCCCCTTCCCGGTCAGGGCGTCCTGCCCCAGAGGGGGCGTGCAGGAGGCAGCCGACCTGTGATTCTCTCTCATCACGATGTTTTCATCTCTCTCCCTCTCCCTTCCTCTCTGACATCAATTAAAAAGTAACTCTATAAAAGAAAGGCCAGCCCGGGGGGCGGAGAACCCTCTGGAGGAAAAGGACTCCCCGCCCCCCACCCCCCCCAGTACAGCCTGAATCTCTGGGAGAGGCTGAGCCGCGAGAGGGCTTCCCGCCCCAACAGGCCCGTCCGGCTCCGGCTCCGGCTCCGGCCTGGGCCAGCTTTCGGGTGACCTGCGGGGCAACTTTGAGAACCGCCTGACTGGCTTGCTCAGAAGCAGCGCCTTGGTCTGTGCCTCAGCCCAGCGCCCATTTCGGGAGACAGCCCTCCGCCCAGCACAGGCAGGTGGGACCCCCACACCACACCCACGCGTGGCAGTGCCGGGGCGCAGGGGCAGGCCCGGGGACACCCCGGGGCAGACTTGGGACAATGCCCAGGAAGCTCACCTGAGTCCCCCTCCGGCTCCCGGGCAGCCAGCGCCGAGCAGACGAGGATGTGAAACTCCAGATCAGGCCCCACAGCGGCAGCCAGGACCCGGCCGCCCTTCAGTGTCACCCCTTCCAACAGCCCGAGGGCAGCTCAGCTCCGAGGTGGGCTGGATCGGGCGCCAGCGCCCCCTCCTCCCGCTGACCTGACGGCTCCGGAAGGGCCGGCGCTCACTGACTGTAGCCATCGCCCGTGGGCGTCCGGGGCGGCGCGAGGCTGACTCACTCAGCACGAGGAGGGTGTCGCCACGTCCCGGAGACGCCCACGGTCTGCTGTGAGGCGGGACAGGCCCCCAGCGAGCACCCGGCACGCCTGAGACTGTGAGCCGTCCAGGCAGAGAGACCACGCGAGACAGGACTGTGGGGACCCGGGGAGCAGGCAGGTCACGTGGGGTCACGGGCACGCTGCTCTCCAGGGGAAGGGCCCATTTCCAGAACAAATGTGCCAACGGTCGCTTTATCTCTATGCACAGGCCATGGGCTGTGCCTTCATGTCACCAGTAACACCGGCCACAGGCCAATTCCCTCTGATCCTGCCTGTAGGCACCGGACCCTCCTCCCCCTCCCCCACCCTCCCCTCCCCCTCCTGCTCCTCTTCCTTCTCTTCCTCCTCCCCCTCCTCTTCCTTCTCTTCCTCATCCTTCTTCTTCTGCAAATATATATATATATATATATATATATATATATATATATATATATATTAATATATTTTATTGATTTTTTACAGAGAGGAAGAGAGAGGGATAGAGAGCTAGAAACATCGATGAGAGAGAAACATCGATCAGCTGCCTCCTGCACACCCCCCACTGGGGATGTGCCCGAAACCAAGGTACATGCCCTTGACCGGACTCGAACCCGGGACCTTTGAGTCCGCAGGCCAACGCTCTATCCACTGAGCCAAACCAGTCTCGGCTGCAAATATATTTTTATTGATTTCAGAGAGGAAGGAAAGGGAGAGAGACAGAAACTTCAATGATGAGAATCGTGCATCGGCTGCCTCCCGCACGCCCCCTCCTGGGGATCGAGCCACAACCAGGACGGTGCCTTGGCCGGGAATCGAACCCTGACCTCCTGGCTTGTAGGTCAGAGCTCCACCCGAGCGACGCCCGGGGCTGGGAGCAGAACTCCTGAGAGGACACAGTGTACTGAAGACAATGAGCCGCCTGCGGTGTCCGAACCCCGAACCCCGGCCTCGGAGACAGCGGGTCTCAGCTGAGACTGTGTCTTGGAGACCTGACGCCGGGCGGGACGGTCCGCTCACCTGGTGTTGCCTAGACACCGAGGCGCTGCCGCTGTGCCAGCTGGGCCCCGAGCGCAGCCCGTGTTCTCGGGCCTCGTTTTCTGAAACAGAATGAAGTCCGCAGGCCCGCCGCCCAGGGACTTACTGCGAGACTGGACGGCCACCGAGGGGACGGCCGCCTGCCCGCGGCCCCGCCCGGTGCCGGGAGGCTGGGCCTGGCCCTCCTCAGCCCTCCGAGGCCCTCCGAGGCCTGGTGGTTTCGGGGCCTGGTGGGCGCAGCCTGGCCCCGAGTCCCTTCCCGGAGCCGACCGGCCTCCCAGGTCCGGGGCAGGGGCTCCTCTCCAGCGGGAGGCGGGGGCCTCTGCTCTCCCTGGGCCTGAGGCAGCCGCCTGCGACTCTGGGCGGGAGCCTGGGTGGGTGGGGGAGGTGGGGGCGGGCGGAGAATGGGCTGGCGGGGGCCTCAGGAGCGCACTGCACACTGTGTGTGTGTGGGGGGTCCCCCAGGTTCAGGCAGAAAGCACTTTGCGGCGCGTCACAGAAATCAGGTCTCCCCGTGACGGCGGCCCGGTCCGCCTTTCCTCCAGATTTGCCCCGGTGCCTCCTGTTCCTGAGATTTCTCCTCAGGCGGGGACGCTCCTGTGGGGAGGAAGTGGGACTGAGAAGAGAAAGGACATGGGTAGGACTTTGAGGAGAGCAGTGGTGTTTTTTGTGTGTGTAAGTATGTTTTTATTGATGTCAGAGAGGAGGGGAGAGGGAGAGAAACATCAGTGATGAGAGAGAATAATAGACCAGCTGCCTCCTGCACGCCCCCCACTGGGGATGGAGCCGCAACCCGGGCCTGTGCCCTGACTGGGAATCAAACCGAGACCTCCTGGTTCACAGGTCGATGCTCAGCCCCTGAGCCACACGGGCCAGGGCGAGAGCGGTGTTTTCAGGAACTCGGCCCCAGGACACGGAGTTCAGTCATGGCTGGGACTGAGGTTGGAGGGTGTCCGGGCCGGGGTGGGTCAGGCCTACATTCCAGGGCGGAGGAATCTGGGTCGGTGTAGGCACGCCCCACCCCATCACGGGATCTCCGGGCGCTGTACCCACAGCCAGACTGGAAATTCCCTGGGATCCCAGCTGTGCCGGCCAGCTGTGCACGGGCAGGGCGGGAGGGGAACAGGGAGGGAGGAGGGAGGGGGGAGGAGGGGAGGGAGTCGGGGCCCAGGTGGGAGGCCCCGCACTCTGTGACGGCAGCTGAGGCCACAACCCGGACGCCGTCACCGGGGAAAAATGTTTGGAGCCGCCGAGGTCAGGCGTGCGGCCTGGCCTTTGTCTGGCAGGGAGCGTTGGGCGGGGCGGCCCCTGTCACGTTACGTGACTAACAGGAGTGAAAAGACCCCAGTCTTAGCCACTCCAGGGACACGCGGTCGGTCGCTAGCAACACCGTATGGAGGTCGGACAGCTGCTCGGAGAGCAGACCTTAAAGTCTCGCCGTCACTGTGGGGACCCACGTGCACCCGGCTGGTTGTGGGAGCATTTCCCAACGGACACAGCCTCTGACTACGCCCGAGCCTGATGCAATGTCCACTGCACCTCAGCAAAGACAAACAAATAAATGAAGAGAATCCAGGCCATGGGCCTGCCGCCCACCCCTCGCCAGGGCGTGTGTGCGGCTCTGCCTGAGGGTTGGCTTCCTGGCCGCACTGACGGAAGGCTGGAATCTGACCCGCGCTCCACGGCCTGCTCACGGCTACATGGGAAACACTTCTCACCCGGAGAGAGGAGCACAGGGCCCGCCGGTGTGGCTCAGTGCTTACAGCGCCGGCCTGTGGACTGAAGGGTCCCGGGTTCCATCCCAGTCAGGGCACAGGCCCGGGTTGTGGGCTCCATCCCCAGGGGGAGGGCGCAGGAGGCAAGGGATCAATCATTCTCTCTCATCGTTGATGTTTCTCTCCCTCTCCCTTCCTCTCTGAAATCAATAAAAACACATTTAAAAAGGAAAGACTCGTCACTTCCTTCTCGTGCGTCCTGTTTGTTTGTTTTTGTGCCGCGGAGCCGTCTTCCTGAGTCAGCCTGTGAGCTCAGAGGGGAGTGTGTCCTCACAGCCTCACGGTCCATGGCTGGCCGGGCCGCGGGCTGGGACGGCTCGTCTCTTTAAACCACTATCGCTTTCCCCGTCCCCTCCCAACCTCCCGGAGCGGAGCGGGTGTAGAATCACACTGAGGCTGTGTCCCAGGCTCACACAGGAGGGTAAGGCCTGTGGGCGGTGTGCGTGCTGCCCCCTGGGGGCCGGTCTTCGCGCTGCAACGCTCAATGCTCTCGTCCTGCCTCTGCTTGGTGAACCCCATGTCCTTTGCGGGAAGGAAGCCACCCGTATCCCTGGGCAACTCGGATCCGTTTCCCTCTACAGACAGGCTGTTTCTGAAGCCCCTCGGCCCCTCGCAGCCCCTTTTAACCATAAACCCCCAAACGGACCTGCTGGGCGCCCTCTGCTTAATTCAAAGGCGGGCTCCCTCTCCGACGTCGCGGTGGCGGACGGCAGGTGGCCCTCGGAGCGTGTGTGCGGGGGCTGCGGCTCCGGCTCCAGCCCGCTCAGCAGAGCCGCCATCGCCCCTTCGAGATGCGGTGCGCCAGCCTCCGCCTGGCCCATTTGGGTCCTCTGATAAAACCCCTTCCCCGCCACAGCTGGGCAGTCCTCATTGGAGCGACTCATTTGAAACAGCTCATGGGCCTTTACAAAACCGCAGGCCAAACATCCTTATCGAGCACAGACCCCCCCCCCCCCCCCCCCCCAAGGCTGGGCCTGGAGAATGCGGGGAGCCCCGGCGAAGGTCACAGGTTCGTCAGCATCAGCCGCGCCCCACCCCTCCCCCAGTTAAGGAGAGCGTCGCCTGCCGATGGCGCAGCTCCGAGCGGGGAGCCCCTCTGGTCCTGTGGTGATGGTGGCCCTGGGCCAGCCACCCGCGGGCCTGCTGGGTACGGCCTCCCTCCGCGAGGCTCAGGCCCCGTGGCCCCGACTGGACGCACCTTGACGGCCAGGGGACGCTGGCTCGGGAGTCCCGGGGGACGCGGCTTGGAACAGGAAAGCAGCTCCGAGAGGAGCCTGATAACCCCCAGTGGGCCCTCAGTGGGGCCCCCGTCGCTCCAGTTTCTGCACAGAAACCCCCGCTGGGGGAGACGTGCTCAGGCTCAGCAGCCCCCCCATACCTGCCTTTCTAAAAACAGGTTTTCACGGATTTGTTTAGAGAGAGAGGAAGGGAGAGGGAGAGAGAGAGAAGCACCAATTATGAGAATCATGGACTGGCTGCACTGGGGCTCGAGCCTGCACCCCAGGCCTGTGCCCTGACCCGGAATCGGACCCGGGACCTTCTGGTTCCTGTCGATGCTCAGCCACTGAGCCGCCGGCCGGGCTGTCCTGCCTGTGGCTCTGCTGACCCACGGCGGGCGGTGCCCTGACCCTGCTGCCCGCCGGTCCCAGGGCCGCGCCCACTGTCAGAGCCCTGAGGGCCGGCGACGTCTGCCCGGGGCCGAGAGCTCCCTCCCCACTGTCTCCGGTGGCAGCGGGTGCCAGGGGGGCTGCGCCTCACAGAGCGGAACCTGGGCGCCCGCATCCGCCCGCTCCCACGGCCCTGGGGTCAGGGCTCCACGTGGGGGCGTCCACGCAACCCCACGGGCAGCTTGTGGTTGTCTGGAAAGTGACCGCAGACACACCTCCCTGGCCCTTCCCGGGCCTGACCCGACGTGGGGGGTGACCTTCTGTGGGGGCTGAACCCAGTGTGGGGCGCCTGCCCCTCCTGTCCGGCCCGGGGGACCCCAGCACGCAATGCTGCCCAGTGACCGGCTGGTGACCAGGGGAGACGCCCAGGGCTCGGATCCATCCCTCCCCCAGCGGGTCCCCCAGGCCTGGGAGGATGTGGGGTCCATGCTCACGGGGAGCCGGGGTAGGAGGAGGGATGCACGTGATTTCCCCGCTCAGGAAGCTCACAGCCGACCCACCCAGTGGACACATACGTGCTGCTCCGTGTGACGGGGGGCGGGGACAGGCTGAGCGTCGTCTGGGGAGGAGAAAGGAGACACGGACCAGCTCTCTCGGGAAGGACAGGGAGACCCCGGGATGGAGACTCGGAGGGTCGGCGGGACTTGGAGAGTCCACGGAGGCGAGGCCCGGGGCGGGATTCACCGGAGGGAAGGCCCGGGGCCCGGAGCTGAGTGGCGCCTGTGGGTGGGGCTGCGTCTCCCCCTCCAGCGGGAGGACGGCGGCTGGAGGGGCCACGGGCTCAGAGGACACGGAGCCTTGTGAGGCGGTGAGCAGCCGAGTGGGATCTGCCTGGAGGGCCGGCGCCCCGCGGCCACGGGAGCAGCCGGGCGGGGGAGGGGCTGGGGGCGGTGGTCTGTGGGCACAAGGGCAGAGGCTCCTGTGGGTGTGACCAACGAGGGAGGTGAACGGAGAGAGAGGCTTGGACACCGGCCGCCCACGAGGAGACGGGTGGGGAGAGGGTGGGGGCCTGGGAAAGGGCAGGAAGGACGGAGGGGCTCAGAGAGAGAAGGCTCTCCCAGCCCCGGCCCCGGCCCCGGGGCTTCCGGGAAGGGGTGCCCGGCGCAGGGGGAGGGCCGGCTCCCGCCGGGACAGGGTGTGTGCGGGGGCACCTGGTCTGACCTCCGCCGCCGGGATGCTGGTGAGATGAGGTTCTCACTCAGGCGCGTGGCCGGCCGTTTGGAAGTGGGTGTGGTCTCCGGGGAAACCCTCCTGTGCGTGGAAACCGCGGCGACCGTGGGCGGGGCACCCACGCATGGGGTCTGCGCCCGGATGGACCCCGAGCTCGCGGCCGGCCTCCCTCCGCGCTCTCCTTGCTCTCTGCTCTGCCTGCCCTTGGCGGTTTCACTCCCACGCCACAGCAGAAGCGCCCCAGGCCGCGCTCCCACGGAGCCCATTTAAGGCGGCGAACAGCGAGAAGCGAGCTGTGAGCGCCCGTTGCTGCTCCGGCCGCTTCCGGGGGAAGTGGTCGTTGTTTGTAATTCACAGCCGACCCGGGAGCGTTTGGGTTCACGGACAAGTGGGGAGGCCGGGCCAGAGCCCTCGCCTCCCTCTCCCCCTCCCCCTCCCCCTCCCCCGATGGCGGCCATGTCCTCGTGACCACGATGCACACGAACGCCCCGGACGGTCGGGGCTCTCACTGACCTGACCACAGTGTCCCGTGACGAGGCCACGCCAGGCCGGTGCAGTCTCACTGAGGGAGCAGGACCCCTCGGGCTGGGTGTCCGCGCTCCGGAGGAACCGCGTCCGTGGACGCCTGGGAGCTGGCCACGCCTCCTC
Source organism: Eptesicus fuscus (assembly GCF_027574615.1). Classification (NCBI taxonomy): domain Eukaryota; kingdom Metazoa; phylum Chordata; class Mammalia; order Chiroptera; family Vespertilionidae; genus Eptesicus; species Eptesicus fuscus. The sequence goes on along the minus strand of NC_072480.1, from coordinate 102,699,372 downwards.
CTCGCTGAGCCCTGCGCCTCCTGGCTGGAAAGCCAGCCACGGGGAGGGATCCTGCGTGGACTCGGCCCCGAGCGGCCCTGACGCCGTGTCTGTGAGCCGCGGCGGGAACTCCCAGCACCCGTGTGTGACGCCCTGGGGAGGGTCAGACACAGACACTTCCGGAGACTTTTCTTCTGCTCCTTGTCCACTCCCCTCCCGCCTCCCAGGCCGGAGCCGGTGGAGGGAAGTGCAGGGAGCTCACCTTGATGGCCACGGGCTGTGATGGCCACGGGCAGTGATGGCCACGGGCAGGGATGGCCACGGGCAGGGATGGCCACGGGCTGTGATGGCCACGGGCAGGGATGGCCACGGGCAGGGATGGCCACGGGCTGTGATGGCCACGGGCAGGGATGGCCACAAACAGTGATGGCCACGGGCAGGGATGGCCACGGGCTATGATGGCCACGGGCAGGGATGGCCACGGGCTGTGATGGCCACGGGCAGTGATGGCCACGGGCAGGAGAAGGCGGCGCGGGCTCAGGGAGCACGTTGACGGGAGGGACAGCTGCCCGAGGGCGGTGAGCAGCGGGGCCACCCGGAGATGGCGGGCCCCCGGCGCTCGAGGCCGCCCCTGAGCTGGGTGTGCGGACGCACCCACGGACCGCCCGACACGTCTCTTCTCGTTGCTGCTCAGAGCCTAGGACAGCCCGTGGCTGAAGACCAGGTTACTGAGCCCCCGTGGCCGGTGCCGTCTGCACACACGGGAGATGGCAGCGAGGTGAAGGGCCGTGGCTTCTGAGTGCAGACGCGGGGGCTGTTCGACGATGAACAGGCGATGAGGGCGGTGCCCTGTTCCCCGGTAAAGCTCTTTGGTCTGCACGGGGGTGTTTTCCGAGTTTAAAGCGACACGAGAGTTCACGCCAATAAAGAGTGAACATTGCTTCCCGACATTTAATGGCAGAACCACTTACAGGAGTGGAACGTGAGTGCGAGGTACCGAGGCCCGGGGGGCAGGGGGGGAGAATTGGGGGGGGGGACGACGGGGGAGGGGAACGCCTGAGCCGCTGTCCCTGTGACCGGACTGCAGGGAGAGCCGGCCAGGAGGGACAGGAGCCCCAAGAACGCAGCCCTTCACGGCCCTAATGGAACGACCGCGCCCGATGAGAGCGGAGCCAGGGTGGCGGGGGTGGGGGCGGGGCACTCACCCTGAGGGGGACCCGCAGGCGGAACTCACCCACAGAACCGAGAACGCGTGAGCAGAAGGACAGGGCGCCGCTCCACGCGCCCAGGGGACTCCGGCACGCGTCGCCCTCCTTGCTGAGAGGGTCTCATAGGTCTATATATTTATATATTTACATATTTATATTTATATTTACATATTTATATATTTATATATTTATATTTATATATCTACTTACTCATAGACTTTTGTAAAAACTCTGACTACGCAGCTAGTGTCCGGTCTCACTCGCCTTCAGATCCTCACGGAGGCTTCTCGGGGCGCCCTCAGGCGGCACCTGGGCGCCTGGCACGGGCCATGGGGGGCGGGCTGAGCTGGTCCCCGCGTGGCCGTGGGAAGTGAGAGGTCGAAGGTGGCGCGGGACCCGCCACTCGAGTGCGGGGCGACGTTTCTGAATGGAGCCAGCGAGCCGAGCCGCGGAGGGAGAGCCGGCTGAGCCCTTTAGAGTGGAATGAGCACGGTGTGGGGGGCCGGGGTGGGGGGGCCCGGTGGCGAGTCCGGGGTGATGCGTGGGCGGCGGGCGGCCCTGGGGCTCTCCTGGGCGTGCCTTCCTCTGCGTGGGGACCGCGCTCTGCTCCTCGAAAGCGGGGCCTTTGTGCCGACGTTTGCACCGAAGCCTGGCACGGTCTCTCCTCCGTCGGACGCCCCTCCGTGGGGCCGGGCGAGCCGGGCGGAGACGCTGGGGTCGGAGGCAGCACCCATGAGGAAGTCGCATGGCGCCTAAGGAAGGAGGGAGGGGCCCCGGGCCCCCGTCCGAGTCCCTACAAAACCTCGTGCCAGCAGCTCCGTGTGGGTGCCTGACGCTCCTCTGCAGCCACCTGTCCGGGGTTTGGACGGAGCCTGGACATCACTGCGTTGAGCGCTGGGTGCCAACCCCAGGGTCAGGGCCGCCGGGCAGACGGTCCAGGTGTTTGTCGGCGGCAGTGGGAAGGGTCGGTGGCTTCCTGGCGCGTCCCCAGGACCCTCCGCGGTCTCCCCGGGGGCAATGGGCCGGGCTTAGCATCCTGCTTCCACATGAACCCCCCTTCATCACTTTAAATTAAAAAACGTGTATCTATTTACTGATGTCAGAGAGGAAGGGAGAGGGAGAGAGAGAAGCATCCATGACGAGAATCACGGATCGGCTGCCTCCTGCACGCCCCCTGCTGGTCACGGAGCCCGCAACCCGGGCCTGTGCCCTGACCGGGAATCGAACGTGCCTCCTGCACGCCCCCTGCTGGTCACGGAGCCCGCAACCCGGGCCTGTGCCCTGACCGGGAATTGAACGGTGACCTCCTGGTTCGCAGGTCGAGGCTCCACCACGGAGCCACGCCGCCGGGCCCTTCGTCACGCTAACGTGCGGGGCACTAGCTCTTCATTTCGTCTCCGACGCAGCTGAGCTCGAGCCACGGCGGGCACATCGCTTCATCGCCGGTGGCGCCTGCTTCTTGCTCATGGAAACATCTGGAACGTTGAGATCTGAGCCAGGAGAAGCGGAAAATGCCCCGAGGTTGTTTCTCCACCTCCACACGGTCAGGACCCTCGTCTGCGGTCGGCGGGGGCCGGGACCCGGCTGGTCCTGCCCTGGAGAGGCCGTGTCCTGCCCTGCCCCCGCCCCCGCCCCGCACGCCCGTGGAGGATGCATTGAGAATGGGACCACGTCACCTTCAGCCACCGCCTGCCCCTGGGTGCTCACGGGCCTGGAGAGCCGGGGGCCACTGACCTTCACGCCACGTGACAGAGTCGAGGGCGGGACACCCCACGACGTGGGGTCCCCTGGCCGCTGTAGGACCAGAAGCAGGCGGTCCGACGGCTGTCTGGGGGTTCTGGGCGTCGCGTGCGATCCCAAGTCCTCTGTGGCCGCAGTGCCGACGGGCGTTCCGCCTGAACTGAGAAGGCCGGCCCCGTCTGTCCCCGCCATCCCGACCGCGGCGGTCAGCGCCCTCACAGGCCGGGCCGAGCCCCGCTGGGAAGGCTCACGTCTGGTCCGACCTCGGGCGCCGGGTCAGGACAGGGCGCCCAGGGGGCACACAGCTCAGGCCGCCCACGCTGTGGTTTTCTGCCTCGAAGTCTGGAACCCTGTGCTCCACCCAAACTCTCAGACAGCAGCGCAGACAGACAGGCAGACACGACAGCAAAGCCCTCGGCCAGGCCCCGGGCGGGCGGGCTCACGCCTCGGGGAGGAAGGACGCGCTGGGACAGCCGCGTGGCCAATGGAGGACGGCGCCATGCAGGCCGTGTCTGGGGGCCGACTCTACGCTCCCGGGCTGGGCTGGCCCGCTTTTCGGGGGGCGGGGGGGGGGGTGCAGAGCAGGACCCGGCACACGTCCACGTCCGCGGGGACCGGTCAGCGCATGCTCGTGGGGGTCCTGCTGCCCCACCGAGACCACGGACCTGGCACCACAGGTGGCTGGGCGCACGCAGACGTGGCGGGCGGGACCTCTGACCTTTCGCGTTCTGGGAGCCGGTCCGCCCTGAGCGCACTGCCGCCCCCTGCCGTGCGCATCCCAGCCCGCGCCTCCCTGACGGTGGGCGCCGCCCTCCTGCCCCCGCCACCGGCCTCTGACTAGACCCTCTCCCTGTCCCTCCCGACGCTCCACCGAGTGGTGGCCCGGCCCTGGCCCGTGTGGCTCGGTGGAGAGAGCGCCGGCCTGCGGACTGAAGGGTCCCGGGTTCAACTCCGGCCTAGGGCACGTACCTCGGTGCAGGCTCCTCCCCGGCGGGGCGCAGGCGGGAGGCAACGGTCAATGTGTCTACGTCCCATGGGTGTTTCTCTCTCCGCCTCTCCCCCTCCCTCCCACGCTCCAAAAGTCAGCTAACCCTCGGCTGAGGGTTAACGGAACCGTGTAAAGGGTGACGTGACCCCGGGGCTCCGTCTCGGTGGGGATAAACGAGCGGGACTGACCAGCAAGTATTCTAAACGGTTTTATTTCTCTTTACATGTAAGTACGTAAACATGGCTTCTCTCTGCATTCATGAGGGGCTGTCACGGGGGAGAACGGGGTCTGTGGCACTTGGTCGGGCCACGGGAGCGGTGGGCGTTCCGTGGGGCCCGGCGTCCGCTCCGCTGCCCCACAGCCGTCTTTGGGACTCGGGGGGCCAAGCAGGTCCCTCCAGGTTCCCCGCTGCGAGGCAGTGGCCTCCCACATTCGGGGGTCGGTTAGGGTGTTCACCTCGGAGCGGTTTAGGCCAACACTGTGTGTGTGTGTGGTGTGGGGGGGGTGGTTTCCGGATAAAAATGAGTCTACAAAACATAAAAAAAATGAAACTAAATCCAGTGAATACGTTCCTTCGAGTCAGGATCAGAGTCTGGGATCCAAAATAAATACGTATTCTCTAATTTCAGAATCTGTCGTTGTATGCTTTGCACAAGGTCAAGGACGGGAGAGAAGGCCCCGGGGCTGCCGGCGGGCACGCGTGTGCGGCTGGCGGGCCCGGAGTCCCGGCTCCCCGAGAGCAGCCCCCGCCAGCCCCTGCGGGTGCTCCTGCTGTGACTCCCACGGGGCACAGACCAGGCCTCGCGACGGCACACGCTCGGTGTAGGTGTTTATTTAGGTAGAAAAACGCTTTGAACACTCTGGGGAAACAGGGCTCATGATAGAAGAATATTCCAGGGAAATATTATTATTATTTTTTTGCATTTTCAAGGATATACATTCGTACTGATTTTTGCTTCCAAATATATTTTAAGGCTGTTTGGTAAACTATATACCGGATATGAGGTTCAATTTACAGGGTGCTGTTCTTACAGGGAGTTCTTAACGACTCAGCTTTAGAAAAGGAAAACGGAAGCGAGACAGACATGCGTGAGTGTCCACTGCGCTCCGAGGCGCCCATGCTCGGTGCGGTGGGGGGGGGGGGCCTGCAGGCTGCGGGGGCGGGGGGGGGGCGCCCCTCACTGCGCCCGGGCAGGCGCCAGGGGCAGAGAGCTGAGCGCGGCCTAAAGTGCGAGTCACAGGGCGGGACAAAGTGCTACGTGGGGACCGGACGCGGCTCTGCGAGGGGAGCCCTGCCCGGAGCGGCCGGCGGAAGACGCGGTGTGGGGCGCGGACACCTGTCCTCGGGGAGCCGAGTGGGGTGGGGGGTTCCATTTCTCCTCTGCGCAGCGGCCCGCCGTCCTTCCGGCATGACGGTCCCCGTGGAGAAGGTGACGCAGAGCGGAGCCTTCGAGTCCCTCCTGCTGCGCGGAGCGCCCGTCGGAGCCGCGGAGCCCTCAGCGTCCCGGCTGAGGGGGCCACGCGGGACCTTCCCCAGCGCGACGACGGCAGGCGGCCCGGGCCGGGTCTGCACCTCTCCTCGCCGCGCACGCGAGCCGGGCCGTTCCTAGTCCTTAACCTTTCCCCCCACCACGGTCCTTCACTCTCTGTTGGTTTGTTTTCCTTGGGGCGCCCTGCGGGGTCCCCCGACAGCCGGGGCCACGCACACATCTATGTCTGAACCCCACGCTGCGTGAGGGGGAAGCTGGCCGACGGGCCGTGTCTGGACGGCGTCGGCTCCCCGCCCGCCCGCCACGGGAGCGCCCGCCGCCGGGACACCCACCTTGACCGATGCCTCACACCGCCCCCCCCCCCCCGCCCCCGTGGAGGGAACTCCTCACGTGTCGATGGTGCTGGGCCTTCCCGGGTCAGACCGGGCCTCCGGGGCGTGGAGACACACGTGGGGAGGGCGGTGGCTGTGGGGTGCCTTCTCGCTCGTCACCACACACTTGGCACACGGAACATGGGGCTGGTGGGCGGGGACAGGAGCGGCGCCCGGGGGCTCCCTGCACGCCAGGGGGGAGTGCCTGCATGGGGGGGGGGGGCAGTGCCTCCAGGGAGTGGGGAGATGCACCCGTTTGAACGTGTTTGTTGTTCTTGCCTCTGATTATCTCACGATTTATAAAAATAGAAATAACAAAATGTGAGCGGGTCCCTCTCCAGAGGCGTGTCCTGCTCTCCCGAGAGGCCCCGCGCCTGCCCGTCACGGCCACCTGGGAGCCAGGCCGTCCCGTCCGACCGGGAGATAGAAAAGCCGCGTCTGCGGGCGGGCGGGGCCCTGTGCGGTCCGTGGCGGGAGCCCGGCAGAGACGGTGGCCTGTCGCCGTCCTAGAGCCGCGTCTGGGCCTCGGGGATGTAGATCTCGATGCTGTCGGCGCGCTCGCCGGCCGAGTTCTGGCGGAAGGACGCCGCCCGCTTGGCGGCCAGCAGGCGCCTCCGGGCCTCTTGCCGCTGTCTGTCCGGCAGGTCCAGGGACTTCTCCCTCGTGATGGGGAGCTTCCCTTTGGGGGGCTTCTTTGGTATCGGAGGGGGGACCTTCCGCTCTTCCTGAAAAGCACCACACAGTCGAGGGCGTCAGGGATCCCCTGGCCGCACGGACAGCACCGCCCCGCCCGCCTCCCCGCGCCTCCCCGCACCGTGCACGCCGTGCCCCCTCACATGCTCGGGCCGGCGGGGGCCGGGGGGGTGCTGGCAGAGAGCTTTCAGATGAAGAAACCAGTTCTGCACACCAGCAGCGGCGTCTCCTGGTCCCCCGTCTATTTCATTCCTGCCTGAGCTCGGGCCACGGCCGCCGCCCCCCCTCCTTCTGCGGTTGGCTCTGGGACACGGGACCGCGGGAAACACACGGACCGGTCCCGTGAGGGTGTCCCTCGCACAGGGTCTCCTGGGCCTCGGGGCAGAGACCTGCCCCTCTCTGGGTGCTGTGTCCTGGGCCGGAAGCCGCCCTCAGGCGGGGTTCCCTCCCGTCAGGTCAGTCCCCGAGGAAGGAAAGCCAGGCAGGCTCCGCCGTCTTCAGACCGGCCGAGCAGGTCCCGCACTCAGCGCCTCATTGTAACCCTTCCTCAGCCTTCACACCACCCGGCGCGGCGGGACCAGCCCCCGGCGCTGGACGCCGAGGTCCACTGTGGCTTCTGTCCAACCTGCGCGTCTGCACCCCGTCCCCTGGGAGAGGAGCCTGGGGTCTCTGGGGGGGCCTGTGTCCAGCCTGGAGGCCACGAGGCAGCAGGGCCCTGGGGCAGCGGGCGGCGATGACTGTGCCTTTCACTCTAATTACCTGGCTGTGCACCCCAGCTCTGCACCCAGCTGTGCACCCCCAGCTCTACACCCCCCAGCTGTGCACCCCAGCTGTGCACCCAGCTGTGCACCCCCAGCTCTACACCCCCCAGCTGTGCACCCCAGCTCTGCACCCCAGCTCTGCACCCCCAGCTCTACACCCCCCAGCTCTGCACCCCAGCTCTGCACCCAGCTCTGTACCCCAGCTCTGCCCCCCAGCTCTGCACCCAGCTCTGCACCCCCAGCTCTGCACCCCAGCTCTGCACCCAGCTCTGCACCCCCAGCTGTGCACCCCAGCTCTGCACCCAGCTGTGTACCCCAGCTCTGCACCCCCAGCTCTGCACCCCAGCTCTGCACCCCCCAGCTCTGCACCCCAGCTCTGCCCCCAGCTCTGCACCCCAGCTCTGCACCCAGCTGTGTCCCCCAGCTCTGCACTCAGCTGTGCACCCCAGCTCTGCACCCAGCTGTGTACCCCAGCTCTGCACTCACCTGTGTACCCCAGCTCTACACCACTCAGCTCTGCACCCCAGCTCTGCCCCCAGCTCTGCACCCCAGCTCTACACCCCAGCTCTACACCCCAGCTCTGCCCCCCAGCTCTACCCCCCAGCTCTGCACCCAGCTCTGCACCCCAGCTCTGCACCCCAGCTCTGCCCCCAGCTCTGTACCCCAGCTCTGCATTCCAGCTCTGCCCCAGCTCTGCCCCCAGCTCTGCACCCCCAGCTGTGCACCCCAGCTCTGCACCCCAGCTCTGCCCCCAGCTCTGTACCCCAGCTCTGCCCCCAGCTGTGCACCCCAGCTCTTCACCCCAGCTCTGCCCCCAGCTCTGTACCCCAGCTCTGCCACCCAGCTCTGCCCCCCAGCTCTGCACCCCAGCTCTGCCCCCAGCTCTGTACCCCAGCTCTGCATTCCAGTTCTGCCCCAGCTCTGCCCCCAGCTCTGCACCCCCAGCTGTGCACCCCAGCTCTGCCCCCAGCTCTGCCCCCCAGCTCTGCCCCCAGCTGTGCACCCCAGCTGTGCACCCCAGCTCTGCATTAATCACCACTGCCCCGTGTCTGCTGCACTGATTCTCCGTCATCGCGTTTGAATAACGTTGGTCTAGAAAATCCGGTTATGATTAGAACTCCTCTGACATGTGCTGGGGACCCTGCGCTTGTTGCTAAGTCACGCCCACTCGGGAGCCCTACGACAGACAGACGGCTCTCAGGGAAGAAATCGCTGCCAGGCTCAGGTGTAACGGGAACGCCGGCCTCTCTCAGGGCCACGCTGCCAGCTGCCAGGACGGTCCTGTCGCCCAGCTGTCAGTCAGGTTCACAGGTCTTGTCCTGAAGTGCAGACGTGCCACCAGGAGGCTCATCTGGGAGGAGACGGCCTGGCAGCCCGTGGGAGCCTCTCAGCGTGACCCCCGGGGAGTTGGATGAAATAACTCCGAGGACAGACCGTGTAGGGAGCGGGCGAGACGGACGTGGGAGCTTTGGTTAGCGACTTCTCTGAATTGTTCCTGACCGGGAGATTCCTGCCACTACATACGGTCAGTGATTTGAACTGCATCCCAGCGTATATGTGCACATGCACATGTGAACACGTGTGCACCTGCACACACACATATGTACACACACACACACGTGTGCACACACTTGGTCCTGCATGACCAACCAAACACCCGGTGCAATGCCGTGCGTGGGCAGCCGCTTCTGCGCGGGCTCGGGGGGCCTGCGGGCGGCGTGGGCCCCGCTCACTCACCTTCCTCTCCGGAGACGCCGTCAGCTTCCAGTCGCCGAGCTTCAGCTGCTGCAGCTCATCGAACTTCATGCTCACGTCCTCCACCGAGAGCTGCAGCATGTCCCAGTAGCCCGCCAGGTCCTGCGAGGTGGGCCTGGGCATGGCGCTGGGGTCCTGGAACACACAGCGGGGTTAGGGCCGGGACGGCGGGAGCCGGCAGAGGGCGGGGGCCTTCCCGGGGGCGGATTAGGGAGCAGCCAAATCCCAGTTCGGATGCAAACATTCACCAGGGCCCGGTTTGCACGCCGTTGAAAACAGGAAAAGGCTCTCGAAGGGGGCACCCGGATTCGAACCGGGGACCTCTTGATCTGCAGTCAAATGCTCTACCCCTGAGCTATACCCCCTCCTGCCGACCATGGCGTGTGGTTAATAAAGCCCTTTACGCGTCCACTCACACGCGGGCTGTCGGTTCTGACTCAGCAGAGCCGCTCGGCCTGCTCAGCTGCACTTGCAACTCTGACGCCGTGACCGCTCTCCCTTCCCCAAACGGCAGCGCGCCCGGTCGCACCGGCTCGGCAGGCCCTGCCGGTCCCACCTGCGCACGGAGGCCGCACATGGGGCGGGAGGAAGGCGAGGGCCGGCCGGCGCTTCGGAGCGGGACCGGCCGCTCTTCCCTGCTCCCGGGTGCGATTGCTCAGCCCCGCAGTGTGGGCCCGAGAGGGCCCCCCCCTCCCCCCGTGTCCGCATCTCTTCAAGGCCTGTGACCTCGGCGTTCATCTCGTGTGTCCGCTCTCACAGCTCACCACTGCGTCCGTCTTTCCTTTCGCCATCCCTCCCGTCCGTGATAACGTACATTTTCTAAACTTTCTGTTTCTGTGCATTTCTCAAAAAAATTATGAAAAGGCTACACATGGTGTGACTCTAGCTCTGTGACCTCCTGGAAGAGGCGGAACTACGGGGCAGGGACAGGTCAGGGGTGCCGTGGGGAGGGGGGAGGGGAAGGGGGAGCCCCGAGGGTGTGGGGCAGGGGAGCTGCTCTGTGTGACGCTGAGGTGATGGACACACGTCATCACACGTCTGCCCCAGCCCCCGGGGTGCACAGCACAGAGCGACCCCGACGCCCACGGCGGACTCCGTGACGATGGCGTGTCCGTGCGGGCTGCTCCGCGGTGACAGGTGTCCCCCTGGAGGGGTGGGTGGTGGGGCCGTGCGGTGGGGCGGGGCAGAGGGGGAATCTCTGGCCTTTACCTCGGTTTAGCTGCGAACCTAAAACGGCTCTAAAAATGAAGCCTATTGAAAATGTGCAGATACTGCGTCGGTCACCATCTCACCCCGAACCCGTCATAGGACCCGAGGACGGTGGCGAATGGACAAGTGTTCCCGGGCTCCACACGTCCTGGGAGCTGCAGGGCCGGCTGGGTCGGGGGCCGGTGCCTGCCCAGGACCGCGGTCTGCGCTGAGGTGGGGACGGGGCCAGCCCGGCCTCTCCGCTCTGCCTCCCACGGCAGCGACCTGACAATGTGCCATTCGCTCCTCTGCAGGGAGGGCCGGGGCTAGATCCCCGAGGGAACAAGCCGGCTCTGGCTGGGCCCTCGCTCAGGAGGGCCGGTGGGGTGGGCCCCGGTGCTGCTTCCTCTCCCAGGCCTGCTGGACGGGTGGGCGGGCGGGGAGCTGTGCTCTGCATTAACGCTGGCCCTTCCCTTCCCAGAGGGCTGGCCGCCGGGCCACTCCGCCCGCACAGGCCTGGCCCCTAGCCCGCAGCTTCCTCCCGCACTCGGCCTGCGGAGGCGCCTGAGTCTGCAGCCCCCGGCGAAGGGTTCGGGGCGATTCGCACACGGTTCCGATTCGGCGAGGGCCCCTCTCGGTACACAGCAGGACTTTCTGTGGGTCAACATGCGTCTGAGCTGGCTTAACCGGTGCGGTCTTCGGCCTCCTCTCCATCGCCGACGGAAGCATGAAGAGCCTTCGGTCTGGTTTGGTTTGAGCTGCCTCTAACAGCTCTGGGCCCGTGTGGGCTCTGGGTCCGTGGGGGCGGCTGGGCCAGAAGCAGCAGGGCCAGGCCCACGGGCCACAGACGGATTCTCCCTGGAGGCCGAGCCCGAGGGCAAGGTGCCGGCGGCGTCCCGTCCGTGAGCTCTCTCTTCCCGTTCACACACGGCGCTCCCCCTTCCTGCCGGCCTCACGTGGGGGAGGGGAGGGAGCTCTGGGTCCATTTAATGAAGACACTGACCCTGTCCCTGGGCTCCCCCCTCACGACCTGATGACCCCCAAAGCCCCGCCTCATGACCCCATCCCACTGGGGTCGGGATTCCCACGCGTGAGTTTGGGGACATTCGGTCTATATCCATGTCAAAGTGATCACTTTTTTGTTTGTTTGTTTTTACAGAGAGAAAGGGAGAGAGATAGAAGCATCAATGACGAGAGAATCACTGATCAGCTGCCTCCTGCACGCCCCCTACAAGGGATCGAGCCCACAATCCAGGCATGTGCCCTGACCGGGAATTGAACCCTGACCTCCTGGTTCATAGGTCGGTGCCCAACCACTCAGCAACACTAGCCAGGCATAAAAAAGGTCATTATTTAAAAAATATATATTTTTATTGATTTCAGAGAGGAAGGGAGAGGGAGAGAGATAGACACATCGAAGAGAGCGAATCATTGACCAGCTGCCTCCTGCACGCCCCCCACTGGGGATCGAACCCGCAACCCGGGCCTGTGCTCTGACCGGAATCGAACCTGGGACCCTTCAGTCCACAGGCCGGCGCTCTATCCACTGAGCCACACCAGCCAGGGCTGCTCACCTTTTTTTGTTGTTAATCCTCACCTGAGGACACGTTTCTATTGCTTTTCAGGGAGAGTAAGGGAGGGAGGGAGGGAGGTAAGAAGAGAGGGAGGGAGGGAGGGAGGGAGAGAAACACTGATGTGAGAGACATCGACTGGTTGCCTCTTGCATGTGCCCCGACTGAGGGTGGGGAGTGAACCCACAACTCAAGTACGTGCCCGTGACTGGGAATCGAACCCGTGACCCTTGGGTGCGTGAGCCGACGCTTTAACTACTGAGCAACACTGGCCACGGTCCAAAATGATCACGTGGGACCCCAGCCCCTTTCGGTGGGAAGCAGCCAGGTGGCAGCTGCGGAGGGACCTGCCCGCCGCCCTCCCCTTCTCTTGTCTTGTTTTCCGTGTGAGGCGGTTCTTGTCCTGCGCCACCAGGGGGCGCCCGCGCCCTTCGAAGCCCTGACCACAGGCTGCAGCAGCAGCAGCTGGCACCGGGCCCTCACTCCTGTGTGTCCGCTCAGCCAGCCCTGGCCGTCTCCGCGGTGGCCGTGCGGCCACCTGGTCCCAGGGAGGCTCAGGCTGGGACACGCTCGGGCCTCATCGGAGTCCCCGGGAGCTTGCTGTGCGCCCCCCTCTGACTTCAGGGCGCGGGCACGTCCCGGCATCCACGGCCGGCATCCCGGTGCCCGCGGTCCAGGTGCCCATCCGCCGAGGGCAGACACCGACCTCACCGTCGCTGCTCTGGGCCCCGGGAGCAGAGGCGGTGCTGCGTGGTCACCGGCACAGCCAGGCCCGGGCCACGGGGGGGGGGCGGTGCACATTCGGGTCCCCGTGTGCTTACGGATTTTTATAAACGTCACGGGGCCAGGCCAGGCCCTGCCCGGCACAGCCCACCCCGCCGAGCGTCCCCGTGGCACTGCAGCCACGGTGGAGGTCCCCACGACGGGGACGCCGCTGCCCGGCTCCCCATCTCCCTGTGCCGGCGTGCGGAGGGGCTGCCGGCTCCCCATCTCCCTGTGCCGGCGTGCGGAGGGGCTGCCGGCTCCCCATCTCTCTGTGCCGGCGTGCGGAGGGGCTGCCGGCTCCCCATCTCTGTGCCGGCGTGCGGAGGGGCTGCCGGCTCCCCATCTCTGTGCCGGCGTGCGGAGGGGCTGGCCGCCGGGCACACACCGGCCTGCGGCAGCTCCGGACGCAGCGTCAGATCCTTGGGGCTGAGGCACTTCCCGTCTCTACCAGGCGAGCCGGGCCCGGCGCCGCGGGTCCGAGCACACGGCGGCCCGCGGGTCGCCCGCAGGGTGAGCCGCACTGGCGGGCGCAAGCATGACCGTTCTCTAAGCGAGAGCAGTTTACCCTGAGACGGGGAGGGCCCAGGCCCCGGCTCTCTCACCGACGCCACTCCTTTACGAAGGGTCACTGAGGAGCTCTGGCAGGGAGGCGAGAACACGCCTGTAGACACGGTGAGTACACGCTCCCACCGCGTCACGTGTCTTCCCATCGCCACCCCGTGTCACAGCAAGGCGGTGGCGTTTCACGGTGAACTCTCACGGGGTTAATTGGAAAATATTAGAGAAAACATACTTTCAACGATCCCAATTAGAAGGGCTGGATCGCCGACGCGGGCGCTCTGCCGCTGTGATGTCTCGGAACGCCCTGTAAATTCACCGTCTCCGTGCAAATTAAAGCGAAACCCATCACACCACCCCCGCCCCCCGCGGCAGGAGGCCTCCGAGAGCGATTTGCATGTTAATGGGAATGTCTGGTCTGAGAAATCAATGTCTGGATCCTGAGATGGCCACACGCTAACGTGAATGCCGTCAGCTATTCCTCCAGCTGCACTCAGCGAGCGCGTCTTCGGTCGGATAAGAAATGTGCGCAGGTGCCCAGACACACTCGCATGCACTCACACATGGATGTGTAACATTTATGTGTGTATGTGTAACACGTTTAGACATAGAAATATTTACATGAAAGTAAGCATATGTAAATATGTATATAACTAAGTATACACAAACATAGCCTATATAATAAAAGCGTAATATGCAAATCGACCGAAGGGCAGACTAGTCGCTATGATGCGCACTGACCACCAGGGGGCAGACGCTCAGCGCAGGAGCTGCTCCCTGGTGGTCCGTGCGCTCCCACAGGGGGAGCGCCGCTCAGCCAGACGGCTGGCTAGCCCAGCGACGGTGGTGGGACCCTCTCCTGTCTCCGCTGCAGGCGGGCAGTAAGGAGCGAGGGGTCCCGGACTGCGAGAGGGATGTCTGCCTGCCAGCTTAGGGGGCTTAGGGATCGGGCCCAAGCTGGCAGGCAGACATCCCCTGAGGGGTCCCAGACTGCGAGAAGGTGCAGGCCGGGCTGAGGGCCCCCCCGCCCCCCAGTGCACGAATCTCATGCACCGGGCCTCTAGTATATTAATATGCATATACAGGGTGTCCCACAAAATGTATACACACTTTAACAGCTGATAGCTGAATTTTGAAAATGAAACATATATTATTTTATTTTTTTAAAATACATTATTGATTTCAGAGAGGAAGGGAGAGGTAGAGAGAGATAGAAACATCAGCGATGAGAATCTTTGATCAGCTGCCTCCTGCACGCCCCCTACTGGGGATCAAGCCCGAAACCTGGGCATGTGCCCTGACTGGGAATCAAACCATGACCTCCTGGCTCGTAGGTCGATACCCAACCACTGTGCCACACTGGCCACGCTGAAATGTATTTCAATGAACACTGCCTACAATTATTCATAGTGTGTGTATACGGTTTGGAGGACACTACACATAAATATATGGCTTTTCTTTCCTTCTGACTTTCAGGAAGATCAGAACCAAGTTTAGTGCCAACCGTATTAATTATCAAGTTCAATGCTATATTCATTTCACTCCTGACTATCTATAATAATAAAAGCATAATATGCTAATTAGACCAGGCATCCTTCCGGACAACCTTCCGGACGAAGCCGGGGCTGCGAGGGAAGCCCGGGTCACGGGTGCCAGAGGGAAGCCGGTGCCAGCAGCCGGGGGAAGGAAGGCCTGCTCTTGCATGAATTTCGTGCATCGGGCCTCTAGTGAAATATAAAGCCCAAGTTATTTCTAAAACCTCTTCTTAGTCTCTTTAAAGGAGGTTGTTTGTGTGTTTCATTGAAGCCACCTCCTGTCCTTGTCTGTGCCTGTGACAGGCCCTTCTCCTCCCCCAGGGCCCGGGGGACAGCCCGGGGCAAAGGCCCCACCTCACACCCTCCAGGCGCACCCATCTCCTGCAGGCCCCGCCCCTCCCACCCACGCCCAGTCTCCCAGCCTCTGGGCCTGGGGTGCCCATCGGAACCCTCCAAAGCTGGGCAGTGCCCTCCCTTCACTCAGTCTGCGGAGTGACGGCGTCTCTGACGAACCAGACCCAGGGAGCGCGGGAAGGGGCACGCAGCCCGGTGTCCGCGGGGCGGGCGGCTACTCACCAGGTTCTGTTGGCAGAGCCAGTAAAACTGCTGGAACTTCTGGGACATCAGGAGCTGGGCGCTGCCGACGGCACTCCGGATCTTGCCGAGGACTGCGGGGCACAAACACAGACAGCGCTGAGAAGCCGCGACCGGGACCCGAAGCGAGCGCGGCACCCAGGGAGCAGCGCCCCTCCGCCACGGGGTGAAAACGCCGCGTTTACCGCCCGGAGGCCGTCCGCCCGCTCCATGCTTTTCATTCCCAAAGCGCACGGAGGGAGACTCACAGGCGACCACGTGTCAGCCGTCCCGATACCGTTCGTCGGGGTCGGGAGGAGCTGGGTTTACGAAGGTGGTGCAGCCTGGCTGGTGTGGCTCAGTGGATAGAGCGTCGGACCGGGGACTGAAGGGTCCCGGGTTCGATTCCCGGTCAGGGCACAGGCCCGGGTTGCAGCTCCATCCCCAGTGCGGGGCGTGCAGGAGGCAGCCGATCCCTGATTCTGTCTCGTCAGGGGTGTTTCTCTCTCCCTCTCCCTTCCTCTCTGGAATCAGTAACTACAGGCTGTGACACCAACACGTGTGTAAAAGGGCAGGAATCCTTCCTTATCCCGGGCCCGGAGGCGTTGAGCTGTCGGGGGGTGCAGTGGTTGTGGGGAGCAGTCGGCAGAGTGGGAGCTGCATCAGGGGGGGCAGTGGTCGTGGGGAGCAGTCGGCAGAGTGGGAGCTGCATCAGGGGGTGCAGAGGTCGTGGGGAGCAGCCGAGGCTGCTGGGGACGTGGTGGCCTCCAGGAGGGTGGCCAGGCCGGGCAGCGCACGGCGGGAACGACGCTCTGAACCTATGTCCCGGCTCTAATCGCCGAGAACTTGCAGTGAGAATCCTATTGATTCTCCCCACGATGCTCCCCATGTTGTCGGCAAAGCGGAGACGTTCCCTTTGGAGCCCGGACGAGCCCGGACGCCCGTTAGACGCGAACGTGCGGGACCCGGTCCAGCCTGGCCTGGGACGTGTCGGAAGTGCTGGCTCCTTCAGGTGACTTCTCACGCGACCCCCCACCCCCGTTCTGTCTAAATGCGCCCTGACGCCATGGCCGGCGTGGCGCAGTGGGTAGAGCGCCGGCCTGCGGACTCAAGGGTCCCGGGTTCGATTCCGGCCAAGGGCACGAACCTCAGTTGCAGGCTCCTCCCTGGCCCGGGCCCTGGTCGGGCGTGTGCAGGAGGCAGCCCATCGGTGTGTTTCTCTCACGTCGATGCTTCTCTCTGTCTTCCCTCTCCCTTCCTCTCTCCCTGAAAACCAGGGGACACACAGCCTCCGGAGAGGAGGAAAAATGAAAGTGAATAAACAAACGCCCCTGAGGTTCAGGACAGCGTCACACGCCTTTCCCCTCCGATTCGGAGTGGGCTCTGCAGACTCTGCAGATGGTGTGACGGGAGCGTTGGAATGTTTATGGCCCGTCTGCTCGGGGGTCCTGGGTGTGGACATCACAGAGCAGGTGTGGGGCCCTGCCTCCCCGAATCTCCTCTGAGACTCGAGCTGACGCGCACCCCGGTGCTCATGCTCGGCCTCCCCACGGCGCTGGGAAGCGGTGCGTCCCCGTCAGGAGCCGGAGGCGGTGGCTGAGCCCCCGGCTGCAGTGGCCACTGTGTACACGGCCCTGACCAGCTCCATCCGCCGTCACTGTTACCTTGTCTGCTGCTCTGGGACGTCGGGCCAACTTCCTGTCCACGTGCCAACCTACGGTCCCCGACGGGGCCAGCCCTGCTCACACCCACACTTAGCACGCGGCCCACGCATTTAGCTGCGTGTCCTCTGCTCTCCCGATGGCCAAGGCACAGCCTGCGAGCGGGCCCCGCCTCCCACAGAGATGGCTATGCCCCACGCAGAGCTGCCCCGCCTCCACAGAGCTGGCCCCACACCCATGCAGAGATGCCCTGCCCCCCACAAAGATGGCCCTGCCCACAAAGAACTGGCCACGCCCCCACAGAGCTGCCCTGCCCACACAGAGCTGGCCACGCCCCTGTACAGAGATGACCACGCCCCACACAGAGCTGTCCACGCCCCCATTCAGAGCTGGCCCCACACCCATGCAGAGATGCCCTGCCCCCCACAAAGATGGCCCTGCCCACAAAGAGCTGGCCACGCCCCCACAGAGATGGCCACGCCCCCACAGAGATGGCCACGCCCCCACAGAGATGGCCCTGCCCCACACAGAGGTCATGCTACTCCACAAGGGGGTAGAGATCCCAGCCCCTGTGAGTGTGACCAGGGAGCCCCGTGGCGACATCACTGCAGCCCTCAGCTCTGGAGTCCGAGGTCACTGAGGTCATTGACTCTTTGGGGCAAGAGAACTTCCAACGCCTTTGGCGAGACCCACCGTGGAGCTCCTTGGGGGAGCTCTCTCTTCATGGACCTCAAGTAAGATCTATGGCTCTGCCCTGGACGGCGTGGCTCAGGGGTTACAGCGTCGGCCCGAGCACTCAAGGGTCATGGGTTCGATTCCTGGTCAAGGGCACATACCTGGGTTGTGGGTTTGCTCCCCGCCTTTGGTCAGGGTGAGTGCGGGAGGCAACCAGTCTTGCTCGCTTCGATGCCTCTCTCTCTCTCTCTCTCTCTCTCTCTCTCTCTCTCCCTCCCTCCCTCCCTGAAAAGCAATGGGGGAAAAAATCCTCATATGGGGATTAACAACAAAAAGATCACTGTCGCTTTGGAACAAATTCTTTTATCCCAGGAAACATTCTATTGGGGGCGGTCACTTTACGTCCTCACCCACTGGGTTTACCATAATTAACACGAAAGGCCCCACGCACTGTGCAGTGACGTTTGCTCGGTAGTGTGCCCGCCTTTGCACGCACACGGGAGCCTGCGGCACCACGCCGCCCCTCGCACCAGCATTCGTCCGGGCACCGCCGTCCGTTAACCACCGAGGACGAGTGGGTCTGAATGCACTCATCAGTCCAGGGAGCCCTGATTATAAAACTGCGTTTGGGGAAAACTGTCCCGTGGAATGCAGATTTCAACAGCCAGGCCTGGAGTTCGGTTTCACAAGGCATTTCGTTTCATCTCCACTTTCTAAACGTTCCATGACCAATAACCGTGTATCTGTTCTTAAAATTAAGACGAGAATCCAAGGTTATCTCACCTCTTAAAGATCCCTAGGGAAATATCTGAGCCTGACGACTAAGCATGCGGAAGAGGTGCTTAATACGAGGAGATCCAGAGAGCGGGCAACTTCAGAAATTCAGGAAACCCTGCCCGGCGGGCGTGGCTCGGGCTGAGCATCGACCTATGAACCAGGAGGTCACGGCTGGATTCCCGGTCAGGGCACATGCGTGGGTTGCAGGCTCGATCCCCAGTGTGGGGCGTGCAGGAGGCAGCCGGTCAAGGATTCTCTCTCATCATGGATGTTTCTATATCTCTCTCTCCCTTCCTTTCTGAAATGAGTAAAAACATATTTTTTAAAAAATCATTCTTAAAAAAAAATAAGAAATTATGGAAATCCCCAAAGCTAGCAAAGCTGGCAAGCAGTCTCTCCTCTGTCCCGTGTGTCCAGGGTAAGAGCCACACCCCCCCCCACACTTAGTTACTGACTGTGTACACGGCCCTGACCCATCAACATGGAAATTGTCCAGCAGGTGTCTGCGTTCCAGGACACAGGCCACGCCAGCCCCAGCGGCGGGCAGGAGGGCGCGGGGCGCAGGGGCGACGCTTCAGGAGGCGTGAGTAGCCGGGGATGCCCTTCCCCCCTCACTGCTCGTAGGATCCCCCACTCGCTGTGAACAACTGTGCCCTGGCCGACGCCGTCCAGGTTATTGCGGCCACTTCCTGTCCACGTGCCGACCTACGGCCACCCCCGCCCCCGTGACTGCCTCGTGCCACGCACTCCGCGCGTCTCTGTGGGAGGTTTACGTGAACACAGGGTCCGGGAGATCCCGGAGGCTCAGGGACGGCGTTACACGTCTCGTCCAGGGGCTACAGCCGCGGGGCCGCGGGAACTCACTTCCCGCCTCTTCCCGAAGGAGAACAAGTCCTCCCACACCCGTACCCAGGCCGTGCGGCTCCCTCCCTCACTGATCTTGTCAGTCCTCACCCAGGGCATTCCCGGGTGTTTGTAGGGCGAGGGGAAGGGAAGGGAACAGACAGAGAGAAACATCCATGTGAGAGAGACACATCGACTGGTTGCCTCCCGCGTGCGCCCTCACTGGGGCGGGGATCCAGCCTGCAGCCGAGGTGCGTGCCCTTGACCAGAATCGAACCCGCGCTGCGACACTTTGGGGCCTGGGCGGATGCAGTGGCCGATAAGCTCATTCGTCAACAGAGCCAAATATCAACAGGACAACGACTGAAATTTCTTTTGAGAGCCAAATTTTTTAAACTTAAACTTCTTCTAACGCCACTTCTTCAAAATAGACTCGCCCAGGCCGTGGTATTTTGTGGAAGAGCCACACTCAGGGGCCAAAGAGCCGCATGTGGCTTGAGAGCTGCAGTTTGCCGACCATTGCTCTAACCCGAGCCAACCCGGCCAGGCTCGGCTCTGACTTGGCTTGGCATGAAGCCAAAGCTATTTCTTATCAACCCAGGACAGCAACGAACTAGCGAACGGCGGGGAGCCCCCTGCTGCCCGGACTCGGGGGCCGGCCCGTGGCTGTGGGACCGAGGACGCCCCACCGGCCGTGGCACCTGACCACGCAGGACTCGGGCCTTCGACGTTTCAGCCACACGTCCCTGTCCACTGACCAGCCGCGTCCCGGGGACTGGCGGGCGATGCAGGGAGCCCGGTTCCCCCTGGTTACACACGTCAGGGCACGCGCCTCCCGCCCTGGCCCGGCTCCCCTCGGAGCCCGCCCGCAGGGGCCCGCCCGCCGCCCGAGCGCTTACTTTCCTCGGCCAGGTCGTTGTCCTCGGCCTCCCGCTCCATCTCCTTGCACCAGCCCTCCATCCGCTGCGTCTCCGTGTGCAGCAGCTTCAGGAACCAGGAGCCGTCCCGGCGGCAGGGCGACACGCGCCCGCTCTCGGCCGCGTCCAGGGCCGGCTCCAGCCAGGGCTCGGGCGGGGGCAGGGGCGCGGTGTCCGCGGGCGCCCGGTAGTCCTCCCGGTAGCTGAAGAGGCCCTGCGTGCGCACGGTCCGCAGGGCGCCGTACTGCGTGGGCGTGCTGGGCTCCGAGTGCCGCTGGAACGAGTTGCCGAACTGCAGGCCCTTGTCCTCCGTGGCCACCTGCCCCGGAAAGCCCTCCAGCTCCAGGTCCGCCTGCACGGCCGCCGTCACGCTGTTGGACCGCTTGAAGCGCCCGTGCCTGCGCGGGAGCGGGGAGGGGAGGGGGGAGAGGGGAGGCCTCTGAGACCGGCCCGAGCACACCCCGGCCCTCGGCGCCGGGGCCTCGGGGGACCCTGAGCTCCCCGCCGTCTGCTCCTCCACCCACGACCCTGGACTCTGCTGACTGGCCTCCGACACCTCCCTGCGTCCCAGTGTCCGCTCCACAGGTGGGGACGCCCGGCCCGCGGGCCGTGGAAGGCCCACAGATCCTTCGGTCTGGCCCAGCCGAGGCAGCAGCCGTGAGCCGGTTCAATGTTCGCCCGGACGGAGCAGGCCCGTCTTTAAGTGGCTAATTGTGTGTGGCCTGCGAGTGACGTTATAAACACCCACGCGGCCCTCGCAGAACAAGGTTCCCGCCCCCGGTCTAGACAATGCCCCAGGGATGTGAGTACCTCCGGCACCAGGAGGGCCCTGCACGGGGAGCCGCCCCTGGGCCCGGTGTGCACCAGCCCGCACAGCCCCCAGCGGCGTGTCTCGCGTGGGGAAACCTGTGGCCACGCCCGGTCTCGCCCTGTCACGCGTCAGGGCACAGGCGTCTTCTCCCGCCCGACAGCCAAGCGCCCTGCCCTCCGAGTCCGTCACACACAGTCCCGCAGGAGGGCTCGGGCCTCAGCTGGGGCGTCACCATCTCCACAAACTCGGGTTGTGGGCTCGATCCCCAGTGGGGGGCGTGCAGGAGGCAGCCGATCCATGATTCTCTCTCATCATGGATATTTCTACCTCCCTCCCTTTCTCTCTCTCTCTCTCTCTGTTTCCCTTCCTCTCTCTCTGAAATCAATGAAAACAGACTTTAAAAAATTGGGTTGACGGCAGGACCAGGCTCCGAGTCGGAGCCCGGATGTGGTGGGTGAGAGCTGGGTGCGTCTCCTGCAAATGGCACCCCAGCCACACAGCTGGCTCCCCACCACCGGGACCGCAGCGGCACAGCTGGGACCGCCGCCGGGCGTGACCGTGCCGCTTACCGCGCTCGCGGCAAGGACATGAGGACCAGCAGCTGCTGCTGGGGACGGAGGCCGCGGGCGGGGCCCCTGGGGCAGACGACGCCCAGGTGCCAGAGGCCTCCTGGGAGCCGGGGAGGCCGTTACTTTGTGGCCTGAACGTCTTTTCCATCACCCTACTGTGTGTGACGGGCCGGCAGGGATTCACCAACGAGATGCAGACTGACGATTAAAATGGTTTCATAAGATTGACAAGATGTACTATTCTAAATATAAAACAAAACAACCCTGGTCTTGTTTCAAAAATAACACCAGAGCCCTAGCCAGTGTGGCTCAGTGGATAGAGCGTCGGCCTGTGGACCAAAGGGTCCCGGGTTCGATTCCGGTCAAGGGCATGCACCTTGGTTGTAGGCTCCTCCCTGGCCGGGACCCTGGTTGGGGCTCATTCGGGAGGCAACCAACCGATGTGTTTCTCTCACATCGGTGTTTCTCTCTGCCTTTTCCTCTCTCTTCCACTCTCCCTGAAAATCAATAAAAAAAATATCCTCGGGTAGGGATTACCAATGACAACAAAAAAACAACAACAAAACACACACCAGAGGTCCTGGCCAGTGTGGCTCCGTGGCTGAGCATCGACCTGTGAACCAGGAGGTCACCGTCGTATTTCCCGGTCAGGGCACATCATGTGCTCGGGTTGCGGGCTCCATCCCCAGTGGGGGGCGTGCAGGAGACAGCTGATCCATGATTCTCTCTCATCATGGATGTTTCTCCCTCCCTCTCTCTCTCTCTGTCCCTTCCTCTCTCTCTGAAATCAATGAAAACAGACCTTAGAAAACTGAATTAAAAGGTAGTAGCAGCCGCGTGAGGGACGCTCTGTCCTCTGCCGTGGAGGCAGCTCCTCGGAGAGGACGCGTCCCGCGTGTCGGCCCGTCTGCGCGCACAGCTGCCGATGGCTCCGGGGAGCCATTCCCTGCCTCCTGCACAAACAAGACCCGGGCGGACGCTGGCGCACACTCGGGCGGCGGGAACGGACAGGTACGGATGGGTGACCCGGTTTCCACCAACGGCACGAAGGACCGGCCGTCGGCCTGACCGAGACGCCGGCCACCAGGCTCCTGACCCGCAGCTCGGGTTCGGCCACGCCGCGGCTCGCGAGGGGCTGTTACCTCTTCTCGTCCTCCACCTGCACGCCGACCGAGTGGTACTCCCGCAGGCCGCGGCTCTCCGTGTCCGAGTCCGTGGCGGTCTCCACCTAATTCAACACAGAACGTGGCGCTTCAGAACAGGGGCGCGGGACCCGGGCCGGGACTGTCGCTGTGCGTGCTCACGGGCTGCGATTAACTCGCGTTTGTTCAGTGAACGCAGAGCTGCACGCGGCCGGGAGAGCCACAGAGAGGGCCACGCGCTCCTCGGCGACCGTGCCGCCGCCGAGTGTCACCGGATGCCACACCCCCGCTCACACCTGGGCTCTGCTGGGCTGCGCCGCTGCCGCCACCACCGCCACCACCGCCACCACCACCACCACCGCCACCACCACCACCACCGGGCCACGCGGCGGCTGCACCGCCACCACCACCACCAGCACCAGCACCTCCAGGCCTCGCGGCTCGCCCACACCCTCCGGGAGGAAGCAGCACAGCGCGGACCAGAGAGGGAACGACAGGAAGCGGTTCCCTGGAGCCGGACGGGCGTCGCATCCACACCGCACACACGGAGGGGTCGGGCCGGTGCAGGGGGCGGGCAGGCACCGCCTAGACACGCAGCCGCCACGGGCGCCAGGAGGGCCGCGCCCGCAGGGTGACGCCAGCACAGGACGAGACCTGACCCACGCGGGCTCCTCCTGGCGGCCGCCTTGGCGGGAAGTCTCCCCCGACCCACACGGCGCCGTCAGCGGGTGACACCGCACGGGGACTCCCGTGAAAACGAACAGCCGCCGCACGCGGCCGGACGGGCTGCGGAACCAAAGCTCGTTTATCTGAACATCAGCCCCTTCGCACGAGGAATGGGACCCGGCGGACCGAGGGCACTTTGACCCCCACCCAACACGTGGGCACGAAGCTGTCAACGCGTCTTTTCTTAAACACACCGGCCACGCTGCCCTGCGCACAGAGCGGCGACACGCTCCCACGCTCCTGTGAGCCACGAGGGCAACCAGCGTGAGCGTGACCTGTGGCTGTTCGCAGGTGGGGCCGCGGCCTCAGCCGGGGTCGGGGGCCGCTCAGCGGGCGGCTCACAGAGGTGGCAGCACTAGCAGCGGGCACTGACTTCACGCTCGCCACGTGCCAGGCACTGGGCTGAGCGTGTATTGAACACGCGGTCCACACGGCACCTGCCTTCGTGTCTCGCCGCACTGACGGCTGGGGCATCAGGGACGGTGAGTAACCTGCCCACGGGTGCCCAGCTCGCGGGGGCGGCGGGAGGGCTCACACCGGACCTCTCCGATCGCAGAGCCGCTCTGCACGCACCTGCTCCTGCCAGACTCAACGCCGGGCACTCGCCGGCGCCTGGGCCCCGGGGGACGGCCGGGCACGCCCCGTGTTGGTTGGTGTGATTCTGAAGAGGCCTGGGAGTCACGCCTGGCCGGCGGCGTGCCCCGAGGGCTGGGAGGAAGCGGCTGGGAGGAGGGGGATCCCGGGGGAACCCCACCTGCTGTTGGTACCCTCGCTCCCCCGTGTCAGGCGGGCCGTGGCTTTGAGGATTTCTGTCCTCACTCTGCTGGCTGTGGAGATTGTGTCTGATGTGGCTCCACACGAGGGGATCGCGGGGAAAGCCGGGGCACGTGGGATGCGGCCCCGGCCCCGTGGGAACATCCCGTGGGAACGTGGCTGCGTGGGACGGCGTTTCGTGACCAGAGCCCATTGGCCCACTCCTCTTCGCGCAGGGATGACGGTGACCTCTGGTGACACCGATGCCGCTGTGAGCACGCGCCTCCGCGTGGCGTGCACGCAACTCCCATGAGTACATTCCTGGCCTGCGGGGGCCGGTCAGAGGCCTAACACGGCGCAATGTTGGTGGCCGTTGTCCAGCTGGGTCGCTGCAAGGGGACTCGGTCCACGGGGGTGCGCGCGGAGGTTTCTGTCCGGGGGGCGAGGGGGGGCGCTCTGACTGCCCTCCGACCAGTAAGTGCCGGCAGCGCGCCTCCCCACGTCCACGTGTAGGGCTCTGTCTAAGGAATGGCGTGCGTCCTGCATGTGGGAGGCCGTCACCGCGGCACATTTACACGGGGTGGGACGGGGACGACCGGGGGCAGCAAGGGGCACGCGGGGTGACATGTGGGACGTGACGGTGACTCACGGCGCAGCATGTGCCTCCGAAGTGGCCGTGGCCACGGCTGGACCACCCGTGGTGCTCAGGACACGACGTGGATGGACACTGAGCCGCAGACGCACACTCAGAGGCTCACACACGCCGTAACTGCAGCCACACCCCACAGGGCTTTCTTCTCCTCCGGTCGGCTCGGCTCTCCCTGCGGATCCACCGTTTTTACAGAGAAAACGGTCGGGGGACGGTCGGGGGACCCAGGCTCGGGCTCAGTGCCGTCGGGCCGTTCCCTCTGATCTCAGACACGAGGGCCTGGACCGGCTCGCTGGAGGGGCGTGAGGCCTGCCCGCGGAGCCAGCCCGCGTGTGTCCGCAGAGACGGTCCCCTGGCCTCGGGGGCGCCGACGGCCGGCGGCAATGCCGTGGCGCTGGGTCAGGGAGGACAGCTCGGAAGAGGAAGGAAGGGGGGTGAGGGTGTGTGATGGCCCCGCACGGCCCCGGGGAGCTCACTGTCTCCCGTTTCAGAGCCCCGGAGCCGCAGCTTCCCGCAGACGGAAACACAGGCGCGGGGAGAGGAGCTGCCTTCACGCGGGAAGGAAACCGGGATCTTTTCCGGGAGGAAACGCCGGGGGCGATGCTCACGCATTTCAGTTTTGAGAAACACACGCGTGTCTTCCCTTCTACCGGACCCACGTGTCCGGGACCCAGAGGGGGGAGGGGAGTCAGTGAACCCCGCGTGCTGAGCGAGCGCCACGTGGCTGAGCGCGCGGCTCCCTGATGCGTGGCGCCGACCCCAGGGGAGCGGCGGGCGCCTTCGCAGAGGCTGTGCAGGCCCTCGGACCCCGAGCATCATCCTCCGCCCCCGGCCATGGTCAGAGCGGCTCCTGAGTGAATCCCGGTGGCAGGTGGGAGGGAGGACATTCCCGAACCTGACCTGTTTAAGAAACAGGAGTTTGGGGGGGCCAGAGTGTGTGCATGTGCATGTGCGTGTGTGTACATGTGCATGCATACAAGTGTGTGCATGCATATACACAAGTGCATATGTGTGGGCATGGTTGTGCATGTATGTGTGCACGAGTGTGCACTCATGTGTATATGTGTGTGCATATTAGGGCAGGCCCGTGTGCCTGGGCCCCGTCTTGTGTGTAGCCTGGATCTGCAGGACATCAGGGCTGATGAGCTGCCCTCTGAGCCCCCCGTCTCGAGGGACCCGGGACGGGTGCTGGGGGCGGGCCCAGCAGCTCCCCGAGCTCGGCCGCCGCTCCGTGCTCTCAGCCCTGCTCAGTCTCGCTCCCGTCCCCAGCCTGCACGCAGACAGGCAGGCGTGGCTGACACAGTTCCCGCCCGTTCCTCAGGGGCCCATCCCACGTCCCCGTGGCCACGAGGTTCTCCCCACTCCGCACTGCACTGCGGGGGGCTCAGCTCTGGTTGACGGGCCAACTGGGACCCTGGGGGAACCGGGTCTTGGGGGGTCTCCAACGTGAAGTGTGCACAGGCTTCCGGGGACTCCCACCTGCGGAGAGCACAGGGAGTCGGTCCCACCTTAGACATGGGCCTGAGGCAGGTGCCTGGAGGTCCCTGAATGTAGCCCCATTGTGGGACCTGGGCACCGTCAACCCTTGTCACACACACACACACACACACACACACACACACACACACACACGCGCGCGCACACACACAAAGTAAAACCTCTTCAACAACAAAGTTGCACATAAAAACAAACACAAAGAAAATAGTTGATGTCCCGACTGTCATGAGGGGAGTGAGGGGGGCGGGCAGGGGCTCAGGACGCCGGCAGACACTGGCCCGGCTGCACCTGGGAAAGGGCCGGCAGCCACGGCCCATCTTCCACGGCCCGGCAGCCACATGCCAGCGCTATGGCCCGGCAGCCACAGCCCATCTGCCATGGCTCGGCAGCCACGGCCCATCTTCCACGGCCTGGCAGCCACATGCCAGCTGCTATGGCCCCGCAGCCACAGCCCATCCGCCATGGCTCGGCAGTCATGGCCCGGCAGCCACACGCCAGCCTCTATGGCCCGGCAGCCACGGCCCAGACGCCACGCCCGGCCCTGCAGACCGGAGCAGGAGGGTCCCGCGATGAGTGGCACGGAGGCTGCCAGGGCCACCCGCAGCCTCGCTCGGGGCCTGGGCTCCTGCAGGGTGTGGCCCTGCTCAGGGGAGGGACACTGACCGCCCCCTGAGCCTCCGCTGTGTGTGTGTGTGGGGACCACGCTCCCCGAGCTCCTGGCCGCCGTGCTCCAGGGGTGAGGCTGTGGTCGGGGGCACCGCCCGCCCAGTGAGGCCAAGCTCATCGCATGCCCGCCCTCTATCAGCTGCGGGATAGAGCGCCCCCTCCCGGAGCGTGGTCCCGGGGACACGGCCATCGCCTCCTCCCGGGGACGCAGAGGGGCCCATGGGTGACGAGACCCGACCCTCCTGGCTTTGGCGAGGCCTGGACTCCGCTGGCCACGAGCCCTGAGGCGAGTCACTCACTGAGCCTCGGTTTCCCCACGATAGCGCCTGCGCACGGGGTTATGGGAGGGGGCATGTGGTGGGCGGGCACGTGGAGTGGCGGCCTGGTCATTGCTGTGCCTCGGGCCTGAGGACAGGACGCCGCGGCCGTGCCAGCGCCTCCGAAGCCCCACGGAGCCCGTCACGGCGGCCGCCTGTGTTCTCTGCTCCCCGATGGCCCCCCACCCGTCTCATCTCGGGAACGCCCAGGGCTGTGGCAGTGTGTTTCCGTGGCTGGGAATGCCCCGCAGCCTGCCCGTCGCTGCTCCGCCAGCTCACACGGACCGTGCACTTTCCGTAGAGTCCCTGACACACGTGCATCCTGTGTTCACACTCATCGTCACCGGCCACGCCCCGGCCACTCACTCACCGACACTGACCGGGCACGCGCTACGTGCCACGCACTGTGCTAGGCGCCGGGTGGCCAAGAGGCGGGAGGGACCAGCCGGCCATCATGGCACACACAGTCTGGGGGGACGGCGTCAGAAAGGCGTCTGGGGAGCGGGCCGTGTGCCTGCGTGTTCGCGGGCGGGGCCGGAGGCGGTGGGACGGGGCGAGAGGAGGCGCCAGAGGCTCCTGGGGTGATACGGGGGCGGGGAGTGAGTGGGGCCGGATAATCTGATGTTACGGGGACCTCGCAAGTCTTCTCTTGGGACGTGACCCACGACCCCAAGGGCCCCGTGGGCTGTGCTGTGGCCGCAGGAAGTTACCGGATCACACACGGGGCGGGGGCGGGGGTGGGGGAGTGGGTGGGGAGGGGTCCCCGCAGGGCTGGGCCCTCAGCGTCAGGACTGGGTGACGGAGCAGTCGGTGGCGTCTGGGCAGGAGGTGAGTGAGGTCATGCGGACGGGGCTGTGAGCGCTGGTACTTACATCTGACCTTGGGTATGGCTGACGCTCTGGGAACTCAGAGTCCTAAACAAAACAACGAACCACAGTGTGGGACCGGCCGCGGGCTCCCCGCCGCTCCCGTCCCGGACGCCCGCGCCCCGCTCTCTGGGCCACGGCTCCGTGCCCTCGGCCCGCAGGGGAGCCCCGACTTTTAAACCATCTGCTGGGCTCGGGCCGAGCAGGGGGAGGCGAGGTCCGCGAGCCTGTCTGCACCGGAGCTGCTCCTCCCACGTCCGGTGAGCGAGGGGCGGTCACGGGGACAAACCAGGGGAGGCTCCTGGGCAGCCACGACCCGCAGCCCCCGGGCTGGGACCCGGGCTGAGGTGTGTGCCCCGCGCCCACCCCTCCCACGCCCGGGAAGGGCCGCCCCGGACAGAGTCGGGCAGATGGACCGCCTGCTCCGAGGGCTGCGTCCTGGGCGGGCGCCGGGCCCTCCGTGGTCTGACACCACGGGACGTGGTACCTGTCGTGGCCACACAAAAGCCGGGCGCATCCTGTCTGGCACAGGAGCCTGGGCGGCCCACGTGGGAGTGGCCGTGGGCGCCAGCCCGGGTCAGCCAAGGCCTCCTCTCTCTGTCTGGGGCTCCCAACGCGCCCCCCCCACCCCGCCCCACGCGCTGGCTGCAAAGCTAGCAAGCTTAGCAAAAACAGGACAAGAAATTCCTCTTCAGCAAGAAGTAACCCAATTCCTCGCTCTCTCAGCAGCTGGTGGCCCCGACCATGCCCTGGGTAGGGAAGGGGAGGGGCAGGGAGGGACGGGGAGGGGAGGGGTGAGGTGGGGAGAGGTGGGGAGGGGAGGGGAGGGGGCTTTCGGGCAGCAGGGTGGGCTGGGTCAGGGATGGAGCCTGGGGGTGGGCGAGGGGGGCATATCCATGCATCTGGGGCTGCCAATGGGGACGAGACCCGCCAGGCGTCCCAGCCCCGAGGCCGCGGCCCCACCAGTCCGGCCCAGCTGTGTCCGCCTCTACGCGACCCGCGTTCCCGTGGCGGCGGCGCGCGGCTACCTGGACCCCGATGGAGGAGAGCCGGCCCCGGAGGAACTCCTCGGCCTTGGACGCCAGCATGGCCTTGTCCCCGCGGCCCGGGCCGTCGGCGGCGTGGCGCTGGGCGGCCGTCTCCAGGGCCAGGCTCAGGGCCTTGGTGCTGTCCAGGCTGTCGGTGGAGTTGTAGAGGCCGCGGCCGTCCTGGGCCCACGGGGAGCCCCGCTGGGCGCGGCCGTCCTGGTAGGCGTCCTGCGTGGACTCCGTGCTGCTCTGGGCCGTCACCGAGATCAGGGGCTTGGAGGTGGTGCGGGGGGGCACGGGCGGCGGCGTCTTCTTGTAGTTGGCGTAGGAGATGGCGGCTGCAAGACACGAGAGGCCACGTCAGCGAAGGCGCGCCCGCCTCCCCCCGCGGGGGTCAGTCCACAGCGGCCGCGTGGTCCCTGCCCGCGACCCGGCGAGCGAGTCCCTCCCAGCGTCCGGCCCGCGGACTTGACGTCATTGCAGGAAACGCCCCTCAGAGACGGTACGCGAGTACTTTCCACAGCGAGTCACACGCACGCCGAGGACCCACCACGGCCCACGCTCAGTGGCGCGGGCAGCGGGACAAAGGCCGTCACGCCCCCATTTCCACGCAGGTCACAGCGTCACGGGGAAATGCTCACTTTCTGAGGCCCCTGGAAAGCAGGAAAATTCTGCCCGAGCCGGTGTGGCTCAGTGGGTAGAGCGTTGGCCCGTGGACGGAAGGGTCCCGGGTTCGATTCCGGTCAAGGGCACATGCCTTGGTTACAGGCTCCTCCCCAGCCCGGGCCCTGGTTGGGGCTCATGCAGGAGGCAACCCATCGACGTGTTTCTCTCACATCGATGTTTCTGTCTCTCCCCTCTCTCTTCCACTCTCTCCCTAAAAGTCAATGGGAAACATATCTATATACAAACTTTTAGAGAAAAGCAGGAAACACTAAGTTACATAGAGACCAAGACAGAATAGATTTGTGAGAAAGGCGAGTTATCTGCACCCGCCAGGCTGGTCCAGGGTGACTGTTTTCCAGTTCCCGTGTCGCCTGGAAATGCTTACGATGGGTGAGCATTTGAATAATGGAGAGCCCGGCCGGTGCGGCTCAGTGGTTGAGCATCGACCTATGAACCAGGAGGTCAGGGTTCAATTCCTGGTCAGGGCCCGGGCCCGGGTGCAGGCTCAGTCCCCAGTAGGGGGTGTGTGTGTGCAGGAGGCAGCCGATCCATGATTCTCTCTCCTCATTGATGTTTCTCTCTCTCTCTCTCTCTCCTTCTCCCTTCTTCTCTGAATGAAAAAATACGTATTAAAACAACAACAACACTTCCCCCCGTGACGTGGATCTGCCGCCACAGGAGAACGGCTGGACGCGGGCCGTAGTCAAGGCGTTGTTCTCAGGGTTCGAGAAGCAAGGGCTGTTTCTGTGCCGCGGCCGCCGCGTCACTGCCCTCCCCGGCACTCTGGCCGCCTGTGGGCAGAGGGGAGGCGGAGAGGGCCACTCGGCTGTGAGCGCGGTGCCGGCTGGGAGGGGCCGGGCCCGGAGCCAGCTGGTCGGGCTCCCCGTGCTGGACGGTGAGGGGGAAATCCTCGATGGACCTGAAAAGTGTTTCTATTTACCTCAGGGCGCCTTGGGGACCGCCAGCGCTGAGGAGCCTCTCAGCGCCCATCGCTGCGTTCCGGCCCCCACAGTCCCCCGCGAGGGACCAGGCGAGGAGGCGGTTTGTCTGTCCCGTGACAGTGACCGGCGGCCCGGCCCAAGTGCGCACGACGGGTGTGGTTCCGCTGAGGCCTGTGGCCTGTGAGGAAACCGAGTCGCCACGTCTCGGTGCAGGAAATGGGTGCCTGGAGGGACGGGCCTGTTAAATCCCTACACACGTGTCTCCCGTCCGTGTGACTCTCTGAGGGCCCACGGATACACCGACACACGGATTTAGCAGAAATAAATAACCGATCCCTGAAGCTTGAGAAGGAGAAGTCTGATGCAAATTAAAGGAAGAAACGGATTTAGAAACACACGTGACGTCCGGGCGCCAGCCCCCAGCCCCCCTCTTCCCTGTGAGGCGGAAGCTGAGAGGGGTTTGTGTGACGGTGTCAGATGGGCATGTAACACGCACCCTGCATGTTCCCATGTCACTCACAGGGGCCCGTGCGCATGTGACACGGTCCCTCCCGTGCCCTGGACCAGGCCTGTTGACAGCACAGCCATAAGTCACTTTTCCATTTCGGGTTAACGGACTGTTTTTGAATTTCCTTAATGTAAAGACGAAGTTGCAGGTGTCAGTCCGAGTAAATAATCGCAGTACGTAAACTATTTCAGGGACAGGAAACCAGCGGGGACGGGATCGTTAAAAGCGAACAGGAACCCGTGGCCTCCTACGTTCACTCACTACTCAGCCATCCCCTCTTCTGACAAACGCGTGGGGGGCTTCGACCCCGGGGGACTGCTCTTCCTAAAAGGCTCATTAGGGAGAGGCCTGGAGGCGGGGAAGACGGCAGAGAAAGGATAAAAAATGATCGTCTGATCGCGTTAATTTGCCGCCGTGGACTCAAATGAACAATTTAAAAAATCATTTCACACATTCAAGAAAAACATTCAATTATTCAGTTGAGCAGTTTGGGCAAAAGTAATTGTCTCCGTTCTGTGCTTGTGAGCACAGAGCGAGAATACATCATCAAAGCCAGAAGCATCCGTCACCGCTGGGCCACCACCATTTTCTCCACGTACGCCAGGCAGACATTAGACGCAACGGAGATTCAAATTAATTCAGCAGCAGAACTCTACTGGGGTTCGAGCGTCTCCAGGGAGCAGACGAATCAACAGAGACAGGGATTCCTAAACATCACATCAGGTTAATTTAACTACGAGTGATCAAATGATTTTGAAATAAAAAATTAAATGATTACTTAAGATCTTAAAGTAGCTGGAGACCTGACTACTCCGTTTTTTTTTTTTTTAACATTTTACTTTTTTAATATATAGACTAGAGGCCTGGTGCACAAAATTCGTGCACGGGGGGGGGGGGGGGGAGGGTCCCTCAGCCAGGCCTGCACCCTCTCCAATCCAGGACCCCTCGGGTTTAAACCGGCAGTCGGACATCCCTTTCACAACCCGGGACCATTGGCTCCTAACCGCTCACCTGCCTGCCTGCCTGCCTGATCACCCCTAACTGCCTCTGCCTGCCAGCCTGATCACCCCCTAACTGTTCCCCTGCCAGCCTGATCTCCCTAACTGCCCTTCCCTGCCAGCCTGATCGCCCCCTAAGTCCCCTCTCCTGCTGGCCTGATCACCCCCTAACTGCTCCCCGGCCTGCCGGCCTGATCGCCCCTAACCGCCTCTGCCTCGGCCCCTGCCACCGTGGCTTTGCCCTGGAAGATGTCCAGAATATGTCCTAATTAGCATATTACCCTTTTATTAGTATAGATTTTATTGATTTCAGAGAAGAAGGGAGAGGGAGAGGTAGAAACATTAATGATGAGAGAGAATCATTGAGGGGCTGCCTCCTGCAAGTCCCACACTGGGGATTGAGCCCACAACCCAGGCATGTGCCCTGACTGGGCATGGAACCCTGACCTCCTGGGTCATAGGTCAACGCCCAACCGCTGAGCACACTAGCTGGGTTTTTGTTGTTGCTGTTAACCTCACTGGAGGATATGTTTTCCATTGATTTTTAGAGAGAGTAGAAGGGAGGGGGGAGAGAGGAAGAGAGAGACACATCGATGGGTTGCCTCCCACAAGCATGGGTTTGAACCTGCAACCCAGGTATGTGCCCTTGATGGGGAATCGAACCCTCAACCCTTAGGTCCGCAGGCAGATGCTCTAACCACTGAGAAAACTGGCCAGGGCTCCCGGCATAAACGAACGTGCTCCCGGCTTCAATGCCCGTCCTGACTTCCTCCATGCGCCCCCGGGGGTTTTCCCAGCGGCTGCCGCCTTGCGGGGAGCAGGGAGAGTGCACGCTGCCACGCCCACGGCCGGGCCAGCCTGGACTTGGCTTAGGTCTCGGAGACCAGGTCAGTTGGAGAGAGTCGCCCTGGAGTGAGGGGTGCGGGGGCGCAGCTCATTCGGGGCCTCCTCTGAGCGATCGGCCGGTGAGCCTGTCCCCCAGGAAAGGTCAGCTCCCTGCTCACCACGAAGGAGCGTGTCGTCCCCCTCAGGCCGCTTCCGGGAAGCGGGGTGAAGGGAAGGGGGGATGCTGAAGGGACACGGTGCTCAGCGGCTAGTCCTGCCGTCAGCAGACGGAGGCCTGGACCAGGCACAGCGCCCCTCCCGGCGTCTGTGGGGTGAAGGGGTGCCAGGGGACCCCTCTGAGGGACCTCTCCAAGCCCCGCCCAGGGAACTGCCAGGCGGGAAGGCTGAGGCTGCAGCTGCAACACTGTCGGGGGACGCTGTGGGGGGGACGCTGTGGGGGGGATGCTGTTGGGGGGACGCTGTGGGGGGACGCTGTCGGGGACACTGTTGGGGGGACGCTGTGGGGGGGATGCTGTTGGGGGGACGCTGTGGGGGGGATGCTGTTGGGGGGACGCTGTCGGGGGACACTGTCAGGGGGACACTGTCGGGGATGCTGTCGGGGACACTGTCAGGGGGACACTGTCGGGGGGACGCTGTGGGGGGACACTGTCGGGGGGACGCTGCGCCCAAACTCGCAGATTTATCTCCATCGCGTGCACAAGGCCGCACCCTACGCTGCCCCAACAGCACAGCCACAGCCACAGCCACATGACCGTCACACCAGCTGCTGTGCTGACAGACCCGCAGCTCCCGGGCCCGGGCCGCAGCCCAGCCTTCCAGACGCCCAGAGGGACCGGAGCTGCAAAGCGGATGCCAGCGCCTCCTCCCGTCCGCCCACCCAGACCTGGAGCCAGTGGCCTGGGCCCTCAGGGCGCCCCTTTAGGGCTGCGGGGGGCTGGCCCGGCCCGGCTACTGCAGGACCTGGGCCCCGTGGAGACCAGCTAACTGTCCAGACGCAGCCGAGGCTGCCGGCCTGCCTTCCCCGCGACTGGGCGACCTCGTGGTGAACACATCGTCACGCCAACCACACGCCTCATTCCCGCCGGCACCCGGGAGGCGGAAAGCGCCGGGCTCAGTCCTCGGCAGCCATGTGCTCGCAGAGAAGGAAACCAGAGATTAGCCTCGGACACAGGAGGCAGATCCGCAATCAAGACAAAGCGCCGCTGGAACGGCAAGCGTGGAGCTCCGCGTGAGTGCAGCGCCCGCGCCCCGCGGCGCCTCCCCGTTAGGACTTGGAAGACGGCGGCGTGAGCGGAGCTACAGCCACCGGCCCCACGCCTGGCCAGAGCCCGCGGCCGGGACCCCGCGTGGAGGGCACAGCTCCCCAAGAGGATGGCTGTGCTGACTTGTTAATGAGTGTCGGCTCCAGAGAGTGTGAAGGGACGGGACGCAGACCCCCAGCCCACGGGCCGCGCCGCCCTTTCCCGGAAGTTACGGGAATCCCGCGGGCCGCCCGGCAGAGAGCACTCGGACGTGGTGCCAATGTGTTAACGAGCCCCCGGCTGTTCACGCCTCGCAGACGGAGCACAGTGACCACAGCTGTTCACGGCGCAGGACACTTCCTGTCCTCACCGTCAACATTAAACAGATCACGGGACACGACGAGCACTTGGACTTTCCCGGGCCCCGTCCTGAGGAACCCGAGGTGCATCCCCGCTGAGTGCTGCGCAGCCGTGAGGCCGCCTCGGTGCAGGGCGTCCGGGCCGGGCGGGAGCCGGGGGACAGCAGCGGAGGGCGCCGGCCGCCACGCCCGCTCTGGAGGGCCTGATGGCGAGATGCCTAGATGAGACAGGAATGTGGGGTGTGGCTCCCCCCGCCTGCCGGGCAGTAATTCTCAGTGGGACACACCTGGACTGTCCAGTCTCTGGGAACGGGACGCTTTAAACTTAGCTGAGCCCGGCCCGCGTGGCTCAGTGGCTGAGCATCGACCTATGAACCTGGAGGTCACGGCTCCACTCCCGGTCAGGGCAGTAGGGGTCCTGCAGGAGGCAGCCAATCAGTGATTCCCTCTCATCATTGATGTTTCTATATCTCTCTCCCCTCCCCCTTCTGTTCTCTCTAAAATCAATAAAAACGTAAAAAAACCCCAATATTCAGGGTTACTACTGCCTCTTTATTCAAGGAAAAGAAAGCGACCTTACACGGCAACAATCATTGAAACAGCAAAGCAAGGCTGTGACAGGTCCCAGCACAGGAGGGAGGGACGCTGAGGCGGGAAAGAAAGGCCGTCCAGTGTGAGCAGAGTGCAGCCAGCCTGAGGCCCACAAGCCATTGTCTCCCCAGCCCAGCAGAGGGCACAGGGTTAAGCCTCCTGAGGAGGGAATGCGGGGGTGAGGGGGGGGGGGAGGGGGAAGGGCCGCTTCCTCCCTGAGCAGAGAAGCCAGCGGGCTCGGGCTTGGCAAGATAAGGCTGCCGGTGCCTCTCAGGAATTCTGGGAAGGCCGCCACCAAGTCAACAGGAACCCGGGAATTAACCTGCACCAAAACAGTCATCAGGGGATTCTGGACCCTGTAGACAGGAGGGTGTGTAACACGCGGACCCCCACAAACTCGCTCTTCAGAATAGCTGAGCCCCCAACACTAACACTAACCTTAACCCTATCCCTAACCCTAACCCTACCCTAACCCTAACCCTAACCCTACCCTAACCCTAACCCTAACCCTAACCCTAACCCTAACCCTAACCCTAACCCTAACCCTACCCTAACCCTAACCCTAACCCTAACCCTAAACCTAACCCTAACCCTAACCCTAACCCTAACCCTAACCCTAACCCTACCCTAACCCTAACCCTAACCCTAACCCTAACCCTACCCTAACCCTAACCCTAACCCTAACCCTAACCCTAGTCTGGGCTTCATAAGCCAGACGTGTGGGTGTATTTGCCTTCCTTCTTGAATAAAGGCGCCTGCGTGAATGGCTTTAATAAACCGGCTTTCACCACACAGTCAAGGTCCGTCGTATAAACGCATCTATGAGACGACGAGGACCGAGGCTGGGACAGCCCCCCCTCTGACTCGGGCTGTCCTGTCCGCAGCACCTCGCTGGGGTCGGTGGGGGTGCCTCTCACAGGCCACTTGCCAGGTAGAGACGACCCCTAACGTCTGACTTGCTCCCTCTCAGGCACGCTCGATGAGCGCAGCCTGTCTGTCCGCTTCTCCCATGGAGTCCGGTGAGCACGGGGGATGGCCCCGAACCTGCAGGAGGGACGACGTCGCCACAGGCAGGGCCCCGACCCGGCCACAGGC
Source organism: Eptesicus fuscus (assembly GCF_027574615.1). Taxonomy (NCBI): domain Eukaryota; kingdom Metazoa; phylum Chordata; class Mammalia; order Chiroptera; family Vespertilionidae; genus Eptesicus; species Eptesicus fuscus. Next base: position 102,663,055 of record NC_072480.1, on the reverse strand, counting down.
GGGGGGCCCTGACCCGGCCACAGGCGGCAGGGGGTGGGCCAGGGGGGGGTCTCCCCATGAAACTCTCGCCTGGCAGCCGCGCCTGAATTCGGTGTCAAGTCGTGAACGTGAATTCGTGACGAGGCTTAGCTTCCAGGGCCTCGGAGCAGTGGGTCGGGCCCTGGCTCTGTCTGTCTGAGTGCATCCGCGCTTCATGGGCGGGTTCCAGAGACCCCATCCCCTCGTCCCTCCGTTTGCCGTGCCCTCAAACGGCGTTCACTGTAATCCCGTTAGAATGCAATGCCTCCCCCCCCCCCCAAGTTCACGTCCTAATCCCTGTCCCCGAGACTCTCACCCACGAGGCAAAGGCCTCTGAAGGTGATGAACATTCAGGACTCGGGGGGGGGGGGGATGCTCTGAATCCCATGCATGGCCCCGTGCACCCCCCGGCCCTGCACGCGGCAGGTGGAGGGTCGGTGGGGGCCCGGGGAGGGGACCCGGGGAGGGGCCGGAGAGGGGGCCCGGGGAGGGGGCTGGGGGAGGGGTCCTGGAGAGGGGCCGGAGAGGGGGCCCCGGGGGAGGGGGCTGGGGAGAGGACCCGGGGAGGGGCCGGAGAGGGGGCCTGGGTGAGGGGACCCGGGGGAGGGGCCCGGGGAGAGGCCTGCACCCGGAGCTGAGGAGGGCGGCCTCCCGGGCCCAGGGTACCCCGGAGACTGGGGTTGTCCTGTCCCTGGAGAGAGAGGCTGCTCCCCACACGGAACAGCCCTGGGAGGGGCTCTGGGTGCTTGCGCGCCGCCCGTGCGCAGGGTCCCCTTTCCCCTTGTGTCAATGACTCCACGGTGACAGATGCTGAGACAATGTCTGACCCGGAGCAAAGCCATTCTAACCCAGCTCCCTGGCATTTCCCCCACACGCTCCCCCCTGAACCATCGGGTCAGGTGCCCATTTCAACAAGTCCATCTGCCCGGTAAACCCCCGTGGGTGAGGGAGCCGCCACGGGGGGAATGAGGGTTAGGTGTGTTCAGAACCCCTCCGTCTAGGAGAGGGCACGCGTCGATGTGTCGGGGTGTCCGTGGTGCAAGGAGAGGGGGGCGTGCTGCTGAGCAGCTCCTGCTCGCCCCACACTGGGGATGGAGCCTGCAACCCGGGCATGTGCCCTGACAGGGAATGGGACCCGGGTTCATAGGTCAATGCTCAACCACTGAGCCACACAGGCCGGGCAGAAAAGGAAATGTATTTCAGTAAACGCTGCCTTTATAATTATTCAAATTATATTCAAATGTGTACACATTTTTGGGGGGACATCCTAGAGATGTTTATCACATATTCCTGAATCCTTAACTAAAAACCTCCCATGCATATATTTTACCATTTAACTAGTAACACCCACTTATTTTTCAGGCATGCATGAGGAATCATTTCGATAAATCCTATTTTTCAAAGTCACCCCTGTGAATGTTTCTGAAAACAACTCTTGTTAGGGAGTTATTTTCAAGAGACAGTTTTAGAGCCAGAAGGAACGTCCATTTGTCAGAAAAACCTTCCTCTCTCCACACACGCACACCGACCAAGGATGGCCCTGACCTGTCAGGCTAGAATCCCGTCTCCCAGGGATGTTAACAAAACTCCGGACGCCCCGCCTCGCCCGAGACAGGGCGCTGAATCCCATCGGGAGCGCAGCGCTCGCGCCCTGCGGAGTGCGATGCCGTCCCCTACTGGGTCTTTCTGCCTTTTTCAGATAGCGACCTGTCATTTCTTTGGTATTTTCCACACTCCTATTAAACAGACTACGGTTGCACGCCGTCTCGATTCCACTCAGGAAAGCGGTGTTGTAAACATTTAACAGCCCGGCCAGCGAGACTCAGCGGCTGAGCACCCACCTAGGACCCGGGAGGTCACGGTTCCGTTCCCGGTCGGGGCACAGGCCCGGGTTGTGGGCTCCATCCCCAGTGGGGGGCGTGCGGGGGGCCGCGGATCCGTGATTCTCTCTCAACATTCATGTTTCTTTCTCTCTCTCCCTTCCTCTCTGAAATCAATAAAAACATATTTAAAAATGTTTAACAGACGGCGCTCAGAGTGAAACGGGGGCAGGGAGGGTCATGGTTCGCCTGCTCTTACGTTTCCCCCAACTGGCGGCTTGTCCGCCGGCGCCGCCGACGCCCATTTCCTCTCGTGTTCGACGCTCAGACCCTCCCCGACCTCGGGAACCCCCGGCTCGGTAAGGAGCCCAGGACCCCGTGGAAGCTTCGAGGAGAAGCGTCCTTTTTAATTTATTCGGGCGCACGCGTTGGGGGTGCAAACAGGCGCGTGGTGAGTACATCCGAGTTCCGGTCTCAGCGCAGCACGGCTGTGGTGCCGCCTCGTCCCCGCTTCCTGTTTCTGCTCCGGTGACGGCGGCTCTCCCGCCACCGCCCTGCTCCGCCAGGCAGGGGCCGCCTCGGCACGTCCGGGAGGACTCGGGGCGTGGCTGTCGCTCGCTCAGGAGAGACGCTCAGCTGTACGGGTGCCTGTACAGTGACCATCTCCTAACGCGCTCTTCTCAGCCCAGTGGCTGGACAGCGCGTCCCTCCCGAGTCCCTAACCTGCTCACTCTCCGCGTCCTTTTCCGCGGGGCAGAGGCGGCCCGTGCCTTCGCGAGGAGCCGGGAAACAGGCCAGGTCAGAGGACCCAGCGGCCCGGCCACCAGCACCCCCACGACAGGATCTGCAGCGCTGAGGACACCTCGCCGCCCCCCCAGTCCCAGCCCTGCCCTCTTCGCCCCACCAGCCACACTTCCGGCAGAGACGCTGCTTCCAGGCCCAGGCCGGGCCGCCGCCATCACAGAACCTCCCCTCGGGTGCCAGCAGGGGCTTGAAAAGACCCCCGAGGCCCGGCCGGCTGGCTCCGTGGCTGAGCGTCGACCTCTGAACCAGGAGGTCACGGTTCGATTCCCGGTCGGGGCACAGGCCCGGGTTTCGGGCTCCATCCCCAGTGTGGGGCGGGCAGGAGGCAGCCGGTCCATGAAGATCCTCCCTAATCAGTGATTCTCTCTCTCTGCCTCTCCCTCCCTCTCCCTAAAAACCAATGAAAACATTTTAAAGAGGGGGCCCGTTAGTGCAGGCTTCCCTGTGGCACACGTTCTGCAATTTTAACTCCACGTGACCTCCCACGTCCTGCTGAAGCCTTTTCCGTGCAAACAAGAGGCTGTTTCTGGGCCGTTGAGACCCCTTCCTGGGCCTTGCCCTGTCCCCCGGCCTGCCCTGCCCCTGTCCCCGCTCTGTCCTCCCGTCCCTGTCCCCGCTCTGCCCCTGTCCCCGCTCTGTCCTTCCCTGTCCCCCGGCCCACTCTGCCCCTGTCCCCGCTCTGTCCCTGTCCCTGTCCCCCGGCCCGCCCTGTCCCTGTCCCCGCCCTGTCCCCCGGCCCGCCCTGTCCCTGTCCCCGCCCTGTCCCTGTCCCCGCTCTGCCCCTGTCCCCGCCCTGCCCCTGTCCCCGCTCTGCCCCTGTCCCCGCTCTGCCCCTGTCCCCGCTCTGGCTCCCAGCGCTGAGATCTCGAGCGCCTGGCGTCCCAGGCTTCTGAGAACGCCCTTGGTCTGTCCGACCGGTCGCCGTGTCCCAAGCCTCACGTATTCCAGTCACCTCGCTCCTCAGCGCGGCAGCTCCTGAGCGGGCGGCTCGTGGGATTTTATCGCCTGCTCGGGGCATGGCTATTCATCTGCTACAGAAATATGACGGCGCGGGGAAATATTAGCCGCGCGGTGCGGCTCAGGCGGTAAATTTCCCGGGGGTGGACGTGGCTGCCACAGAACGGAAGGAAACGGTGACATTGGCTCCGCGGAGCCTGACGGCGGCCGGAGGATTTACGCCGAGGCCCGGTCTGCTGGCAGCAATGAATCACGTTTATGGCAGCCTCACTGAGCGCCGGGACGCGGGCTGGCCGCCGCCGCCCCCCGGGCGCCCCATCCCTGTGCCTCCGCGGGCGTGGCTGCCGTCAAGCGAACGCTGACATTTAAAGAGCAATCACCTTCTAATTAGCAGTGCTTACACTTTTCCCTTTTTTTAAAATACGTTTTTATGGATTTCAGAGAGGGGACGGGAGAGGGAGAGAGAGAGAAGCATCCATGATGAGCGAGAACCATGGACCGGCTGCCTCCTGCACGCCCCCCACTGGGGATCGAGCCCGCACCCCGGGCCTGTGCCCCTGACCGGGAATGGAACCGTGACCTCCTGTGTGCGCACACATGTATTCCAACGGAGCCCCACGGGCCGGGCAGACTTGATTATTTTTAAAAACCTTGAAACTGTGGATTTCATTCTCAGAAGAAGGAAGTTACCTATGAAAGAAACGTTTCAACACGCCATCACAGTCATGACAACGTCACGCGTGCAGTTCCCGGCCTGAGTCAGCCGTCCCTGCCGCGAGGCGCCCCTTTCCGGGGAGAAGACGCCCCCCCCCCCCCGAGCGTCCCACCCGGGGCGCCGAGCGCGTCCTTACCTGCGGTGGAGCGGACGGTGGAGGAGACGTGGGAGGGCGTCAGCGCGGGGAGGCACTCGTCGTCCTGGGCGTAGCCGGCCTGGATGGCGCGCAGGTAGCTGTGGCTGCGCGTCCGGAAGCAGCCGGGCAGGTCCAGGGCGTCCATGGCCTGCGACTCCACCTCGCCGAAGACGGACTCGCACACCGACTCGAACTGCCCGTTGACCTCCGCCTCGCTCATCTGCAACGGGCAAGGGCGCGGTCGGTGGCGAGCCACGCACACCCGGACCCGCGGGCACGAAACCCACCGGCTTCCGGAGCGTCTCCCATGCCCAGCACAGTGAGTGTGACGTCAGCACGGTGAGTGTGACGTCAGCACCGGATCGCTCAGCTCAGGAGAGAGCTTGTTGGGTTATCTCAGTGGTCGCCAAACCGCGGCTCGCGAGTCACATGCGGCTCTTTGGCCCCTTGAGTGTGGCTCTTCCACACAATACCATGGCCTGGGCGAGTCTATGTTGAAGAAGTGGCATTAGAGGAAGTTTAAGTTTAAAAAATGTGGCTCTCCAAAGGAATTTCAATGGTTGTGCTGTTGATATTTGGCTCTGTGGACGGATGAGTGTGCCGACCTCGGGGCTATCTCTTTATTGTTGTTGTCAGTCCTCACCTGAGGGTATTTCTCCATTGACTTTTAGAGAGAGCGGAAGGGAGGGGGAGACACAGAGCACCATCGAGGTGGGAGAGACATGCTGATTGGCGGCTTCCCACACGAGGCCCGACCAGGGCCGGGAGTGGAGCCTGCAACCCGGGCACGTGCCCTTGACCAGAATCAAACCCGGAGTCCTTCGGTCCACAGGCCGGCGTTCTAGCCCCTGAGCCCAACCCGCGAGGGCAGGTGACTTCTCTAAACCCAAAGGCAAACGGCCATTCCGAGCTGGCCGCGGCGCCAAGGCTTCAAGGGCGGCCGGCAGGTCTGCCTGCGCTCGAGAGGCTGCGTGGAAGAGCGAGCACAGAACCTGGTGCAAAGGACGTGTCCCACCTACAAGCGTCTCCCCCTGCCTCTCCTCGTCGTCATGGAGACCAAGCCCAGTTCGTCAGGAAGCTGGTCCTGTCCCCGGGCAGCAGCAGAAACCCGGTGGCTGGGCGGGTCTCCGTCTGCCCTCCACCAGGGCCACCACCTCATTCTGCCCACCCCCCCCTTTCTTCCTCGGCCTGTGCCATGAGCACCCTCACTTCTTTGGAGTTTAGCAGGTGATGATTTTCAAGTCTGTGATTTAACCTGGGATTCTAAAAGTCCCAACTGCATTTCATTATTTTAAATATATTCTTACTGACTTCAGAGAGGAAGGGGGAGGGAAAGAGAGATGGGAACATCCATGATGAGAGAGAATTGTGGATCGGCTGCCTCCTGCACGCCCCCCACCGGGGTTCAAGCCCGCAGCCCGGGCCTGTGCCCTGATAGGGAATCGAACTGTGACCTCCTGGTTCATAGGTTGACGCTCAGCCACTGAGGCAGCCTGGCTGAGCCCAGTTGCATTTTAAGAAACAATTGGGGCTGGGAAGTGGGGGTGCTGGGGCAGAGACAGGCTGGGCCAGGGACCTTGTGGAGGGTCGTGACTTGGGCAGGTGACACGGTCCCAGGTCTCTAGGGCAGTGGTGGGCAACCTTTTGAGCTTGGTGTGTCAGACTTCGCCAAAAAACTGAGCATAACTCGGCTAGTGTGTCACTTTGAGGAAAAAACATTATTTCGCAAATGTTTCATCCTCAGGAGCAGCAAATGTTTCATCCTCAGCATGCGGCCGCCTCAGCGGCTGTGTGTCATCAGAAATGGCTACACATGTCAGTGCTGACATGCGTGTCATAGGTTCGCCATCACTGCTCTAGGGGGTGACACGCTCATATTCCCCATGAGCCCCATCGGGAGGCTGTCCCTGGAAATCTAACCGAGGGAACCGCGGGGCCGAGACCCGGTGGACGAGGCAGGGGTGGGAGGAAGGCCGGAACTTAGGAGTGAAGCATGGGACCCCCGCCCGCCCAGCGGGTCTGGCGCTCTCCTTTGCGAGGGGGTTAGACGTGCACATGCGTCCTACAAGCAAAGGGCGCGGTTCCCGAGAGGGCCGTCTGGCGGGTGTCCCGGCCACAGCGTCTCAGCGAGCTTCTCGCGTGAACGTGACTTCCCCAGGCAAAGGAGAGGTGGGGAGAAGGGTCTCGAACTGGCCGGGAAAGCATAGAAACGGCCTGACCTCTGCGGGCCGACTGTCCCCGAGCTCGAGGGAGCGTCGGAACGTGGAAAGGGCTCCCCGCGGGCAGTCAGACCGCGGCTCGGTCCCGGGGGCGTCCCTGGAGGGCGTCGGGCGGGGGAGAGGTCCGTGTGGTCTGCAGGGTCCCACCCCTGCTCTGTGACCCGCCAGCTCGGGAACGCCACTCCAAGCGCTTCCGGGGAAGGAGCCGAGGCCAGGAGACGGGGAGATGGGAGGGTGCAGGTGAGGAAGGGGCGGGCTTGTTTGGGGAGCCAAGGGTGGGCTCCCCGGAGGTCACCACACGTGACCTTTACAGAGAGGCGTGCCGTGGGGAGGGTGTGGCGCCATCAGGCTGCCCCCGGCCCGTTTTACTGGGAACAGGAAGACAGTCTGAGCTACCTCAGCAGCAAGGGGCTGAGATGGCCCGCTGGCCCGTCCTTCCTTCCTCGGAAGAGATCAATGTAAGCATCACAGTCATACATGTCGGGACAACTGCACCTCAGGAAGGCCCCAGATGGGTAATCTGTGAGCGTCAAGGTAACAGCACATCTTCTCCGGGCCTCCCCCTAGACCTGGGGCGGGGGTGGGGGGGGGCGTCACCTGGCAGGAAGACTCCTGGGGACGACACAGCTTTAGAGATGGGGCCTGGGGGACGAGGGGTGGCACGGGGTCCCCACCTGGCTCACACAGCTGGCCTGGCTCAGCATGCTGACCGCCCGCATGTAGCTCTGGTTCCTGGAGCGAAACTTCGGGGAGTTGTAGTTGGCAGAGGGGTCCAGGCTGTGGCCGGCCGGCCCATCGCTGGCGGCTTGCAGGTAGCTCTGGCTACAAGGGAAGGAGCGAGAGAAAAGGGATTGCGTGAACAGCAGGGGAGGGGCAGGGGGCGCGATGGAACCAGGGCCGAGCACAACCCACACCTCCGTGTTCGCGGGTGCCTCTGCCGCATGCACACCCTCGCACGGTTCACGTTTGCAAATGTGAATTGCACCCAGCGTGAGAGCGAGGCTATTTGCAAAACTGCTCTGCCTCCTGACACTTTATGGCCGGGCAGGAAATGAGCATCAGCCCACGTGTTTCAGGACGTGCTGAACGAAACGGAGCTGAGCCGGAGCCAAACAGCGGAGAAGCTCGTAAACACCGCGCTGGCTCTCGGCGTCGTTACCGACCGAGGACGGAAGGACAAGAAAGGCTCGCCTTCGGTCTTCACTTACCCACAGTTGCCCAGACTCCGCGGCACGGGCGGAGAGGAGGAGCAGACGGAGAAATTAATCCACTCCATCGTCATTATGACCCGTCTCCCCGGACCCCCCGGGAAACCGATTCTCCCCGGCCTCCCTTTCTGCTCTTTGCTAAACGTCGGAAGTGTGTGGCAAGGGGAGGGCGCCTGAGCGTCAGCCGAGCTTAACCCGCCAGCACGCGGAACTCCCCTCAGGTCCTGCGGACGCTCTCTCCACCGCGGGAGCGCTAAGGAAGGCCCGGCACAGCCGGTGTAGGGAACTGGCTGGTTCTGGCTCCGCCGTCGGCCGGTTAGCAGGTGCCTTGCTGTTCAAGGCGAACTCTTTTTGTTGTTGCTGATCCTCCCCCAAGAACGGATTTCCACGGACTTTTGAAGCGAGTGGAAGGGAGCGGGAGAGACAGAGAGCGCCGTGGACCTGAGAGACACACCCACTGGCTGCCTCCTGCTCACGCCCAACCAGGGATGGGATCGAGCCCGCAACCAAGGTGCATGCCCTTGACCGGAATCGAGCCTGCGACCCCTCAGTCCGAGGGCGGACGCTCTAACCACTGGGCAGCACTGGGCTGAGGGCAGGAAGTCACCCCCCACACACGTGGCCAGCTGGCTGTCCCCACACTGAACCGGCCAGAGCCCGGGGAGGCAGCAAAATGCCCTCCACTCCCCGGGACGCGGCCACGTGTGGGGGCTCCTGTGGACCGTGTGGATCACAGCTCGCCTTGTGTGTGTGTGTGTCGCTCTGTGTGTGCATGCGTGTGCATGTGTGCATGCGTCTCTCTGTGTGTGCATATGTCTGCGTGTGTGCATGTGTGTGTCTCTCTGTGTGTGCATGTCTGTCTGTGTGTGTGCGCCTGTGTCTGTGTGCATGCATGCATCTCTCTCTGTGTGTGCATGTGTGTGTGCGTGTGCGCATGTGTGCGTGTGTGCATGTGTGTCTGTCTGTGTGTCTCTCTGTGTGTGCATGTCTGTCTGTGTGCGTGCATGTTTGTGTGCATGCGTCTCTGTGTGCATGTGTGTGTGTGTGTGTGCGCGTGTGTGTGCGTGTGTGTGTGTGTGTGTGTTGGTGCAGGGGCTCAGAGGGCTGCGCTGGCGCGTAGGCTCTTGGCTCACCTCTGCTTTCGGAAGACGCAAACTTCCCTGCCTCTCGCGTCGCCGCCTGCGTGTCCTTGAAGTCGCTGCTCCCAGACCTTGCGTTTCTACGGGCTAGCACCGAGCCCCTATTTCCTTCCACTGGAATAGCGGGCACGTCTGGTAATGGCGCCGCCCATCATGTTAACAGCCTCGGTGACGGGTGCTTCCCAGCCCGAGAGCCCCCGGCGCGCCTCCTGGGTGGGGCCGCGGCGTGCAGCCCGTGCCGGGCGCCGTGGCTGGGGGACGGCACTCACGTGCGACTCAGCAGGATTGGGGGCCTATGTTTAGGGTATCTGCTCTCACCCCCAATGACTCCCTTTATCCCCACATGGGGCAATGCCACCTCCAGGAAATAGCCGCTGCAGAGAGCGAGTCACTTTTCCTCTTACACGCAGACGGCAGCTGCGCTCGGCACACGCCGTGCCCTGGCCGCCTGGTGGGCATTTCACATGGTCCTGACCGTTCTGTCTCCACAGGAACCCCGTCGGGGAGGGCCGTTCATATTTTATTTATTTATTTACCATACTTTCCGGCGTATAAGATGACTGGGCGTATAGAAGATTTTCCTGTTTTAAAAAGTCGTCTTATACGCCGGAAAATACAGTATTTATCTAAAATATATTTTTATTGATTTTAGAGAGGAAGGGAGAGAGAGAAACATCCATGATGAGAGAGAATCATGGGTCAGCTGCCTCCTGCACGCCCCACACTGGGGATCGAGCCCACAACCTGGGCGTGTGCCCTGACTGGGAACTGAACCGTGACCTCCTGGGTCATAGGTTGATGCTCAACCACTGAGCCACGCTGGTTGGGCAGGGTAGGGCCATTCATACCTATCACGGTGCCAACGGGGACACTGAGGCACGGCAGCCGTGAGCGCCCGCCCTGGCGCACCCAGAGCCAAGGCAGAGCTGGACGCGGCGTCCGCTCCGGACTCACGCCTTCGACCCCGAGATCAAAGTGCTGGCGGCTGAGCCCAGGGGCCTGGCCCTCGAGCCTCAGGGTGACTACGTTTAATCGATTATTTGAACACAGCGATTTAGGGCTTTCTCCTACAGCGACCGAGGCCGGGCATCCTGAAACCATCGCAGACCGGAGGCCGGAAGTCTGACACCGCGCCCGGTCAGGGCCGCCCTCCGCAGCGCCCCACCGGCGGGCCCCGCGCCTCCCTCCAGGGCCCGCCTCGCCGCTCCCTGGAGTTCCGCCTGTCGGAGCCCCACACTGTTTCTAAATTCCCTTTAAGCCCCTCAGTTACGCCCCCAAATGGTCATTCCTGCGGGAGCAGCCCAGCTGCCAGGAGGAAACGTCAGTGCACGTGTGGTCCTGGTGGGAGCTCAGCAAACGTTCTAAGGAGCCATGGAAAGGTTTCTAGAATCACACAGAAACATCTTTTCTGCAACTACTCCCCCCCATGACGCCCATCTTAGAGTCGCTGCGTGGAGAGGCCCTGCCCCGGAAGCCACAGGAGAGACGTGGCTGTGGGAGAGCCACGATCCCCGGAGGCCTCCACCCCCTTCCTGCCTGCGCCGGCCCAGCCCGCTGCCGAGCGGCTCAGCCTCCCGGTGACTCAGCTCCTGGAAAAACAACCTTACGTAACAGCACGTGCCCGGCCTCTGCCACAGCTGCTTCCCCACGGCCATGGTGGGGCCCCAGACAAAACGGCCCTCCCTGCCCCCGCCCTTGGAAGGGGGTGGAGGTTTATGGGGTCGGACGAAGGAGAGACATACGGCACCTGCTTTTACACCGAACATGTGACCCCAAACACAGGCATCCCTCTATTTTAAAGATTTCTTTTTTCTTTTTTTTTTAGAGAGAGAGAGGAAGGGAGAGGAGAGAGAGAGATAGAAACGTCAATGATGAGAGGGAATCATGGACCGGCTGCCTCCTGCACGCCCCACACTGGGGATGGAGCCCGCAACCTGGGCATGTGCCCTGACCGGGAATCGAACCGTGACCTCCTGGTTCATAGGTCGATGCTCAGCCCCTGAGCCACGCTGGCCGGGCCTGGGCCCTGCCCGGGAATGAAACCGGGACGTGCCCAGACCACCGCACCGCGCCGTACGAAGCTGTTTGGAGTTTAGGAGGGCTGAGCGGCTGGCACAGGGCCCCACGGGCACTCGGGTGGAAGAACCGTCCCTGCCCGCCAGGCGCTCCTGGTGGCGGCGGAGGCCGCAGCGCGGATTCCCAGCCCACGGGTCCTCTTGCACCCCGGCTCCGGCACCGCTGCCCGCGGTCCCCCTGACGGCAAGCACTGCCGCCCGAGACCTGGAAGCGCGCGTCACAGCACTGGCCTCCCTGCCGCCGCCGCCCCGGGAGCCGGCGAGTGTGGCCGGAGAGAAGGCCCGGTTTAGAGCTCTGACTCAGCACTTCCGAGGCTCATTTCTGCCTCAGTTTGCGAACATCTTCCCTCCGGACGTGTTTCCCAGAAGAACCACCGGCCAGGGGCCGGGCTGAATGGGCGGTTTCCAGAGGGATCAGAGCGGGGAGCCCAGCGTCGCGGGGGCCGCAGCCCCCACGTCCCCTGGAAACGCTGGCCCAGGGGGAGGAGGTTCCGTCGGCCGAGGCGCCCTGTGCACCCCCGGGTGGCGGGTTCGAGCCCCGGTCCAGACCGTGTGGGAACCACCGACCGATGTTCTGGCTCTCTGTCTCTCTCAACACGTCTTGGGGGGAGGATTAAAAAAAAACCAAAACCCTGTTTGTGTGTCAGATGCTCCTGCACACACGTTCATCCAGCAACGCGAGTCGCCATCTCGCAGGGCCCGAGCCGGCCGCGTCCTCGCCCAGCGCTGCGCCGTGCGGAGGGGGAGGTGCGACTAAGGACCCCCGTTCCCGAACCCCCGTTCCTGCCCTCAAGCTGCTTCAGGCTCAGCTTCTGACACGCAGTCGAGGGAGAGGCGGCCCGAGGGAGAGGCGGTGGGTCAGACTCCGCTGCAGGGAGAGCGGCTGCGAAGCCAGAGGGCGGGGGTGCGAGGGACCGCGCCCGGTTCACCTTCGTGGGAGGGACGCCGACACGTCAGTGTCAGACGGACACGCAGACACCCAGACGGACACGCAGACACCCAGACGGACACGAAGGCACCCAGACGGACACGCAGACACCCAGACGGACACGCAGGCACCCAGACGGACACGCGGGCACCCAGACGGACACGCAGACACCCAGACGGACATGCAGACACCCAGACAGACATGAAGGCACCCAGACGGACACGCAGACACCCAGACGGACACGAAGGCACCCAGACGGACACGCGGGCACCCAGACGGACACGAAGGCACCCAGACGGACACGCAGACACCCAGACGGACACGAAGGCACCCAGACGGACACGCGGGCACCCAGACGGACACACGGGCACCCAGACGGACACGCAGACACCCAGACGGACACGCAGACACCCAGACGGACACGCAGGCACCCAGACGGACACGCGGGCACCCAGACGGACATGCAGACACCCAGACGGACACGCAGACACCCAGACGGACACGCAGACACCCAGACGGACACGAAGACACCAGACGGACACGCAGACACCCAGACGGACACGCAGACACCCAGACGGACACGCAGACACCCAGACGGACACGAAGACATCAGACGGGGGAACTAAATTTGCACCTGCAGGCCAATGGGGACCAAGGCAGTGAATAGAAAGGAGGGAAATGAAACCCAGGCGTGGGCTGCCTGGAAATGCACACTAACGTGTATTTATGGTGCAGTGTAGAACGGGACGCGTGGGAAACTCATATATGTAACAGTGGGGGGTCAGCCTCTTTCACCACAGGCCGGGGTTCCTCTGGGGAGCTCAGAGGTAGCACCATCAACGGCCCGCCACGTCCTCCCGGGGTACAGGTGAGAGACGTGGAAATGGCCCCCACACATGCTTGCACACGCGTGTTCACTGCAGAATCATTCACAACAGCCCCAAAGAAGAACCCACACAACGTCCGTGTGACGGAGGAAGGAATAAACGGCGGTGTGTCTGCACCCCATGGAGGAAACTCACACACGTGGTGCTGAGGAAGAAGGCAGACACGGAGGTCACATGGGACTGCGTGCGTGTGACAGTGCAGAATGGGCAGACAGGGGGACAGACGCAGAGCGGCAGCTGCCAGGGCTGCGGGAGCTGGGGGGGCAGGCGGGGGAGCCGGGGGGTGGGGGGAGCCGAGGGTGTGGGGGGAGGTGGGGGAGCTGGGGGGATTGCCAGTGTGTCTGGGGTGTGGGTGTGGGGTGTGGGTGTGGGGTGTGGGGTGTGGGGTGTGGGTGTGGGGTGTGGGTGTGGGGTGTGGGGTGTGGGTATGGGGTGTGGGGTGTGGGGTATGGGGTGTGGGTGTGGGGTGTGGGGTGTGGGGTGTGGGGTGTGGGTGTGGGTGTGGGGTGTGGGTGTGGGGTGTGGGCGGCGGGGGCCTGGGGGGTGGGAAGTAGAGGTGGGGGGTGAGGGGCATAGTGCCCACTGGTGTCTGAGACCCACAAATAGAAGGGAGGAGGCTGTGTCTGGTCCTGCCCGACTGCAGGGCGTCTGGGTCCCCCGCACCCCACACCCCCACACCCCCACAGCCCCACAGCCCCCTGCCACTGCTCCCAGTGGTTTCCTTGCTCACACCCCTCATGTCCCCAAGTGTGTGAGCGCCCCCTGACCGCCCCCTCCGGGCAGCACACCCCCTCCGGGCAGCACACCCCCTCCGGGCAGGGGGGAGCCTGGCCCCCTGCCCCCCCCGCCCCCCCGGCAGCGCAGCACGGCTGCTGGGCACGTCACTGAGTCGGCGATAGGCACGGTCCATGTTCCTCACGTTAACCCTCGGTCTGGCTGCGATCTGAGATCTGTCTTTTCCCTTGGAGCTGGCGGAGAGGACGCCGGGAGACGTCACCGCGTGTGGGGCGCCGAGGGGACGCCCAGAGACCCCCAGCCGCGTGCCACCGCCCGCTCCTGTGCCGCGTCCCCGAAGCACCGGGCGGCCGACCTGCCGCTGGACAGCGGGGCCTCACACCGGACCGCAGTCCCACGCGCGCACCCCGAGCCCAGCGCCGCGGCCAGGCCAGGGGGCGCCGCCAGGAGTCAGGTTCTCGCAGCCACCGGAGCGCCCCCTCACCAAACCGCCGTCTCTCTCTACACGCTGAAGTGAATGTCTCCGTGACGTGTCTTTGGACAAACATATAAGCTTATGCTATTATATTCGTGAAATCAGTCCATTTCCTCCCCTCTCCCGGCAAAACGTGTTGCCTAAGCGTGCACTTATGAAATCATAGTAAAAATGTCATGATTCTCACATACACTCACACTCACACACACCTCTCTCTCACACACACACAATCACACACACTCTCATGCACACTCATACACTCATGCACACTCACACATCCACACACATTCATACAACTCTCTCATACATGTCACATGCTCACACACACACTCACACAGCTCTCACACACTCACACACTCACACACTCATACACTCATACACTCTCACACACTCACATACCCATCTGCGCACACTCACACACTAATACAACTCTCACACACACCTCACATGATCACACACTCACACTCACATATACATACTCACACATGCAGTCATGACACACATACACTCACACACTCACACCCACACCCACACATTCACACACACTCATACAACTCTCTCGTAAATGTCACATGCTTACACACACACTCACACAACTCTCATACACATAGTCATGGCACACTCATACACTCACGCACACTCACACACACTCATATTCCTATTCGTGCATACTCTCTCACACACTCATACAACTCCCACACACCTGTCACATGCATGTACCCTCTCTTACACAATCACACATACTCAGGCGCACTCATACAACTCTCTCACATGCCTCTCACATGCTCACACACCCTCACACAGCTCTCACACACTCACACTCACACACACGGTCACGGCACACTCATACACTCATGCACACTCACACACTCACATACCATCCGCGCATACTCTCTCACACACTCATACAACTCGCACACACCTCTCACACGCACGCTCACGCACACTCACGCACACTCACACACACCTCTCACATGCTCACGCACACTCACGCACGCTCACACACATGCTTCTGATGACCACAGCTGAGTGATCGGAGACGACATCGATGGGCACGCCGCCGTGACCCCGGCTTTAAGTGAACACGGGACTGAGAAGCCGCCGGCTGGTCCCTCAGTTACTGCGCCCTCGGGAAGGCTCCTCTCTCCAGAAGGACGTGCCAGCTGATGGCCACCAGCCTGAGGTTTTCACCCCGGAAATGATTTTGGGGGGCCGCGGGGAGCGGGCTGAGACGCGGGGAGGCGCGGGGGGGTCTTACGTTGGCAGCGCTCCCAGCGGCCGCGGTCCCAGGGACTTGAGCAAGGGCTCCGGCCGCATGGCCGCCGTGGGCGACGTTTTGGGGCTGGAGTCGGACTCGCCGCTGTCCTCGTCGCCCATGGCCTTGATGTAGCTGCCGCTCCGCATCCTCCGGCAGGGGATCTCCTCGTCCTTGCCGCCCGGCGGGTACCCGGCCCACTCGTCCTGAGGCACCTGGGGGAGGGCAGACAGCGTCCGGTCACACCGAGGCGCGCAGACACGGGGCGCCTCCTTATTTTCATTATGTCACTGACCTCAGAGAGAAGAGGGAGAGACAGGGACACCGATGAGAGCCACGGGCCGGCTGCCTCCTGCACGCCCCCTCCTGGGGACTGAGCCCGCCCCCCGGGCATGGGCCCTGAGCGGGAATTGAACCCTGACCTCCTGGGTCATGGGCCGGCACTCGACCTCTGGGCCTCCCCGGCCAGGCAGAAGGCTCTTTAGGGTCATTCGTGGCTGAACGTGAGGCACACAGACCGGGCGGTGCCCCGGGGCTGTCCCTGAACCCCAAAAGGGCATCCACAGGAAGTTACCGCTTTCCCCATTACAAAGCGCCCGGGGAGCAGGCGGAGAGTGAGGACATGTTAGAAAGCAGCTGAGAACCCCCGTGACCTGGAAGAACCGCAGGAGGTTAGAGCGTGTCCTTCCGGGCCGGGCCCGGCGCCTGAGCGCTGGCGGAGGAGTCACCGCGCGGGGGAGGAGGGCGAGGCAGACACAGAGAGGAGGGGGTGTCGCATGGCAGCTGGTGGTCCCCACGCGGGGTCCCCCTTCCTGTCCCAGAAGCCCCTGCAGCGGGCGCCGGGCGCCGGGAGTCAGCTGCCACTCGCCCACCCACTCGGGTGACGTTCGCTGAAGGCGACCTCTGACGCTTCGCCCGCCGCTAACGGGAAACGGGAAAACAAGAGCCTTTTCCGAGGGCAAAGGGGTCCCATTTCCTCCGGACTGCCCGTCGTCTGCTCGGACCTCAGGCGCGGACAGTCTTCCTCCGGGGTCAGCGACCTCTGCACCAGGGACCCCGAAAAGCACCCCTGTCTGATGCGTGGCGGGGCCTGGAGCGCGTCACGCTGAGCAAGCCGGCCGGACAAAGACAAGCATCGCATGGCCGCGCTCCTGTGTGGACCTCATGAACAACGTAACCTGATGACCAAAAGCAGATCCAGAGCCCTGGCCGGTCTGGCTCAGTGGTTAGAGCGCCGGCCTGCGGACTGAGGGTCCCGGGTTTGATTCCGGCCACGGGCACTTGCCCAGGTTGTGAGCTCGATCCCCAGTGTGGGGCCTGCAGGAGGCAGCCGATCAATGGTCCTCTCTCATCACTGATGTTTGTCTCTCTCTCTCCCTCTCCCTTCCTCTCTGGAATCAATAAAAATATATAAAAAAGAAAAAGAAAAAATAGATCCAGAAACAAAGAAGCATTGAACAGACAAACCTCAGAGGGAGGCCTGGGAGGGGGGGCGGGGCGGGAGGGGTAAGAGATCAGCCGAAGACCTTGAATGAACATAAGCATCGCCCACGGACACAGACCACAGAGGGGTGAAGGCCTGGGCTGGGGCGGAGTCGGGCTGGGAGAGGTGAATGGGGAAAGGGGACATATGTAATACTTCCCTCCATCAATAAAGAATTAAAAAATAAATAAAAACACAAAAGGACGCGTTGCTCAGCTCAGGTCTCGCTAGTTTGGGGGAAGGCACGGGCTGTGTGAGCATCTGCTGCTCCCTCCCGCTCGGTGACGCCTCCCGCCGGCCGCGCAGAGTCCTCGGCGCCCGCCTCCTGGCAGCGGGACGGGTCGGCGTGCGAGCACCCGGCTTCACGGCCCACGGGCGTCTCGGGCAGGCCGCCTGCGGGGCCGTCTGTGCCGTGCCTCTCGGCAGTGCTGGGCTCAGCTCCCGTGAGTCCCCAACAGGACAGGCCGCCGGGGAGACGCACGTGTGACGGGGAGCCTCAAGGTCAGGAGCCCCCCCACCTCCTCCCCGCACACCGCACGCCAGCAGGGACCCCGGAGGACAGAGGGGAGGAGGAGGCCACCCAGCTGTGTCCCAGGACGAGGCAGCTTCAAGCAGACACAGAGCACGCATCCCGGCAGGTCACAGGGCTCAGGAGAGCCAGGCCCTCCCCCCAGGGCCCCCGCAGCGCCCCGACCCCGCAGCTCCCCCTGACCCCGCAGCGCCCCCTGACCCCGCAGCTCCCCCTGACCCCGCAGCGCCCCCTGACCTCGCAGCTCCCCCTGACCCCGCAGCGCCCCCTGACCTCGCAGCGCCCCCTGACCCCGAAGCGCCCACTGACCCCGCAGCGCCCCCTGACCCCGCAGCGCCCCCTGACCCCGCAGCGCCCCCTGACCCCGCAGCGCCTTCCGATCTGCAGTGACGTTGCAAGAGGAAGAGCCCTCACCCCGCGCTCCGTGCAGACAAGCACAGAGCACTGACTGGCCTGTCTCGTGGCACCTGAGTGGGGAGGGGGCGGGGTGAGGTCCTGGCCGCGCCCTGCTTCGTTCTGATGCTGCGTGATGCGTGCACGGGGCTGATACGTGACACCCGCCCCTTTTATAGGACCCGTGCTGGCCATCAGGAAAGCGTGAGGAGGGGCTGGTGAGGGCAGGGGAGGGGGTGCTCAGGAAGGAGGGGGGACAGACGAGCTCCAGCGGGAGGGAGCCTGGGGGGTCTGAGGCGGGGCAGCACCCCCTCAGGTGTCGGGGACACGGCCTGGGAGACTCCCATGACGGACAGAACGGGAGCTCCCCTCTCTGACGAACCGCGAGCATCGACGCCTGCCTGTCACCAGGGTTCGCCAACACACGCAGAACGTACGTGTCCCACATCGCTAACCAGGGATGTGCTAGCCACCGCCCCCCCTCCCGGGATACCCCGTCCTGAAACGTCCCGTGGTCGGCCTCTCCTTTGAAACAGAGCCACCGGGTGTGGACCGTGGACCGTGGACCAGGACGGCGGGCGGAGCTGCTGGAACGACCGCGGCTCCTGACTCCCGAGGCGGCTCAGCGATGCTCTGCCCCATGACTGACCCCGGACTCAGGGCCCTGGTGCTGGGCCTCCCGGTTCTGGGCGGGTCCTTCTCACCCGACACACAGCCTGCAGCCCCTGTGGTCTGGCAGTGTGCACACGTGTGAGTGCGTGTGTGTGTGTGCACGTGCACGTGTGTGTGAGTGCGCGTGTATGTGTGTGTGTGAGTATGTGTGAACGTGCATGTGTGTGTGCACGCGCGTGTGTGCACGTGTGTGTGTACATGTGTGTGTGTGCACGTGTGTGCGTGTGTGCGCGTGCGCACGATAGTGAGCAGACACACCTGCGTCAAAGAACATCCCCAGACCCCAGTTCTGCGAGGGGCGCTGCCGGCGATGGACGCGCTCACCTGGCATGCTGGCTGCCTCCCGGGCGGACCACCAGCCTGGCCCGGGGCCGGCGTGCTGCGGAGCCCCCTTACCTGGAGGTAGTGGCAGGGCCGCAGGGCCGGCCTGACCTCGGGGTGCGCCAGCGGCTTGTCCAGGTTCAGCGAGCTCTTGCGGTAGGCCTCCTGGGCCTGGCTCACGGTGAGCGTGGACCAGGAGCTGCGCTTCAGGTACTTGGCGTCGGGCGTCAGGGCCACGCCCTCGCAGGCCGCGCACTTGACGTCGTTGTTGCTCTTGGAGGTCTTGAGGGAGAGGTCGCCGAAGGGGCCGGGCAGCGGCTCGGGGTAGCAGCGGGCCACGTGGTCGGCCAGGTGCCGGTGGGCCGCGCCGGGGCCGCGGTAGGTGCTGTCGCTGTCCAGGTTGTCGTCCGAGCTCCACCAGCTGCTCAGGCCGGAGCGGTGCTTGCCCTCGGGCCTGCGCTCCTTGCTCTTGCTCCGCTTGCCGTGCTTGGCGTGGTGGCCGTGGGCGTGGTCCTCCGCCCGGCCGTCCGCCTTGGCCCCGTTGGCGGCGCCCTTGGACGAGCCCTCCAGGGAGTGGGACTTGGTGAAGAGCTTCTGCACCGAGTGGACCAGGTGCCGGATGCGGCCCGGGCTCTCGCCGCGCGGCTCGGCGCCGGCGGCCGACGCCCGCTGGTACTGCAGCGTGCGGAAGCCGTCCCGGTGCAGCGGCAGCTGCTTCTCGAACTGGTCCAGGAGGTTGGCGGGGAGGCGGTGGGCCTTGGCGCCGGCGTGGGGCCCGGCGCCGTCCTCCCGGGCGTCGTAGTGCGAGCTGTAGTGCATGCGGGGGAAGGTGCTGCTGGACACGTGGTCGCCCAGCACCACGGGCACCATCACGCACTCCGAGTGCACGGAGCTGCGCGGCGAGCAGCGGCGGGGGTCCAGCGGGCAGCCGGCCGGCGGGCTGAGCAGGTAGGGCTGGCGCGGGTCCGCCCCCAGGCGCAGGTGCTCGCAGTCCTCGGGGGGCGCCAGGCCGCAGGTGTGGGCGGAGCACAGCGGCGGGGGGGCCCGGCCCCCCGACAGCCCCTTCATGGTCCTGGGGGCGGGCGAGTACCTCTCCTCATCGAAGGGCTGCGCGGGCGACCACGGGTACGCCTGGTCTGCGGAGAGAACACAGGGACGCCGTGAGACGCGGGCGCCGCGGCGACGAACACCCGTGGACACGCGTGGGAAACGCGGACCATCGGGCGCCCCTCACGGAGCCACCTGGGAGTGGCCCGGGGTCCCTGGCGCCCGGGCGCCAACCGCTCCAGAGTACGAGGATCTCAAGAGCAGACGGCCATTCCTGGACGGACGGGGTGTCCCAGGGACAGACAGCCGGGCCCCCCGGTGCCCCTGGGCCCTGGGAAGTGAGACCGTGTGTATTAAGCAAGTCAACCGCCTGAGGGGACACGGGTAACAGCCCACTGATCTGAGCATCATGCGCACACGCAGCAGCTGGCACGCACATAGCATACGACATAGGAAGTGATACGCTATCTTACATCCATGCCATGCACATGTAGCGTGTCTCTACGATGCACATGCCCGTATGTAACACGCCCCTGCAGCCTGTGTACATGCCTGTGTGCCTCCGTAACGTGCACACGTTACATAACATGCACACGACGGGACGCCCGCAGGGAGCACGGGCCTGAGACGCCGACGCCGACAGGAAAAGGGGTGGAAAGACCCGCGCACGGGTGCCCAGGAGTGATCCCCGGGCGGAGCGGCCTCCTCGGGGACGTGGAGGCCAGCGGGCGCCCCTGACCAGGGCCCGGCTCCCTCCGCAGCCCACACGCCATCTCCCATGGGACACAGGCCGGGGGCTGCGCCCTCCTCTCCTGTCCCCACCGCCCGAGCCCAGCCGTCAGCCCAGGGACAGGCGTGCTCGGAATTGCGGGCTCCGAGGCTGCGGTCACGACCAGCAGAGCCTGTCCCCTCGCACCGGACACGGGTGGCCAGTGCCTCCTTCTCCTGTCTGCCCCTGGGAAGGCCGCCCGGCCCAGCCCCACGGGAGGAGGGGCCCAGTCACACGGGGAGGAGGGGCCCAGCCCCACGGGGAGGAGGGGCCCAGTCCCACGGGGGGAGGGGCCCAGCCACACGGGGGGAGGAGCCCAGTCACATGGGAGGAGGGGCCCAGCCCCACGGGAGGAGGGGCCCAGTCCCACGGGGAGGAGGGGCCCAGTCACATGGGGGGGAGGGGCCCAGTCACATGGGAGGAGGGGCCCAGTCACATGGGGAGGAGGGACCCAGCCCCACGGGAGGAGGGGCCCAGCCCCACGGGGGGGAGGGGCCCAGTCACATGGGGGGGAGGGGCCCAGTCACATGGGGGGAGGGGCCCAGTCACACGGGAGGAGGGGCCCAGCCCCACGGGGAGGAGGGGCCCAGTCACATGGGGGGGAGGGGCCCAGTCACATGGGGGGAGGGGCCCAGTCCCACGGGAGGAGGGGCCCAGTCACATGGGGGGAGGAGCCCAGTCACATGGGGGGAGGGGCCCAGTCCCACGGGAGGAGGGGCCCAGTCACACGGGGGGGAGGGGCCCAGCCCCACGGGAGGAGGGGCCCAGTCACATGGGAGGAGGGGCCCAGTCACATGGGGGGGAGGGGCCCAGCCACACGGGGGGAGGGGCCCAGTCACATGGGAGGAGGGGCCCAGTCACATGGGGAGGAGGGGCCCAGCCACACGGGGAGGAGGGGCCCAGCCACATGGGAGGAGGGGCCCAGCCACACGGGGGGAGGGGCCCAGCCACACGGGGGGAGGGGCCCAGTCACATGGGAGGAGGGGCCCAGTCACACGGGAGGAGGGGCCCAGCCCCACGGGAGGAGGGGCCCAGTCACATGGGAGGAGGGGCCCAGTCACATGGGGGGAGGGGCCCAGCCCCACGGGGAGGAGGGGCCCAGTCACATGGGAGGAGGAGCCCAGCCACACGGGAGGAGGGGCCCAGTCACATGGGAGGAGGGGCCCAGTCACATGGGAGGAGGGGCCCAGCCCCACGGGGGGAGGGGCCCAGTCACATGGGAGGAGGAGCCCAGTCACACGGGAGGAGGGGCCCAGTCACATGGGGGGAGGGGCCCAGTCACATGGGAGGAGGGGCCCAGTCCCACGGGGGGAGGGGCCCAGTCACATGGGAGGAGGGGCCCAGTCACATGGGAGGAGGGGCCCAGCCCCACGGGAGGAGGGGCCCAGCCACACGGGGAGGAGGGGCCCAGTCCCACGGGGAGGAGGGGCCCAGTCACATGGGGGGAGGAGCCCAGTCACATGGGGGGAGGAGCCCAGTCACATGGGAGGAGGGGCCCAGTCACACGGGGAGGAGGGGCCCAGTCACACGGGGGGAGGAGCCCAGTCACATGGGGGGAGGGGCCCAGTCACACGGGGGGAGGGGCCCAGTCACACGGGGGGAGGGGCCCAGTCACATGGGGGGAGGGGCCCAGTCCCACGGGGGGAGGGGCCCAGTCACAGGGGAGGAGGGCGGTTGGCTCCCTCTCTGCTCCTCCTCTGCCCCCCTCGGTGTGTTGTACTGTTTCTGGGGTTCACTGTGTGACACTGTCAGAGTGCTGGCCGTCAGCTTGCCCCCGCTCCCTGCACCCACCTCCTCACTCCAAGGCCCTGCCTGGCCGACGCCCTCGCTCCCTGCCGGCAGCGCCACAGCAGCCCGACCACCCTCCTCTGGGCCTCTGTCCTCGGGCTTCCCTAGACACCTCCCCGCGTCCCCGCGTCCCCGCAGTCCCAGCCCCTGCCCCCCCCCCCCAGGCCGCTCCGGGGAGCAGTTTCCCAGGGAGTGAGGCCCCGTTCGGCTGACCCGCGGCCAGGCCGTGTGCGGATCCTCGGTCCCGCAGCCACACGGCGGGGTCACCCCGTCGTCTTCGGCTTTCCTCCCCACTAACCGTCCCGTCACACCTCCGGCCTCCCTCCGCGCTACCACGGGAGCCGATTCCGTTCCGCCCACGGCGGCCCGGCCTGCCCCAGGTGGCCCCGGCGCTGGGACAGGAAGGCGGCCGCAGAAAAGGTGACGTTTTAAGGGAAATGGGTGGAATCTGTTTATGCGACGGAGGAAGGGGCTACACCGCTGGGCAGTGAGACGCAGGTCCGCCCGTGGGCGCCGTCTGGTGGGCGCCGTGGAGACACTGGCTCGGGGGAGGCAGCCACGGAGGAGCACGGTTCCTGGTCCCGTTTCCGGGAGGGTCTGACCGGCAACCCCGCAGGGGATCGCTGGCCGCCGCCGGGCTGGGGGGGAGGGCCTGCTCCGAGCCGGGGATAGACGTCCTGAAGCGGACCGTGGGGACGGGGCGGCCGCGGGCTGCACGCTCGAAGGGGACTGCGGTGCGGTCCGATCCCACACCTCTGGCCGGGAGGGCTGCACCGCGGGGAGAGGCCGGAACAAGGCGCCGGGGAACGCTGTCCCGTGTCTCAGGGCCGGGCAGTAAGGCCGCCGCGTTCCCCGCCGCGGTTCCCGTCTCCACGCATGACACGCGTGGCGGGGCGCCTGGGCTTCGCTCCGACAGCCGAGGCTCAGAGGCAGACCTGGGCCCGTGACCGCACAGGGGGCTCCGGGTCCCTGGTCTTCCATGCCGGCTCACGCGTCCTGGACCCGGGTTCGGAGCCACAGGTTCGTCACCGGTGTGTTCCACACTTTTCTGTCACTCACCGTGTCACGTTGTTACAAAACGAGACGGCGCATAAATTAGCAAATGGATTCGTTTTCATCATCCAGGTTCTGCAGGGAGGGGTTGGATGGCTGATGTCCTGCGCGGACGGCGCTGAGGAGAGCGACAGGCGACAGTGTGCGCCCGGCCCAGGGCGGACCCCGCAGCACGCATCAGCGTCACCGACATTCCCGAGCCTGGCCCGTGACGGCTCCCCGATAGCCCGCGTTTCCTTATCTGCCCGGGGTCGGCCCCACTCCCGGGGCACACGCAGACGCGGCCGGAAGCATTCCCGGCCAGGCCCGGCGTCTCCGGGCAGCGAGCCCGGCCCGGCCCTGGGGACGCCAGGGGCTGCCCTCGGGCCACGTTCTGCGAGCGGCCCCTGCTGACATCACAGGCGGCACCGCGTCCCCGACGCGCTCTCTGACCTCTGCGGTCACTCTCGGCTCCCAGCCGACTCCTGGACCTGCTTCTCTCGTCAACACACATGGATTCGGCTCATTAACGTAAGAAGACAGTCAGCCCTAGCCGGTGTGGCTCAGCGGGTAGAGCGCTGGCCTGCAAACTGAAGGGTCCTGGGTTCGATCCCAGCGAAGGGCACATGCCCAGGTTGTGGGCTCCATCCCCAACAGGGGGCGTGCAGGGGGCAGCTGATGCACCATTCTCCATCACTGATGTTTCTCTCTCTCTCTCCCTCTCCCTTCCTCTCTGAAATAAAAAAAAAAAACCCTATTAAAAACAAACAAACAAACAAACATTCGAACCTGTAAAGCATTGTTGTGAGTTTATTTGAGCCAAATTGTCGCCAATTGCTGGGAAGCAGAATCTCAACGTATTGGGATTACGCTCTGGAGAACGGCGGGTTTTCACCCACTTTTACAAATCACCATCAGAGGAAGAGAGACCTTGCTGGGTTACAGAACTCCATTGGTGATGGGTTGGGGAGGCGGGAGGAAGCAGGGGGGAAACCTCTGGGATTGGATAAAAGTGAGATGACGGACACATGCTTCTCTCCCTAGGTGTGCGGGACGGTAGCAGTCAGCACTCAATGACAGTGAGGGGGTTTGTGGTCATGGGCTGTGCCCTGAGGGGTCGGGAAAAGGGAAGTTACAGTGACCCACATCCCACAGGTGCGTTACCTCAGATGCAGAAAGACAGCAGCTCCGTACAGATGGAAGCTGACCTTTGTCAGGGCAGATGCTGGCTAGGACGTGACCCCCCGATAAATTGCTGTGAGTTAAGGCTTCATTGCAGACCGTCCTGTGTGGTCACTTTAGGTCTCTGCGTTTGCACGGCCGCCACGCAGCCTCCCCGGGCCGGTCGGTGAGCACTCAGCACTAGGCCAGGGCCGGGCTGGCGGGGGCCGGGCTGGCGGGGGCCGGGCTGGCGGGGGGGGGGAGGGCCCGGCTGGGAGCCCCAGGGTCACCCACACCCGTACCCCCTGCCAGGCGCTGAGGCGGGAGCTGCTGCGACAAGGGCAGGAACGCTGGAGCCCTGGCCTTTGAAGCGCAGGTTCTGTGCGCACTCCTCGCCGCTTCCCGTCGCGAGGGAGTCGGCTCCCAGGGCCCCGCTGCGCTTTGGTCTCCTCCGCGGTTCCCTTCAAAGCCCCGCCGCCTCACCGCCCTGGCGATGGCGCCGCACAGTCCGTGGGGCTTCCCTGGTGTCAGAGGCGGTGCTGCGGCCACGGAGGCGCTCACCGCCCTGACCCCCCTCCCCGGGGAGCCTGCGGGGGCCGGGGCTCCTGCCCACTGGGCACTGCCCGCCCTGCACTGGGGACACCGCCACGGCTGCTCTTCGACGCCAGGGCGCGGCCGGAGGGACTCTGTGGGTGAGGGGGCAGGTGCCCTTTCTCCGCCTCGGGGTCACGGACTCACAGCCGTGCACTGGGCACAGGCCCCGCCACAGCCCCTGCCCTCCTCCCTGCAGGCCCCTCGCTCTGCCCTCTGTCCTCCTCCCTGCAGGCCCCTCGCTCTGCCCTCTGTTCTCCCTGCAGGCCCCTCGCTCTGCCCTCCTCCCTGCAGGCCCCTCGCTCTGCCCTCTGTCCTCCCTGCAGGCCCCTCGCTCTGCCCTCCTCCCTGCAGGCCCCTCGCTCTGCCCTCCTCCCTGCAGGCCCCTCGCTCTGCCCTCTGTCCTCCTCCCTGCAGGCCCCTCGCTCTGCCCTCTGTCCTCCTCCCTGCAGGCCCCTCGCTCTGCCCTCTGTCCTCCCTGCAAGCCCCTCGCTCTGCCCTCTGTCCTCCTCCCTGCAGGCCCCTCGCTCTGCCCTCTGTCCTCCCTGCAGGCCCCTCGCTCTGCCCTCTGTCCTCCTCCCTGCAGGCCCCTCGCTCTGCCCTCTGTTCTCCCTGCAGGCCCCTCGCTCTGCCCTCTGCCCTCCTCCCTGCAGGCCCCCTCGCTCTGCCCTCTGCCCTCCTCCCTGCAGGCCCCTCGCTCTGCCCTCTCTCCTCCCTGCAGGCCCCTCGCTCTGCCCTCTGCCCTCCTCCCTGCAGGCCCCCTCGCTCTGCCCTCTGCCCTCCCTGCAGGCCCCTCGCTCTGCCCTCTGCCCTCCTCCCTGCAGGCCCCTCGCTCTGCCCTCTGCCCTCCCTGCAGGCCCCTCGCTCTGCCCTCTGCCCTCCTCCCTGCAGGCCCCTCTCTCTGCCCTCTGTTCTCCCTGCAGGCCCCTCTCTCTGCCCTCTGTCCTCCCTGCAGGCCCCTCACTCTGCCCTCTGCCCTCCTCCCTGCAGGCCCCTCGCACCCACTACTTCCTAGCAGCTCTTTTGCTTCCTGCCATGGACCCCACACGCATGCCCGCTCCGATGGGAAGCTGAGCCGCGGAGCTGAGGAGAGGGCCGTGAGCAGGAGGAGCCGGGCCAGCCCAGTGCTCAGCTCCTCAGCATCTCAGTCCGCTTCCCAGGGGCACGAGCGGGAGCACATTTGCAGCTTCTTACTTAGGGGCTAAATAAACAGGTTCAAGAACAACGGCTTCCCGGCACCAGGAAGACGCTGTGGGTCCTCACCCGACCCCAGTCCCCAAGGGGCCAGAGGAGCCCCCCAACGTTTCCTGCAAGAAACACCGGCGGCTCCGGACGCGACCACAGCGTCTTCCCCTCGCCCCGTCCTGATGCCGCGGACGCACCCCGAGAGGCTCCGCAGTGCGTGCACACACACACACACACACACACACACAGACACACACACACACACACACACACACACACACACATACACACACACACACACACACACCTTTCCCACGACTGCTCTCTGATGTGTGTGCTGCCAGAGCAAGCACCACAATCTTATTGTTTACATTTTAAATATACTTTTATCGATGTCAGAGAGGAGGGCAGAGGGAGAGAGAGACATCCGTGATGAGAGAGAACCTTGATTGGCTGCCTCCTGCACGCCCCACACTGGGGATCGAGCCCGCAACCCGGGCCTGTGCCCTGGCCGGGAATCAAACCCAGGACCCTTCAGTCCACAGGCCCACGCTCCATCCGCTGAGCCAAACCAGCTAGGGCAGTTTTTTAAAGGTTTTTTTCATTGATTTTTAGAGAGAGGAAGGGAAAGAGAGAGGGAGGGAGAGAGGGAGGGTGGAGAGAGAGAGAGAGAGAGAGAGAGAGAGAGAGAGAGAGAGAGACAGCGATTGGCTGCCTCCTGCACGTCCCCTACCTGGGATCAAGCCTCAAACCTGGGCGTGTGCCCTGACCGGGGAATGAACCGGCAACCTTTGGGCGCACGGAACGGGGCCCAGCCAGCGGGGCCACACCGGCCGGGGCACCTTTCCATTGTTCCTGATGGTCACCTTACGTGTTTGCTGTGACAAAGCGTGTAACCGTCAGAAACGTCTGCTGCTGACTCGGGTGCAGCCATCACCGTCCAGGCCCACGGATACTGTTCGCCGCTGTCCATCCTAGCAGCATGTCCCCCCCCCCAGCACAGACCCCTCACCTCCACGGGACCCCATCACACTGGCCACAGGGGAGCTGTGGGCAGGGGCAGCGCGGCCGGGCCCCCCCGGAACCTGCCCCCAGGACCGCTTTGCTCTGCCTTCCCCGGGAGCCGGGGCAGCCGGGCCGCCCCCCGTGGCGTCCTCTAGGCCCTGCCGTGCTCCCTGCGCTAAGTGTGTGCCTGCTGCAGTCAGCACGTTCTCGGTTGCTTTTCTATAAAAAAAGAGAATGCTTGTTTTAACACTTTGAACTTTGGGGTTCGTTTCACAAGCAAACCTCACTCTGAAACAGGAATTCACCGTGACATTTGGGGTCGTGTGGGGCCGTTCTCATTCCGTGAACCTGACCGCTAACAGAAACGGAGCAGTGTTACCCGGTGACCAAGGCCAGACACGGCCGCGGCCGGGAAGGGGGACTGCGGACCAGACGGCTCTCTCGTGAACACCCGTCCCCGGAACGCGAGCCGAGGGAGCCCGGGGACGTGGTGCGGATCGCGGGGGCGCGGGCCGATTCCACAGCGAAAACAGCAACGCCATCCCCGCGGCGACGGGCCCAGGAAGAGTCCCAGATGCCGATGCAGAGACAGCACCTGGCAAGACCCGCTCAGGACGAAAGCTCCGAGCAGACGGTGGTGCGGCTCAGTAGGTGAGCGTCGCCCGATGAACCAGGAGGTCAGGGTGTGATTCCTGGTCAGGGCTGTGCGCTCCGTCCCCAGGAGGGGGCGTCAGGAGGCGGCCGATCCATGATCCTCTCTCATCATGGATGTTTCTTCTCTCTCTCCCTCTCCCTTCTCCTCTGAAATCAGTAAAAACATATTTAAACACACACACACACACACACACACACACACACACACACAACAACAACTCTGAGCAGAAAGGAACAGGGGGACCCTCCGCAGCAGGGACCACACACCTGCGGCTGCTCAAAGGGGAGGATGGATGCTCCCGCTGAGCTTGGAAGTGAGGCGAGGACGGCCCCCCCCCCCCCCCCACCCCCACACACACGAGACCCGCTGGGAGCGCTCGCTAATATCGACACGAGAAGGAAGCTAACAGATTGGGAGCGAAAAAACAAAACTCAATGTTCACAGGTGGCAGGATTTTCTATGTAGAAACCCCCCCCCCCCAAACCGATCAAATACTTCCTGGAAACCAGGCGCACGAGACGGGGGTACAAACGCTAACTTGCCGTCTCATCCACCCGCGGCGGGCGGCCGGCCTCTGCACCGAGAACCACGAAACCTCCTCCGTGGGCACCAGGCAAGGTGAGCTCGTCAGGTGTGCATCCGACCCACCGTGTCGGCGACCCACGAGAGAGCTATAAAAGCCTCACGAAAAGCAGGGGTGCGAAACACACAGAGAGGCTCCACGGCCAGGGGCAGGACGCCTCGCCATCGCCCGTGCCGGAGCTGCCCAACCCCACGTGCAGGTTCAATGCAATTCTAACCCGAACCACAGCCGGTGATGCTGGGGGCACGGACAGAGTCTGCCGCTCGCGTGGAGAGGAAAGGACTGGGGGGCCAGCTCCATACTGAGGGGCGGCAGTGTTGGGGGCCGACCCTCCCGACCTCAAGCCTCCGGGACAGCGGCGGCGCGGACACAGCGTGGTTCTGGAGAAGCACAGACAGCGGGTCCACGCGTCGGAGCCGAGCCCACGAGGGGACCTACACAAACAGCCCACCGACCCTCCGCGGAGAAGGGCGGGCAGCTCCCTCGAGAAAGGACAGCGTTCTCGTTCTGTTTGTCTGTTTTTGGTCAGTGGTGCTGGAGTAACCGGACACCACATGTGAAAACACACACACACACACACACGCACACACACACACACACGCACACACAAACCCCAGACCACAAAAACCTGGGTACAGACTTGCGCCTTCCATTAAACATTACCCCAATGGAAAGTGGAAAACTACTGTGGAGGAAACGGGGCTCGTGCTGACCTGACCCGCTCAGGGGGGCGGCGTGGCGGCCGTGCAAACTCAGAGGCCCCAAGTGACCACGCAGGACGGTCGGCAATGAACCCCTTCCATCCGAAAGCAGTTTATGGGGGGGTCAGTCCGAGGAGCCTGTCGTCCTTCTGGTCTAAGATAACACGCCTGTGGGATGTGGGGTCACGGTAACTGCCCCTCCCGGACCCCTCAGGGTGCACGCGGAGTGCCTGGGCGCCCGGAAGGAGACCGTGCACCCTCCATCGTTGTCACGTGAACTGCTGGCCGATAAGGTCCCGCATCCACCTGAGCATGTGTCCGTCCTTTTACTTTCTATCCAATCCCAGGGGTTCCCCCATTGCTTCCTCCCGCCTCCCTCACCCGTCACCAATGGGGCTCCTGTCACCCGCCTACGGCCCCTCCTCTGACTGTCATGTGTGAAACACGGTGAAAAACCGCCCTTCTCCGGAGCATCGTCCCAACCTGTTGAGACTCTGCTTCCCGG
This sequence comes from Eptesicus fuscus, assembly GCF_027574615.1. Classification (NCBI taxonomy): domain Eukaryota; kingdom Metazoa; phylum Chordata; class Mammalia; order Chiroptera; family Vespertilionidae; genus Eptesicus; species Eptesicus fuscus. The sequence continues at coordinate 102,633,264 of NC_072480.1, read as the reverse complement.
CAATTGTCCACAGTTTGGCTCAAATACACTCACAAAAATGCTTTACAGGTTTAAATGGTGTTGTTTTTGTTTGTTTTTTTACGTTAACGCTACACAGTTCTCAGGAGGAAACATGGGCGATGTCCACGTATCCTTGTATCTGACAGTGAGTCTTTAGATCAATACAAAAGCATGCTCCATGCAGTGATCGGAAAGGCACGCTTATTGGAATTAAAAACTTATTCATAATTGCCCCGAACGTGGAGGCAGCGAGACGTCCTGCAGAAGGCGGTGGGTGATGGAATATTGTTGAGCTCAAAGGAAATGAGCGGGGGGCCATGGGAGATGAAGGCGTGTGCCCGGGGACAGCGGCCAGGCTTAGGGCCACGCAGGGACCACCCCTGTCTTTCTAGCGTCTTCCGTGTCCGGTCCTTCCTCCCCCGCGCTTTGCCCGGATCCCGTCGCATCCTAGACCTCGTTGGAGTTTTCCGTCGCCGTCCCTACGTGATCGGGGACCCGTGTGCCCTGGCGGTGGTCGGTCCGCACTCTTCTCGGCCATCACCCGGCTCCTTCGTGTCGGATGGTCCCCAGCTGCGTCCCCAGCGCCCTGGTCTCTGTCCGCGGCACTCGGACCTGGAGGAGGACCAGCTAAACGCCAGCTAAACACCAGATCCCCGTTCCGTGGCCACCGGCCACGGCCCCAGAGTCGGTGCCTCACCTTCCCCGCTTTAACACGGGAGGACAGAAGGCGTGACTCTGGGTGGTGAACACACGATGCGACATACAGGTGACGTTTCATAGGATGGTGCCCTCGACACCTCTACGATTTTGTGAACCTGCCCGTCCAGGGCGGACGGACTGGCACGCTCGCCCCGCTGGGCCCACACCCTAACGCAACGCACCGAGAGCGTGTCCTGGGACGCTCTCCTCCTCGGCGTGAGCCACGCTCACACCGTTCCCTCCACACAGTGCAGCCACGAACGGGTACAAAACGTCACCGAGGCTTTACAATCCTGGAGCAGGTTCTGTGCTGTAAGGGGCCGCGGAAGTCACGTCTGTGACATCTGAGAGCGCCGGGCGCTGAGACTCAGCCTCACGTAGTAGGACTCGGGGCCCTCTGGGAGGATGGGCGTCAGGAGGAGGACAAGGCCGTAGAGCCAGGCTGGGAGAGGGCCTTTGCCCGTGGAGAAGCCCATCTCTGACCAACTGCAGCCCTTGTCACCTGCAGATCCACCACCTCCTTCCGCGCTGCCCGACCGGGACCGCCTCCCGCTCCTCCACGCACAGCGCCCTCTGCGGGCGGTGCCGCCACGCGTCTTTGTCAACGCGAGTCTGAGTGACCGCGTGGCCTAAAGGACCGCGGGTTTGAGAGAAAGTGCAGAGTTACCTGCATCTTCAGTGCAATACTAGGCAGTGTTTCACAGGGAGCACGGCTTCCGTGAGCACTGGAGGGAGGGACAGGAGGACGGGTGAGGGAGGAGGGACACCCCACACTGACAGCAGCCAAGGCTCAATAAACAAGGAACGAGAGGCTCGTGGGAACTGGGCGAACTGCCATTCCCACGCGGGCCCACCTGCAGAGCCGGCCGGGGTCCGCCGCACACGCCGCCTCGTCCCGACAGGAGCCCTGAGCTCGCGCCCGCCCCCCGCCCCGTCCCCCCGTCACTCCTCCCCCTCCGCCTCCACCCCCGCTCTCTGCAAGGCACGGCTGCCTGCCTGCGGCTCCAAAGGCTGTCGGTACACAAAGTGCACTTACACGGGAACCGCACACGCGCACACGCACTCCCTCCCGTGGTGCTGCGCCCTGATGTTGTCATTCTGTACGTTCTACACGTTCTTGCCCTTCCTTTCTTTTTTCATTTAAACCATTGCCAGCCGTGACTCAGTACCTCGAATTCACGGCCCACGGAGCTGCCACCGCAGTTTAAAAATCAGAACCGTGTCAACATAAACTGTTCGACAGCGAAGCGAAATAGAGTCCCTCCACAGGAGCAGGTGGATGACGCGGACGCGTCTTCTACCACCAACCACGCCTGTGCCCATCCCTGTCCCCCCGAGGCCACGTGAGTGTAAAACCGTCACCTGCTCATTTCAGGAGCCACCAGCCTCCCTCGCTGTTGCAGGAAAAGTGTCATTTCACGAGAACAGCTTAGGAAGGAGAAACGAAGACCTCCGTGCTGTTGTTCAGTCTGCGTGTGTGTGCATGTGTGTGCACATGTGTGTGCGTGCGTCCCTCTGTGTGTGTCTGTGTGTGCACACGTGTCTCTCTGTATGTGCATGTGTGTCTCTCTGTGTCTGTGTGTACACATGTGTGTGCATGCGTGTCTCTCTCTGTGTGTGTGTGTGTGTGTATAATAGACCTGGAAATACCAGCTTCCTCATCCCAGAGGCCGCAAGGCCCCTCGCCCTCCGCCCCGTGAGGACGGCGAGAAGCCGCCTCCAGGGACCCGGGAGGGGCCTCCGCAGAACTTGACCTCGGAGCGCCCGGCCTCCAGACCGTCACAACGAATCGCTACTGTTTACTCGCCGGCCATCCTGTCGCTGCAGCCCGAGTAGACGGGACAGGCGTGTGCGTGCGGGGAGGCACGGAGGAGGCGGTACCGCGTCCCATCGGGTGGCCGGCAGCTCGGCCGTCGTGCACCGGAAACCAATGTCCCGAGGAAAAGGGAGGGGACGCACCCCAGAAACATACATGGAAAACCCCAAGACCCCAACCGAGCGGCTGGGACACCCATTTTAATGTGTTCGTGTAGAAACCAAGTTTTAACCTGACACCGTCGAAATCAAGTACAGCCCTGGCCGGTGTGGCTCAGTGGATGGAGCATCGGCTTGCGGACCAAAGGGTCTCGGGTGCGATTATTCCAGACGATGGCAGGGAGCTCAGCTGCAGGCTCGATCCCCAGCCCCGGTTGGGGCGCATGGGGGAGGCAACTGATGGATGTCTCTCTCTCACGTCCTCGTCTCGCTCTCTCTCTGTCTCCCCCCTCCCTTCCACTCGCTCTAAAAATCAGTGGGAAAAACATCCTTGGGTGAGGATTAACGAAAAGAAGTGAAATGTATCTTCTGGATGTTCCCTCGAGTACCTGGCACGTGACTCCCCAGAGGCCGCCCCCTTCTGCGCAGCAGCGGCCGCCTCCGCTGGACGTCACCGGCTGGGAGGGGCGTGTCCCACCCACGGGGTCTGCATGCGCACGGGCCGTGGGGACCCGGCAGGTCCTGCAGGCTCTGGGGTGAGGGAGGACCGGGCGGGGGGAGAGGGGGCTGGAGAGAGGGAGGGAGAGGAGGGCGGGGGCGGCTCCTGCTGGGGGTGTAGGAGACCATGACTGTCTAAAACAGCTCAGCTCCAGACCCACTGTTTCTGGAAACTTCAAGTCACAAAGTTACGTGACTACAGGATGGCCAGGGGTGCTTACAAAAGGAGAGAACTAAGTAAAATTCTAAGAGGGCGGTCTGCCCAGCTGGTGTGGCTCAGTGGATAGAGCGTCGGCCTGCGGACGGAAGGGTCCCGGATTTGATTCCGGTCAAGGGCACAGGCCCGGGTTGCAGGCTCGATCCCCAGTAGGGGGCGTGCAGGAGGCAGCCGATCAATGATTCTCTCTCATCACTGATGTCTCTCTCTCTCTCTCCCTCTCCCTTCCTCTCTGAAATCAATAAAAATATTTAAGTAAATAAATAATAAAAAGAGCTATTTCCTTTCCCTTAAAAATAAAATGAAATAAAAGGGAGCTCTTTTACAATAAGTCGGTGTCGTAGTCGCTACGAGACGCGCACGCAGCCGGGCGTGGGCAGCCCTGACACGGTGCCGGGACGTCCTGCCGCTGAGGCCCTCTCCCCGCCGCCGCGCCCGCCCCCCCCCCCCCCCGGAGGCTCCCAGGGCCAGCGGGCGGCACGGCGACAGGAACGCGTTCTTCACGGCACACACCGCCCCGCCCCGCCCCTCCTGCCGCGGGCCGGAGAGCAGGTGCCGCCCAGCCTCTGACTGATCATTTAATTTGCCTTTTTCTCATCTCGATGTGCAATTGGCTTCCCGCTGCACATCTGGGCCGGGTGCCGTCCTCACGGATGCTTGGAGAAGGCCAGCTCGTTACGGCGATTTAAATGCAGCAGCCAGAGCCGAAGCGTCTTCCTCAGAAATAACAGCTGTGACGGCCCGTGCCACCCAAATTACCGGCAGCGCCGTTTAACTCCAGGGCGTCTGAACGCTCCGCGTAACGTTCCCTCTTCAAAAGCCAGGCCCCCCTCTCCCATCGCGTCTTTTCAACGGCCGCGTTAGCCCGCGCTTCTCACGGACGGCGGGTTAATCGAACAGAAACCCCCTTTATCTTCCTAGACCCCACGGCCGCCGCCTCATAAAATTACTTTCCGACGTTTCGTTATCTGAGCCGCAGAGAATGCACGGGCCCTTCAATGGAGCGGGTGCAGTGTGGGCATGGCTGGGATACGCTTATTTTTCTTTGAAAGATTAACCCGTTTTTAATATATTTTTATTGATGTCAGAGAGGGAGGAAGGGAGAGAAACATCCATGGTGAGAGAGAATCACGGATCGGCTGCCTCCGGCACGCCCCGCACTGGGGATGGAGCCCGCCACCCAGGCCTGGGCCCTGACCGGGGATCCGACCGTGACCTCCCGGGTCCTAGGTGGCCGCTCAGCCACGGGGCCACGCGGGCCGGGCGGCTGGGACCCTCCTTTTTCCCAAAAGGAAGCCACTTTCGACCCGCTCCCGGGGGAGGCCTCGAGGGACACGGCCTCGCAGAGCGGACCCGTGGGCGGCTCGCTCCCACGCCACAGCGCCGGGACTTGCTAATGGAAGCAGCGAGCCGACCGGCCCGTCTCCCGGCGCGGAGCTCGCGGAGCCGGCACGGGCGGCAGGACTCCTCCCCCGCCGCGTGGCTGACAACCGCTCCCGTGTCCTCGTCGCAAAAGAAAAGCAAACCCTTTTGGCTTCTGATTCTCTTTCAGAGAAACCACCGCTTTACACACGCGGACGCCTTCCGTGTTCAATATTATCCTTAAGCCACTCAATGGGCAACGGAGTCAGGCTGCCAGCCTGGGGTAAGGTAAGAAAATTCAAATTTCCATACAAACTGACGTGGGAGGCACAGTGCAGGGTGAGGTGCCACCGGGGGCCGGGCAGGGGCGCTGGGACCCGCTCAGGGGAGCAAGCCACCACCCTGGGGTCTCGTCTCACTTTCCCCGGAGGCCAAGGTTACCCAACACTTCACTTGTCTGAAGGGCGGCCCCTGCCCGGCTTGCGCGACGCGGTGGTGGAGCATCGACCTAGGACCCAGGAGGTCAGGGTTCGATTCCCGGTCAGGGGCACAGGCCCGGGTTGCGGGCTCCACCCCCAGTAGGGGGCGTGCAGGAGGCGGCCGATCAGTGATTCTCTCTCACCATGGATGTTTCTGTCTCCCTCTCTGAAATCAATAAAAACATATCTTTTAGAAAAAGAGCTGTCCCTTTTCACGTACACACGAGTCCGTGTCGGTGACGACGGCCTAGCACGCCGGGCCCTCCTGGTCAGGGCGGCACAGAACTAGGAGGCCCCGCGTGGCTTCCACCAGCCCCGGGAGACCCCACAGGCCGGGACCAGGGCTCCGGGAGCGCCTGCCCGCTCAGCCTCCACGCACAGCGGCGCGGGGCAGCGAGAGGAGTCGGCACGGAGGTCAAGTTGAGGGGCCTCTTGGAAAAACGCCGAGGAGAGGACTTGTGCTTTGATTTCCCGAGGGGAGGGTGAGTCTCGGAGGAGACAGGGGAGCGGCGTCGCCGCAGGCAGCCTCAGTGGTGCTGATAATCGGCCTTAGTAGCTAATCATCGCCATCATCTGCCTTAATAATTAGCCCGCTGTGAGCCGGGGGAGCTGTGAGCCGGGGGAGCTGTGAGCCGGGGGCGCTGTGAGCCGGGGGAGCTGCGAGCCGGGGGCGCCGGGACCTGGGGGAGCTGTGACGGGTGGGGGGGGGGGACCGTGACCCGGGGATCATGGTCCCACTTAACATTGCCGTAATGTCGAGAAACGACCGTCCTTTCATTTCACGTTCACTTATTCCTCGTTAGGACGCTCCCAAGTCACACACATGCGTGAACGTGTTAGTGGGAAGGTTCGTGGGACCGGCGTGCGGACGTCCCAGCGGGGGCGGTGGTGACCGCGTGCGTGGCCAGGCCGGCGCCCTACCTAGATCGTCCTCCTCCGGCCCCGGGAAGCTGATGCCCGGCTGGACCAGGTCCCCGGCCTCCTCCTCTGCAAAGAGAGAAACACAGTCAGGGGGAGCGTGCGTCCTGGCGGCCTGAGTCCCACACAGCACCCCGCCAGCACCCCGCACGCCGCCCAGAGCCGCCAGCCAGAGCCGCCACCCCGCACCACACCCAGACCCGCCACCCAGACCCACCACCCAGACCCGCCACCCGCACCCTGCCCAGACCCGCCACCCCGCACCCTGCCCAGACCCGCCACCCCGCACCCTGCCCAGACCCGCCACCCCGCACCCTGCCCAGACCCGCCACCCAGACCCGCCACCCCGCACCCTGCCCAGACCCGCCACCCAGACCCGCCACCCCGCACCCTGCCCAGACCCGCCACCCAGACCCGCACCCCGCACCCTGCCCAGACCCGCCACCCAGACCCGCCACCCCGCACCCTGCCCAGACCCGCCACCCAGACCCGCCACCCCGCACCCTGCCCAGACCCGCCACCCAGACCCGCACCCCGCACCCTGCCCAGACCCGCCACCCAGACCCGCACCCCGCACCACGCCCAGACCCGCCACCCCGCACCCTGCCCAGACCCGCCACCCAGACCCGCACCCCGCACCCTGCCCAGACCCACCACCCAGACCCGCCACCCCGCACCCTGCCCAGACCCACCACCCAGACCCGCCTCCCAGACCCACCTCCCAGACCCACCACCCAGCACCACGCCCAGACCCGCCACCCCGCACCCTGCCCAGACCCGCCACCCCGCACGCCGCCCAGACCCGCCACCCAGACCCGCCACCCCGCACCACGCCCAGACCCGCCACCCCGCACGCCGCCCAGGCCCGCCACCCAGACCCACCACCCCGCACGCCGCCCAGACCTGCCACCCAGACCCGCACCCCGCACCCTGCCCAGACCCGCCACCCAGACCCGCACCCCGCACCCTGCCCAGACCCGCCACCCAGACCCGCCACCCCGCACGCCGCCCAGACCCGCCACCCAGACCCGCCACCCAGACCCGCCACCCAGACCCACCACCCAGACCCGCCACCCCGCACCCTGCCCAGACCCGCCACCCCGCACCCTGCCCAGACCCGCCACCCAGACCCGCCACCCAGACCCGCCACCCAGACCCACCTCCCGCACGCCGCCCAGACCCGCCACCCAGACCCGCACCCCGCACCCTGCCCAGACCCGCCACCCAGACCCGCACCCCGCACCCTGCCCAGACCCCCCACCCAGACCCGCCAGCCCGCACCCTGCCCAGACCCACCACCCAGACCCGCCACCCAGACCCGCCACCCAGACCCGCCACCCAGACCCGCCACCCAGACCCGCCAGCCCGCACCCTGCCCAGACCCGCCAGCCCGCACCCTGCCCAGACCCACCACCCCGCACGCCGCCCAGACCCACCACCCAGACCCGCCACCCAGACCTGCCACCCCGCACCACGTCCAGACCGGGAGGCGCAAGTGTGTTTGTTCTCGCGTCGTGGCTGGGAGCGGCCTTCCCGTTCCTGGGAGCAGCCCATGTTCGCCCCCCGCCTCCCGCTCCCCCCCCTCCCGCTCCCCGCCCCCCCCACTCCCCGCCCCTCACCCCCGCTCCCCGCCCACCACCTCCCGCCCCCCCCCTCCCGCTCCCCGCCCCCACCTCCTGCTCCCCACCCACCACCTCCCGCTTCCTGCCACCGGTGGGTCCCGGGAGCCTGCAGACCACGGCCGGGCCCTGTGCTGTTTGGGAAACTCACACCATCGGGGCCTCATCCCCAATTCAAAGCTGCCGCCTGGTTTAAGGCTCCATCGTCGCTCATGTCAGGGCAGTTTGGTCCAAAACACAGACCCTCCTGCTGGGAGGACCCGGGGCACCGCCACGTCCGGCGGCCTCTGCCCTGACTCTGGCCCCACGCGGGCTGGGCACCGCCACCCCAGGACCCCACGTGAGACAAGCAGGCCTCGGTCTCTACACGGAGACGGGGTTTCACCATATGTATAACACACGTGTCATGTTTTTGGCACATGTTCCATAAACAGGCTTCCACGTTCCAACTGTACGCGTGTATTCACGCAGACTTCCCACCTCCAGGCGTGGGTTGAGGCTGACGTTCTACGCGAACATCCGCCGGAGACATCAAAAGCCGCGAGGATGCTGGCCGCAGGCGGGCCGTCCCAGCACGTGGCACCAGACCGGCTCGCACCCCCACCGCCGGGTCGGGGAGGTGACAGAAAGGCGCCGAGGCCGGACGGCAGAGGACTCAGGGGGCCCTGGTCACGCCCCACGCAGACCGTGGTCAAACCCCCGCACGGGCCTCCTGTCACTCACGGCTTTAAAAATACACACACCTTCTCTTTTTCCTTTTTAATCCACCAGAGGATGTTTTTCCTATTACTTCTCAGAGAGTGGGCGGGAGGGAGGACGGACGGGGAGGGGAGAGAGAGAGAGACATTGGCATGAGAGACACATCGATCGGTTGCCTCCTGCACACGCCCTGACTGTGGCCAGGGATCGAACCTGCAACCCAGGTACACGCTCTTGACCGGGAATTGAACCCCTGACCCTTCGGTGTGCTGGTCGATGCTCTAACCATTGAGCAACACTGCCCAGGGCAAAATCAATGCACGTATTCTCTATATTTTAATACCTACCCACTCCGCATTTGTATACGCAGAACAAGTGTCTGAACGGGGTCAAGCACTTTACAGAAAGGCCTGTTCAAACCGCTGTGCCTGCCGGCAGCACCGCGCCCACCTCCTGGCGGGAGCCCTGGGCCGGGGGCCCGCGTGGGACCCGGGTGGCGGTGCTGCTGTTGGTTGGAAACAAGGAGAAGTGACAGGCAGGTCTAATGAATGCGGTTGCCATGGAGACTGCAGGCACGTGGTTGGCATCTCACCTTGACAACCGTCTATGGCGGGCGGTTGGGTTCGAATGGAATTAGGAGACTAAACCACAGAGTCCTCACTCCCGGCCTCAACTTGTCCTCCTTGTGGTCACGACACACGGACACGCAGGACAGAGCACGCGTGGGTGACGGTGCGCGTGGGTGAGGGGCACGTACGGGCCACGGTGGGCGTGGATGATGCATGCACGTGACACTGAACACAAGCATGAGTGCAGCCGGGCCAGGACCGCAGACGGGGGGCGGGGGGCGGGGGCGCACGGAACGCGCAGAGCTGTGCCCTCCGGCGCCCTCACCGCGGCCACGCAGGGGTGCGTCTGCGCAGGTCAGCCTGTCTCGGGGCAAGAATGCCCGCCTGCAGGTCTCTCAGCGCAGGTGAGGACGGGGGGCAGGTGGGCGCCGCAGGTGGACTCCCTTCCGAGGGGAAACCCCAGGGTCACGGCCGTGGGGGGCAGGTGCCCGATCCCCAGGCTCGTGCTGCAGGGACAGCTGAGGGGGACTTGGGGGGTGGGGGTCGCCCCTGGAACGGTCTTGGGGTGCAGACACGTGGCCCTCCAGTTGGGTTGCCCCCGGGCCCGGGTCCCACGGGAGCTCAGAGACCGCAGGGGCGCCTGCACTGTCTGGTCCCCCATCAACACGCTGTCCTTCCGCCCCGGGGCCTGGGCTCCGGGCGGCAGCCTGCTCAGCGACCGGGAGGAGCGGCCACGTGCCGGGCCGGAGCCGCGTGTCCTCCGCCGAGTGCCTCGACGCCCAGGCCCAGGCCTTGGCCGCCTTCGGACCACCACGTCTGTCATCGTGTCCATCCCACGATGGGTCACCGGTAATTTTCAGGAAATTTCGCCCTGGCTGGGTGTTCAGTGGTTAGAGCGCCAGCCCACTGACCGCTGGGTCTCAGGTTTGATTCCGGTCGAGAGCACGTACCTGGGTGGGAGGCTCGATCCCCAGCCCGGGTCAGGGCACGTGGAGGAAGCAACCAATCGGTGTGTCTCTCTCACCGATGTCTCTCTCTCCCCCTCCTCCTCCGTCAGTCTCTCTAAAATTCAATGGAAAATTACCCTCGGGTGAGGATTTTAAAAAAAGGCATTTTGATGTCCAGCGGCCACTACAAGCTGCCCAAAGCCTGAGGCGGGCACCCCGGTCCCAGCTGTTTGTACACACGTGTCCGCAGTTACAGGCAGTAAAGGACGAAAGTAAATAAATGCAAGATGGACTGCCCCACCAGCTCACACAGCGGATGCGCTGCCCCCTCCTGGGGGAGTTTCCAGGCCGCCCCAGAAGGGCCGTGGTGACTGCCATCGCGTTACAGGCAGCGAGGGGCTAGGAAAGGCCCAGGCCAGGAGGGAGGGACGCTGAGGCAGGAAAGAAAGTGAAGCGAGGCCGTCCAGTGTGGGCAGTGAGCAGCCAGCCTGAGGCCCACAGCCCAGCACAGGGCACAGGGTTAAAGCCTCTGAGGAAGGAACCGGGAGGGGGGGGGCAGTGGAGGGGAGAGAAAAAGGGCTGCTTCCTCCATGAGCAGAGAAGCCAGCGGGCTCGGGCTTGGCAAGACAAGGCTGCCGGTGCCTCTCAGGAATTCTGGGAAGGCCGCCACCAAGTCAACAGGGACCCGGGAATTAACCTGCACCAAACAGTCATCAGGGGATTCTGGACCCTGTAGACAGGAGGGTGTGTAACACACGGACACCCACAAACTCGCTCTTCAGATTAGCTGAGCGCCTAACCCTAACCCTAACCCTAACCCTAACCCTAATCCTAACCCTAACCCTAACCCTAAACCTAACCCTAACCCTAACCCTAACCCTAACCCTAACCCTAACCCTAACCCTAACCCTAACCCTAACCCTAACCCTAACCCTAACCCTTCCCTAACCCTAACCCTAACCCTAACCCTTCCCTAACCCTAACCCTACCCTAACCCTTCCCTAACCCTAACCCTAACCCTAACCCTAACCCTAACCCTAACCCTAACCCTTCCCTAACCCTAACCCTTCCCTAACCCTAACCCTAACCCTAACCCTTCCCTAACCCTAACCCTAACCCTAACCCTAACCCTAACCCTAGTCTGGGCTTCATAAGCCAGACGTGTGGGTGTATTTGCCTTCCTTCTTGAATAAAGGTGCCTGCGTGAATGGCTTTAATAAACCGGCTTTCACAACACAGTCAAGGTCTGTCATATAAATGCATCTGTATGAGACGACAAGGACCGAGGCTGGGACAGCCCCCCCTCTGACTCGGGCTGTCCTGTCCGCAGCACCTCGCTGGGGTCGGTGGGGGTGCCTCTCACAGGGTCATGGGTCATTTTCAACGACCAGCTGGCCCTGTGGCTCCAGGTGATGGAGAGTTTTCACACACGGGACCGAGGCCACCCAGAGGAAAAGGCAGGGCTGGTCGGACCCATCGGCCACCCTCACAGATGCTGACCTCCTCCTGCTCCGTTCCTCCTGCAGGAGGCGGAGGTGCGTTCCCTGCTGGGCCGGCAGCACCGCCGTCCTCCGTCCTCCTCCTCCCAGAGGAAACGCGCAGGACCAGCTGGCGGGGAAGCTGCCTCCCTCGCCGACCCCGGAACACCAGGGCTGGCTGCAAGGCCACCTGCCCGACCCACTTCCCGTGTGGCTCCAGGCGGCGCTGGTCTGGAGAAGCACGGGGAAACGTGACACGCATGCCAATCTGGGTCACCTCTGCCACCGTCCACCCCCCCACGCCTCACCTATGGCCCCAGCCCTCCGCGGCTCCGGCAGGAGGGGACCAGCGGGAGCAGGATGGAGGCAGCGGGGAGACCCGGAGGGCAGGTGACGTCCCCGAGGCCGCTGAGGGCCCGCCGCTGACTCTGAAGGTCGGGCTCCCTCCTCTCCACGTCTGTGTGGAGGCGTCAGCAATGAGGGACCTCCCTTCCCCGGAGACCTGACCCCCCGGACACTCCTGCGAGGCTCAGCGAAGCCGCAGAGGAAACGCACACGGTCCAGCTTTGGGGGTTTAAACCCTCTGGCACCCAAGCGCCAAGCACCCGTCCTGGTAACGTGCCGACAGGAAGCAGCGAAGAGAAAGAGCTGGGCTTCCAGAAGCAGGCACAACGTTTCCACAGGAGCAGGAGCTGCTCAGAAGTGTGGATTCCCGGGGAAAAGACACAATGTTGCCAGGAGCTCCGAGTTAAAGATACAATGTTGCCAGGAGGTCCGAGTAAAGGATACAATGTTGCCAGGAGCTCCGAGTTAAAGATACAATGTTGAGCTCCGAGTAAAGGATACAATGTTGCCAGCTCATAAACAGCAGGAAAACAAGGCAGGCTCTCCTGCCTGTGAGACCGCAGCCTTCCCGCTCGGCAGGCGTCCTTACTAATGTGGTTAATGGGGTTTCCCCCTGACAGAGAGGGCGAGGGCCCACGGCGGCTAAGTGACCCAGAACCCTCTTTGCACGCTGTGTTTTCAGTGGCACCATCCCTTTTCTCCAAGTGAAATCTACACAGAACTGCAGGCTACTAAAAAGCGGGCTGCGCGCACCGCCCTGCAAGCATTGGGGTGGGGGGCTGTGCGTGAGGTGGGGTCCCCTCCACCCCCCCCCCCCAGGCCCCCGGAGCTTCTTTGCAGAACCCGGAGCTCGAGGGGCGCTGACCGTGGGGACAGCGGAAGGAGGGACCGGAGGCTCCCCCTCGGAGTCTGAACAGGACGCCCTCCCGCCCGCTGCTGGAACGATGGGCCTTCATCTCATGGGGGCGGAGTCTGAAGCTCCTGCTGCTGAGTCAAGGGTTCGAGCTCCGGATGACACCGGAGACCAGTCCTCACCGGAGGCTGTGCCCGCTGCGCCCTGGGCGCCCCGGGGCCTGTCCCACAGCCGCGTCCCATTCCTTCCCACTCAGGCCCAGGACCCGCCCCGGCGCCAGGGTGGGCCTCAGCCACCTGGGCATCTGCACTTCGCCTCGTCCCCCGGGGCCTGCTGCACCCCACCCCCTGCCACCTGGCGTCCGCGCCCACCTCCGCTGGGCCCAGACCCGCCTCCCCTGCCCTCCCTCCCGGCCGAGGTCGCCCTGGTATGGCCTCCTGTCCCGGCAACAACTTCCGTCTGTCTCAGCTTCCCGTGAGAAGGATGGAGGTGGCGGGAAGGCGAGCACGTACCCACCGCGCGGCTGCGGCAGCAGACGGCTCCTGGGGGCAGAAGGGGCCCGGCCGGGGCTCAGGGAGCCACTGCTGCCGGGGGTGCGGGTGCGGGTGTGGGTGCGGGCGGCGTGGGGGCGCCGGGCGCGTGGCAGGCGGCAGCACCTCAGGGCACAGGGACGTCCAGCGAGTCGGCCTCTGAGACTCACGCCCAGTGGGCCCAGCTTCTAGATCCTTCCACTCTTTCCAAGTTTACTTCCCGGGAAAGCGCGCGAGTCCACGCTCCAGCCGCTCGCTAATGACGGCGCGGGAGGCTCAATTACGGCTCATTTCTGCTCCAGGGGACAAAGGCTCTGATTGCTCGCCGCTCGCTTCCGCCTCCGTGTCCCGCAGCTGCGCCCCCAACCGCGGCGCCGGCGGGAATGCTTCCTCACGGCTTTCTTCGGGCGCAGAGACGCGCCTCGTCTTATTTTGGACCCGGGACTGAGTCTCCCGGATGCTGCCCCTCCAGCTGCAGAGCGCTCAGGAATACGTGTCACTTCAACCCCGGGGGCGGGGGGAGCGCAAAGTCACGGACAGCGCCCTCGGCGAGGGGGGCCGTGGTCTGAGACACGGCGGGGCTCCCGCTGGCATCCCGGCCCCCGGGACCCGGTGGCCCCGCTCCTCCGGTTTCCAAGCTCTGAGGACCCTGTCACGCCAGCCACCACCTGCATTCCGGTAAATCACAAAACCGCCCCGGGGGCCTCAGCCCCGGGCAACACCGGACCGGGCTCCTCTCTGGGCGCAGGAGGAGCCGGGTGCCCGGAGGCGCGGCCGTCTCTCCTGGAAGCTCAGGGAGCGGCGGGATGAAGCTGTGCCCGCTGCGGGGTCTCCGTGTTCCCGTCAGAAGGGCCGCCGGTGACATTTCCATACAATGTTCCCATCTAATTCCGAAGGGGGGCACGCTCCCTCCGCCCGGCGCCCGCCCGCCCGCGCCGTCTGTATCCGAAAGGGTTTATGCCAACCTCCTCGCCGCTGCTGGCTTCGGGGCGGCGGGAAGGGCATTTGCACGTCTTGGGAAACGCGCCCTTCGTGCCCCACGCGGTGGCGGCTCACGCTGCGTGAGGGTCCCAGGGGTCGGGGGTCGGGGGAGCGCTGGGGGACACCGAATGCGCTCTCAAGCACGCACGGCTGCCATCCTGTTCACACCAGTCGCTGTTTAAGGACGACTGAGCCTGAACATAAGGAGGAAAGACTGAATCGGCCTGAAGCGCCCTCCGTCCCCCGCTCTTGTTGTCTTTAAGAAGACACGGTGGACAGAGCGTCGGCCTGCGGACGGAAGGGTCCCTGGTTTGATTTCGGTCAAGGGCACATGCCCTGTTGTGGGCTCCGTCCCCAGTAGGGGGCGTGCAGGAGGCAGCCGATCAAGACTCTCATCATTAATGTCTCTCTCTCTCTCTCTCTCTCTCTCTTCCTTTCTCTCTGAAATCAATAAAAATAGTTTTAACCCGGCAGTGTGGCTCGGTGGTTGAGCATCGACCCATGAACCAGGAGGTCACGGTTCGATTCCCTGTCAGGGCACATGCCCCGGTTGCAGGCTCCGTCCCCAGTGGGAAGGGGGAGGGCGTGCAGGAGGCAGCCGATCAGTGATTCTCTCTCATCACTGATGTTTCCCTCTCTCTCTCTCTCTCTCTCTCTCTCCCCCTTTCTCTCTCTGAAATCAATAAAAAATATTAAAAAGTATAAATGTTTAAGAAAAGAAAATGCAGGGGATGCGCATTTACCTCCTGCGGCTCAGTGGGTGCCGCACAGTGTGATGGGATGGCTCTTCAATCCCCGTGGCGCTGAGGTGGCCACAGGGCCTCAGGCAGCTGGGACAGGGAAGAGGCCACACGCGAGTCCCCGTCCTGAGACCTGCGTGCGACCCTGGAGGTCGCGTCACTTTGTCAGTGAAGCCGCATCGTCCTGATCCTCAAGGGGCGGTGGTGTGTGGCTGGGAAAGCAGACACCTGCCAGACACCTGGGCTCAGATCGGAACAAAGTAAGCCAGAGTCCAGCGGCCAGGTCTGCACGGCCCCCCACGCAGGCTGCACGTCCGTCCGTCCGTCCGTCCGGGGGCCTGCGCCGACCTGCCGCCTGCCAGCCCCGAGGAAGGAGATCCTGGGTCCCACTTCAGCCAATAGGACCGAGGCTTTCCCCGTCCAATCAGAGCAGCCAGCTCTATCCCCGCCCCGCCCCCATCAACATCGTCACTGACACATCAGAGAGGTTCCCTCTGATCGATCAGGACCCATCGAACCGCCAGGATTGGAGTCCTCGTTTGCATGAGGATGAGCCAATCAGGGGCCGGGGGCGGGGACGTCTGTCTATACAAGTCAGCTCCCCTCAGTGCCTTCCTCACTGCCCCCTAAACCGGGGGTTCCCTTCGGTGCCGCATAATCGCCAATGGCCACCCGCTGACGTGGAGTAATGTGAAAACGTCCTAGCACACGTCTGGATGCGTATCTGTTCAAACAACGTGTTTTAATGGCGACACTTAAAACCCCACTAACGTTTGTTTAAGGGCCAGAGTGAAGGGTTTGGTCTGTGCAGAGAAACAACACGGTGAGCGACAGGGCCGAGGTCGGCCGCAGCCGCTCGGGGGAGGTGACAGTGCAGTGTCTGGTGGAACGGTTTAAACACCAAGTAACTTAAAGCGGCCCTCGGCGCTTACGCCCCCGTAGCTGCCGGTTTCAGAGGGACAGCCACCCGGGCTCAGGCGTGTCCTCGGCGCGGCGCTGTAATTGCTCCGCGTGGGCCGCTGTCTAGTTTCCATCGGAGGTGGCCCGTCCGCGCTGGAGACCGAGTGCTCGTCAGCGGAGAGAACAGCGGGATGGAGACCGCCACGCGAGCCGCTCGGCGGGAGGGACAGGCGCTCGTGTGTCACGTGTCCCCACAGTTAACCAGCTTCACAAACGGCCGTGCCCGGTGCCGCGCTAATTGGAGGAAGCGGCGAGGCCGAGCTCATCTGAAGTTCCCTGACAGCGACGAACACGCGTGCCGAGCGCAGCGCCCCTCCAGGACCCCCCGCCGCGATGCCAATTACACATAACGAACCCCCAACTTCCTCAGGACAGACACGTGTGACCAGCGACAGCCCCTCTCCACGGGCTTAACGTGTCAGACGCTGGGAGCACGCCGCGCGCACTCCCGGGTGCTGGGACACTCCGGCCCTCCCCTGCCCTGTGACCTCCGGGTGCTGGGACACTCTGGCCCTCCCCTGCCCTGTGACCTCCGGGTGCTGGGACACTCCGGCCCTCCCCTGCCCTGGGACCTCCGGGTGCTGGGACACTCCGGCCCTCCCCTGTCCTGTGACCTCCGGGTGCTGGGACACTCCGGCCCTCCCCTGCCCTGTGACCTCCGGGTGCTGGGACACTCCGGCCCTCCCCTGCCCTGGGACCTCCGGGTGCTGGGACACTCCGGCCCTCCCCTGCCCTGGGACCTCCGGGTGCTGGGACACTCCGGCCCTCCCCTGCCCTGGGACCTCCGGGTGCTGGGACACTCCGGCCCTCCCCTGCCCTGGGACCTCCGGGTGCTGGGACACTCCGGCCCTCCCCTGCCCTGGGACCTCCGGGTGCTGGGACACTCCGGCCCTCCCCTGCCCTGGGACCTCCGGGTGCTGGGACACTCCGGCCCTCGTCTCCACACATCCCCTGGAGCCACAGGACACTGACCTTTCTGAGGGTCAGAAACAGTGACACAGCAGCCATCGCGTCCGATTCCACGTCACGGAAAGATATGTGTCCCGTGTCAAGAGTCACGTGGAAAAGTCATAAACGTCGAGTACAAGCTTTTATCCGACGGTGGGGAAACGCTCGGTTAGTCGGAACAGCAACCGACCAACCTGGCCTGGATAACCAGGGGACTGGACACGCACACACGCGTGTTTCCAGACTCACTGCAGAGAACACGGCGCGTGGGGCAAGGGAACAGGCTCGGTCACGCAGCCCGCCGCGAGCGCGCCCGCCCCGCAGCTTGAGCCGTTCTGTGAGCTGTCGCCCCCGAACAGATCCCGTCGGCTGAGCCCACTGCCGAGTGTGGCAGCGGAGGCTCCGGCGCAGACAGACCCGGGCAGGAAGCCGGCCGCCGGCCTCGGAGCGGAGCCAGCACGGGGCTCCCGGTGCCGGGGCCCGGGCGCCGGACGCATCCACCACCTGCTGTGTCACCGGCTTCTTGGGCCGGACCCGGAACTCGGGGCTCAGCAGCTCTCACGGAGACCCCTGGAGGAGGACGCCCTGGGGCGCAGGCCACGTTCCACGAAGAGACACTCAGCCTCCGGCGGCGTTGACCACCAGGCTTCCCAGACCCGTGTCAACAACCTTCTCACTTCACTCTTTAAGGAACAGCTTTGTGTTTCTTTGACGGTACTTTTAAAATATATATATTTTTAATTGATTTCCGCGAGGGAGAGAGGAAGGGAGAGAGAGAGAGAGAGAGAGAGGCATCAATGATGAGAGAGAATCCTTGATCGGCTGCCTCCTGCACGCCCCCTACTGGGGATCGAGCCGCAACCTGGGCCTGTGCCCTGACTGGGAATTGAACCCTGACCTCCTGGTTCATAGGTCAATGCTCAACCCCTGAGCCACAGCAGCCAGCTGACAGTACTTTAAAAAAAATTTAAAAGCTTAGTCTACGGCAAAAAGGGGACGCTTCTGGCAGGTACTTTCTAAGTTTAATAAATCTTTATTGTCCAGTTTGTTACAGTTGTTCCTCTGTGGTGGGCACTTTCTAAGTTTAATAAATCTTTATTGTCCAGTTGGTTACAGGTGTTCCTCTCTGTGGGTACATTTTAAGTTTAATAAATCTTTATTGTCCAGTTGGTTACAGGTGTTCCTCTCTGTGGGTACTTTCTAAGTTTAATAAATCTTTATTGTCCAGTTGGTTACAGTTGTTCCTCTGTGGTGGGCACTTTCTAAGTTTAATAAATCTTTATTGTCCAGTTTGTTACAGTTGTTCCTCTCTGGCGGGTACTTTAAAAGCCGTGGTGATGGTCACACCGGCCGCTCCCAGAACAACAGACGCGAGGGCGGCTGAACAGCGAGCGGCCGCCGGGAGAAGGCTGGGGGCCAGGCCCCGGGGTCCTCGCCGGGACGGCCAGCACTCGCCCATCCGAGGAAAGCGAGCATCGGCGGCGGCACTGGGAGACGCCGCCCCCTGTCCGCGATTAGAGGGCCCCTCCTCCGCGCTCAGGGGCGCCTCGCACCGGCACCGGCGTTCCTACTGGATACGGGAGCCGCCTGCGTGCAGTGCGGCCGCGTCGCCGGCCTCCGCGGGGAGAGGCCGTCCAGAGCCCCGAGCCGTCCGGGTGTGGCCGCGGCACGCTCTCCATCGAGGACGCGGGAACCGCACCGCGGACAGCAGCTCCTCCGAGAGAAGCCGCGAGTGGCTGTGGGCGAGGCCTCCGGGTCACCTCCCAGCGGCCTGCGGAGGAGGACGTGGCCTGGGAGGGAGCCGCCGTCCCGGCCTCCGGGCTGAGGGGCCTGCTCCGCGGGCAGGAGGGGGCCCCACAGTCTGAGCCCCTCATTCCACAGGAAGCAGCACCCCGCTCGGCCCACCGGCCGCAGACAACGCTGTGGGAGGTGAGCCGCCGGCCGCGACGTCCCTTCTCGGGCAGGGTGCTGTTGCCAGAACCCGGACACACGTGCTGATGGGCGCACCTTTGTTCACACAGCCACCCACAGCCACACACACAGCCACCCACCCACACACACACACAGAGCCACACACACACACACACACACAGCCACACACACACACACACAGAGCACACACACACACACAGCCACACACACACACCCACAGCCACACAGCCACCCACACCCACACACACAGCACACACAGCCACACACACACACACAGCCACAGCACACACACACACACACACACACACACACACACACACACAGCCACACACACACACACACACACACACTCACAAACACACACACAGCCACACACAAACATACCTAGCCCCACACAAACACACCCAGCCACACACAAATACAGCCACACACAGCCACACACAAACACACACACTCACAAATCACACTCACACACACACACACTCACACACAAACACACGCACACACACACTCACACACACACTCGCACACACACACACTCGCACACACACACACTCACACACACACCCCCGCCACCCCGCCTCGGCCCAGGAAGGTGAGGCGTCTATTTCTATGACGCCTCCATGGCTTTGCCATCCTCAGTTTCCACTGTGGGAGCCGCCGGCCCACAGCGGCCTCGGAGGTGCGGACGTGGGTGACCTGCCCTAGTTGCAGGCTCCTCCCCGGCCATGGCCACGGCCACGGACTGCTCCTGGGCTCACTTGCTGTCTGCACACGTGTCCACATTCCAAGTCATGCCAAAGCTCCAAAGACAAAAATATCTTAATGCATCCGAGTACCCCGTTTCCATGGAGACCGGAATCAGAGGGGAGTGTCTAATGAGAGAGCTGTTTTGTGTAATAATCCAGCCGACGCCGTGCCGCTTGGGGTGCGCGAGCTCCCGGGAGCGTCTTTATTCCGAGCGAGTCCTGTTGACACCAGGCGTGGCTGACGGCCGTTTCCACGTGCCCTCCTGACCCCACACGCCCCGCGGCCCCGAGACACGCTCCCGCCCCTCCCGGGCCGGACGCAGGGTGACCGCTGACGGGCCGCGGCGCAGGGCAGTCTCTCAGAGACCCCGGGGCGTTCTGTAAGATGCCACCAGGTCCAAGTTCACGGCAAACGACTGTTTTCCAGAACCGTCCACTAGTGTCCGGGTCTCGCCTCAGAGCCAACCCTCCCGCCACACACACACACACACACACACACGCGCACACACACACACACATGCATGCACACACACACGCACACACGCGTGCACACACACGCACCCGGGCACCTGCCCAGTCCGGCCACCACGCAGCGGAGCAGTGACACTGCCCGGCCCGCCCGGCGAGGAAAGCCGGTCTCGTGAGGGCCCACAGGGACCGAGAAGACGTCTTCCCCCACCCAGGCTCGGAGGAGGGGGCGCCGCCCTGCGCCGCGGCCCGTCAGCGGGTCACCCTGCATCCGGCCTGGGAGGGGCGGAGCGTGTCTCAGGGCCGCGGGGCGGCCTCCCCTCTCCGTCTGCCCGGCCAGGGGCCTGCTCTGGCCCAGCTCCGGCCCCAGCGACAGACGACCCTCAGGTCCCTGAGGTCCGCAGACTCCCCGCCTCCACGCCCCGTTCAAACCTGCAGCCACGGTGAGAAAGAACAAGAACAGACAAAACACTGGCCCCGACTTCCTGGAAAAAGAGAAAGAGTTCCATCAAGTCAACGCCCTTGTCCCCTCGGCAGCTCCCCACAGGCGGCCATCTGCCGGCGATTTCAAGAGAAAGTGACCCGTGACTCCTCAGGGGCCAATCACACGCGAACGCTGAGACCCCCCCGGTTCCCCGATCCGCTCGCCTGGACGCTCCCTCCTGCCCATCACGGCGCCGCGTCCTCGCCCCGCTCTGCCTGGAGGCAGCTGCTTCTGTGGAGAGCAAAGCCGGTCGAAGGAGAAGGCCAGGGAGCTGGGAGCTGCTCTCGGCGGCGGCCCTGGCAGACGTCCACGCCGTGGACTACGCGGGAACGAGGCAGAACGGGAAACACCTGCTCCATAACGCGGGGAGGGGGGACAGCACCCCCCGGGGAGAATGGGGGTGTCGCGGCCACGGTGACCGTCGAGGAGCCGGGCCGCTGTCCCTCTGTCTCGGGCGTCATGATGCATCAGAGTCAGGAAGGGTGTGCGTTTCAGAGATGAGAACGCCAGGAAGAGAGGTCCAGCGAGCTGCCCCGCACCCGACCCCGAGAGCAGGCCGGGAGTCAGCTCACCAGGCCCCCAGGCCACAGAGGAGTCTACACCCCGCGTTCTCAGCCCCACGCCTGCCCGCACGGCGTGACCGGGGTCCCTGTGCTCTGAGTTCGGGGCTGCCCGGTGAGCACAGGGGCCGAGGGCAGCCACGTGCGGACACCGGGCGGGTCCGCCTCTCGCCGAATCGACGGATGAATGCACAGAACTCCTGCTGCGCTAATTGCTGACAAGTTAACGCCAGTGATTGCAGCCTTGGAAAAACCCGAGAGGATGGAAAGAGGGCTTACACACCGATTCTAATCTCGGGTCAGACGACACGAGACGTAATGTTTGTGATCGGTCCGGAACACGTCCAAGCACGTTGTGTTTTAGCGGTGCGCCGAACAGCAGGCGTTCGCCCGGCCCTGTGCCCCGGGGCCGCGGGCCAGCGCGATGCCAGGCCCTGACTCGGAGGAGCTACGTCTGTGAGCTCAGCACGGCGCCCGGGCCACTGAGATCCGCTGAGTCAGCTCTGCCGCGGGTCAGACCGCTCGGGGCTGGCACTCAGGGCCGGCGGGGCCAGGGCTTGGACACGGTAAGGTGTGGGGGCGGAGGAGCTGGTGGGGGACCCGCATGTGGTCCCTCTCTGGGGGGGCGCGTGGCCTCCAGTCCCAGTGAGTGCAGGGGACATAGATTCACCCGAGTCAGCTCCTCTGGGGTGGTCCCCAGGTGCCCCCAGGCACCCAGGTGCTCTGCAGGTACCCCCTAGATGGCCCCCAGGTGTCCCCCATGTGACCCCCAGCTACTCCCCATGTGACCCCCAGCTACTCCCCATGTGACCCCCAGGTACTCCCCATGTGACTCCCCAGCTACTCACCAGGTGTCCCCAGGTACCCCCAGGTGCTCTGCAGGTACCCCCTAGATGGCCCCCAGCTACTCCCCATGTGACCCCCAGCTACTCCCCATATGACCCCCAGGTACCCCCAGGTGCTCTGCAGGTACCCCCTAGATGGCCCCCAGGTGTCCCCCATGTTTCCCATCAGGTACTCCCCAGCTACTCACCAGGTGTCCCCAGGTACCCCCAGGTGCTCTGCAGGTACCCCCCATGTGACCCCCAGGTGCCCCCAGGTTCCCCCCAGGTGCCCCCCCGCTTCCACACCCACATTAGCTCCCCGCACCGCTCCCATCAGGAGACCTGACCCTGAGCCGCGGGGAAGGGAGGGACAGACCAGGCCCACAGGAGCTGACAGTCTGCACGCGCCTGGTCAGAGGTTAACTCCGCTGAGCAGAGGTGAAAGCACTCGTCACGCCCCCACCTGCCACCCCTTCCTCACTTCATGACGGGTTCCCCGAAGGCCACACCGCGTGGTCCGTGTGCTGGGCAGTCGGAACAGTGCGCCTGCGTCTGACGTCCAGGCCGCTGCCCGAGCATCGCTGGCGTGGGGGGCGGGGGGGGGGGGCGGCCATGCAGCTAACGCAGTGCGTGTGCGGCGGCCCCGAGCCGGTCCCGGTGCGCTGGAGCGGGGAGGGCGGACCTGCTCAGGGCCTGGGCCCGGTCCCCCTGTGCCCACGATGGCAGAGCGGCCTTGGCGGACCTCGGTGCCCGCGAGATGCTCCGCTGGGACTCCCAGGAGCCTTGTGGTTGGCGTGACTAACCCACCAGCGGCGATGTGACGTCAGGGAACCCCCAAACGCCATCAGCCCCGCACCCATCGGCTCAGCTTCGCCGCCTGCAAACTGGGCAGCGTCCCGGGCACCGCTGGGGTGCTCTGAGGATTAAATGGAATAATGAACCCCCGACCCTTGAGGCCCGGCGAGGGTCCGATGTGGTGTGATCACCAGCCATGACGGTGCCTGATGCTTACACATGCTGCTCGTTACATACACTAACATACATGCTTGGTTATTTTTAAAAATCCTACCTAATAAAAGGGCAACATGCTAATTGACCGTACCTTCGCTATGCCCACAGCCAATCAGGGCGCTATGCAAATTAACCAAGATGGAGCCCCCCACGCGCTGCCCCACCCCTATCGCTGAGCGGCTGATGGAACCTGGCCGGCGGGAGGCGCCCAGATTGCTGCTGGCGGCGCGGGGTGGGCAGCGCCTGCCCCGCGCCGCCGCCGCCCGGGGCCAAGCCCCAACCCTGAAAGAAAGCGGAAGACGGTGGCCAGAGCTAAGGCCTGAGTCCCCTCCCCCCCCTCCCCCGCCCCCGTGCCAGTGGAAAACTGGTGCAGGCAGCCAGGTGAATGAATGTCTTGCACGAATCTTCGTGCAAACGGGCTTCTAGTATATATATATATTTATTGATTTCAGAGAGGAAGGGAGAGGGAGAAACATCAACGATGAGAGAGAATCATCATCGATCGGCTGCCTCCTGCACGCCCCCTACGGGGGATGGAGCCTGCAACCTGGGCACGTGCCCTGAGTGGGAATCGAACCGTGACCTCCTGGTTCATAGGTCGGTGCTCAACCACTGAGCCACGCTGGCCAGGCATGTGCTTGATGCCGATCATCAGAAATGCCTGCTGTGGGTTTTTGCAGCCCTTTTATTGAGGCCTGGAAGACTGTACACATTCTGTTTCATTTAGCATAACACCCGCTAGGTCCGTCATGTTGCTGCAAATGCCCGGGGCTGCTCGCTGCCACGCAGCCTGGCGATCCGGGCGTCTGGGGGGGGCCTCAGGGAGCGCGCCAGCCATGCCCAGCCGGGGAGCAGAGTCAGACTCCCTGCCAATGAAGGCCCTGCCGGGCGGGCACCGGGGTCTGCTCCCGGCCGAGGCTGCCGCTGGGGGAGGCCGGGGCGTCAGCCAGCCCCGGGGTCAGGCCCCTCCTTCCTTCCTCGGTGGGTGGGGGTGCAGCTGCTTTGAAAGGGTCTTGTTTCAGGGCCGCCCAGCACTTCCAATTCCGAACGCCCGGAGCCGGGAAGACGGGGGCGCGGGATTCCTCACACGGTGCTGCATCCGTGTGCACACGCGTCGGCGTCTCCCAAGTCGTCCCGGCCCCTCGGCGGGCCGTCCGTTCGGACCCGCGGCCTCCCGCACAGACCCCGCGCGGCCAGGCTGACCCGCGGGTGAGACCCTGAGCCCTCGGCGCACAAGGACAAAGGACGTGGAGTCAAGAGAAATGGTTGGTTGGCTGCGCGATCTGGGCCCGTTTCCTGCTCGGCCCAAAGGCAGCGACGGCGAGAGGCCGTCCTGCACTTGGCGCTTGGAGCGTGCTGGTGCTGGGTATTGGTTCTGGGGGCTGGTGCTGGGTGCTGGTGGGGGGGTGCTGGGTGCTGGTGCTGGGTGCTGGTGGGGGGGTGCTGGGTGCTGGTGCTGGTTGGGGGGGTGCTGGGTGCTGGTGCTGGTGCTGGTGCTGGGTGCTGGGTGCTGGTGCTGGTGCTGGTGCTGGGTGCTGGTGCTGGGTGCTGGTACTGGGTGCTGGGTGCTGTTACTGGGTGTTGGGTGCTGTTACTGGGTGCTGGGTGCTGATGATGGGTGCTGTGTGCTGGTGCTGGGTGCTGGGTGCTGGTGCTGGGTGCTAGTGCTGTTACTGGGTGCTGGGTGCTGGGTGCTGGGTGCTTGGTGCTGGTGCTGGGTGCTGGGTGCTGTGTGCTGGTGCTGGGTGCTGGTGCTGGTGCTGGGTGCTGGTGCTGGGTGCTGGTGCTGGGTGCTGGGTGCTGGCTGCAGGCCCAGCTCCCGGCTCCTCCGCTTTTCTCTGCAGAGCACGCTCTCCTGCTGCATAAGCGGCTGATCACCCCCCGCCAGGCGCTCAGGTCCTGCAGCCCCTGGAGCCGTGCCACGTCGTCGACTTCCCAGCCACCCGAACCCACTGCCGGGACGAAAGCCCATTCTTCACCCGCCCACGGGCGCCCGAACAGGCCTCCCTGGGATCAGGCTTCTGTCCTCACCCGAACAGATGCCCGAGGAGGGACGCGCGAGACGAGCTGGTGCCGAGGGTCACGGACAGCTCGCCGCCCGGCAGGCCCCGAGCTCACTTCCTTCCACCGTGCACTCCTGTCAGGGCTCCCAGTCCCGCCTCGGCCATGACCTTCATGACCTTGGGGGGTCTCTCGGTGTTGTTGCTTTTCGTGTCCGTGGGGCTTCATGGCAGGGCCCTATAGTCACACACGTGTGGCTCGTTCCACTTTTCCGTGTCTGTCCTCGTGTGAGGGATGGGACGGTGGCTCCGCAGCTGGAGGGGCAGCTGAGGACAGGGTCTAGCCGCAGCGGAGGGTGGGGGGGTGGGCTGTAGGTTTCGGGAGCACAGGCTGAAAGCAGGTAACACAATGTGGCCGCACACAGGCCGCACATGGCAGGGACACACAGGGACACGTGACACGGTAGAGAAGCGTGTCTGGTGAGTAAAAATTACTTTTGTAAGTAAGTCCTCTGTCTGTACTTGGCACACAGTATCTCCGTATACTAGTGATTTAGATAGATAGGTGATCGGTAGATGATGGATCGATGACGTAGATAGTTGATTGATGGATGAATAGATAGTTGATAGGTGATAGATGATAGATGATAAGTAGTTGTTACATAGATAGATGATGGATAGATGAGAGATGATATGTAGATGATT
Organism: Eptesicus fuscus; assembly: GCF_027574615.1. Lineage (NCBI taxonomy): Eukaryota > Metazoa > Chordata > Mammalia > Chiroptera > Vespertilionidae > Eptesicus > Eptesicus fuscus. The sequence continues at coordinate 102,607,715 of NC_072480.1, read as the reverse complement.
GATGGATAGATAGGTGATAGATGATGGAGATGATAGATAGATAGATAGGTGATAGATAGATAGATAGATAGATGATTGATGAATGGACAGATGTTAGGTGACAGGTGACAGATGATACATGATTGGTAGGTAGTCTGCTGACAGATGGATGCACACACACATGATAGACAGACAGACATGGAGATACAGACACATGCATGCCGCTCTCCACGGCTCCTGGGATCCGGGCAGGAAGGGGAGAAGCGGGAGGGGGAGGGGTGGGGGTGGGGGGGATAGAAGAAGATTGCACGAAATGTCAAACTTAATCGAGAGATTTTCCTACTTAGCGGCTTTTATTTATTCATGATCTGTTCTGAACAAACATCAGTGAAAATGCCGCCTGCCTGAATACTCAGACCAACAGCAAACGGGCCCCACGAGAGGGCAGGCTCGAGGGGTCGCGGGCCCGGCCCGCTTACACCCCATCCGGGAGCCCAGCTTCCTCGTGGCGCCAACGTGCCGTCCGTGCGTGAGACACGCCTCCCTCCCCCTGCGCCCGTGCCGTGTCAGAGCGAGTGGACGCTGAGGAGAGCGCCCGGGCTCCGTGTCCCGTGGAGAGCGGCGGGCCACGGGCGGCCCATCCCACAGGGTTCACGTGACAGTAACATGGTCCGAAACAAAGCACCGGGAATGTAACAAACACGGACCCTCCCGTCTCCTCCCCACGCCGGCCGGACACGTACGCGGACACGCCAGCCACAGCTCTGTTCTCCCCGCCGGGCCCCGAGGCGCCTGCGAGCCATGCCTTCCTCTCCTCGAACCCCAGCACCGCTTTCACTCCCATCACGTTTAAGAAAACACAAAAAGCCAAAACCGGTTTGGCTCAGTGGATAGAGCGTTGGCCTGCGGACTGAAGGGTCCCGGGTTCGATTCCGGTCAAGGGCGTGTACCTTGGTTGCGGGCACATCCCCAGTGGGGGGTGTGCAGGAGGCAGCTGGTCGATGTTTCTCTCTCATCAATGTTTCTAACTCTCTGTCCCTCTCCCTTCCTCTCTGTAAAAAATCAATAAAATATATTAAAAAAAAGAAAAAGAAAACACAAAGATCGTTAACTCCCCCGTTTCCACTCGAGCCCCCGAAGGCGGGAGAATGAGAGTTCAGCCGAAGGGACTTTCAACGACGAAGCCACACCACGGTGAGTGCGAGTCCCGCACGGCCCGGCCCGGACGTTCCCGGCGCCGCCGCGGCTCTTGCCCAAGTCCAGGAACCGCAGGACTACGGTGAGGCTGACGCATGACCACACTGAGGCGCAAACTGGGCAGCCGGGCCCCATCAGCACGCAGGGCCACGCCTGGGAGCCGACAGTGACCACAACACCGGCCATGGCACAGGCCTAGCGCCCACGAGGGTGTCACGTGACTCCACCCGGTGCCCGGCGGGAGGTGGCCGGCAGGTCCAGGGCCGACAGCCAAGAAGGCATCTCTCTCCCGCCCGGAGCTCCCACGCGCGGCAGGGAGACGAGAAGTGTGAATGAGCTGGCCCGTGTGGCTCCGTGGTGGAGGGTCGGTCTATGAACCAGGAGGTCGCTGGTTCGATTCCCGGTCAGGACACGTGCCCAGGTTGCGTGCGCGGTCCCCAGCGGGGGGCGTGCAGGAGGCAGCCGATCCATAATTCTCTCTGATCATTGATGTGTCTCTCTCTCTCCCCCTCTCCCTTCCTCTCTGAAATCAATAAATATATGTGTTGTTGTTTCTTAAAAGAAAACAAGACCAGGAGACCCACTTCAGATCGAAAGACACACAGAGACTGAAAATGAAGAGAGGAAAAGATACTTCATGGAAACGGCGATGAAAAAAGAAGCTGGGGTAGCAATACTTGTATCAGACACAGCAGACCCTAAAACAAAGGCTATAACAAGAGGCAAAGAAGGGCATTTCGGTATAATCGCCACGTACAGAAGCAGCCCCCGTCCATCCACAGACGAGGGAGGAAGATGTGGAAAATGTACACCAGGGAGTGTTCGTCGGCCGTAAAGAGTGAAACCTCACCGTGTCCACGGCAGCATGGATGGACCCAGAGGGCGTTACACCCAGTGAGACGAGTGAGTCAGGGACAGACAGACACCACGTGATTTCACCGACATGTGGACTCTAGGGATCAACATCAACAAACAGGCAAAACAGAAAGACTCGCAGACACAGGAAACCGGCCGATGGCTGCCGGAGGGGAGGGGCTGAGGGGCTCGGTGACCGAGGTGAGGGGTTCGAAGCAGGATGGCAGCCACAGAACAGTCACGGGTGTGCAGTACAGCACAGGGAAGAGTCAACAATCCTATAGAATAAAGAGCTAATATGCTAATTAGACCCCACGGCAGATCGGCCAGTGGGCGGGGCTGCAGGGCTGTGGGGCCGTGGGGCCACAGGGCTGTGGGGTCATTGGGCAGTGGGGCTGGGAGGCAGCCGGGGCTGCGAGGGCCGAGCCCCGTGCGTGGATTTCGTGCACCGGGCCTCCAGTATTGTAATAAGTACAGATGGTGCCAGGTGAGCGATGGAGAGAGTGGGGGGAACTTTGTAAAGTACACGATTGTCTAGCCCAGTGGTCGGCAAACTCATCAGCCAACAGAGCCAAATAGCAACAGGACAACGATTGAAATTTCTTTTGAGAGCTAAATTTTCTAAACTTAAACTTCTTCTAACGCCACTTCTTCAAAATAGACTCGCCCAGGCCATGGTATTTTGTGGAAGAGCCACACTCAAGGGGCCAAGAGCCGCATGTGGCTCGCGAGCCGCGGTTTGCCGACCACGGGTCTAACCTCCATGCTGAACCCCTGAAACCAAAACAAACTACTATGGACTGAAAACTGTGGTTGAAAAGCATCCCGAAGGCAGCTAGTTCCCTGGGGCACACACGAGATCCAGACCTGACAGCGTCGTGCCCACGCGCAGCCGCCAACACTGCCTTCCAAGGCGGTTCTTTCTGTCTCCATCCTCGCCGGAGGATATGCTTACTGATTTGAGAGCGGGAGGAAGGGAGGGAGGGCGAGAGAAACATCGATGTGAGAGAGAAACAGAGATGGGCCACCTCCGCACTTGCTCCGCCCCCCCCGGGGGTGAAGCCTGCAGCCTAGGGATGCGCCCCGACCAGAATCGAACCCCAGCCTTCCTGGCGTACCGGACGCGGCTCCACCCAGCGGAGCCACCGCCAGGCCCGCGGTGGTCTGAGGTCTGATCAGCTGTGAGCTCCGCCCTCCTGACTGAGAGGAGCCAGGGCGCCCCGGGGCGGGGAAGGGGGGAGCCGAGACGACGCCCCGGCCGCAGGCGCCCGCCCGCAGGACTCGGTCTCTCAGGCGGGGCTCCGGGCTCAGGACCCAGCCGTGTGCGCTCATGTGTGCGTGCTGGTTGCTGGTCGGCCTGGGAGTTCTTCCGGGGACCCTCCCACGCAGGCCCGAGGCGCAGAGCGGGCTGGGGCCGAAGAGGAGCCCTCGGATTCCTGTCCCTGCAGGGGTGTGGGTTCGGGTCCACTTGTGAGTCTCACAGGCGGGAAGCACGGGGCGGGGAAACGCTCACATGTTGGATGCAGTTCCTAGTGCATCGGCCGCCAGCTCCCACGGCTCCGCGTGGGGCTCCGCCTGGGCTCCGGGCAAACATTCATCCTGGGCTCTGACCACAGCTCCACGCGGGATGGACAGGGCTGACCTCCCAGACGTGGGCGAGACCAGATGGGACGGAGCACGTGGCCTTCGTGTCTCCCCCACCCGCGTGGCTCCCTCCGCTCCCTCCACCCCTGCTCCGCCCCCTGGAGAGCATGTGACTGTTTCAAAGCCTCCTGCGAGCTCTGCCCCAGGACTGTCCTTCTCGGAGGGCAGGGCGGGGGCTGGCCCTCGGACGTGGCATCGGGGAGGACGGGGCCCACGCTCGGGTTCTGTGGGGGGCGAATGTCAGGGACACCTGGTCCAAGACCACCCGTCCTGACGAGAGAGGAGACTTCGCGGGGCAAGGCCAGGCGGCAGGCACCAACCGTGGCCCCACACCGTCCCGGCAGAGCCGGTCGGTGCCCCCCCAACCCCCCACGGCTGCTGGGGAGGCGTAAGTACAGATCCCACAGGGAACGCTGACAGCGGACACAGCGGGCGCTAACGGATTCCGGTTCTGCTCACACTGCGCAGAGTCCAGAACATCAAAGCAAACCACTAGCACCTAATCCCACTGACGGGACGCAGTGGTCGGCAAACCGCGGCTCGCGAGCCACATGCGGCTCTTTGGCTCCTTGAGTGTGGCTCTTCCACAAAATACCACGGCCTGGGCGAGTCTATGTTGAAGAAGTGGCGTGAGAAGAAGTTTAAGTTTAAAAAATGTGGCTCTCAAAAGAAATTTCAGTCGTTGTCCTGTTGGTATGTGGCTCTGTTGACTGATGAGTTTGCCGACCCCTGGCCTAACGCAATGCTGGCGGGAACAGGAAAAGACCTCCCCCGCCCCCCCGCGGCACACCGCACACACAGCGCTACGGCCAGGCGGCCAGGTGGCCCTGAGGCGGGAGCGCGGGAAGGTCGCGGGCGATGACATGGCTCAGGCCGCAGCAGACCGCCTCCTGTCTCGCGTCCGTAAGCGCCTGAGAAAGGGGAGCCGTGTCCGCCGGCGTCTCTGCAGTGGAAACTATGAGTCAAGGTCGCGTCCCAGCCGCAGCCCGGGGGGGAGTCTGATGCGTGACGGGCTGAAAGAACGGGGCCGCACGGTCCTTCAGAAGTCACCGCGCCCGGGACGGTCACCGGCGGCGGCGGCAGCGGCAGCGGCAGGAACACGGTCATAAATCTTGCTCACGAGGCCCCGGGGAGGCACCTGCCACGGTCACGTGACCTTTCCGTCCCGTGGACAGTGTTCCCCGGGCGCCTGCCCCGAGTGCGGCGGCCACGGGGCCGACAGGGAAAGGGCCAGCAGAGCTGGCTTCCGTCCTCTGGGAGTTCCAGCTTAGGGGCGTTTAGACACAGGGACATTTAAGATGGATGTCAGAGAGGAAGGGAGAGGGAGAGAGAAACGTCCACGGTGAGAGAGAACCATGGACCGCCTGCCTCCTGCACGCCCCCCGACTGGGGATCGAGCCTGCAACCCGGGCCTGTGCCCCGACCGGGAATCGAACCCTGACCTCCTGGCTCACAGGTGGACGCTCAGCCACGGAGCCACGTGGCCGGCGACTTGCAGGTCTTTTCTGCCTTTGCTGCTGGTGGCCACTCGCCCTCTGACGGAGACTGTGAGCAGGAGACGGAGACGGAGACGCCACGCTCTGGGCGGCGGGCCACAGCCCCGCGGAGGAGCATCCAGCACACGGGAGGGGCCTGAAGGGGGGCTGGAGGGGGAGGGTGCGGGAGGGGCGAGGACAGGTGCTCACAACGCCCTCTACACACCAGGGAGGCACCTGAGAGCCCCAGGTGAGGACGTGGGGGGCAGGGCTGCCAGGCGGCCGGGGCTGGGGCGTGCAGAGGCCCCGCTGGGGTGCAGCCCGACATCGCCCCCGCCCCCCGTGAGTCGGGTTTCAGCCACCAGCTGACTTGACGCGGCGAGAAAGGACCTGCCGATGAAGGAGCCTGTTCCTCCCTTTATACTGGATGTAAAGGTGCATTTGTCTCGGTTGCTGGGGAGAAATACGACGTCTGTACACAGAGCACACGCGTGCGCCTTCGCCCGGCGGCATAAGCAAATGGGCTTTGGTGACTGTTGAACAAACGTGTGCAGAACATCCCGTTTAGCCGGCCTGCGGAGCGCACGGCAGGGCCACGGGGACTCCGAGGTGCCTGCCCCCGGCCCCTCCCAGGTGCCTGCGCTCCGTGCGAGCCGCTCCTCCTCTGGGGCCTGGACGGCAGGCGGCGGCTCGGGCGTCAGGCGGCCGCTCTCGGCACCTGCTTTCCATCCCTCCACCATCTTAACATCAAAGCTTCGTGTCTAACGTGACGGCCCGGCCCGCTGCGCGCACAGTGCACAGGGCCATGTCCGCGAGCTGACGGCGGGGAGGGGCCGCCTCTGGGCTCCCTCCGGGGGTGCGTCCCGGGAGGACCCGCAGGGAAAGGGCCCAACACCCCCTCCGGCCACGCGGTCCCCATCGGTTCCACCGGAGATGGAGCCGCCAGCACTCCACGCTGAGTGACACCGCTCAGCCGGGCCACGGACCACACTTCCCACTAAAGCACAGGTCCGCCCCCCGGGGTGAGCCGGGCCCCCACCGCACACGGAGGACCGAGACGGGGAGGCAGCCCCGTGGCACCGAGTCCAGCCGGCGCTCCTGCCACATGGAGGGCCCGGCCCGCCCCCCACGCCCCCATCACCGTGACCGCAGGGCTGACCGCTCAGGCTGGTCCCTCCCACACGTGGACACCAGGGGGCGCTGGCTGGACGCCGTGCCCTGCGGCAGATGCACCCGCATAGGCCGGGACCCCGCTCCTTCCTGCCTGCCCGAGCCCTTGGGCCGCTCCACGGAGCGTCCTTCCCGGTGCGCTACCGTGACCAGGCGCCCGAGGCAGGCGCGCTCTCCCGTGTTTTCTAGGTCTTCATTGTAGAACGTGTGCCCTGGGTCCCCGTTCCCTCCCAGCATGCTCCTGTGCTTCCCAGCCCCAGGGAGCATCCCTCAGGCGTCCCTCACCCCGGGAATCGTCTGCATTCAAAGTGTCTGTGATTCAAAGTCCTGCAGACCCCGCACGGGGGGCTCTCTGTGAGATGGGGACCCCCCTCCGAACCCCAGGGCTCCTGTGCGCTGACCCAGTGAATCGCCCCAAGACCAGAAGACGGCCGAGTTAAGGAGAGGCCCGTGTGACGTTTCATCTCCAATCCCACCGCTAAGGGAAAGCAGGCATTGCTAACCCAGTGGCTGTGCAGTGTGGGACCTGAGTATTTTCCTACCGGAACCCAGAAGCTTGTCACTGTACACGGTGTAAAACAGGGGAGCTCGTGGAAAAGGGGAGCAATGTCAGGAATGCTTTTTCCAGAAAGGGAGACGCTTTTGTCTGGGATCCGGGACGACATGGTTTTCGTGATTGGGAATGGGCTCTCGGGACACGCCGAGATGGGTCACCATCGCATCGCAGGCTCCGACCTGTGTTCCCAGGCCCAGACGGCGGTCCGTCCCGACGTGGAGGAGGTTCCACGATGCCCAAACAGCAGGGCTCGGTGCCCACGGAAACAGACGCAGAGGGGCGAGCGGGGCTCTGACGCTCCACGGACACCCCGACCCGGCGGGGCCCCAGGGCCAAGGCCAGACACCCGGTCGCTCCTCTCAGCTCTGATGACCGATGACGGCAAACAATATCAAAAGCATCCCACGTCAAGGCACAGCAAGTTCTTTCTTCACGCTACCGACCCCGCCCACCTGTTAACCCTACGGAGAGACCGGGAGGCTGTGTGGGAAGAGGCTGGGCGTGATAATCTATAAATATAACAGCCTAAGCGACTGGCTGACCGGTTGACCAGCCAACCGGCCAAGTGGCCAACCAGCCGACCGTCCGGGAGCTATGATGCACACTGACCACCAGGGGCAGACGCTCAACGCAGGAGTGGAAACCACAGGCATGGAAACATGGGACAGACTGATGAATCTCAGAGGGAAGGGGGAGGAGGGAGGGAGAGAAGAGATTAACCAAAGATCTGATATGCACACTAGAGGCCTGGTGCACGGATTCATGCAGCGGGGGTTCCCTCGGCCTGGCCTGCGCCCTCTCGCAATCCGGGACCCCTCAGGGGATGTCGGGGAGCCGGTTTCGGCCCGATCCCCGCAGTAAAGAAATAACTGAGGAGCGTGACCAGGAGGAGCGCAGGGTCGCCTGGTGGGGGGACGAACACCCACCTGTTTGCCACAAGCCGCCCTCGGCCTCCCAGGCCGGGACCGGGCTGTCCCGTGGAGGCAGCGCTGCGTTCCCGGGCGCGTCGATGGACGAGGTCTCAGTTGCGGCCGCTGAATGAGCGGTGACCCCAGGTCAATGCGAGCACCGGCCTCGCTATCTCCCCCTCAGAGTGAAGCGTGAGTCCCAGCCGTGTAAAGTGTATACAAGGCTGCTGGCCAGCATGGCTCCGTGGTCGAGCGTCGACCTATGACCCAGGAGGTCACGGTTCGATTCCAGGTCAGGGCACAGGCCCAGGTTGTGGGCTCCATCCCCAGGGTGGGGGCAGGAGGCAGCCGATCCATGGTTCTCTCTCATTGTGGATGTTTCTCTCTCTCCCTCCCCCTTCCTCTCTGAAACAAATTTTTAAAAAGTATAAAAAGGTGTTTCATTTAATTAACACAATGAATATTTATCAACCACCTTCTTTCTGGCATCAAGAAGACATTATTATTATTTTTTTTTTAAAAGCCCTGACTTCAAGATTTAAGTGTAGAAACGGAGGCTGACACATAAATACTAATCACACAGGGTGATCAGCGAAACCACCCAGAAACCTGTGACTGGACGAACGTCAGTGGAGGGGTGAGCACTCAGCTCATCAGAGGAGACCCTGACGGACAGGTGACCCCCGACCTGTGTGGTCAGAGGAGGTGTTTCCAGGCAGAAAGTGTGGGGGACCAGCCCCGATGGGGGGCAGGGGCAGGGGCAGCTGAGCGCGTGCGGTGGGCACTTCGCTGCTTCCCGTGGCCTCACTGGGCTCGTCGAGGTGGGGGCGAGCATTTGAGGTTTGGGATTTCAGGGTTTTCCATCAGGCCTGTCTCCTCATGCAGTGACAGCTCAGAAAGCACGACGCACCCCAACGCCGACGGAGCGGGCACAGCTGAGTGCCTGGCGGGAAGAGGCCACCGAGCCCTCACACCCCCCCTCCCCCCAGAGCTCACACTCACTACAGCATCCAGAGGCCTCGGAGCTCACACTCACTACAGCATCCAGAGGCCTCGGAGCTCACACTCACTACAGCATCCAGAGGCCTCGGAGCTCACACTCGCTACAGCATCCAGAGGCCTCGGAGCTCACACTCACTACAGCATCCAGAGGCCTCGGAGCTCACACTCGCTACAGCATCCAGAGGCCTCGGAGCTCACACTCACTACAGCATCCAGAGGCCTCGGAGCTCACACTCACTACAGCATCCAGAGGCCTCGGAGCTCATGCACGTGTGGAGAACCGTCCACTAGGTGGGTCCTTCCTGGTCTCCTCTGCACCCTCCGGACCTCATGGCTTCCCAGGCTCCACCTTCCTCCACCCGCGCCTGCCCATCTGGCTGGGTCGCCGTTTAGCGTGCCCTCCCCACTCAGCGGCCACCCCCCTCTTCTGTGGTTTCCTGTTAGCCACTTCATAACGGCTCACCTCAGCAACATTGTAACCACCCGGCCCGATGCTGGGAGCACCTGCAGAGCCCCCCGGATCCCTGAGCTGTGGAGGGATGCGCTCCCCTGCAGAAGCCAGGACCCCGTCCCTGCCTCCTCTGTGCCGGTGAACGGGCCGCGGGGAGTGGAGGCCCACCCACTCGGACCCGAATCCGTCAGACACCGGCAGACACAGCTAGCTGGGGGCGGGGGGGGGGGGGGGCAGAAATCACGTCTGATGTAGGCACCGGGAAGTGCCTTCTCCCCCTCAGCGATCGCTGTCCCTGTCCCCGTCTGTCTGTGGCTGCCACCTGCGCCTCCGCTATCAGTGCATCTATCCACCGCCATCGCCTGGCGGCACCCAGCCCGCTCCGCACAGGACAGGATGGGGCAGCAGGGCCGGTGCAGAGCCAGCAGACTGTCCGTTCATTGCCGGCGGCGGCAGCGGCAAGAGGCCAAGCGCCAGTTCCGTGGGCTTGCGTCCCGCTGGGCAGGGGGGTTAGTCAGTGAGCGTGTCAGCGACGGTGCGTGAGGAGGTCAGCCGAGTGGCTGGGGAGCAGCCGGTGTAGGACGGCGGACTCTGTGGACTGTGGGGAGCAAACGGGGAAGGGAGGCAAGAGGCAGGACTCCGGTGCTTGGAGGGAGGAAGGAGGTCCCGGGCAGGGAATTACCGAGTGTCGGGGAGGCGCGGGGGGCAGGGGGGGGGCGCACGGGAGGAGCAGCCAAGAGCTGGGTGTCCCTGGGGCGTGGTCACGGCGGGCAGGTCAGAGGCAGGTGTGTGGGGCCTGAGGGATGCCCTGGAGACAGCTCCCCCCAGGGCTCAGGGGTGACGCTGCTGGGGCGCTGCCGGGAGTACCCCGGGGGTAACCGGAAGTAAGGGGGGAGGGGCTCTAGGGTGTGAGTGCTGAGTGGCACCTCGCTGCCTGCAGCCCGGCGTCCTCACTGCCGCAGCCCGGTGTCTGCTGACCAGGCGGGCGGGGGGTGGGGGCTGACTCACCCAGGAACCCGGGGGGGGGGGCGGAGCGGGTGCAGATTCCCACTCAGAGTCAGAAGCTGGCGCGGCCTCACCACGGAGGCTGCACCAGGAGGCACGGCCTCACCACGGAGGCTGTACCAGGAGGCACAGTTAGAGGCTTGCACTGGGCGCGCCCGTTGGCTTAGTGACTCTGGACGCTAAAGAACGAGTCCAAGAAGACGGATTCCACAGCGTAAACATGAGGCGCTCCCGTGCACCCAGAGCCCAGGTCACCGCCAAACACCAGTGGCCGCTGCTTCTGTCCCCCCTGGAACTCTACAGAGTCACTGAGCCGCAGGTTTGCAGGCAGGGAAGCGGAGTCCCGGAGAAACCCCGTCGGCGTACGGCGACTTCGGAGATGTTCCAAGGGAGCCTGCGAGTCCCTCTAACGCGAGAGGCGGACGTGCGGACCAGAGACCTCTGCTGACTCGCGAGGCCGGGCGGGCGGCTTCAGCCCACGTGGGAAAGTCACTCGGGACAGGACAGGGGAGCCGGAAGCCCCTCCCCATGGAAGACCACCTGCAGGTGCAGGGACTCCGGCTGCGGGACCCTAGCTCTGCTCGGGAAAGACCCCAAAACAGTCCCGCGGCTGCACTGGGCGCCAGGAGCGGGTCCAAGGGGAGGAAGGCGAGAGGCGCCCAGAGGAAGCGGTGGTTAGCCCTGCGCAGCCAGAACTCGGGCCGGGGCGGGTGTGCGGCCAAGGAGACGTGTCTGTGCAGGTGCGTGTCTCGCGCTGAGCCGTGGAGCGTGGGTTTTGAGGAAAATCGCCTTTCCCCACGCCCGGGTTTGGGGCACCCCCGGACGGCTCCCGGCTGCTCCCCTTGGGGCGGGGCGGTCGCTGTCTGTGCCACTAATGCCTTCCCTCGCCCGACGGCTCACACGGAAGCCAAGCTAACCGCCCCGGCTTCCGTTTAATTGAACCAAACCATCAGGAAAATCGTGCCGTGGGCCAAGGCCAGGAAGGAAATCTTCCCGTTAAAACAGTGACACTGATGGCCGATGTGCGGAGCTCAAAGTCGCTGTCCGGAACGATTTGTGCAAGTGCTTGTGAGAGTTGCTAGAAGCCGCGGTGATGCGGTATCACCAACGGGGGGGGGAGCTTTGCCGAGGGAAGCGTGCTCTCTGCTCCCCGAGTCCGGAGGCCAGGCTCAGAGCGGGGCCGGGGGAGCGCCTTCCAGGGCGGACGCACGCGGTGTGAGGCGGGGGAGCCGGCCGGCCGGCGGGGGGATGGCCCGCAGCGTCCTTGCCATCTTAATTGCCCTTTTCTCGACTCAGCGTTTGCGTGTCTGCGGCCGCTGTGAGCTTCCCGGGGCCGACCGCGTGTCTGACGGCTCCTGCTGGTGCTTTTGTGTCTGTGGGCGGACAGGCCCTCGGAGCTACGCACTCCCCCTTTCTCTGTCCCTCCTGCGCCTCTTTTTCTAAATGTACGTTTTGATTGATCTCAGAGAGAAAGGGAGAAAAAGAGAGAGAGAAACATCCAGGATGAGAGAGAATCGTGGATCGGCCGCCTCCTGCACGCCCCACACTGGGGATGGAGCCCATAACCCGGGCCTGTGCCCCGACCGGGGATCGAACCGTGACCTCCTGGGTCCTAGGTCGATGCTCAGCCACGGAGCCGCGCCGGCCCAGCGCTCTCCGGTGCATCTCACGTTTCCCTTCAGAGAAGCTGGACCGCCAGGGGAGGGGCGCGGGGCCGGCGCCTCGGGGCACTGGCAGATGTTTGGATCGCTGCCAGTGGATGAGAACCCCCAGCACTCCACAGAAGTGTTTCTTTCATCACCGACACGGCTGAGCACTGTGCGTGCGCTTAGCAATCGTTACTGCTACGTGTACAGCGAACTCCGCACCGTCAGCAAGCCGCCGAACGCAGGGACTGCAGAGCAACCAAGGTGCCCGCTGCCTCCCGACGCAAGACGCGTCCCTCCCGGCGCTAACTGACCCGGGGCCGCCTGCAGGAGGGCACGTGCGGGGGACACGCGGGGGAGGAGGGGACACGCGGGGGAGGAGGGGACACGCGGGGGGAGGAGAGGATACACAGGGGGGAGGAGGGGACACTGGGGGGCGACACACGGGGGGAGGAGGGGACTTGGGGGGGGAGGAGAGACCACACGGGGGGAGGAGGGGGCACTGGGGGGGACACGTGGGGGGAGGAGGGGACTCACGGGGTGAGGAGGGGACACACAGGGGGAGGAGGGGACTTGTGGGGGGAGGAGAGACCACACGGGGGGAGGAGGGGGCACTGGGGGGGACACGCGGGGGGAGGAGGGGACTCACAGCGCAGAAGCCCAGCGGAGAGCAGGCGGATTCACCAGGGCCGGCCTAGCGTGGGGGGGCGGGGCCCGACGGTTTGCGTGTGCGGTGGACTCGCTGCTCCCCCTTCCCGCTTGTCCCCTCGCCCCGACCGACGCCCTCGGGGATGTTAGAAGAGGCAGTGGAACCTCGCTGCTCGGGCTCCGGGAGGCTGTTCGAGAAGCGATTTGTTCAAAACCCGAACCTTTCCCATCAGAAACCACGGAACAGAAGGGAACTAACCCGCTCCAGGCCCCGTGGCCCCGCTGCTCCCCTCCCCCCGCAGCCCGTCTCTGCACTAACCATCACACACACGTCTTTCCGCCACTGCACCGCACCCGCCCGCGAGCCTCGAACCCGGGCGTCCTGGCTCGCTGCCGCGGAAACGCCCGGCTCCCTGCGCCCCTTCGCGGCTCCCAGCGGCTCCCCTGCCCCCCCCCGCCGGCGTGGCTGCGCTGCGAGCGCTTCACACGGGAGCGTCAGCCTGGACGCCTCTGGACCGAGCGGGCCCCGCATTCCACACACACACACACACACACACACACACACACACACACACACACACGCACTCTCTCCCTTGTTGCCGGGGAAACGCTTTTGTCACCCGGAGGCATCGGCACGAGTGGGTTGTCAGTCGAACACCGAGGTTTCCGTCAACATCCGAGACGTCATTTCTGGGAACCGCGTGGCCGAGCGCTGACTGTGTGACAGGCGGGGCAGCCACCCTCAGCGGGCTCGAGTCACGGCGAGGAGAGCCAGGCTTCGAGGCTGCCCCGTCCCCGTCCCCGTCCCCGAGACGGCAGGCCCCACGCAGCTCGGACTGTCGTGTCCCGGGACGTCCAGGCTCCGACGATCCGGGCCCCTGGCTTCCCGAGCCGCTGGCCGGTGCTCGCACGCGGCTCCTCGTGGCGAAGGCGCAGGCGGGGGTGGTCAGCCGGTGGCCACAATCATGCTTACAACGTGCAACACCGGCCACTGAGTCGGGGCTCGGACCCCTTCCCCTTAGACTGTCCCACCAAACACAGCCACAGCCGTCGGGCGTGAAGGACTCGGAACCACCCCGCACTTTCCTGTCAGACGGGCAGGAATCGTGCTGGGGTGCCGCCGCGTGTCGGGGATCGTCTGTGCGCCGGGAGCTGAGAACGCTGCTCCGAGCCCGGAGCCTGCTGGGAGCTGCAGCGACCCCGGCACACGCAGCCTCACGCGAAGCGGCCGGACGTCCCGGTCTCATCCTGTCCCCAGAGAGGCGGCCGAACGGCTCCTCCCAGCAAACAAACCCGGGACGGCCTGGGGGCAGGAGAGAGACTCCATCGGGGGTGCGCGGGCCTGAGAGAGACTCCATCGGGGGGGCGCGGGCCTGAGAGAGACTCCATCGGGGGTGCGCGGGCCTGAGAGAGACTCCATGGGGGGGGGGGGGGGTGCGCGGGCCTGCGCATGCACACCAGGGCACTGACTTCAGACCGAAAACAGGAGCGGTCTGAGACACAGAAACAGCCGCTGCGTACTGCTTCGTCGGAATCTGTGAACACGGAAGAGAGAGAACACGCTTTCTGCGGGGAGGGGGCGGGAACGCCCGGCCGGGGGGCCGCATGAGGCCCGTGAAATCATGTGGTCTGGCCCGCCAAGGCCTAGGGGTGAGTGAGGTACAGGGCTGACCGCACAGAGCAGGCCAGTGTTTAAGGCGGTAATTCTGTGTGGCCCCGAACGACGTTATAAATGTCCAATGGCCCTGGCAGGAAAAGGTCCCCGCCCTGCTTGAAAGGAGCACACATACCATTACACACACACACACACACGTGCACACACACACGCACACACACGCACACACATGCACACACACACACGCACACACACACGCACATGTGCACAGAAAGCCACCTGTGGTCACAATGGCGTCTGCTGCCAGCGACGATGGTTGTGTCACATACCAAACACTGCACGGCACTCCTTTACGTAAATTTCGTGCGGCCGCCCATTTTCTGAAGGGGAAACTGAGGCCCGGACCCCCTGACCTTGTCAAGGGCAGGGCCCGAGTCCTCACCAGGACTTCGGAAGGCGGTAACATGTTCTGAAGAGGGGGACACACGAGGTAACAGTCACACCTCATGAAGACTGGCCTGCAGGTCAGAGGCCAGCAGCAGACTGTTTGCTTACGGAAGACGAGGGGCCCGGTGCACGAAATTCGTGCAGGAGTGGGCCTTCCTGCCCCCGGCTGCCGGCACCGGCTTCCCTCTGGGACCCGGGACCCGGCTTCCCTCGCAGCCCCAGCTTCGTCCAGAAGGTCGTCTGGAAGGACGTCCGGTCTAATTAGCATGTTACGCTTTTATTATCATAAATGGCGCCTGACCTCCGACTCTGTTGGCTGCGTGCTGACAGGGGCCAGGCGGTGCTGCCGTCGGCCTGTCAGGGCCAGGCACAGCAGAGACACGGCCCCCGTGTCGCCGAGGCCAGAGGAGGTGACGTCCTGCGCGAGCCGTGTCCTAGCAAAGGCCGTGGGGGCAGAGGACGCCGCGTGGCCACGGCGGCCCCACCTTCGCTCTCACCACCTCCCGGGCAGGTGTGGCCCAGGTGGCCGGGCCGCACCGCTGGGGGAGGGGTCTGAGCTTCGGAGCCGGGCTCGCACACCTGCAGGACAGTGTCTGTCATAGCACGCTGTCCTCATGTCTCCTAAAGCACGGGGCTGACACAGCCGCTGCCTCTGTCCGTCCGTCCGTCCGTCCGGTCCTCTCTGAACCACGGCGGAGCTCGCTGAACAACGAAGCCTAGACGGTTAGAAAGGAAATGCTGGCGTTCCGAGACAAGCCGTTCCCAGAGCCGAGACCCAGGTGTTCCCGTAAAAAACAGCTTTCCCACCGCGTCCATTCCAGTCCCCGCGGGGACTCCAACAAGGGGTCGTGACCTCTCCAGGGACATGCAGGAGAGGCGGCGAGCAGCTCCCTGAGCCGGGGATTCGGGTGGCGATTCGGCCAGGAAAAGAGATGGACAGAGACGTGGAAGGTCAAGCCCCAGAGGGCGGGGAGGAGCTTTTGGACGAACGGAAGAACAGAGAGACACGGACAGACGGACGGACGGACGGTGAGGTACGATGCTGGGTGTGGACCGGCTGTCCCTGTCTTGGAGAACCGATCCCTCCGCGTTAACGTTGGAGCCGCAGACGCGGACGGGCCTGCCTTCCCCCACGTCTGGCCCCTGACCCCGAGAGGGTCACTTCAGCGGGCCTTTGACGCACTTTACAAAGCCGGACCGTGGACGGACAGCGGACGTGGCTGCAGCACCGGGAACCCGCGCCCTGGGAACGGCCGCTCGGCCACGGGAAAGAACGGGCCACGTGACCCCGAGCGCAGTCCCGGCGCCTTCCTGCTGGTGCGAGGACCGACAGCAGCGATTTTTAAACACGTTTTCCCCGTTACCAAACAGTCACGAATGTGTGTGAGAACGAAGGGGAAGGAAACATGAGGATTTAGACACAATCGCTTCTCAAGGCATCGCCAGGAACTCCGCGGCCACGTGGGAGCGAGCCCGGGACAGCGCGCCCTCGCCCACGGCGCCGGGCGCCTCGCCTCCTCGCCGGGAGACGCTCAGCATGCAGCCCCTGCCGCCCCACCTGAGGGGCTTCCAATTATCGGCTTTTATAAACGACATCGCAGAACTCAGGGCGTCGCAGGTTTTCTGGATGTTGGCTCATCCCCAGGGCAGACTCCCAGGACTGCGGCCACGAGGCCACGTGCGGACGTTGGGAAGATGCTGGTTGGGTGGCAAAGAGAATTTCCACTAAAATGAAAGTCAGAGAGTCCACTAAGGCCTCCTCAGCACATCACCGTCCCTGTCGGGAGTTAACGCCAAACGGAAAACCAGAAACGAGGGCAAAGCGGGAGGAGCGTCCGGCTGACCGACTGCCCTGCGCAGCCGCGGAGGCCAGGGCAGCTTCACGCCGCAGGGAAGTCACGGTTTTATTTTATTTTATTTATTTTATTTTATTTTATTTTATTTTATTTTATTTATTATTTTATTTTATTATTTTATTTTATTTTATTATTTTATCTTAAAACACCCCACATTCAGTACATCAGGACCCAAGCATCAGGCTTTTCCTTGTAAACGGAGGAAACGGGGACGGAGACAAGCCCGGGGTGGCCGGCTGATCCCGGCGGCACCTGCCCAGCAGCCACAGCCTCCAGACACCGCTTCTCCCGAGAATCAAGGAAACGTGTGAGCCAACACGCAGTCCCCCTGTGACCCCCTGTGACTCGCCGGGGAGGGCGCTCGATGGCCCCGCCAGCGCCCCTCGGATCCCGCCTGTCGGGCTGCTGCTCCTCATGACAGCCCGGGGCTGCGGCTGGTGCGGGCTGCGGTCACGCTCCCTGAGGAAGACGAAGCCGCCGGCCCGCCGGCCTCCCCTTGGCTGCTGGTCCGTGACCCGGCTCAGCGGCGGCCTGGGGCCGTGTGTGCAGCCGGCGCCCAGGGCAGGGCGGGAGGCACCGTCCCCGGAGACACGCACTGAGCCGCAGCGGTTCGCTGCCTGAAGGACGGGGAGCCGGCCAAGGTCACGGTGCAGGGAGCCGGCCTGCAGGCGGCTCCGCAGGGACCGGCCGAGGCCCTCGGCTCAGACGCAGACTGAGCACTTGGCAGGAGGCCTCGGGGCGCCGAGTCAGCACGGCCGCGTTTGCAGGACGCGGACCCATTTAAAGCCCACGAGGCCGGTGTATTTTAGGCGAACCGTTCCACGCGCCAGACGCCACGGTAAGAACTCTCCACGCGTAGCCGCATTCGGACTGACAGCGCCCTCTGCCGGCACGTGTTCCCATCCCCCCCACCCCCCGGGAGGCGGGAGGCCGTTCCCACCGAGGGCACAGCCGCCTCTGAGATCCAGCCTCGTCCTGCCGGCTCCAGACCCAAGTCCCCGACGGCTGCAGCCAGCAAAGCGGGGAACCTGCACCCCGGGAAACGCACGCGGTTTTGAGTGTCGTTTCGGGGCGACGTGAACACCCCTCAGCCCTGGGGGTGCCCTCGCGGGGCCCACGTGCGGGTCTCTGTAGGCAGGGGACATCCGCCCACAAGAAGGTGGCCCGGAAAGCCGGCCGAGCCCCTCGGCAGCCGGGCCCCACGCGCCCCACGTCCCGCTGAAGTCCCGCCAGCGCCGTGCCCCGTGCCCTCCTGCCCGCCACGCGTGACTACCTCGCCTGTCCCGTGCCCTCCTGCCTACCACGCGTGACTGCCTCGCCTGTCCCGTGCCCTCCTGCCCGCCACGCGTGACTGCCTCGCCTGTCCGGTGCCCTCTCTGCCAGACAGCCCGCTCCTCCCCGCACACGCCCCTCCCCGGCGTTATTTCCGTTCCTGCCGCGATGCGTCATCTCTCCCAGGCGGCAGCGGCTGATGCGGAGGCCATAGCCGTCACCGTCAGGGAGGGGGTGAGCGAAGAGGGGCGGGTCTCGTGCCGCCCCCGGTGGGTGTGCCGGGTCGGCGCTGGCCACATAGCACGCGGGCGGGAAGGGTGGAGGGTCAGCGGGTCCCGGCCCAGCTCACAGCCGTTCCAACCTCAGCCAGGTGCCCAGCCCGGAGACGGCCGCTCCGGTCCCACGGCCCGTGTTCTGCCTCAGATCAGGGCTTCCCCGTGCTCCTTCCTCCCCAGGGGCTCACGGTCTTGCTGCGCTTCACAAACCCAGGGAATTATTTCAGAATTCGAGACAACGGGGATGTGACACCATTCCCTTCCTCACCACCCGGTGAGCAGGTGGGCGGGGCCCTCCCGGCTCCGACGTCCCCACAGCACACAGCACGGCTCCCGGGGCGTCCCGTCCTTCGCGGCCGAGGCCGGTTTTCAGAGCCTGATTAGAGCCACGCCCGCCTCGCTGTACCTATTGGTCCGTGGACGTGGCCCAGGCCTACGGTCAGGAAATGGGGACAAGCCCACCGTCCAGCACCGCGGCGCCACCCTCTCGGACCGCACGGGCCACCAGTCGTCCGCCACCACCGCTCGGCGACCGCTGGTCTATCGTGTGTTCGCGGAACAGCACAGGCTGTGAGATGTCTGAAATGCCCGGCCGGCGTGGCTCAGGGGCTGAGCGTCGACCTATGAGCCAGGAGGTCACAGTTCCATTCCAGGTCAGGGCACACGCCCGGGTTGCGGGTTCAATCCACAATGTGGGGCGTGCGGGAGGCAGCCGGTCCGTGATTCTCTCTCATCATTGATGTTTCTCTCTCTCTCTCCCTCTCCCATCCTCTCTCTAAAAATCAATAATAATAAAAAGACACACCTTACCTCATGGGAGCCTTGTCCCCCAAAGAGAAAACGGTCAGTCCAGTTTTGTTTTTTAAATCCTCACCGGAGGGTACTGTTCCATTGCTTTTTAGAGAGAGTGGAACAGAGGGGAAGACAGAGAGACAGCGATGTGGGAGAGACGCACCGATGGGTTGCCTCCTGCACGCGCCCTGACGATCGAACCCGGGACCCTTTGGTCTGTGGGCTGACACTCTAACCACGGAGCCAGACCGGCAGGGGTCTAGCAAGTTATTTCAGCAAATGAGACTGTTCTTAGTAAACTGTAAACTCCTCCTCTGCTGGCGCCGGGCCCTCGCCCCTGAGACGGTACCGCCAGCCCGCGGCCTCGGGGCGAGGACCCGAGGAAGCCACTTCCCTCGCTCTCTCTCTCAGAACTCGCAGCCCAACTGTCTGAACAGGGAGAAAGACGGGGCACATGGGACAACATGTTCTACTAAGACCGTGGTCGGCAAACTGCGGCTCGCGAGCCACATGCGGCTCTTTGGCCCCTTGAGTGTGGCTCTTCCACAAAATACCACGGCCTGGGCGAGTCTATGTTGAAGAAGTGGCGTTAGAAGAAGTTTAAGTTTAAAAAATGTGGCTCTCCAAAGAAATGTCAATCGCTGTACTGTTGATATTTGGCTCTGTGGACTGATGAGTTTGCCGACCACGGCCCTAAGACAATGCCCCACAGCCGTCCGTCCAACCAGCAGCAGCCTCGCCGCGGACCCGGCAGGCGGCTGCGCACTGACGTGTGACCACGTTTTACACACAACTGAGACCTGAGTTCGCGGCGGAGCAGGCCGCACCGTTGTCGGGACTCACAGGGGCGGGCTCGGGGTGGCCAGCATCCCATACACGCTGCTCCGGTCTCCCCGCCTGACGGGGGATCATCCGAGAAGGCGAGGCGCTAATGACCCCACCCGCGGCCGTCCACAGAACCGCTCTCCCCAGAACTAATCCTCAAGTGCAGTCGGCCTCCCCCATCCCCTGGTCCCCACGGAGAGGCCGGGGAGCCGGCCCTGACCTGGGCGGTGGGAGGCCCCGCCCAGGCTGGCTGGCGGCATGCCGCCCCCCCCGCCCCCACCCCCCGCCCCCCGGCTCTGAGCCCTCCCCGCGACCTGTCACGAGTTAACGGAGAGAAGCTGCTGAAGAAAACGGAACAAAGCGGCTGATTTCCGATTCCACTCACTGCGCCCAGCCGGCTCTCACTGAGGCTAATTACTTAAATGATTGAGAGCCGCATGAATATTCATGCCTCGCGCTTTTCAAACACTAACGCACAGCTGAGACCATGCCATCCCGTCCCTTCCCCCTCCCTCCTCCCTCCCTCCGACGTGGGGCCAGGCCACCTGCATATCTGAGCCCAAAAGGCTTCAGAGAATTGCAGCAGAGACGGGGAGGGGGGGGGGGTAGGCGTCCGTCCAGACCCGCCTCCAAGGCCCCGGGGTCACGCCCGGCCAGCGAGGGCCCGGCCCGCGGGGACGGCGTCGGGTGGCCTGGTTCTAGGTATTTACCTGGATCGCCTGGGCCGTCACCGTGCTACCAGTGCATCCGCCCAGGACGACACGGACACGCTCCCCTCCCTCTGGGCGCTGTAACCCGTGGTGCAGGCGGGCAGTGTGCGTGTGGCCGGCGGGCACAGGGAGCGAGCGGCGGGGAGCGGCCTGAGACGTCCAGGAGGCAGCGCAGCGGCGTCTGCAGGGCGTGGGCCCCGGGCTCGGGCCCGGGACGCTCGGGCGGGAGGGCCAGCCGGGCCCCTCCAGGCTGACCCATGATGTGGCGCCCCAGAAACCCTCAGCACCCCTGGCTGGGCAAGGGCTTCCAGGGAACTACCAGCCGAGCTGTGCCGACGAGTGGGACACGCCCGCTGTTCGCCACAAGCAGCCGCGGGACCCACACTCGGCACACGCCACACGGAGCAGAAGCCGACGACACCACAGCGCGGTGAGGACGCCACTGCGCCAGCGTCCACGGCACAAGCCGTGTGTGTGTGAGTGTGTGCATGTGTGTGTGAGTGTGCATGTGTGTGTGAGTGTGCGTGTGAGTGTGTGTGTGAGTGTGCATGTGTGTGTATGTGTGAGTGCGAGTGTGAGTGACTATGTATGTGTATGAGTGTATGTGTGAGTGACTATGTGTGTCAGTGTGTATGTGTGTGTGTATGTATGAGTGTGGTATTAGTGTGTATATGTGTGAGTGTGTGTATGTGTATGTATGTATGAGTGAGTGTGTTAGTGTATATATGTGTGAGTGTGTGTATGTGTATGTATGTATGAGTGTGTTAGTGTGTGTGTGAGTGTGTGTGTATGTGTGATGTGAGTGTGCTGGGTGGTCACAGCATTAAACAGAAAGCGGAGCAGGACGCGGGTCCGTGTGGGAAGGCCGGTGGCCATGGAGCCACATGATAGAAATCTCAGCACCCCGGGGCCTGAGGGCATGACCATCGGCCCTTGATCGTCCCCAGACCCCTCCCTGGGCTCCCAGGCAGTGGCGCCCACGGACCCCTCTGTAGGGCGCCAGGCTCTCACCGGGCCCGAGAGCACGTCCTGTGACCGGGACGCCAGGGGCCCGGAGTGTCGCGGTCCACGCCGCAGTGACGCTACCGCTTTAACGCGAGAGGTAACGGCATCATCGCGGCCGATCTGAGCATCTCGTTCTGGAAACAACCTCGAAAGGAACCTGAAGACTCTCACGTCCCAGCCAACCCGGTCACGGGGACCCACGTCTGATGGAGCTTCCAATTATCCGCGCACTCGGCGGGCACTGGGCGCCGTCGCACGTCCCCACGCGGGCGGAGGCCTGGCCTCTCCCGTGGCCCCTGAGGCTGGCCCGGCGCTCAGCTCAGCTCACCTGCCTCTTTCTGCTGAGAGCTCACGGCAGGGAACCCTGGGCCCTGGGCCCCGTGGGGGGGGGGGGGAGGTCCCCGCCTCCCCTCTCTTCTCTCCTCCATCACCGCCGACAGGACTGAGGTCGGGCGGAGTTAGCGCCAGCGCACTCGGCTCCCCGCTGCGGGCGTCCTGACAATGCCGCCGAGGCTGACACGCGCGTCAATTCCCCGTCGGGCTGACCCGCAGCCTGGGTCACGGACAGCAGGACTGGCCCGGGTCCACCCCTCCCCCGCCCGCCGCTGATGTATTTACAGCCAAGAGACGCGTTCCGTCTCACACTGACACGCGTGATCTGAGAAAACCAACCCAACTCCTAACCGCAAAACAGACAGAGAGCCGCGAGCCGGCCGGCGTCAGCCACCTCCGGGGCCACGGCGCGCCGCCCGCCGCCCGCCCTGTCCCCCACCCACACGGGCACACTCACCTTCCGGCTCCCCGCACAGGGTGCACTGCGACTCTGCGGGGAGAGAGAGAGAGAGAGAGAAGCGTTACTGCGGCTCCGGCCCGGGGACGGCCTCCCCACGAGGAAGCGCCCTCCTGCACCCGCGTGGCTGCGTCACCAACCACCGCGAGCGGCTGCTGTACGTCTCGCACTCTGAACCAGCGCTGTCGCATGCGGGGCACACGCCACAGACACTGTCACGCCTGCACATGGCTGGATACACAGATCACGTTGCTGAAGTCAGGCCAGTTTTACTTTATCACTCAAAAAAAGTTTTTATTTTATCACCAATAAAAAGTCTACTTTATCACTCAAAGAAAGTTTTTTAAATATATTTTTTTCTACTTCAGAGAGGAAGGGGGAGAGAGAGAGAGAGAGAGAGTGAGAGAGAGAGAGAGAGAGAGAAACATCAGTGATGAGAGAGAATCATGGATCGGCTGCCTCCTGCACGCCCCGCACTGGGGAAGGAGCTCACAACCTGGGCCTGTGCCCTGACCAGAATCGAACCCGGGACCTTCAGTCGCAGGCCAAGTCTCTACCCACTGAGCCACACCAGCCAGGGCACCACTCAGATGGAACAGGGAGGCTCACTTCATACCTTCTTCAGCACACGACCACAAGCAAAGGGGAAGGTTACGTTTCGGAGGAAATGCCGGGACACGCAGGCGTCGCCGGAGGCTCACGGAGCAGCGGGACTCGCGCCGGGCTCTGCAGGAGAGACTGGGATGCGCAGGGGTCACGGCATTGCCCTCCGGTCAGGAATACACACGCAACGAGAGTCACACGCATGCGAGAGTCACACGCACACGAGATTCACGTGCATACAAGTCACATGCACGCGATTCATACGCACACGAGACTCACACACACACACACGAGATTCACGTGCCGGCTGCTCCCGCACGCCCGCTCCTCCTGGGAAGGAATGCAGACTCGCGAGCAGGCAGACGAGGCCGCCCTCCACCTTCCTGAGGAAGTTTGGGCCAATGACGCCCTCAGCTCTGCGACGGGGACAGTGCCGTCGGCACGTGGGGGGCGGGGCGAGTGACGGGCCCCAAAGGAGCCAGCGCAGGCGGCCTTCCTGCCGCGCCAGCCCGGGGCCGCGAGCACCCCTGGGCCTCGGTGTCCCCCTCGT
This sequence comes from Eptesicus fuscus, assembly GCF_027574615.1. Lineage (NCBI taxonomy): Eukaryota > Metazoa > Chordata > Mammalia > Chiroptera > Vespertilionidae > Eptesicus > Eptesicus fuscus. The sequence goes on along the minus strand of NC_072480.1, from coordinate 102,584,439 downwards.
CCTCCTCCGCCAGGTGGAGCCAAGTGTGCTTGGCAGCAGGCGCCGGGTCTGCGCGGGCTCAGCCGCTTCGGGCCACCCTCGCCCTGGGTGTCTGGAGCGCCTCCGGCCTCCGCCCCGCTCCCCACCGGCACCGCGGCCCGAGGCAGGGCCTGGCGGATGCCCCCTTCCCCAGGTGGCACCACAGACAGCCCAGGGGGAGGGGACACAGCTCCACCGTGGAGGCAACAGCCTGACCACAGCCTCCTCTGAAGGGAGAGGGCCGCAGGCGTGGATGGAATGGCCCCGGGGAGAGAAACCGGCGGCATCCTGCACGCGTGTGACCTATTCCTCCCCAGGAGGCCGCAGGGAGGGGCCCGCCTGCTCGCTGCACCCTGTTCCCCAAGGGGGGCCTGCATCTCCGTGTGACTCCGTCACCAGCCACTGAACGTGTGCGCATGTGTTTAGAGGTGGCTCTCACCCCCGTGACGTAGGTGCATGCACACACACACACACGCACACACACACACACACTCACACACACTCACACACACTCACACACACACACACACTCACACACACTCACACACACACACTCACACACACACTCACACACACACTCACACACACACACTCACACACTCACACACTCACACACACTCACACACTCACACACACACACTCACACTCACACACACACTCACACACACACTCACACACACTCACACACACACACATTCTCACATACACTCACATACACTCACACACACACTCACACACACTCACACACACACACACACACACACACTCACACTCACACACACACACTCACACTCACACACACACACTCACACACACACACATACTCACACACACACACACACACACACACACATACACACACACACACACACACACACACACACACACACGGCCCCTCTCCCTCTCCGGCTGGTGAGTGGTGGTGCCCAGCGGTGTCCGGGACCCCCGGGGGTTGGGGTACAGCTGAAGGCAGAGCCCAGGGCGCTCCCCGGGGCCCCATGGGAGAGAGCGGCTGCCAGACTCGGGAGGCCAAGTCCAAGATCACTGAGCGCAGGACACGGCTTCCCGCGGCGCCTTCCATTCCGGCCGCGAGGGGCCTGCGGGAAGCAGAGAGCCTGGCGGTGCTCACACCCCAACACCAGCCTCACAGACGCGCCCGGGACCCGCCCACTCCGCCAGCGCCCCAGGGGAACCCCAGGACCCCCCTCGTGGGCCCTGAGCTTCTTTACTCGTCAGCTGGTGCTGTCCCGCTCTCCCCGCCTCTGGACTGGGGCGTCCCGGGCCCTAATCCCACACTGCAGCACAGACAGCTGTGAGCCATTCCCCCCGCTGACTTCCACAGGCCTAACTGTAGAAGTGCATGTGGACATATTTACATACTAGAGGCCCGGTGCACGAAATTCATGCACTGGGGGGGGGGGGTGTCCCTCAGCCCGGCCTGCACCCTCTCCAATCTGGGACCCCTCTCACAATCCAAAACCGCTGGCTCCTAACTGCTCCCCTGCCGGCCTGATTCACGCCTAACCGCTCCCCTGCCAGCCTGATCGCCCACAACTGCCCTCCCCTGCCGCGACCCGCCTCCTCCGCCAGGACCAGCCTCCTCCATGCCGCGTGGAGGCGTGGGACCCCCGTGCGGAGCAGCCCCCAGGCCCCGCCTCTGCTGTGCGCATGGCCATCTTGTGGCAGCCATCTTGTGACAACGTCGTGCGTGAGGGCCATCTAGGCTTTTATTAGTATAGATAAATGCATAATATATGTGCAGTGGGACCTTGGTTCTCGAACTTCATTCCGAAAGGCTTTTCGAACAGCGAATCATTTGTAAATTGAATCAACCCGTTGCAGACCCCCGAAGGGCTCCCTGCTTTAGCCTTTCTCATACACAGCACATGCCTCATGGACTGTTTCACCTACATATAAACGCATGAAAAACGGAAAGGACATGGGACGGAAATGAAAATGTCACAGAAGGGAAATGAAATGTACAGAGAAAAATGAAAATTTAATCCTATCTAATAAAAGAGTGATATGCAAATTGACTGTCACTCCAACACAAGATGGCTGCCCCCATGTGGTCAAAGATCCTGCCCCCATGTGGACACAAGATGGCTGCCACAAGATGGCCAGCAGGGGAGGGCAGTTGGGAGGGAACAGGCCTGCAAGGGAGGGCAGTTGGGGGTGATCAAACCTGCAGGGGATGGCAGTTAGGGGTGACCAGGCCAGCAGGGAAGGGCAGTTGTGGGGGGGACCAGACCAGCAGGGGAGAGCAGTTAGGGGCGATGTGGCTGGCAGGGGAAGGCAGTTAGGGGTGACCGGGTCGGCAGGGGAGGGCAGTTGGGGGGACCAGGTCGGCAGGGGAGGGCAGTTGGGGGGACAAGGTCGGCAGGGGAGGGCAGTTAGGGGTAATCAGGCTTGCAGGGGAGCAGTTAGGCATCAATCAGGCTGGCAGGGGAGTGGTTAGGGGGTGATCAGGCTGGCAGGCAGGCTGGCAGGCAGAAGCGGTTAGGGGCAATCAGGAAGGCAGGCAGGCAGGCAGGCGAGCAGTTGGGAGCCAGCAGTCCTGGATTGTGAGAGGGATCCCAGATTGGAGAGGGTACAGACTGGGCTGAGGGACACCCCCCCCCCCCCCCCGCTGTGCATGAATTTCGTGCACCAGGCCTCTAGTAATAATAATAAGCAGCATCAAGGACAAAAACACACAGACATGTTCACAGAACAATATCCTGAGATGTTAACGCCATGAGGCTTCGCAGCCAGTGTCCTTCTCATGCAGAACGGCGCCCTCCAATGCTTATTAGTGTCTTTAAAATAGGTATTCGGGCCCTGGCCGGTGTGGCCAGCCTGTGCACTGAAGGGTCCCGGGTCTGATTCTGGTCAAGGGCTCGATCCCCAGTCGGGGGTGTGCGGGAGGCAGCTGATCGATGTTTCTCTCTCTCTACCCCTCTCCCTTCCTCTCTGTAAAAATCAATAAAATACATTACAAAAATAAAAAGGAAGCCAAAGCCTCCACTGGCTTCCGGTTGTAACAATAAAGAAAAATAGACATAAAAATATGAGGTATTCGGTCATATCCCACATCGGCTTCTGCTCATCGCTCCGGGAAATGAACGTTAGCCTCGGGGACTGACCTAGGTTACTGTGGTGTGAACCCCCCGGGCACCCGTCTGCAGTGCTGTGACGCTGTGGGCGCCCGGGACAGGAGCCTTAGCGGAGCCCGCGGGGAGGGCGGGCCCAGGGTGTCCCCGCCCTGAGCCTCAGTGTTCCCACCGACTCTCGTGTGTCCGAGGCCTCTCCCCGCCAGCCACACGCCCCCAGTCTGTCCCGAAGGCGCCAGGAAAACAGCGCTTGCCCTTAAGCCCCTCTGCGCCCGTGGTTCGGTGCGTATCGCTGCGATCTCGGGGCTGGAAGGCCGCGTCTCAGCACCACGGACGGAGGCTGTTATTGCTATGTCGACTCGTGACTCATCCCGCGCCCGGAGGAAACGCCTCGGCCCAGGTTAGAATGACTTTAAAAACACATTGTTATTGGCTCCCGAGAGGAAGGGAGGGGGAGGGAGAGAAACATCAATGAGGAGAGAGTCACTGAGCAGCTGTCGCCGGCACGCCCCCCACTGGGGATCGAGCCCACCAGCCGGGCGTGTGCCCTTGACAGAAATCCAACCGTGACCTCCTGGTTCATGGGTCACGCTCGACCACGGAGCCACGCCAGCCGGCTCTTTCTTTATTTTTACACCAACCCTCCGAGGACCTCAGCTGCACGGCTCCCCGCCCAGCTCCCGTCTCTCCTGTGGGCGTTCTACCTCAATCTACCCCCCCCCCCGGCCTTTGGGGCACATGCTGAGTCCCCATGCACAGCGCTGAGTGAGAACGCTCTGAAACGCAACGCGTATGCAACGCCGGAGGCCCCTGCCCAGGGTGCCAGCCGTGTGCAGGGAACTGGGGTGCGAAGTCGAGTTGCTACAGGAACTCCCAACACCTGGGCGCAGGGGAAGCCCAGCACCCTGGATGGAGGTGGCCGGGAGGGCCCAGAGCAGGACAGGAGGCCGCAGGGAGCTTCCCGGTCACCACCTGCCCCGGTCCTCCCCGTCCCAGGAATCAGCTGACACAGCGGCCGCAGCTCCCCCCTCCCCCAGCCCTGGCCACGCTGCAGGCCCCGTGCCAGGTGCTGGGACCACCGCTCCACGGCAGACCAACATGCAGGCAAACAAAACCTGAGCGTAAAGCGGAGTGAAGAACAGGGACCCACACCCCACCTGCCTGCTGTCAGGAGCGGCTCCTCGGAGAAGGGAAACTGGGTGACCTCTGACCTCTGAAGCCAGAGTACTTTCCTCCTCTCCTTCCTCCCCCCCTTTCCTTCCTTCTCCTCCCTCCTTCCCCCTCCTCTCCTTCCTTCCCCTCCTCTCCCTCCTTCCCCTCCTTTCCTTCCTTCTTCCTCCCTCCCTCCCTGCCTCTCTGCCTCCCTCCTTCCCTCCCTCCCTCCCTGCCTCTCTGCCTCCCTCCTTCCCTCCCTCCTTGCTGGCCGCTGTCTCGCTCTCTTGTGGGGCTCACCCTCCAGTGAGAGAGGCGTCCGCTAACCCAGGAATCGCAGGCATAAGGGCCACGTGCTCCTGTGACTGTGGCGGGGGGGGGGGGGGGGGGGGGGAGGCTGATAGACGGGCCATGGAGGAGGCGGGAGACAAGCTACCTGGAAGGCAGGGAAGTTTCTCTGAGGAGAGTGGACGGGAGGCGTCCCAGAGAGCCAGCGTTTTACCCGAAGCAGGTGAAGTCCGCGTCGCTCTCCCCATTCACGGGAGACTCGGAGAAATCGCACAGGCGACCAAGGTCCCTCCTGGCAGACAGGCCACGGCCCTGCCCGGCCCCAGGCCTCCCTCGCGTGGCCGCTCCGGCTCCGGGTCCCCTCCAGGCCCCAGCGGGCAGAGGTGAGGTTGTGGTTCCCCCGAAACCCGCCCCCCATCACCTCCCCTGCCAGAGTCCAGGCATAGCCCTCCCCGACCCCCACTCCACAAGCACCAGCCCCCTCAGCCCTCGCAGCCGCTCGGCCCGCAAACCGGATACGCTAATTAGTGCTGCCTCGTTAATTAATTTTCTGTTGTTGGGTAAGCTGGGATTTCTGTTCTGTGATGGTCCCTCTAGGTAGGCTTATCTACAAACAAATTAAATCCCATTACACCAATTACTCCGAATGCCAATCATCAGAGCAAGCCTTCGGCGCACGGCTTTCCCGGAGAGCCCTCAGCGATCCTCTCTCGCCGTAAGAAATATTTAAAACAGAGACGCTGCCCCGATGACGCGCACTGTCCCCTGAAACCACGCACACGTCCCGGGAGAGCCATCGAGCCGCCTGGCCCCTGTCCTCTGTGGTGAAAACCGAGTCGCCCGGTTTGAGGATGAGCTCCCCAAACTTCAAACCCAAACCAGGCCCCTCCGGGTGCCTGCAGACCGATTCCTTCCCCACCTTACACACTTTGTGCCGTTTAAATCGAGACCACACTCTCCTTCTGAAGGGAAGCAAAACGAAGTTGTTCAAAGTCTTCTTTTTTCAAGACGAGTTTGACCGCGTTCCTCGGATTCCCACATGAATTTTAGGATCCGGATGTCAGCTTCTGAAAACAAAGCCCGTTGGGATCTTGGCAGGGACTCGGGGACTCCTCAAACCTGGGGGTCCAGGTGGGGATCCCCCTTAACAACAGGATGGACGTCCCGTGGTCTGGTCCAGGGACAGGGGCTGTGGTCCCACTGATGTGATGTTCTTTGCTTTCCTTCAGCAATGTTTCACAGTTTTCAGAGCGGGAGTCTGTATTTCCTTTATTACTTTGTTATTATTACTAGAGGCCCAGTGCACAGAATTCGTGCACTGGGGTGGGGGGGTCTCTCGGCCCGGCCTGCGCCCTCTCGCAGTCTGTGAGCCCTCAGGAGATGTCCCTGCGGGGAGCGGGCCTAAGCCGGCAGTCGGACATCCTTAGCGCTGCTGCGGAGGTGGGAGAGGCTCCCGCCACCGCCGCAGAGCTCGCCAGCCATGAGCCCGGCTTCTGGCTGAGCGGTGCTCCCCCTGGGAGCGCACTGACCACCAGGGGCAGCTCCTGCGTTGAGCGTCTGCCCCCTGGTGGTCAGTGCACATCATAGCGACCAGTCATTCTGCTGTTTGGTTCATTTGCATATTAGCCTTTTATTATAAAGGATTCATCATCCCCTGAGGATATATTTTCCCATTGATATTTAGAGAGAGAGTGGGAGGGAGGGAGGGGGAAGAGGGAGAGAGAAACATCCACGTGAGAGACAAATGAACGGGTTGCCTCTCACACACACCCCTAACTGGGGGGCAGGGATCAAACCTGCAACCCAGTACATGCCCTTGACTGGGACTCGAACCAATGACCCTCCAGGGCACAGGCCGATGTGCTAACCACTGAGCAAGGCTAGCCATGGCTATTTTTTTTTTTAACTTTCGAATTGTTCACTGGAAGTGTAGTTAGATGCACTTAATTTTTGTATATTGATTTTATAACCTGTGACCTTGCTGAACTCAGTCATTATTTCCAATAAATTTTAGTGGATTTCTTAGGACAATTTCACATTGTCTGAAAACAGATACAGTATTGCCTCTTACTTTCCAATGCACACGCCTTCTATCTTTTTATTATTATTGTTATGGATTTCAGAGAGGAAGGGAGAGGGAGAGTGAGTTAGAAACAACAATGATGAGAGAGAATCATGGATCAGCTGCCTCCCACATGCCTCCTACTGGGGATTGAGCCTCTAACTGGGGGCATGTGCCCTGACCAGGAAATGAACCATGACCTCCTGGTTCCTAGGTCGACGCTCAACCCCTGAGCCACACTGGCCGGGGGGACCCCTTCTCTGCTCTTGCCCCCCCCCCCCCGGCCAGAACTTGCAGGTGGGCGTGGAACGGGTGCTGAGAGCAGCGCTGGCTTTGCCCCGTGCTGGTCTGTCTGTCACAGGTGCCCTTCGTCGGGGTGAGGATCCCCCATCTGCTCCTAGTGTGCTGGGTGTTTCCATTATGAAGGGGTCTTGCATTTTGTCAAACACTTTTTGCTGCGTCTATTGGGCTGATCCCGTCATGTCCGTCCTTTTATTCTATTAATGTGGTACATCACTTCAGCTGACCGTCAGCCGCCCAGCCCACCGTGCCTTCCGGGAGAGATCCGATCGAACCTGGTGTGATCTGTGGCACGCGCTGGATGCGGTCCCTGGTCTCGTGGGGAGGGTCTCTGTGTCCACATTCCTACGAGACATTGGTCTGTCATGCGTGTTCTTGTGTGATCATCGCGTGCCGTTGGCATCAGAGTAGCACTGGCCTCAGAATGAGCTGGAGTCCCCCCCACCGCCCTCCCCCCCTTCTGATATGTGAAGGGTTCGTGTCTGTCCTTCTTTAAACGTTTGATAGAATTTACAGGGTCAGAGCTTTCCTTGGAGGGTAGATGTTTTATTCTGGTTTTTGTTTATTTGTTTGTTTCTCATGAACGTAATCTCTTTCCTTCTTAGATATCTATTCAGATTTTCTATTTCTTAAGTCAGTTTTGTCTATCTAGGAATTTGTCCATTTCAGTTAAGTTGCCCGATGTCCTGGCTTACAATTGTCCAGAATAGTCCCTTATAATGATGGTTTTAAAACTTTCTTTAAAATTGAGGTGAAATTCACACAGTATGCAGTTAACCACTTACTAGTAAAAGTGAGTAACCCCGTGTTGTGCCACCGTCACCCCCATCGAGTTCTGTGACCTTGTATCCTGCCCAAAGGACACCCCCTATTGTGGGGAGCTGCTCCCACTTCCTCGGCCCTTTGTCACTGGGGACACCTGTCTCCATGGATTCACCCACTCCGGGGATTTCCGGAGAGTGACATCATGGCCAGGTGACCCTGGGCGCCCGCCTCTTTCCGTTAACATGATGGTCCGGGTTCCGTGAGGCCGCAGGTGCCGGCACTCAGCCCGCTCTGCGCTGGACGGCAGCCCGCCGTGTGTGTGCCCGTGTGTTCACCTCCGCCGGCCCGGGCACTCCTGTGGCCACTGCACGCGGTGCCGCTGTGCGCACACGCACGTGGGCGTGTTGGAATTCCTTCTTAATTCTTGTGGGTTTAAAACGCCCTCCTGGCTCAGAGCAAATGCCCCATGAAGTCGGGCCGATGCCAAAGGAGGAGGAAGACGTCTGAACTGCCGCCGCCCTCCCTGCCATCTCTCCCAGGCCCTGCGCTCACGGGAGAAGCTCGCCTCCCGCCTCCCGGGCGTCGCAAACACACTGCGCCCGGAAGCACCGCGGTACGAACGGGTTAACGCCCGTCTGCCTTCATGGCGACCAGCGCTTCGGGGACTCAGGAACAGGAGCCCCCGGAGCTGGTACTGATGCCGTGAGGCGAAGGAGCTGCCCCCCGGGTGTCAATGACCAGGACGGGGTCGCCCGCTGCTCTTCTGGGGCGGGACCTGCCTGTCAGAGAACAGAGCCCCGCGGGGTCCTCGTCACACGTGCCCACGGTGCCCTTGCTTTCCTAGCTCCCTGGGGAGTCTGAGCAGTGAGGCCGGCCCCCGCAGGCCCCCGCAGCACCCACAGGCCCCCGCAGCCCCCACAGGACTCTCTCAGCAGCACCCACAGCCCCCCCTCAGCAGCACCCACAGCCCCCCCTCAGCAGCACCCACAGCCCCCCTTCAGCAGCACCCACAGGCCCCCCTCAGCAGCACCCACAGCCCCCCCTCAGCACCCACAGCCCCCCCTCAGCACCCACAGCCCCCCCTCAGCACCCACAGCCCTCCCTCAGCACCCACAGCCCTCCCTCAGCAGCACCCACAGCCCTCCTTCAGCAGCACCCACAGTCCTCCCTCAGCAGCACCCACAGGCCCTGTAGAGGGTGTGCCCTCCCCCTTAGCCACGTGGGGCCGGGCCTGTGCAGACGCCTGTGCTCACTAAATCGCATTTCCCAGCGATATCGGCCTGTGGAGAAGCCCGTTGTCTAAGTTGGCTTCTCCCTCCTCCTGACACGGGAGCGGAGGCGCTGACCCCAGCAGCCCGGTCCCCATGGCCCCTCGCACGCGATGTGTCCCCGCGGTGTTTTCAACGCGCATTGCCTTGCCGGGGAGAGATCCACTGCCTCCCGCCGAGGGGCTCAGGCGCTCCCCCCCCCCCCCCCCCCCGCCGTGCAGGGTCGCTGGGTAAAGCACCATCCAACGCCCTCCTCCCTCCAGCTCCACCACCTCCCGGCCTAGGACAGAGCGGGCCGCGCCCTGACGGTGCCCCGCTGCTCACGCGCCCCACGTGCTGTACACGCGGCTCCGGGGAGCAGAGCGCGGCGCGGGGAAGAGAGGACAGAGCAGCTGTGAGCAGAAACAGGACGCGCGGGGCGGGGGCCGTGGGCCTGTAAGGAGAGAGCTTGGACGGGGCGGCGGTGCCGGAGCCATCAGGACGAGAGCCGGTGCTCAGTGTGTCTCTGCAGCCACAGACCCCGCGTGAAGCCGAGACGGGGCCGCTGTGGTTCCTGCTCCTCACGTGGGGAGACAGACTTTCCACATCGCACCCGCACACCCCACGCAACGTGGCTGCGCACACGGCAGTCCCCACAGGCGGCCACGCACGGCACACACGCCTGTCTGCACCGGCTCCTCAGGGACGGGGAGAGCGGAAGGAGTGCCCTCACAGTGAGAGGGAGATGGGCCCGTGGAACCCAGCCCCTCCCCCACCACACACACGCACGCACGGGCACACACGCACGGGCACACACGCACACACACGCACGCACGGGCACACACGCACGGGCACACACGCACACACGGGCACACACGCACGGGCACACACGGGCACACACGCACGGGCACACACGCACAGGCACACACGCACGCACACACACACACACGGGCACACACGCACGGGCACACACGCACGCACTCCTGCCAGCACTGCCACCAAAAGCACCGTGTCCGAAGTGACACACATCAACCCATCTATGTGCATACGTTCAACTCCACGATCCCGGGCACAGGGGACAATTAAAAGACACATCACTTTGTCCGGCCGGCGTGGCTCCGTGGTTGAGCATCAACCTATGAACCGGGAAGTCATGGTTAGATTCCCCGTCAGGGCACATGCCTGGGCTGTGGGCTCCATCCCCAGGAGGGGGCGTGCAGGAGGCAGCCGGTTGATGTTTCTCTCTCTCCCCCTCTCTCTTCCTCTCTGAGATCAATAAAAACATAAAAAAAGACGTCACTTCAATTTGAACAACCCTCCCACCCACCAACTCATTGTCTTCATGCCCCCCTGACGGTGTGACTCTGCTCCTAAACCTGAGCCCGCTGGCGCCTTCCCTCCGTCTCCCCTCGTCACAGTCCCCGAGGTGCCGGGTCCTCCCCCGGAGGCGGGGTGGGTCCCCCTCCCTTTCGATTGTTGAGGCTCGGTGAGCCCGAGGACGCGTGGGGCAGCCGCGGAGCAGAGGCCGCGTTCCTCCGAGAACGCGGTGTGTGAGTCAAGGCCCCGAGGGCGCCGTGACGCAGCCGGAGCCGCGCGTGTTCGTCCCTCCACGAGGTCTGCGGGACGCCGCCTCCCGCTCCTGTCGGGTGGTGACCAGGCCAGAGCTGGAGCGGAGACACTCGCGTCCTTGTCAGCCCGAGTTCGGGGCCGACCGCAGGTGCCGGCGTGAAAGCGGAGATCCGGCTACAGCACGAACGGGAGAAGCTTCTAGAATCGGAGTGCAGCTCAGACTCCTGCCTCAGGGTCCTTGTGCAGCCCTGAAACCTTCGTGGGGTCGCTGCATCGCCTACGTTAGACGAGAATAAAAAGACGGGAGGGACACGGCCCTGTGCTCAGTGGTTAGAGCACCAGCCCTTGGACTGAAGGGTCCTGGGTTCGATTCCGGTCAAGGGCACGTACCTGGGTTGCAGGCTCGACCCCAGCCCCCGTTGGGGTGCCTGCAGGCGGCAACCAATCGATGTGTCTCTCACATTGGTATTTCTCTCTCTCCCCCCGCCCCCTCTACTCTCTCTAAAAATCAATGGAAAAATACCCGCCGATGAGGATTTAAAAAGAGAAGGTGGGGACTCTTGGTCATGGCTACTGTCAGAACAAGTTTAGACCCAAGCGGCACGTGCACAGCCATCGCCCTTGTCCCCTCATGTCCGAGGGGCCTCTCAGCCGTCCTGTGGGCACAACGTCCGGCTCCCAGCACGGCCCCGCGGCCCCTCCAGGCGGCCAGACGCCGACGCAGCCGAGGCCGCCCTGGCCGGTCAGCGAGGACGTCGTCTGAGCGCCCCTCAGCTGAGGGTCAGGCCGCCGCGATCACGGAGCACCTCACGCGCACGTGCCTGACACGGAGCCGTCACGGAGGCGGGCGGTGACCTCACAGCCAAGGAGGAGAGCGACAATATCTGCGTGGCAGCCGCGTGTCTCCGGGTCGCGCCACTCGGCGCCTCGTCCTCGCTCTCTGTCCGGGCGCAGCGCCCCTGGGGCACCAGGCCAGCCCGGCCACCGCGCTCCGCTGTGAGCCACGGGCTCTGAGCCCAGCCAGGGCCGGCACGGGGGGAGGCGAGGGACAGACAGACAGACGCGGGCTCTCACAGGTGCCGTGAACCGAGGAGGAAAGGCACGAGTGGGGTTCGCTCTGAATCCCCGTGTGCTGCTCAGAGCCGACAGCTCATCGTCGTTCGAGGGCAAAGACACACGTGAGCAGAACATAAAGCCACGGCCACAGGCCTCTCCACGTGTCCCTCAGCTTCTGTCCCGCAAAGTCAGGAAACAGGTTACAGAAACAAAAGCTTTCTCCGCCCCGTCATCCAGGCCCCCGATATCACGTGTCTCCAAAGAGGACCCAACCTGCAGGCTGCGGATGAAAGCTGTGGGTGCCAGCAGCCGCGGGGGGCGGGGGAAGGGGGACATGGTGGCAGCCCCGGCTGAGAGGGCCGCGGCTGGAGAACTCAGCAGCTGGACGAGGGAGCGGCGTCCTGCCCCAGCAGCCGTCCAGGGAGCAGGGTCGGACAGAGACGGGTGACGGACAGGCCGGTGCGAATGGAAACACCGAGGTCACCGTGAAGGCGCTGGCCGCGTCCTTGAGGACACGCGGCGGCGTTGGGCAGCACCGGAGGGAGGCCGCGGGGAGCCAGCGGCGAGGGCCGCGCTCATGGCAGAGGGACACGCACAATCCGCACCGAGAACGCACGGACAGTCGCCGGGAGGGCCCCTGGGCAGAGCTGGTGGCGCGGCTCACGGCTGTGCCGGCTCTGGGCGCCTCCGTCCCACGCCCAGGCCCAGACCACTCCGCCCGTGGGCTCTGCGGCCGCGTCCCGCCGGGGCCGCCTGGCTCTGTTGTCCACCCGCAGGGTTTCTGTGACGGGATGCCAACGACCTCGGGCCGAGGGGACAGGAAGAGCGGGGCTCGGTCCACGGGGCCCCACGTGAGGACGGGAGGCGGCGGCCGCCCACTTCGGAGTCACCTGTCTGAGCCCAGGACAGTCTACCTGTCACGTGCCTGCACCTGGGGGCTCCCCGCCCCCCCAGCTCTGAGCAGGAGAGGCAGCGGCCGACCCGATGACTCCGGCCGAGAGCGGTGCCTCTCCCGGTGAAGGGTGGAGTCGCTTCCCGGCACGAACCTGCTGGAGGCGAGCGGGGTCATCACTGTCCTCCCCCAAGACCTCACTGCTTCTCGGAGGCCCACGTGCCACGCCTCACCTCAGGCAGGGGAGCAGCTGCCGAGCCAGACTTCCCCTCGGCTCTGCCGGGGTGTGCACGTGTGTGTGTGCGCGCGAGTCTGTGCATGCATGTGCTTGTGTGCACGTGTGTGTGCGCATGTGTTTGTGTGTGCGTGTGTGTTTGTGTGTTTGTGTGTTTGTGTGCACGTGTGCGTATGTGTTTGTGTGCGCCGGTGCTTGTGTGCACATGTGTGTCATGCGTGTGAGTGGTCTCTGTGTGTGCATGTGTTTTCTTTGCACGTGTGTGTATGTTTGTGTGTGTGTGTCTTCCCCGCACTCTGGGACTTTATCCTTTATCCGGTTGCGACCTGATGTCTGCTAACCGCAGTGCGTGCGGCCTTCGGGTCCTGCTCTCCTTCCCACCGAGGGTGCGGACGGGTAACAGGGCAGCCGCAGCAGATGGCGGGCGTGCGCCGCTCAGACCCCAGCACACACGGCTTCACGGGAGCGCTCCTCCCGCTTTCCCTTTCCCACGGAGCCTCACGGCGTCGCGTTCCCGTCCAGGGAATTCCTCAGCCGCCCAGCGCTCCGAGGAGCTCAGGCTGGCAGTGTGTGCGCATACTGAAACTGCTGTGATTATTTCGCATAAAATTCTTGTTACTTCAGACGACCTGGCGCCCTTCACACGGAACAACAGGAAACACAACCCCCCACCAGCCGCCCCTGCCCCCTAAACCCTGCCCCCGGGCCCTGGCTTCATCCCCAGGCTCCAGGCCCTGGTTTCAGACTGTGCCGGGCGCACGGGTCTCGGGGGACAGCCCTGTGCCGGGCACACGGGGTCTGGGGGACAGCCTGTGCCGGGCACACGGGTGTCGGGGGACAGCCCTGTGCCGGGCACACGGGTCTCGGGGGACAGCCTGTGTCAGGCACGGTCTTGGGGGACAGCCCTGTGCCGGGCACACAGGTCTCGGGGGACAGCCCTGTGCCGGGCGCACGGGGCCTCGGGGGACAGCCCTGTGCCGGGCACACGGGTCTCGGGGGACAGACTGTGCCGGGCACACGGGTCTCGGGGGACAGACTGTGCCGGGCACACGGGGTCTCGGGGGACAGACTGTGCCGGGCACACGGGTCTCGGGGGACAGCCCTGTGCCGGGCACGGGGTCTCAGCCACCTTCCGGGTCTGTGTGCTCCCTGACCTGATGGTGCCAATGAGAATATCTCGTGCCGCCTGTATCTGTAGTTTGGGGGTTTCCGTTTAATATTTTGGGGTTTTTGTTTTTAATTCTCACCCAAGGATATTTTTTCCATTGGCTTTTTTTTAGAGAGATGGGAGAGGGGGAGGGAGAGGGGGGGAGAGAGAGAGAGTGAGAGAGAGAGAGAGAGAGAGGAACACCGATGTGAGAGAGGCACATCGATTGGTTGCCTCCCACACAACCCCAACTGGGGCCAGGGATCGAGCCTGCAGCCCTGGTTTGTGTCCTTGACCGGGATCGAACCCAGGACCCTTCAGTCCAAGGGCAGACACCACACCGGCCAGGCCCCCTTGCCTTATTCTCGCTGGCATTTACAAAGCACCTGCGGCCGTTGGTAAAACATCCCCCCCACTTGCTCCCCCAGCACCCTCCCCACCCCCACCCCGGCCGGGACGCTCAGAGGACGGGGCAGTGAGCTGGAGTCAGGGTCACAGGAGTCGGGGGTCACGGCCTCCCCTCTGCGGGCGCAGCACAAGGAAGCCCCACTCCTCGTCCCGCCGGAGGCTGCGTCCGAGGCTGAGCCACGCGCCCACGGCTCTGGGGCAGGAGACCCCAGGGGAGGGCAGACACAGGGACCTGCGGGAGGAAAGGGCCCCCCTGGCCGGGCAGGGGTCACGGAGCAATGGGGAATGACGAGCCCTGAATACACCCCGGGTTCCTAGTGACACGCTCTGTTCCGGCCATAAAACCAGCCGAGTCCAGTCACAGGGCCGTAAACACAGCTGTCAGCCGAGCGCAGGGGACTCGGATTTATTTGCCCATAAACAGCCAGGGGACCGGGGGACACGTGTCCGGTGTCCTCTCACACCTGCACCCCAACAGGGACGTGCCAGCCGCCCCCGCCGGGAACGCGCAGAGGTCACACGGGGCTCAGGACCCCACCACGGAGATCACTCATGTGAACACAGCGGCAATAATTCATCATTTGGCGTCTCGCGCAGAGAATATCAAACAGAAACTCCTTTGCACTGAAGACCGATCCCCGGCCGGAGCATCTGTTCGGAGCGGCCCTCGCCGCAGGCTGCCGGCCCCGGGGCGGGTGCCATTGCTTCCATGAAACGCCGCTCCTCTCCGCCATAGCGATGGTTTGGCGGTATTTATGGGCACGAACACGGGAACGTCCGCCACGCATCCCGGACAGCCAGCAGCCGAGGTGACCCTGGGTCTCCCGCGGGTGCCGGGGGGCCTCGGGGGGGCGACCGCCTCCGCCCGCTGGCCTCTCGCACCCGCGGCCCCTCCCCGGCGGCCACGCTTCCTCTCCTCACCCCGTGGGTTCCCATGGCTTCCGGGCTTCCGGGCTGGCGAGCACGATCACGTGTACCCGCATTTCTCCGCGGACCACAGAAGACGGCGTACCGCCTCCCACGCCGTACACGCAGTAAGCACACGTTCTCGCGGAGGACGGATCTCTGGCGACAGAAACCGGGCGGCTGTTTGCTCTGGTGGCCGAGGCGTCCCTGGGAGCGCCAGGGGGGAACGATCCGGAAGGCGGACAAGCTCTACACCCTGACGGCTGTGTGGGCTACGTGGGCACACGTGGGCTCCAGGACCCGGCGTGTCCCCGTGGGAGTTGTGCATCAGTGAGAAAGAGCAGCGCTGGCTTCGGGAGAAGAAGGAGCTGGGATTCGTCTGCTCACTGGTTGGAAAAAGAAGGATGTTTATGCCGCCGGACAGGTCTCGCTGCGCCGACTAGTTTACTTGGCGTGACGGACTTCCCAGGGACACGCGGATACTCAGGCCCCTCCCTTTGCAAAGGGGCCCCCGGTCACAGGAGAACGCGCGGGGCTGTGCTTCCCTGTCGTTGGCTGGTGCCCCACACCAAGCGCTCGGCCGACTGGCTCCAACAGGAACCCCCCCCCACACTCTCGAGGGGGGCTCTGGTCCTCCTGGGCGGGGCACCTGCTTTCACGTGGCCCCGTGCTCGGCAGCTGGTGGTGCAGGCTGAAATGCTCACGCCATTCCTGCCGATCGCTGGGTGCACGCTGAAGGGCCTGGTATGAACGCAGAAGCCTTCTGTACTGTGTAGTAAAAAAATGTACTCGCACACACTTCATAAGACACCTCCACCTGTGCAGGTGTGTCAGCGTAGACACGGGTCTTCTGGGATCACTGAACATGTTTTGTAAGTTATGATCACAGCGCACAGAAAACCAGGTCCGTTTAACCGTCGGTGCAGGGGGAGTGAGTTGTGCAGGCCCATGATTATTTTATCTTCCCGAGTTAAAGCAAAAATTAATAAGCTTTAGTGCCAATGCTACTAAATAATCGCCTATATATATAAAAGCCTAAGCGACTGAACGCCCGGTTGACCGGTCGCCATGATGCGCACTGACCACCAGGGGGCAGACGCTCAATGCCGGAGCTGCCCCCTGGTGGTCAGTGCGCTCCCACAGCAGGAGCAATGCTCAGCTGACCCATGGGTGCCAGACGCCGGGCTCATGGCCGGCGAGCACCGCTGCGGTGGCACGAGCCTCTCCCGATGGGGACTGACGGGGCTCGAGCCTGCGGCCGGCGCAGCGGGCCGGGATAAGCGGGAGCGGCAGGCGGCGTTGGACTGCCGGTTTCGGCCCAATCCCTGCCGGCCGCGCCGAGGGACCCCGCCGGCGCACCAATCTGGTGTGAATGAAACAAGCATTTAGGTCTGAGTCCACCGGGCCCACTGCCGGGGAAGGAGCTGCGGGTTCCTGCGTCTTCATGTGGATTCGCCGAAGGAGAGGACGCTGGGAGCTCACCTTGGTCTCGATTTCAGCAACGGCCGTCTCGTCTCTTCTGCTGAAACGATGACCCGCTGCCCCCTCGGGGGCGTGGCCTCTGCGCTGGTGGCCATCCTGGGGCGGAGCCTGGGGTGAGCTCTTTACAGAGCAAGTCGCAGTCGCTCTGCATCTATTTCTCTGAAATACCAGGCGATGGTTTCCCCCAAACTGCACATGGACACAGTACTGGTCGCCACCTACTTCCTCTGGGCGCTGAAAGGACCAGTACTGTGTCCATTTGAGTTTGGGTGCAGGGGCTGCAGGTGCAGGGGCTGCAGGTGCAGGGGCTGCAGGTGCAGGGGCTGCAGGTGCAGGGTCTGCAGGTGCAGGGGCTGCAGGTGCAGGGCTGCAGGTGCAGGGGCTGCAGGTGCAGGGCTGCAGGTGCAGGGGCTGCAGGTGCAGGGGCTGCAGGTGCAGGGGCTGCAGGTGCAGGGGCTGCAGGTGCAGGGGCTGCAGGTGCAGGGTCTGCAGGTACAGGGCTGCAGGTACAGGGGCTGCAGGTACAGGGGTGCAGGTACAGGGGCTGCAGGTGCAGGCGCTGGGAGGACTGACATCAGGACCGGCCACGGCTCCCAAGGAGGGGATGCGCCCAGCACAGGGCCAACAGGTCGTTCCCTGTCGTTCCTGCAGCCGGGAAACAGACGGTGCCGGGTCCCAGAGCGGCCAGAGGCTCGGGGTGCGGGGTGACCCCGGGTCTGCCCCAAGCTAACCAAGCAGCCTCACAGCTGAGGTGCATGGCCAAAGTGGAAGAAACCCCCAGAGCAGAAGCTTCTAAACTTGCATATTTTGCCCCAAAATGGCCCCAAGTACGTTGGGAAGTTGCACTGATTCTTCTCTAAGTCAGGGTGAGACCCAGCAGTAACTGGGTTTACCTGGAACGTAGCCTGCCGTTCCCTAACTACCTGCATCCCTTTACGTCCCACCAGAGGCCAAATCCGTGGCTCCAGCGTTCGTGGGTACCTCGATATCGCCGTCTCACGAGGGTTTCACGCTCACAGCTCCGTGTGAACGGGGCGTGGGTCTCCAGTCAGTCCCCTGCACGCTCAGGACATCCCCCCCCCCCCCACACACACACACACCAGCACGCCCTGGAAGCGTAGGTTTTGTCCTCACAAGAACAGAGCTATGGCTCCCGGCAGACCCTGCCCGGCACAGCCACCCAGCGCTGCCCCCTCATAAGCCCCCTCTGCGAGTGCCCGCCATCCCCGCACACTCAGCAAACTCACCTGCCCCTACAGGTCACCTTTCCCCGCCTCCGGGCAGCCGCCCGGGTCCCCACCTTAATGACACGCCTGGTCCCTTAGCCCAGGGCCCGCCCACCGCGTCCCCGAGAGTAGGCGGCTGCCACGCCGGCCATAACCTGAGCCCCTTCGTAGGGCTCCGCCTCTTCTCTGCGGCTGAAACGGGGTGGAGATTACAGACGCAGGTCCACACACACAGGCGAGGAAGCCCGGGCCCCCCCTTCACTCACACCGCATGCTCGGGGCGCCCCGACGCCAGCGCGGACCACAGGTCTCCCCACGGGCCGCACCGCGTCCGCGCGGGCCGGCGGCGGGTCCCTCGCGCCAACATGGATGTGTTTCCGTGAGGAGTCAAGTGCCCGGACCCGCCCCTCCCAGCGCCGTCCCACCGTCTCCGTCTCCGGGGAGGTCGGCCTTTTCCTCGCAGCGGCTGGAACCTCTGAGCCCCGACAGCCCCGCAAACCCACGCTGCCTCCTGGGAGGGTTAAACCTCCCGCCGCCCTCTGTCCACGCCCGGACGGCAGCCAGGCCTGGGCTAGGACGGCTCTTCACGGCTCGTCTCTGTGAGTCCGCGAAGAGCCCCCGGATGCCAGCTGCCCGTCCGCGCGGGCCTGGTCTTTTCCATGTATTAGCGCCCTCATTCCATGTATTAGCGCCCTCATTCCTGAGAGCCTCCATGAAGCCGGCCCACCCTGTCGCAGGGCTCACGGGCATAACTCCACCCACCGGCACCCCCGAGGACAGGGCGCCTCGCCAGGGGCCTCGTCCTGCTGTCTGTTTGGCTGTAGCTCTGGCACAAAGAAGAAGGTTTAGGTGAGAAACCTGCACCATCACCGGACTTCACTACTTACCTGGTTTAACAAAACACACAAAAAGGCCATTGTTTTTGCCCAGCCGGCATGGCTCAGTGGTTGAGTGTCGACCTATGACCCAGGAGGTCACGGTCCCATTCCCGGTCAGGGCACAGGCCCGGGTTGCGGGCTCGATCCCCG
The DNA here is from genome assembly GCF_027574615.1 of Eptesicus fuscus. Taxonomy (NCBI): domain Eukaryota; kingdom Metazoa; phylum Chordata; class Mammalia; order Chiroptera; family Vespertilionidae; genus Eptesicus; species Eptesicus fuscus. The sequence continues at coordinate 102,565,566 of NC_072480.1, read as the reverse complement.
TACGGGGCGGGCGTGCAGGAGGCGGCCGGTCCATGATTCTCTCTCATCATGGAGGTTTCTCTCTCTCTCCCTCTGCCTTCCTCTGAAATCAGTAAAAATGTACTTAAAAACGAAACATTATAAACTCACAGTCAAATACGCCCCCTTCGAGACAAAGGCGCCACACCCGGAACGCACGGCTCCTGAGGAGCTCACACTCCTCTGCCCACGCCCTCCGCACGACAGCGGGCGCCGCTGGGGTCCTGGCGGCTGAGGGTGCGGGGGTGGGGGGTGGGGGATGGGGGTAGGGGGTAAGGGGGGTTGGGGGGGGACTGGACGGGCCACCCCCGCCTGCCCCACGGGTCAGAGTCCCTGCAGCTGAGGGACCAGGAGGCAGAGGCTGCCCGGAGACTCCCGGACGGGAAACAGCGGGACCTGCCCTTCTCCCGCCGGGACGTGAGTCCCCGGCCGACGGCCGCTGCCCGCCCCGGGCCCGTGAGGTCCAGGCATGGCCCGCGCCTGCGGCCTCGGCGGCGCCCCTGCTGCGGCTCTCCGGCAGGTGCGGAGACCAGTGCGGGCGGGGGTTGCTTAGCAACCGGCCCACACGGCACCGCCATCCGCTGCCTCAAGTGCCCTCCTGCCCGGGCGCTTCCGGCCCGGCCCGCCGCCGCCGTTTAGAACGAACGTCCCGAGGCCGGTGACTGCGGGGCTGGTGGGAACGGCCTCCCGCTCGCTCGGAGAGCTGGCCCCCGGTCGTCCTCGCCCCACGCAGCCTCCGGGAGGGAGGGGGCCCCGCACCTCCCTGCACCCAAGGAGGCAGCAGCTCGAGGGAGACCAGCAGCCGAGGAGAAGTGGGGTGCAGGGTGGACGAGGAGAAATGGGTTGCAGGGTGGACGAGGAGAAATGGGGTGAAGGGTGGACGAGGAGAAATGGGGTGCAGGGTAGATGAGGAGAAATGGGGTGCAGGGTGGACGAGGAGAAATGGGGTGCAGGGTAGATGAGGAGAAATGGGGTGCAGGGTGGGTGAGGAGAAATGGGGTGAAGGAGGCCCCGCAGCAGCTCAAGGGAGAGAAGCGGCCGAGGAGAAGTGGGGTGCAGGGTGGACGAGGAGAAATGGGGTGCAGGGTGGACGAGGAGAAATGGGGTGCAGGGTGGACGAGGAGAAATGGGGTGCAGGGTGGACGAGGAGAAATGGGGTGCAGGGTGGGTGAGGAGAAGTGGGGTGCAGGGTGGACAGGGAGATTTGTTCATGCGAACACGCGTGCATGCCGTGCACTGTGCCGCGGGCAGGGAGGCTGGCTGGGCCCCGCGCTCACAGGAAACCACATCCCGCACACGTGGCCGCGGGGCCCACCGGCGGGCGGGGCAGACACGCCCGGGGCCCGAGGCCTGCGTGCACCGAGCGGCGCTGGGACGGGCGGGCGGTCTCATGAGCTCCTCACAGCCGCACCCGCCGAGCGCACCCCACGGCGGCGTGGTTCCCCGGAAAGGCTGGCCTTGGTCGCTGATGCGGCCCTGACACACAGCACCCCGCTTCCCAGTCACCCGGGGCGCCGGCACGGCTGGGGGCTGGGGCACACGCGCATGCTGGCGGCGGGGAGCCTCGCTCGCAGGCCGGTCCCCGGGGCACCCTGTGGCAGCGCCCGCAGCAAGGCACACGGAGCCGGGCCCCCTCCCTGTGCCGTCTGGTCGCTCCGCTTCAGCAGGTGGAGGAGCTCAGGAGAAGCAGGCGCGTCCGTGCCCACAGCGTCGGGTTCGCGGGCAGCAGACGGGACCGGGGTGGTCACCACACACCCGACACCTGAGGGGCCCGCGGCCTGCGAGCTGCTGGCTCAGACGGGGGCGGCGCAGGTGACACTGCAGGTGAGGGCGCAGGCAGGCGGCCCCCCAGCCCGGCAGCGGGCAGAGCCCTCAGTGCGGACAGAGCCACGCTGAGCTCATGCTTCTGCAGAAGAACGCGCAGAGGTCGGACGGGCTCTGAGCAGAGACGGAGGGCCGCTGCGAGCGCGGAGAAGGGCCACCCCCACCTGCCGTCCCCCCTGCAGATGCCGTGCAGGGCGCGGAGACGCGGCTAGAGAAAGGCTCCCGGGCCGTGTTCCCACCTCCGCCCCTTCCCTCCCGGGGGGTTCAGAACGCGCGAAGGAGGCGCGGGGGGCGCTGACCCGCAGGAGCGGCTTGGACCCAGTGAGTGCCAGATGCACCCCCGGGGACGTCTGAGCGGGCGGCTGTCAACACGCCAATCCACGCAGCTGCCGCCTCCAACGCGGGTGGAGAGCGGGTGGACGGCCTTTCCGTGGGAGGACACAGGGAGCCCGCGGGTCCGAGCGCGGCGGGTCCACTCCGGCTGCGGGCGCCGCTCGCGCCCTTCCGGGGCCGCGGGGCCGACAGTCCACAGAGAACTCTGAGGGAACAGTAAGAAAATCCCCAACACGCCCCGAGCAAACTAGATGAATGTCCGCAAATGCAATTTATGAAGGAACTGTAAACAGCCGTACATATCTGGACACACTTGGCGCCCCTCTAGGAAAGAGAGGATTGGAAATTAAAACGAGATACAGCCCGGCCAGCGTGGCTCAGTGGTTGAGCATCAACCCAGGAACCAGGAGGTCACGGTTCGAGTCCCGGTCAGGGCACCTGCCGGGCTGTGGTCCAGAACCCCGGGTGGGGGGTGCAGGAGGCAGCCGATCGGTGGTTCTCTCTCCTCATTGATGTTTCTATCTCTCTACCTCTCTCCCTTCCTCTCTCTGAAATCAATAAAAACATATTTTTAAAATGACATTACTTTTTAAAAACAAAAAGTAAGATACAGTGGGGTGGAGGGAGGTGGGAGAGGGGATATGGGGATGGAAAGACATTCCTTGGGGCAATGGGCACATGATGCAGTGTGCAGCCGATGCTTTGTTGAGGGGTACAGTTTTGTTAGTCAGTGTCACCCCAATAAATTCAGTAGAAGGAAGGAAGGAAGGAAGGAAGGAAGGAAGGAAGGAAGGAAGGAAGGAAGGAAGGAAAGGAGATACAATCATGGCCTTTTAACTTGGGAAAGATTAAAATGAACTATAATTGAATGCTAGTGAGACTGGATGAGAAAAGTACTCATAATGGGGGAGGAAGGGAGACATATGGAATACTTTCAACAATAAAGAATTATGTTAAAAATATTTTAAAAATATTAAAGAAGAAAAGTACTCATAAACTTCTCATGGGAACATACATTTGTTCAAACAATCAGAAAAGTAATTTTCTCTCACTTTCTGTGACCCTTAAAACGTTGTAATATCTGATCTATGATTTTACTCCTACTGGTTTATGCTAATGAAATAACCAGGAATGAAGACAAAGAGCTGTGTGAAGAGAGGCTTAGAGCAGCAGATGGATCAATAAAATAAATCGTGGTTAACACAGCAGAAGGCAAGAAAGGAGGAAAGACAAAATATTGAGTAGATGCTACACACAGGATGCGCCTGGGGAGCCGGCGGGCTCAGATCGGCGTAGATCCGCTCCGCAGCCCACACGCATGGGCGGCCTGGGACAGAACACAGGCCGCCACGTGTGTGCGGAGCGCAACCCACACGTCAGAGCAGAGAAGGCTGGGAGTCAATGATGGAGAGAGACACGCTGTTCGACGTTCACTCAGAGACGCTGACAGACACGCAGGTCCGAGAGCACAGATGTTAAAGCCAAAAATCACTGGGAGAGACGGAGCGTTCCGTAACGATAAAAGGGCGCATTTCCAGGACGTCAGACGCATCCACGCGTGTATGTCACTCTGTTACCTCGAAATACAAGATGCAAAATCTGACAGGTCTCTAAGCAAAAGCTAAATAAACAGAGGTACGTTGGCTAGATGGACCAGGAACGGACAGAAGGGATTTGAAAGCCCTGAACCAAAGGGTTACTGAGCTATCCATCTGTGCAGAGCCCAGAGTCCAGGAATAAAGCAATCCCATCCACGCAGAGCACTGGCCGAGGCCGGCCGCATGCAGCAGCACAGGCGAGGGCCGGCCCGTCCAGAGGGTGTGCCTGACCGCGGGGAGCTGATGGGAACAAAGCGGATAACCCGGAAATGGCCATTTCAGAATCCAGCGACCGCTTCCAAAAATGTATCGCCGGAGGGGAAATGAAAGGATTGGGAGATATTTTGAACAGAAGTGCATGAACGTATCACTGAGCCTAAACACAAGAAGAATTTGCCACCTTACATGCATGAACGATAAAAGACCCATGTTTTAACTCCACATCACAGGAAGTAAGAATACAATAGAAAGTAAAAGCCAAATGAAAAATAATAAAGATAAGAGCAGAAATTAATTAAACAGAAACACACAGTGTTGAGAAAAAAATCAACAACCAAAGAGAGCATTAGTCTTTAAAGATGAATAAAATCCATAAACCCCTATTAACTTTAAGAAATGAAACAAAAGAGGGCTTAGGGCAACATCAGAAATGGAAAGAGGAGAATCACCATAAAGAGATTTTAAGAGTTTAAATGAATTGAAACGGAAAGTTCCCTTGGAAAACACTAATCATCATTGCTACAAGGAGAAACAAAAATATGAACAATCCTATCTCTAAGAAAGAAATCACATTTGGAGCGGCACATCTTTTCATAAAAGAATCGCCAGAGACAGATGGCTCCCCCAGAAATGGTTCCAATGTTTCAGAGAAGAAATAATACTAATCACACACCCTCCCGAGAGCACGGGAAGAACGCCCCTCCGTGTGTGGTGAGGCCAGATTAACCTTCATTCCCACCACAGGGACGCACACACAGACGAGGCCATCCGCTGTCAACACGCAAAAGTCCTCAGCGACGTGTCAGCAGATACTACGCAACACGTCAAACGGAGAAGCCAGCACACACATGTGCGTTTACTTCAGGGATGCGGGTGTGGCTCACATACACCGGGTGACGGAACAGAGGGACGCTGTAGCTTCGTCTTTACAGAAGGAGCAGTACGGAAAACGCCGTGTCTGCTGCACACGCGAAGCAGGTCAGAACCAGGAAGAAATGCTCTCGAGCTGACAACGGGTCCGTGCGTGCCCCGCAGGAAACGTGCCACTTAAGGCGGACACGTCGGAAGTTCCCGCCCGCTGAATTCGAGGACGATTCCTGCGCCCAGCACCCCAGCTCTACTCCACAGCTCCCCCCGCGGGGCCCGGCCAGCCTGATCAAGCTGCAGAATGAATAAAACCATCAGGAGAAATACAACTGGCGTTCGTAGCTAATTTATTACGGAAGTAGAAACTCTATTAGAAGATAAGATAATGTGAGTAAACGGAAGTGACGATAGCAACGTGACTGGAAACCAAGTCGGTAAGCGTGTAAAGCGCCCGTTTGTGTGTAGCAGCAGAGGCGCTCCGGACGCAGGACCCGGGCTGCCCGCACGCACGGCCACGGTCCCGGCGCCGCTGCCAGGAGGGTGAGCAGTGTGGAGAGGAGGCGACAGGACCGCAGGGCAGTGTGGCCGTGCGCCCATCGGCGCCCCTGCGCCCTTCCGCCCGCCCCCCTCGCAGGCACGACTCTGAGGCCAGGCCTGGGTCCCACTTCCACACGCTCAGGTCTCTCCATGCCTAGAGGTGCCCCTCACGCTGCCTCTGCCAAGTCCCGACCAGGAATTGACCTGTGACCTCCTGGTTCGTAGGTCGATGCTCAACCACAGAGCCACGCCGGCCGGGCCAGAGCTTCCCACTTCTTAGGAAACAGGTCAAGAAGACATAAAGCACACACGCACAACCCTCCCATGATCCAAGGCGAGGAAGTGGCGAGGAATTACGTCACGTGGCTCAGGGACGCCCCTCACCCTCTCCTTCGCGCCGCCTGCGGGCTGGTCACGGGGACTCACGCCGGGACACGGAAATGCTCCCGGCCCGGCTCACTGCGCCTCCGTGACGGGAGTCCTGCCGGGTCTTCCTCATTCTTGCAACTGGCTCTTTGCTCCCGGAAGACGCTGACCGAGCCCTTCCCTTTCCGAACGGAAGAAAGCCCTCCGGCTCTCCCGCAGCGGAGCCGTGCGTGTGTGCGTGTGGCCTCCCAGCTCCCTGGCGGTCTGGGCGAGACCCGGAACTGGCTGCACTGGCGGTACACCCCATGCTGGCCCCTGGGCGTGTGTGTGGTGGAACGGGGGCCGCCATCAAGGGGACCGATATTGCCATCGCCCCACAGAGTCCCGTTATTATTTTGGGGGCGTGTTGCTTACAGGCAAGATCTGTCCTCTGGGTGAATTTCAAACACACAACACAGCATTGTTAGCTGTGGTCGCCGCGCTGTAGGTCAGACCCCAGCACGTACGTCTTTTAACGGAAACCTGTCCCCTTTGACCAACGTCCCCCCTTGCCCCTCCCCCAGCCCCGGGGGCCACCCTGCCCGTGCCCCCACGACTGGCCTTGTCCGAGCCCGCGTGTGAGTGAGAACACGCGGTGCTTGTCTTCCCTGCCTGACCTCACCCGGCGTGACGCCCTCAGGGCCGCCCCCGTCACAGACGGCGAGGCCCCGTTCTGGCAGCTGATGTTGGCGCCACGTGCCTGCACGCCGGTTCTCTGCGGCCAAAGGGAATAAAATGAAAGAACCCCCAGGGGCTTCCTGGCGGAGGCTCTGATGCCCGTGGGGAAGGACATGTTCTCACGCCGCATCGGAGAAAATGGGGATTTCCACCCAATCAGGACGAAGGGGGACAGCGCCGTCCTACCAGAGGGCGCCCCGGCCTGAACATCCAACCGGAGTTCAACGGGACGCAGCTCGTCCCGCCGTTGGCCGAGATCCTCGTTCAGGTGCCTTCGTAAGTCCCTGCTCCTCTCCCGGCTCGGTGCGAACAGGAGTTCCTGGCGGCGGCTGGCGTCTGACGCCGGAATAACATCTGACCAAGCGGCCAGTCACACACAAACCACATGATGGGCCGAGGGCCTGGGGCCGCGGGACTGGGGCCGAGGGACTGGGGCCGCGTGGTGGACGCAGGCCCGTCCGTGACCCCAGCCAGCCTCCCCGCTGGCCCGACGCCGGGCCCAGGCCCAGATGGTTTCCGAGAAAGGGGGACTCGGTTTCTCAGGAAGTGAGTGTCTACCAGGTGTCACCCACGGTCCGTCTGAAAGTTAAAAGGGGTTGGGAGGCTGCATGTGAGCACACACGTCGGGTCATTCCTCCAACAACCTGGAGCGCCACAGCCCCACGGGGCTTCCTGGCGCCACAGACAGTCCTGTCCCCGTCCCCACGCACACTGCTCTACCGCAGACACACGTGTGGCCAGAGACACCGCCCCCTCAGCCCTGACGGCCAGGCCGTTCCACATCCCACGGCCGTTCACGCCGCGCTTTCACTGCAGGAAAGCCACGCGCCGTGCGGCGTGAGGGGACCCGGGCCGAGCTGGCTCTGTGGCCCTCGGGCGCTGCGGCTCCCGCCCGGCAGGTCGGGGCTGGTTCAGTGTCGACTGCGGAGGGAGCTGAGTGCACGAGGGGTTTGCGGTGGGAAGGGCCAACCGGAAGAGGACCCGTGGGATTTAAAGGCAGCTGTCAGAGCTCGGCCCGGTGCTGTGATTTCTCTGTTTCAGACACCGAGTGGCTCCAGCGGGGGCAGCGGGCGCGCTGTGGATGCGGCAGGGACACGGGGCCGGGGGCCGCGTTCTCAGAGGCCCGCCCCGCCTCCAGCTCCGCACGGGCCGGCCGCGCTCTCCGGGCTCCGGCTGTGTCCACAGGGAAACGCGGCCCATGTTCACCGTGGCCGAGCGGCAGGTACAAGCGGCCTTCTAACCCACAGCGCCGGCCTCTGAGCAAACGTGCACAGACTCCAGACAAACGTGGCTCACTCAGAGCCAGCGGGATGGGAGGGCGTCCTGGTCACGCTGGCCACACGCCAGGGCGGACGCGTGACGCGCATTGAAAATGTAACCGCATGATTGATGCATCGGGGGGAACCTCATTCTTATAACGATGGCCCCCAAGAAGCATGAAATTCTAACGCACTTGATAAAAACCCTTCACAACGAGAGGCCGGGAAAAGCGTCTTTAGCAGAAGGCCATCTCACCAGCACCGCACAGCAAAGGGCTGCGTTTGATGCGAAACGCTGCAGAATTCCTTCTCACGGAAGTCATTTTCTTAGAAACACACACGCATGCCTGCACTCACATGTGCGTGCACACTCGCATGAACACATATTCACATGCACACACATACACGTGCACCCACGTGTGTGACCATGCATGTGAACACACGCACACACATGCACACACATGTGCTCCCTGGCTCACGTGAGGCTGCCGAGGGCCTCTGACACCAGGGGAAGCAGCTGGAAAAGCCGGTTTCCTCGGGAGGTTGGGTCACTGCCTTCGTTCTGTCACTGCCTGAGCGAGGGCCGCACGTCTCATGGGATTAAACACCGTGCGCTGCTCAAAGGCGAGGACAGGAGCGCACACCCTTTCGAAGCCAATCGCACGCCCGTGGGACCACGTGTGGAGTGAGTCCTTCGCGCGCCGCGCCTGGAGCCCGGATGCGAAGGGCACACCAGGACGCACAGCCCACCGAGAGCCCGCAGCGCCGCGGTCAGGAGGCCCCGGAGGGACATCCGCCTCGTCTCTAAGCCGGACCCCCATCTCCTCCCTCAGCTCAGCCCTCAGCCCCCTGCAGGCACCCGTCCAGAGAAGAGGCCACAGCTGGTTGCTATGGCAATGCGATGCTGAGGGAGGCTGCCCTGCATCCCTTCGCTGCCCCCAGTGGGGACGGCCCGGGAAACCCGGCCTCTGTCTGCATCCGAGGACACAGGATGGGCAGCGTCTCCCTCCCACGGTATTCCCGCTGCTCGGCTCTGAGTGCGGCGGCGCTCGGCCAGCTCAGCGTTTTCCATTCTCAGGCCGTCTCTGCTCTTTCATCTTGGCCGTTTGGCTTCCTTTTCAATGTGAACTCACATCTCTGAGTTGCTTTTTATTCGTTTCTTTTTAAATAAAAATTAATTTTAAATAAGCAAATAATGCAGCCACATAGAAAGAGAATAGAACACTCAAGTTCCCGTCATCCGAAAACCTACCTCTCCAAACACCGCGTGTTCAGCAGGGAGAGACGGCGCCGCGTCTGCTGTGAACAGTAAGCGTGGCTACAAGGGGAAGGCCACCGGCACCGGCCCGCTGTCACTGGCCGAGCGCAGGTGATGGGTGAGGGATTGGCCGCGATTACCACGGCCGGCCGCCCGGGAGGTGGCACGGTCACCTCATCTTACAGACGGCGAACACGGCTCTGACCGCAGAGTCACACCTTCGGCCGTAAACCCATCTGCTCCGCTGAGTGTGCTGTGGCCACAGCCGCACTTCTTTCCTATTGCGAATGGCAGCATTACTGTTACCGTGTAAAAGCGTGTGTACACACACACACACACACACACACACACACGAAGTGCAGAACATGCCAAAACCCAAATATTCCTAGCTACCAGCCTCATGGCTTAGCTGAGTGGTCGGCAAACTCATTCGCCAACAGAGCCAAATACCAACAGTACAACCATTGAAATTTCTTTGGAGAGCCACATTTTTAAACTTAAACTTCTTCTAACGCCACTCTTCAAAATAGACTCGCCCAGGCCGTGGTATTTTGTGGAAGAGCCACGCTCAAGGGGCCAAAGAGCCGCATGTGGCTCGCAAGCCGCAGTTTGCTGACTAGCTGATTTGAGAAAATAAAGTAAAAATGAAACCCACTGAGCCGGTGGTTACCTGCGTAAGAGCAGGGATTACACCAAGCATGTCAAACTCACATCCCGCATATGGCCCACAGCGAATATTTTTGTGGCCCAGCCAGTATAACGGTATGTAAGAAACGTGTTAATAAAGATTCGTAACTTAATTTTTACAATATCCTGTTCTACATAATTATTAATAACGAACTACAACGTTCGCTAATGACTGATGACTCTAATCGTGTTGCATTCATTTCCCTCACACGCCTTACGCGCAGGCGCAGCATTTCTCTCCACTAATACCAGCAGCGAATATTTTAGCAGCCGGTTGCCACGTTGTTAGTCTTGGACTGACTTGTGTGGTGTGCGCGACAGGAAATATTTTGCTTTCAGAGAACAAGAAAAATAGGTTTATTTGCATTACGCTTATTAATTTGTGCAGTTATTCAGTGTCTGGTAAGTTAATGTTCAAGAAAAAATATTAATTTTTATTAAAATGTTCTATTATTTTATGTTAACGATTACTCATTTATTTCAGCCCTTTGTGTTCAGCATGTCTCTATCGAAATAAACCCACGTTTCTATGGAAATTGAAGCTTTTGTTTCTTTGCGGCCACATAACCTTAAACCCTGTATATTTGGCCTTTGAGTGTGACGTGCTTGGATTATACCCTCAGACTCCCAGGAGGCGGGGCCCTGCGGCCGGGCTCCCCATCACGAGATGGAGGCAGCATTTCCCACGGTATTTCATGAAATTTCATTAGAACTACATCTGCACGTTAGTGACGGGACCTGCCTCAGTTCTAAAAGAGCATAACATCGCCTTTGAGTTTATATCAATTTTACTTTTTAAGAACGACCTTGAACACACGCCTCCGATTTCCAGGTCAGTGAGCAAGACCCGCCGGCCCGGCTGCGGTTCGGAGCTGCCGCGGGGGGGGGGGGGGGGGGGGGGCAGGTCACCTCGCTGGGTCCCCACGGGCGCACACCGGCCGCCCCTCACACTCCCTCCTGCGGTTTGGTACAGATATAACTTGCAGCATGCTTGCCGGGTTATTCCCGATACGGATGGACCCAAAGCTACTCAAGGCTAATTTTCCGACTCTAAACACAAGCCCATTCCCACATCCCCTGAGCACAGGACGGTGTGGGCACAGCGAGTACTTGGGGACCCGGGAGAAGTTCCTAAGGTCTAGGGCCGGGGTCGGCAAACTCATCAGTCCACAGAGCCAAATACCAACAGCACAACGATTGAAATTTCTTTGGAGAGCCACATTTTTTAAACTTAAACTTCTTCTAACGCCACTTCTTCAACATAGACTCGCCCAGGCCGTGGTATTTTGTGGAAGAGCCACACTCAAGGGGCCAAAGAGCCTCATGTGGCTCGCGAGCCGCGGTTTGCCGACCATGGGGCTAGTGTTTGGAGATTCTGACACGTGCCCTTCCCTGCCGGAAACAGCAGGAGAACACGAGGCGCTGGGCCGCCCTCTCTAAGCCGGCGCACAGGAAGAGTGCGCAGCAGCCACTCCACACGCTACAACAGAGAGCGCGTTTCAAAGCGGGGAGAGCGAGGGAAGCCAGGGGGGCGCCACGCTGAGCACGAGGCTCTTTGCCGTCTGCCTCCTGGGGCCTCTTTAACGGTCATGTAACCGTCTCTCTAAGATGTGCGTCGGCCCCAGAGGAGTAGCCACGGGCGCCCGGCCCGTGAACTCGCTGCCCACGGGCACTGCCCGCCGGAGGGCAGCACAGGCTCAGCGGCAGGCTCGGGGTGTCCACAGCGGGAGAGGGACCCACACCCAGCGCCAGGGCCGTCACGCGTCGCAGGTGCCGTGAGGGTTCCGTGCAGCGGGCACCCGGTCACATGCTCCCAGACGGGCCCACAGGCTGTAAAACCACGTCCCGCGAGACACCTTCCCAGGAGGTCAACCCACAGCCACACTCGTGACGAGTGGAGCTGGAGCACGGGGCACGGGGCATGGCCATGCTCGGGAGGGAGCTGGGTCCAGAACGTTCGCAGACTTTGCTGCTTAAAAAGAGAGGCACTGCCCTGGCTGGTTCAGCCTGCGGACTGAAGGGTCCCGGGTTCGATTCTGAGCAGGGCATGTGCCAGGGTTGAGGGCTCTATCCCCAGTAGGTGGCATGCAAGAGGCAGCTAATCGATGATTCTCTCTCATCATTGATGTTTCTATCTCTCCCTCCCTCTCCCTTCTTCTCTGAAATAATTAAAATATATATATACACACACACATATATACACACACACAAATATATATATATATGCTAGTGGCCCAGTGCACAAAATTTGTGCATGGGGGGAGGTGTTCCTCAGCCTGGCCTGCACCCTCTCCAATCTGGGACCCCTTGGGGGATGTCTGACTGCCGGTTTAGGCCTGGGATTGGGCCTAAACTGGCAGTCGGACATTCCTCTCGCAATCCGGGACCGCTGGCTCCTAACCGCTTATCTGCCTGCCTGATCACCCCTAACCATGCCAGCCTGCTCACCCCCAACTGCCCTCCCCGCCAGCCTGAGTACCCCCAACTGCTCCCCCACTGGCCTATTCACCCCCAACTGCCCCTCCACCAGCCTGATTGCCCCCAACTGGCCCCCCCTGCCAGCCTGCTCACCTCCAACTGCCCTCCCCCCCGCCGTCCTGATCACCCCCAACTGCCCTCCCCGCCAGCCTGAGTACCCCCAACTGCTCCCCCACTGGCCTATTCACCCCCAACTGCCCCCCCACCAGCCTGATTGCCCCCAACTGGCCCCCCCCTGCCAGCCTGCTCACCTCCAACTGCCCTCCCCCCTGCCAGCCTGATCACCTCCAACTGCCCACCCCGCCAGCCTGAGTACCCCCAACTGCTCCCCCACTGGCCTATTCACCCCAAACTGCCCCCCCACCAGCCTGATTGCCCCCAACTGGCCCCCCCCTGCCAGCCTGCTCACCTCCAACTGCCCTCCCCTGCCGGCCTGAACGCCCCTAACCGCCTCTGCCTCGGCCCCACCACCATGGCTTTGTCCAGAAGGTCTCCCGGTCTAATTAGCGTATTACCATTTTATTAGTATAGATGAGAGGCACTGCCCTGGCTGGTATGGCTCAGTGGATAGAGCGTTGGTGTGTGGACTGAAGGGTCCTGTTTTCCATCCCAGTCAAGAGCCTGTAGGTGGGTTGTGGGTTCGCTCCCCACCTCCCCTGGGGTAAGAGCAGGAGGCAGCCAATTGATGTGTCTCTCTCACATGGATGTTTCTCTGTGTCTCTCCCCCTCCCTTCTACTCTCTCTAAAAATCAATGGGAAGACGTCCCCAGGTGAGGATTGGGTCGGCTTTTCCCCCAGACAGCAAACAACCCCAGAGAGCAGCGCGGAGACAGGCAGGGACACCTGCAGGTCAGGGGCCGGGCACCGTCTGGAGGGCCCTCTGCCTGCGTGTGTCACCTCCACCCCCGGGGCCGCGCTCAGCTGCGCCCACGCCCGGAGGAGCCGGCGCCGGACCGCCAGCACAGACAGGGCCGCTCGGGTCGCCGTGGGCCCGCCCAGCACCCGGCAAACACACCGACGCAGCGCGGCCTTGGGGCTTCGACAGACCCTCAGGACCTGACCTGTGAGGAGCCGAGACTGCAAGCTGCCGCTCCCGGGAGTCGCCATAGAAACTGGGTGTTGTCAAAGGGCTGAGAACTCAGGCCTCAGCAGAAACCAGAGAAAAGCACTTGAAGGTTTTTTGTTCACCCAGAAAAAACCCACAAAATTAATGATTTATCCTCTGAACGGGAAGCGTGTGGTTTCACCACAAACCCTTCACCCTCTGGGCCCGGGCGTGGCCGGCCCCCGCCGGCTCCCCGCGGTGACGTGACCAGCACAGCCGCGTCTCACTCGCTGGAAGCCACTCCGCTTTAACAGGCATTTAAGTTCCCAGGGACCTGGGGAGACCGGCACGGATGGAGGGCGGCTCTGCTTCACAGGCAGGCGCCTTCCCCACGGGCCGAGGTCGCGCCCGGAGCCACGGAGGGGCCTGGGGGCCGGGCCTCCGCCGCCGAGACACGTGAGTCCCTCCCGAACCGGGAGCCGTCCGCCGTGCGGAGCGGCGGGCTCTCTCCATCAGCGGGCACTCACGGCGCTCCGCCTGCCTTCTGGAACGCGATGTCACTGCCGAGTCCTGCCGCGGCGCCTGCCCGTGAAATCAACGCCCCTGAATTCCCTTTAATAACCCCCTCCACAGACGTGTGCCCGAGCAAGAGACGAACGAAGATCGCATCAACTGTCCCAGCGCAGCCAGCCGTGACATTCCCAGTGACGATCCGTGGTGCCGGCTGGTTTAATTGCCACGGAAAGGGAAGAGCCGTCCCTAGGCGCAGGCTGAGCGCCTTCACAGAACATCAGCAGATGTGCACTTGACGGAACGAGTGATCGCAATTCAAAATGTTCAGGGCATACATTTGGGCAAGGAAGTCACTACAAACGTAAGCTTCATAAAAGAGCTAAAATGATGGCAAATTTGCCCTGGCTGGGGTGGCTCAGTGGATAGAGCGTCAGCCTGCGGACAGAAGGGTCCCGGGTTCGATTCCGGTCAAGGGCACATGCCCGGGTTGCAGGCTCCATCCCCAGTAGGGGGCGTGCAGGAGGCAGCCAGTCCATGATTCTCTCTCATCAATGTGTTTCCATGCCTCTTTCCCACTCTCCCTCTCTGAAATCAATAAAAATATATTTAAAACGTCTCCCGGCGGAAGCCCGGGGGACAGAGCGGGGAGCCGCGACCCTGTTCCGCCGTGAGCTGACGGCCCTCGAGTACCACCACCCCGCCGGCTGCACCTGCGGAGATGGAACAGAATTTAGGGACTTGGTCGTCTGGCTTGGAGACCAGAAAACCCGACGCTGCGAGAGGGGAGACAGAGGTGATTCAGGGAACAGCCACGGCCGTGCCGGCCCAGGCTCTTGGCAAAGTACCTCCCAGATGTGAGCTGTGCTTTCCGGACTCGAGCGCGACAGGAAGCCATCGGCCGGCCTCTGGGTTTCACTGTCAGACCGAGGATGGAGAGGACACTGAGAAATACGCGGCCTCTGTATCTGATGACACGGAACATGCTGACGACGCAGCTCAACACGCAGAGCCACGGGCCCATCAGGACGTTGGTGATCCCGCTCTGGAGGCCGGGGCAGTGGCACGGGCCGGCCCTCTGCGGCTCCAGCGTCGCGGTGATCACCTGGCAGAGCTGACGGCGACGCGCCGTTTGGTCCAGGAGCGCCCGACACGGGACGCCGTCGCTGAGGCAAAGCAAGCAAAAGCGGGGTCGCCGGTCGCCTTAGACGAGCACAGTCTTGGTTTGGACGCGGGAGACGCGTTCCTGATGAAGCTGCTCCGATCCCGCGATGGCCGCGTGGAGGAGAGCTCGGAGAGCCGCAGGCAGGAGCCGGCGAAGCCGCCGCAGCTGCTCCGGCCCCCGCTGCTGCCCCGGACAGGCCGCAGGCGGAAGGTGGAGAGGGGCCTTCAGGGTCTGAGCCCCTCGCCCACGGAGCACACGGGAACCAGGCACACAGCGGTGTGTGTTCCCAATCAAACATCACGTTCTCAAGGGAAGACTCCCAGGAAACTGACTGTGTTTTAGAGATTTACCATCATCGCTTTTTCTTTAATAAAGTTTGGGAAAGCAGAATATATTTACTTCTTAAATATATATATATATATATATATATATATATATATATATATATATATATCCTATCTAATAAAAGAGTAATATGCAGATTGACCATCACTCCAACACACAATATAGCTGCCCCCATGTGGTCAAAGATTCTGCCCCCATGTGAACACAAGATGGCCACCACAAGATGGCCAGCAGGAGAAGGCAGTTGGGAGGCAACCGGCCTGCAAGGGAGGGCAGTTGTGAGGGACCAGGCCTGCAAGGGAGGGCAGTTGGAGGTGATCAACCCTGCAGGAGAGGGCAGTTAGGGGTGACCAGGCTGGCAGGGGAGCAGTTAAGCATCAACCAGGCTGGCAGCGGAGTGGTTAGGGGGTGATCAGGCTGGCAGGCAGAAGCGGTTAGGGACAATCAGGAAGGCAGGCAGGCAAGCAGTTTGGAGCCAGCAGTCCTGGATTGTGAGAGGGATGTCCACCAGGATCGGGCCTAAACGGGCAGTTGGACATCCCTCCAGAAGTCCCAGATTGGAGAGGGTGCAGGCTGGGCTGAGGGACAACCCCCTGCCGTGCACGAATTTCGTGCACCGGGCTTCTAGTATATATATATATATGCAATAAAATAAAATGACCGCACATTCCCCATAGTGTGTGGTATTTCAGAAAGTCAAGCAAAGAAGGGTCAGAAAGAGAGAGAGGTGCCAGCTGTCCCAGCAACGAGGGTGTGTCCCCAGCGAGGAGCGAGGAGGCGTGTCTCCCGCGGGTGCACCCCAGGGTCGGAGAGGCGTGGGTGGGAGGGGACAGCTCCACGCGGGAGAACGGACTTCGCGTCCCCCAATGTCCCCTATGGAAGGCCCTCTGAGGTTTAGCACACTCCACTCACACAGTGACTACTTAGAGGAAGAAGTCATTTTACAACGGCCCACATTTCTTGTGGCCTTGACGAATGATAAACCTGCGGTTAAATCTCACATCGAAGTGGCTTACTGTGGCTGATACACATTTTCTTTCTTTTATTGAAACTATTTTTGTTGATTTTTAGAGAGAGAGAAAGCAAGAGGGAGAGAGAGATAGAAACATCAAGGCTGAGAGAGAATCATGGATCGGCTGCCTCCTGCACGCCCCCTCCCTGGGCCTGAGCCCGCACCCGGGCCTGTGCCCTGACCGGGAATGGGACCAGCGACTTCTCAGTTCACGGAGGGACACGCCCAACGGAGCCACGCCGGCCAGGGCCACACTTTCCTTCCTTTGTGAACTTGGACATCTATTTTAACGTTTCAGTGTAATTCCATATAAGCCCATAACAGACCCTTTTAGAAAGGAGTTTTTAAAACTCTTTATTTTTTAAATGAATGAGACTAGGAAATTATGGACCAGGAATAGTGTGTCTTTTTTTTTTTCTTTTTGTTAATCCCCACCCGAGGATATTTTTTGATTGATTTTTAGAACGAGTGGAATGGAGGGGGAGAGACAGAGAGAGAGAGAGCAGCATCGATGTGAGAGAGACACATCAACTGGTTGCCTCCTGCACACACCCCGACCAGGGCCGGGGATCGAACCTCCAACCCTTGGCTGGAATCGCACTCGGGGCCCTTCAGCCGAGGGCTGGCGCTCCATCCACTGAGCAACACGGGCCGGGCTGCCCCACCTCCTATCAAAGGCTTCGGGAGCAGCGCGTCTTGAATTCTTTTCCCAAATCAAATTAGGCTCCGCCGATTAGCTCCACGCGGAGGCATTATGTTCCCACCAGGTCTGCTCATCCAGGTAAAACCTTACAATCAGGAACGGGGACATGTGCCTCCCCGCAGGGCGAACACCCTGGCACCCCGCCCGCCGCAGCCGCCCGCACTTTCTCCCGGATTCGGCGGCCAGGAGACAGATGGGCCCAGCGTGCCGCCGCCCGCCGCCGCCCTGCCGGCCCCGGGCTCCTGGCAAGTGCGCCGCGCAGGCAGGTGCGGCTCCGGCGGGTCTAATGGCCCGTGAGGGCGTCATTAGGCCGCCGCGGGGCGCCGCGGCCCTCCGTGCGGGGATGATCTCTCCGCCCGGTGTCCCAGATTCCCTGCCCGCCCCGCCGGACCCAGACAATACTATTCCTCCCGGAAAGGACGTTAGAAAATAAGGCGTGTAGGAACGTGAAGACCAAGATGAGTCGAAGAAGAAAAAAAAAGAGTCCGAAAAAACGTTTTTCTTGCTTTTGCAAAAAGTCTTTGAAATTGTTTGGGTTGTTATCGCTAATCCTCATCCGAGGATATTTTCTCCATTGCTTTTCAGAGAGAGAGTGTAAGGGAAGGAGAGAGAGAGACATCGATGTGAGAGAGGTACACTGATGGGTCGCCTCCTGCACGCACCCTGACCAGGGCGGGGAACAAACCCGCCCTCAGATACGTGCCCTGGGCTGGGATCAAACCACGGCCCTTTGGTGCACGGGCCAGTGCTCTAACCATTTGGCAACACCAGCCAGGGCTACGAAATGGCCTTTGAATTATAAACACAACACGCTTCTAGGGTGGTTCTCACCTCCTCCTCGAGTTCTACACACACACACACACACACACACACACACACACACACACGACACAACGACACACACACACACACACACACACACACACGACACACACACACGACACACACACACACGACACACACACACACACCACACACACACACACACGACACAACGACACACACACATACACGACACAACGACACACACACACACACACACACACGACACACACACACACACACACACACACGACACAGGAGAAGGAGGGGTCCCGTGTCTTCCTTCCTCGGGCGTCTCTTCCGAACAGTCTGGGGGTCGGTGGGCAGTTTCCTGTCCTCCTAGCCGGGGCTCAGAGGGTCAGGGAAGGCCCATTCCCGCTGCACAGAGTGGACCGCGCGCGGCCTTCTTTCCGTCGGAAGCTGAGGGTGACCCTGTGCTCACACATGGGACAATTTTCCCATTTCACCAACGTCCCCGTTCAGGGGCAACCTGCTCGGGGGGAGACGTGGCAAACCACGGGTGAAGGGACGGTGGGAGGAGCGGTGCTGCCGATAATTCCCTCTGCAAAGACTCGCATTTATTCTGCTACCGACCTGACGTTAGCCGCACGACAGCCACGGCACGGTGGCCACCGAGCCTCTCCTCGGGGCGGGCCCTTGGGGAGGACACGTGGACTCAGGCTGCTGAAGGTGCCCACACCCTCCTGGGCCCACGCGCGGCTCCTCTCATCACCCGTCCAGGGCCGAGCGAACAGTGGGACGCAGCCGGCTCAGGCCTCAGGACTCCACCGCAGAAACGCAGGGCCACCTTCAGTGCCACCTAACCAGGCTGGGCCCAGCCCGCCATAAAGCCCTGTTTTAAACGTTAAGATGCCAGCCCGGCCGGCGTGGCTCAGGGGTTGAGCGTGAACCTATGAACCAGGAGGTCACGGTTCGATTCCCGGTCAGGGCACACGCCCGGGTTGCGGGCTCGATCCCCAGCGGGGGGCGTGCAGGAGGCAGCCGATCCATGATTCTCTCTCATCGTTGATGTTTCTCTCTCTCCCCCTCTCCCTTCCTCTCTGACATCAATACAAATACATTTTTAAAACCTGAAGATGCCAATCACAACATTGTGTGAGCAGTGCAGGAACATCCACGTAGCCTCCATGGTTAAATGTTCACCAGCCCCGCCTCTCCCGCCAGCTGGTGGCATTCGGCCCAGGTCACCCCAGGCAGTGTCCGCGGGACCGGTTTCCAGGACACTGAACGGGCAGGTGTGCGGGTGCTGGGGGCGTGGGCTGGGCAGGCGTGCAATGGCCGCCCCACAGCTGTGTCCTGAAATCGATCCCGTTCGCATCTGCCGTTCCATTGAGGACACGGGGATCCCGGCCCGGGAGCTGAGGGCCCCGCCTCGGCGTGTCCAGCACCAGGGACAGGGCTCCGGGGGCCAGGTTCCCTGCCCTGTGGCCCCAAACACTCAGCACCAAGCCCTGAGCGCAGGCACGGCTGCCACGCGGGACTCTTTCACGGGTAAAGCCCGGCCTTCGGAGCCTCCGCGGCAGGCGGCCACGCGAGGGTCTCCAGGAAGGAGCCCTCAGGACAGCGAGATCCACGCAGACGGGCACGGGCCCGCCTGTGCCCACAGCAAGTCGGCTCCTCGAGGGACACAAAGCCGCAGGAGTTCTCCGTGGACCTCCCCACAGGCCGCGCTCTCACGTCCAAACGCACATCCCCGCCCTCCCTGCCTCCCGCCCTCCACGTGCAGGTCAGAGGAAGGCCGTGCTGCGGAGTCCCGGGGGTGAGGACACGCCCACTGGGCCTTAGCTGGACGGCCCTGGGCCGCCCGGGCCTTCAGGATGCCGCCGCCTCCCGACCAGGACCCCACTGTCTGCCCTTAAATGCCCTTCCATGCTGCATGGAAGCCCAGCCTGCTCCCAGTCCAACCCAAAGTTGCTCCTCTCTGAGGCCCCTCCTCCCTGAAGCCCCTCCTCCTGAAGCCCCTCCTCCTGAAGCCCCTCCTCCTGAGGCTCCTCCTCCCTGAGGCTCCTCCTCCTGAGGCCCCTCCTCCCTGAGGCTCCTCCTCCTGAGGCCCCTCCTCCCTGAAGCCCCTCCTCCTGAAGCCCCTCCTCCTGAGGCTCCTCCTCCTGAGGCTCCTCCTCCTGAAGCCCCTCCTCCTGAGGCTCCTCCTCCCTGAGGCTCCTCCTCCTGAGGCTCCTCCTCCGTGAGGCTCCTCCTCCATGAGGCCCCTCCTCCTGAGGCTCCTCCTCCCTGAGGCTCCTCCTCCTGAAGCCCCTCCTCCCTGAGGCTCCTCCTCCCTGAAGCCCCTCCTCCATGAGGCTCCTCCTCCTGAGGCTCCTCCTCCTGAAGCCCCTCCTCCTGAGGCTCCTCCTCCGTGAGGCTCCTCCTCCCAGAAGCTCCTCCTCCTGAAGCCCCTCCTCCCTGAAGCCCCTCCTCCATGAGGCTCCTCCTCCCTGAAGCCCCTCCTCCATGAGGCTCCTCCTCCTGAAGCCCCTCCTCCTGAGGCCCCTCCTCCCTGAGGCTCCTCCTCCTGAAGCCCCTCCT
This sequence comes from Eptesicus fuscus, assembly GCF_027574615.1. Lineage (NCBI taxonomy): Eukaryota > Metazoa > Chordata > Mammalia > Chiroptera > Vespertilionidae > Eptesicus > Eptesicus fuscus. The sequence continues at coordinate 102,545,259 of NC_072480.1, read as the reverse complement.
CCTGAGGCTCCTCCTCCCTGAGGCTCCTCCTCCTGAAGCCCCTCCTCCCTGAGGCTCCTCCTCCTGAAGCCCCTCCTCCATGAGGCTCCTCCTCCTGAGGCTCCTCCTCCTGAAGCCCCTCCTCCCTGAGGCTCCTCCTCCCTGAGGCCCCTCCTCCCTGAGGCTCCTCCTCCTGAAGCCCCTCCTCCGTGAGGCTCCTCCTCCTGTGGCTCCTCCTCCTGAGGCTCCTCCTCCTGAAGCCCCTCCTCCGTGAGGCTCCTCCTCCTGTGGCTCCTCCTCCTGAGGCCCCTCCTCCTGAGGCTCCTCCTCCCTGAGGCCCCTCCTCCCTGAGGCTCCTCCTCCTGAGGCTCCTCCTCCCTGAAGCCCCTCCTCCTGAAGCCCCTCCTCCTGAAGCCCCTCCTCCTGAAGTCCCTCCTCCCTAAAGCTCCTCCTCCATGAGGCTCCTCCTCCTGAGGCTCCTCCTCCTGAGGCCCCTCCTCCTGAGGCTCCTCCTCCTGAGGCTCCTCCTCCTGAGGCTCCTCCTCCTGAGGCCCCTCCTCCCTGAGGCTCCTCCTCCCTGAGGCTCCTCCTCCTGAGGCTCCTCCTCCTGAAGCCCCTCCTCCCTGAGGCTCCTCCTCCCTGTGGCTCCTCCTCCTGAGGCTCCTCCTCCATGAGGCCCCTCCTCCCTGAAGCCCCTCCTCCCTGAGGCTCCTCCTCCCTGAGGCTCCTCCTCCCTGAGGCTCCTCCTCCCGAAGCCCCTCCTCCCTGAGGCTCCTCCTCCCTGTGGCTCCTCCTCCTGAGGCTCCTCCTCCTGAAGCCCCTCCTCCCTGAGGCTCCTCCTCCCTGTGGCTCCTCCTCCTGAGGCTCCTCCTCCATGAGGCCCCTCCTCCATGAGGCCCCTCCTCCCTGAGGCTCCTCCTCCATGAGGCCCCTCCTCCCTGAGGCCCCTCCTCCCTGAGGCTCCTCCTCCGTGAGGCTCCTCCTCCTGAGGCTCCTCCTCCTGAAGCTCCTCCTCCATGAGGCCCCTCCTCCTGAGGCTCCTCCTCCATGAGGCCCCTCCTCCTGAGGCTCCTCCTCCATGAGGCCCCTCCTCCTGAGGCTCCTCCTCCCTGAGGCCCCTCCTCCCTGAGGCTCCTCCTCCGTGAGGCTCCTCCTCCTGAGGCTCCTCCTCCTGAGGCTCCTCCTCCATGAGGCCCCTCCTCCTGAAGCCCCTCCTCCCTGAGGCTCCTCCTCCTGAAGCTCCTCCTCCATGAGGCCCCTCCTCCATGAGGCTCCTCCTCCCTGAGGCTCCTCCTCCTGAGGCTCCTCCTCCTGAGGCTCCTCCTCCCTGAGGCCCCTCCTCCCTGAGGCTCCTCCTCCCTGAGGCTCCTCCTCCCTGAGGCTCCTCCTCCTGAGGCTCCTCCTCCCTGAGGCTCCTCCTCCTGAAGCCCCTCCTCCGTGAGGCTCCTCCTCCTGAGGCCCCTCCTCCGTGAGGCCCCTCCTCCTGAGGCTCCTCCTCCATGAGGCCCCTCCTCCCTGAGGCTCCTCCTCCCTGAGGCTCCTCCTCCTGAGGCTCCTCCTCCTGAAGCTCCTCCTCCATGAGGCCCCTCCTCCTGAAGCCCCTCCTCCGTGAGGCTCCTCCTCCTGAAGCTCCTCCTCCTGAGGCTCCTCCTCCATGAGGCTCCTCCTCCCTGAGGCTCCTCCTCCATGAGGCCCCTCCTCCTGAAGCCCCTCCTCCCTGAGGCCCCTCCTCCCTGAGGCCCCTCCTCCCTGAGGCTCCTCCTCCTGAGGCTCCTCCTCTGTGAGGCTACTCCTCCTGAGGCCCCTCCTCCCTGAGGCTCCTCCTCCCTGAGGCTCCTCCTCCTGAGGCTCCTCCTACCTGAGGCTCCTCCTCCCTGAGGCCCCTCCTCCCTGAGGCTCCTCCTCCCTGAGGCTCCTCCTCCTGAGGCTCCTCCTCCATGAGGCCCCTCCTCCCTGAGGCTCCTCCTCCATGAGGCCCCTCCTCCTGAGGCTCCTCCTCCTGAAGCCCCTCCTCCCTGAGGCCCCTCCTCCCTGAGGCCCCTCCTCCCTGAGGCTCCTCCTCCTGAGGCCCCTCCTCCCTGAGGCTCCTCCTCCCTGAGGCCCCTCCTCCCTGAGGCTCCTCCTCCGTGAGGCTCCTCCTCCTGAGGCTCCTCCTCCTGAAGCTCCTCCTCCATGAGGCCCCTCCTCCTGAGGCTCCTCCTCCGTGAGGCTCCTCCTCCTGAAGCTCCTCCTCCATGAGGCCCCTCCTCCCTGAGGCTCCTCCTCCCTGAGGCTCCTCCTCCTGAGGCTCCTCCTCCTGAGGCTCCTCCTCCCTGAGGCCCCTCCTCCCTGAGGCTCCTCCTCCTGAAGCCCCTCCTCCTGAGGCTCCTCCTCCCTGAGGCTCCTCCTCCCTGAGGCTCCTCCTCCTGAGGCTCCTCCTCCCTGAGGCTCCTCCTCCCTGAGGCTCCTCCTCCTGAGGCTCCTCCTCCATGAGGCCCCTCCTCCTGAGGCTCCTCCTCCATGAGGCCCCTCCTCCTGAGGCTCCTCCTCCATGAGGCCCCTCCTCCTGAGGCTCCTCCTCCTGAGGCTCCTCCTCCGTGAGGCTCCTCCTCCATGAGGCTCCTCCTCCTGAAGCCCCTCCTCCGTGAGGCTCCTCCTCCTGAGGCTCCTCCTCCTGAGGCCCCTCCTCCCTTAGGCTCCTCCTCCTGAAGCTCCTCCTCCATGAGGCCCCTCCTCCCTGAGGCTCCTCCTCCTGAAGCCCCTCCTCCTCAGGCTCCTCCTCCCTGAGGCTCCTTCTCCCTGAAGCCCCTCCTCCCTGAGGCTCCTCCTCCCTGAGGCCCCTCCTCCTGAGGCTCCTCCTCCGTGAGGCTCCTCCTCCTGAAGCTCCTCCTCCATGAGGCCCCTCCTCCCTGAGGCTCCTCCTCCTGAAGCCCCTCCTCCGTGAGGCTCCTCCTCCTGAGGCTCCTCCTCCTGAAGCCCCTCCTCCCTGAGGCTCCTCCTCCTCAAGCCCCTCCTCCTCAAGCCCCTCCTCCCTGAGGCTCCTTCTCCCTGAAGCCCCTCCTCCCTGAGGCTCCTCCTCCATGAGGCCCCTCCTCCTGAGGCCCCTCCTCCCTGAAGCCCCTCCTCCTGAAGCCCCTCCTCCTGAGGCTCCTCCTCCTGAGGCTCCTCCTCCTGAAGCCCCTCCTCCTGAAGCCCCTCCTCCATGAGGCTCCTCCTCCTGAAGCCCCTCCTCCATGAGGCCCCTCCTCCTGAGGCTCCTCCTCCATGAGGCCCCTCCTCCCTGAAGCCCCTCCTCCATGAGGCTCCTCCTCCCTGAAGCCCCTCCTCCATGAGGCTCCTCCTCCTGAAGCCCCTCCTCCTGAGGCCCCTCCTCCTGAGGCTCCTCCTCCCTGAGGCTCCTCCTACCTGAGGCTCCTCCTCCCTGAGGCTCCTCCTCCTGAGGCTCCTCCTCCATGAGGCCCCTCCTCCCTGAGGCTCCTCCTCCTGAAGCCCCTCCTCCTGAGGCTCCTCCTCCGTGAGGCTCCTCCTCCTGAGGCTCCTCCTCCTGAGGCTCCTCCTCCTGAGGCTCCTCCTCCTGAGGCTCCTCCTCCATGAGGCCCCTCCTCCCTGAGGCTCCTCCTCCTGAAGCCCCTCCTCCTGAGGCTCCTCCTCCTGAGGCTCCTCCTCCCAGAAGCTCCTCCTCCTGAAGTCCCTCCTCCCGGAAGCTCCTCCTCCATGAAGTCCCTCCTCCCAGAAGCTCCTCCTCCTGAAGCCCCTCCTCCCGGAAGCTCCTCCTCCTGAAGCCCCTCCTCCCGGAAGCTGCGGCGGATCCTACAGACCCAAAGTGACCAAGTTCACACGGTGCCTGTGCGCGCGGCCGAGGAAGGTCGCTCCCTCGCGTGGTCACGGCACCTGTGTCTGCGACTGTCTTCCCCGCCGGGTGAGCCCTAGTTCACCTCAGTCCCAGCTCAGCTGTGCGCCCCCGGCAGCCGGAGAGGGGCGCCGTCACGGGGTCCGTGGGCAAAGGCGGGACCGTGGGGCCGGGCGCGTGCACAAACCGCAGGCAGCCGGAGAGGCGGCGCGGAGAGGCCCGAGTGCCCGGCCCGCCACGCAGCAGCCCAGTCACTCCTGCTGACCTGCGTGTCCGTCCTCAGAAAGTCTCAACAAAGGAGCCGCAGGAAGCACCGCCTGCATTGATATTAAAGTGGTGTTTGGAGGGAGAGAAGTCACCACCGAGGACAAGTACTCGCAAAGTCACGTCTGTGAAGGCCCGGACCCAAAGGGTTCCCAGGAAACACCACCCGTTCAAGGATGCGCTGGCGACGGGGCCGCGCAGGGGACAAAGACGCCCCACAGAGACGCCACCGCCACCCGCGGCTCCGTGCGGAGCTCCTTGCGAAGCTGAGCATCTTCTTATCGCAGGCCCGGCGGCCACCCTCGGGTACTCACCCACGTCCACGCAAAACCCACACGCGGTGTGAACCGCAGCTGCGTTCAGAAGCGCCAGATCTTAAAGCACCAAAGGCGTCCCTCACCGGCGATGGGTGCCCTGTGGTCCGTCCAGACCAGGGGCGCTTACTCGGCGCCAAGAAGAGGTAAGATCTCAGGCCACGAGCGGACGCAGGGGAGCTGACCGCATGTGACTCAGTGGCAGAAGCCAACGGAAAAGCCCACACACCGTGTGATCCCGACTCCATGGCGTCCCGGGGAAGAAGGACTGGGCACCGGGACCGGCCAGCGCTGCAGGGCTCGGGGCGGGATGAAGGCGGAGCCCCGAGGGTTTCATCCTCTGTGACACGTCACGTGGAAACCTGACCGTCCACGCCCACTGAACACGCCACATGGAGCCGAGCCCAGCGTCGGGGTCTCAGCGACGATCGGGATGGAGAGCGGGGTCCCCTCTCAGCGACGATCGGGATGGAGAGCGGGGTCCCCTGACAGCACCGTGTCACCCTGCTCCCAAAGCTGGGAGGGGGGGGCGGCAGGGCTGTGTCCCAAGGCCAGTCACTCCCAGCTGCCCCCAAATCCCTAGGCCTTGGGGGGCCCTCACCACCAGGACCCCAAAAGGGGGCCGTGTTTGAAGGCAGGTCCTGGCAGGTGTGGCTGGCGACACGAGCTCCCGGCGGAGAAGGGTGACCTCACAGCACGGTCACAGTATCAAAAGGGCTTTGGGGACAGACGCAGAGAGAGGGCCCTGTGGGGACCGAGGCAGAGACGGGGGGTGCGGCCAAGCGCCAAGGGTTTCCGGACACGGGACGCTGGGAGAGGCCGGGCTGACCCCTGGCCCCGAGGAGCCCGCGCTGCTCTGGGACCTCTGACCTCCGGACCCCGAGACAGTGGACGCTGCCCTTGAAGCACCCGTGTGTGCGGTGAGGGCAGCCCCGGAGCTGGTGCTCAGGACCTACGCCGTCACGCTGAGCCGGGCCCCTATCTTCTTCTTCATATATATATATATTATTGATTTTTTACAGAGGAAGGGGGAGGGATAGAGAGTCAGAAACATCAATGAGAGAGATGAGAGAGAAACATCCATCAGCTGCCTCCTGCACGCCCCCTACTGGGGATGTGCCCGCAACCAAGGGACATGCCCTTGACCGGAATCGAACCCGGGACCCTTCAGTCCGCAGGCCGACGCTCTATCCACTGAGCCAAACCAGCCAGGGCCCGAGCCTCTTTCTTCCCCCAAATCTGCAGACTGCTGGGAGGAGGCAGCCAAGCGTCCGGACGCTCCGCAGTGAAGCGGGGGTTCGCCCGTCCAGGGCCTCACACTGCTGCCCGCCCCTCACCACCAGCACAGACCCCGAGGTCCTGTCCCGACGGCCCGCCCGCTGTCTGAGGCCAGGCATCTCCATCCTCTCGGGGTTTCCATGGGTTTTCAGGAGAACCAGAGTTACACGCCCTCCGCCTTCTGCAACGTGTCGGGCTAAGCATGTCAAACTCAAAGGCTAACCCGGGCCAAATAAACGAGTCTGACACGCCTGGTGTAGGGTCACGTTTTCCCCTAGGACGGCGCACTCGCGTGTCCTCAGGCTGCCCTCCCCTCGACAACCCCCCAACCCCCGTCATCACCATTAAGGACCCCCAGGCCCGCATCCAGCGTCTTGACAAAGGCTGTTCTGTTCCCAGCGTAAAGGTGAGCGCCGGTGCTGAGGGGCCCGGACCGGCCCAGGCCCTCGCCACGGGCCCCCCTCCCTGCGCCCCTGAAGGTGAAGAGACACGTGAGTGTCCGGCGCCAAGACCCTGGACTAGGGCTCCACGAGCTTCTACAGCCCACGCGGCCCTCGGATCCCCCCCGTGCACAGAGCTTCTGGGACTTAGAGTTCTGCCCGTCCTGCGGGGACATGAGGGGTGACTACCCAGGACAGGGGCCAGGCGGGCTCAGGGCAGGAGGAGAGAAGGGAGTGGGGAGAGGCAGAGAGGGGGAAGGGAGGGGAGGGGGTAAGGGGGAGGGGCTGGATCAGGGACCACTGCAAGGTGCTGGGAGGAAACAGCTCCGGAGACTCCAGGCCTCCTGCCCTGAGCCCGCCCAGCACCTGCTCCCCAGGTGACCTCCCGCCTGAGCCCCCTGCCCGCGAATCCTATACCAGATGCCCCGACCCTGAAAGGCAGGAGGCTCCCCCAAAGCTTTGCAAGGCCCCCTCATGGAAAAAGGAACTTTCCATTTTGCCAAAATGGAACAATCTCTGGCTATTAGAGAGAGGGGGGGGGCAGACACACACACACACACACACACACACACACACACACATGCGCGGGAGCGGGAGCGGGAGCGGGAAGGATGGAGGGAGGAGGCGGTGAGTCATGGAGGCCCTGGCGTATTCCGAGGCCCTGGTCTGCCTGCTGGGCCTGCGGGGACACGTGGCCTCTGTGCAGCCGGGTCAGGGGGAACCGGGTCTCGTCCTGCCCAGCGTCCCCGACAGCCAGCGAGAACACGCAGGCTCCAGGGCCGCGGCCGCCGGCACAGCGTGAGGTCTGCGAGGGCCTCGCCGAGGGCCCGCCGTCAGACCCACGGGACCCGGCGGCCAGCCCGGGCTCAGGAGGCGAGGCTGGTGCCCTTTGCCAAACGCACCGACTTCTCGGGGCAGAGCCGCCCCGGGCTTATGATCCCCAAGGACAAACCCGCGGCCCCTCCACTCACCGCTGCCTCACGGCCCGCTCACTGGACGCGGGGCGGGAACGGCCCTTCCCCAGCGTTTGATAACGAGCGTCCGTCCGTTCGCCCCGAGGGGAAGGAGCCTGCTGCTCCTCTCGGCCCCCGCCATCCTGTTAGCCTGAGCCAGCACGCCGCCCGCGGCTGGAGCACGGCCCTGCCTGTGCCCTCAGCACCTGCTACGCCGCCTCACGCCGAGGTGTCCGGACAAAGATGCCGTGAGCGGCCCCCCTAACCAGCCGCCTGCGCAGCGCGGAGCCCGTGGATTCAGAAACACGCGGTTGGGCTGTTTGGTCACCTCCATCAGGGCTTGTGGAAACCCTCGTATTTCCGGTGAACAGGACGCACGCCGACAAGGATCCCGGACACCTTCCCGGGGTGTCTGTCGGGGGGGGGGGGGGGGGGTGCGATGGGGATGCCGCGACGGGCTCCGTGGGCAGCTCTCATGCCGCGTCTCTCTCCACGTGTCTGGGGACGCAGGCCACGGCACAGACGGCTGGGGACACACGGACGTCCAATGGCGAATGCTTTGCTGACTCAGATCCCAGAAGCTGAGCTCCGTGTGCAGACACGCAGACACGCGGACACGCAGACACACGGACACACCAGCCGGGAGCAGCTGCAGATGCCCTGCTCGTGGCTGGAAGGGAGGGTGTGAGCACAGCGGTCTGTGGGGAGGGATTCGGGCTCCGGGGAAGGTGGGTCCCAGCGCTCACCGCCCGGAAGGGGTGCTGGCTCCGCACAAACCACCTGGGGACCAGCACCTGAGGCGCCCACTCTGCTCGGCAGCCGGCGGGCACCGTCAGTGAAACACGCCCCTCCCGGCCTCCAGGTGACAGCCCGGCACCGGGTCTCACCCCTCGCCGCCCCCATCTGCAGGGTGTCCCTGCACAGAACACGCCCACCCCTCCCCCGACCCTGGTGGCCTCTGTGATGGAGGGAGACTCTGAAAGAACAAAGCTGCCCCTTTAAGTTGGCTTCTGTTCAGACGTGAGCAAGCACTGGCCTGTCACCGTGACGGACATGGTGTCCCCGGCCGCCTGCAGGTGCTGCTCTCCCACCGTGCATTTCTGGGTGGCGTGTGGACGGCGGGTGGCAGAGGTGGGCGCCCCTGAGCTGCCCCGTGAATCCCCTCAGCACGGAACAGAGCCCCTGCACGTGGGCGTCGGTGAAAGGCCTGGGCCGTGAGGCTGTCTTCCCCCCGGTGAGGGACAGCTGGTGAGGGCAGAACACACAGCCTCTGTGGGGAGCCCCGGAACCCCAGCCAGCCCCCCAAAGCTGGGAAACCACCGATAAACCGGCAGCCGCACAGCCAGCCAGGCGCGGGAGAGCTCCCCGTGGACACGAGGCCCCCGCCGGGCCTGTCCCTCTCCGGACGCTCAGGATGGACTGGGAGGAGCCACGCTGACCCCGCTGGCCACGGAGGGGCCACGCTGACCCCGCTGGCCACGGAGGAGCCACGCTGACCCCGCTGGCCACGGAGGGGCCACGCTGACCCCGCTGGCCACGGAGGGGACACGCTGACCCCGCTGGCCACGGAGGGGACACGCTGACCCCGCTGGCCACGGAGGGGACACGCTGACCCCGCTGGCCACGGAGGGGACACGCCTCTGCACACCCACGTCGCTGAGGAGGCACTCGGGGAGTTCTCGGCCCGGCTTCCCAACCGACGGCCCCTGCGACTATCGGGCGCTTGGCTGATGGCAGTTCTGTCTCTGAACAGTCACGTGACTGCACGGAGGCACAGGGAGCCAGGCGCGTAGTGCCGCCCGGAGTGGCTGAACATCGGGGTCCCATGACGGGGGATACCCTGGAGCCCAGGACCCCGCATGACGGGGAGCTCGCATCCGCTCCAGGCCCAGGAGGGACAAGGACCCCGGCCCCCAGGCCCCCCGAGAAGCCCAGCGCTTGTGCCGTGAGAAGCACCAGCAACGGGAGGGGCCTGCCGGACACGCTGCCCTCGCCCCGGACAGGGCACCGCCTCCAGTGCGCGCTGGCGGGCGTGTCGCGGAACTGCTCTCCACGTGGCATGCCGGTCCGCCCGGCGCTCGCCTCACTCCCGGCATGACCGGGGAGTCAGAGGACGGCCCGTCTTTGGAAAGAGGGACTGAGGCGGCCCCGGCCCCACCCGGCGAGCGGGTTTGTGGGCTCAGATGCTGAGACGGCGACTGGCTACAAACGGAGGACATGGGAGCGTGGACACAGGACGTCACCGTCGGCGCGGGGCTGTGTTGGTGCCCAAACCCTGGCACATGGTGCACGCTGGGCAAGGCACACACCGTGTGGGGGCGGCTGGTGTGAGCTCGAGACCCAAACACCAAGAAAACGGTGACCACACCTCAGCCTGCGACACCTCCTCCCTGTGCCCCCCACACCCCGTCAGCCGCACGGAGCCTCGGAGGCCTGGGGCTGGCCTCTTGCACCAGGTGCTGCCCAGGGAGCCATCCCAGCTTCTCTCCCGAGGCCTGCGGCTCACATCCGAAATCAGGCTTCACCGCCGTGAGGTGCACGATGGGGCTGTGTGTGCCTGTGTGTGCATGTGTGTGCCTGTGTGTGCGTGTGTGCCTGTATGAGCAATGGGGTGGTGTGTGCCTGTGTGTGCATGTGTGCACATGTGTGCCGTGTGAGCAATGGGGCGGTGTGTGCCTGTGTGTGCATGTGTGCCTGTATGAGCAATGGGGTGGTGTGTGCCTGTGTGCACATGTGTGCCGTGTGAGCAATGGGGCTGTGTGTGCCTGTGTGTGCCTGTGTGCCTGTGTGTGCACCTGTGTGCCGTGTGAGCGATGGGGCTGTGTGTGCCTGTGTGTGCGTGTGTGTGTGTGCACATGTGTGCCGTGTGAGCAATGGGGGTGTGTGTGCCTGTGTGCACGTGTGTGCCGTGTGAGCGATGGGGCGGTGTGTGCCTGTGTGTGCCTGTGTGCACATGTGTGCCGTGTGAGCAATGGGGCGGTGTGTGCCTGTGTGTGCCTGTGTGCACATGTGTGCCGTGTGAGCGATGGGGTGGTGTGTGCCTGTGTGAGCCTGTGTGCACATGTGTGTGTGCCTGTGTGCCTGTGTGAGCAATGGGGTGGTGTGTGCCTGTGTGTGTGTGCACATGTGTGCCGTGTGAGCAATGGGGTGGTGTGTGCCTGTGTGTGCGTGTGTGCACGTGTGCCGTGTGAGCAATGGGGCAGTGTGTGCCTGTATGAGCAATGGGGTGGTGTGTGCCTGTGTGTGCGTGTGTGCACATGTGTGCCGTGTGAGCGATGGGGTGGTGTGTGCCTGTGTGAGCCTGTGTGCACATGTGTGCCGTGTGAGCGATGGGGCGGTGTGTGCCTGTGCGTGCGTGTCTGTGTGCACACTGCTCTCTGGAGGTCAGTCTCACCCACTAGCACAGACTCACTCGCCTACGAAGAAAGCCGTCGAGTGAAACGTGTGTGAGGAGAAGTGCGTGGCTTTAGGGAAAGCGCCTGCAGGTTATTGTTGGTTTAACGGGTGAGAGAGGGGCCCCCTCCCGCGGCTCCCAGGTGGCCGCACGCACTCATTCACCTGTCACCGCCACGTCCCCGGGACTGCGCACCTCCCGTGCCGTGCCCTCCGACCGGACACGGCCCGGCACCTACGGATGCGCCGGCTCCCCCTTTGCTCAGCCACAGGGACCCGAAGTAGCTTAACATCTTAGTACCTGAGTGAGGGCCACAGATCGCGGGTGGGAATCACGGTCGGAACTGCCGCTCCCGGGCAGGCACCACTCAGCCCAGACCCTGGACCCCGGACCCCAGACCCCGGACCCCAGACCCCGGACCCTGGACCCCAGACCCTGGACCCCGGACCCCGGACCCTGGACCCTGAACCCCGGACCCCGGACCCTGAACCCCAGACCCTGGACCCTGGACCCCGGACCCTGGACCCCGGACCCCGAACCTCGGACCCTGGACCCTGGACCCTGGACCCTGGACCCCAGACCCCAGACCCTGGACCCTGGACCCTGAACCCCGGACCCTGGACCCCAGACCCTGGACCCTGAACCCCGGACCCTGGACCCCGGACCCTGAACCCCGGACCCTGGACCCTGGACCCTGGACCCCGGACCCTGGACCCCGGACCCTGGACCCCAGACTGGCCACGCAGGCAGTGCCCTTGGGGTGCCTCTCCCTCCTCAGCCTGAATCCCACGGAAAGGCCTCCCACCCCCATTTCCTGGTGGAGCTTTTGCGGACCCCGCCCCCCGGTGAGGGCTCTCCGGGAGAGACCTGTGGGCAGAGGTCCTGGTGGCCGTGTTCTGCGCGAGAACTGGGGGAAGGCCACGCCGTTTCCACTCCGACACCCGCCGCCCCGCGAGGCGGCCTGCGCTCGGGAAGAATTATGAATGAAGCTGTCAGCATCCGCCGAACGTGGACAAGCCAGCATCTGCCTAGTGCACATGCTCAGTGCTGTCCAGCGGCATGAACATCCACGCAGGAGGCGTCGCGTTTATGGCAGGAACTTTCAACACCAGCGTCGCCCGCAGATCCCTGGGCGGACCCCTCCCCGCAACAGGGGCTCGCACCCGACTGAGGGGCGCAGGCTCTGCACAGGCACAGCCGGCAGCGCCGGGCGAACCGGCCCCGCAAACCCCATCCTCGCTGCACCCAAGCGGGCCACTGGCCACCAGGTCCCCTCTGACCAAGCCCGAGGGTCGGCGTCCGCGCCGGGGCTCCACCAACCTCAGCCCAACCTCAGCCCTGCCCGCTGCACCCCCACCCGGTCAGGTCACCCGGCGGGCGGCCACTGGGACAGAGCAGGCATCAGCCTCCTGCCTGGGGCTTCGGGTTTTCATGGCACCAAACGCAGCCGCGCGTCCAGCCTGGGTCCCAGCCTCCCTCCCGGCCGCCTGCTCAGCAGAGGCCTGACCCCAGCCGCACCGCACCGACAGGGAGCCTGGCTGGCTGGGCCTGCGCTCCCTCCGGAAGGCTCAGGGCTGCGGCCCCTCTCCCGCTCGCTCCCTGGGGGCCGGCCGCACATCGCACCGCGCTGCGATCACAGAGCAGACGCACGCGCTCGCCCTGCACGAGCCCCGGCTGCGGCGTCCCATCCCCGTTCACCAGGGAACGAACTTGTCTGCTCAGGATCACCGTGAGCAGTGCCAGGCGCCCTGCGAGCCGCCCTTCACCCCCTCCTCCATGGCAACGAGAGGCTCCGAGCCAGCCGATCCGCCTCCCGCTGCCTGGGGTGGGGATGTGGCGGGGAGAGGAGCAGCGCCCGCCCGGAGGAGGCAGAGGCGCCTACGGAGGGAGGAGGCAGAGCCCGGCGCCAGGTCCAGGCGCTGCCCAGAGGTCAGCCGGGCCGCCGCCCACTGCCTACCTGATGCCGCTGCCCCTGGGGGGAGCGCCCGCGGGACGGAGAGGGGTGAGTCATGGGCACTTACCCAGGTAGCGAGCCCGCTGCACAGCCTGCAGCATCAGCCTCCCGCCGGGAGGGAGCCAGGCTTCTCGCGGCGACCGGGAGCCACGCGCCCGCTCTGAGGACAGAGGACGGGAGGGCTCCGCGGGAGGGGCGGCCGGGGGCTCCGTGCGCGTCCGGCCCGTCAGGCGGGGAGGATGCAGCAGCTCGGGGCTCGGCCGGCCCGGGCACTGCAGCGCGGCGGCGGCAGAGGCTGGCGAGGCATGTCCCATGTATTCCAGCTCCACAGAAAACACGGAGCTGGAGCGCGCGCCCTGTGGACCCGGGGCGCCCCTACGGAGCCCGCGGGGGAGGCTCGGCGCTCCCCGCAGAGCCGGCCATGGAGCCGGCGCCTCAATCACCCCTCAGCGCGCGGGGACGCGGGGACGCGGGACCGGACAGGGAGCAGGTGCCGCCCTGCCTTGGAGGCTGAGCTGCCTGTAATCTCATTTCACAAGCTCCCTGTCCGGAGGAGCCGCCCACTGTGGTGATATCATCTGCGGCGCCCAAACATGGGCAGCTTCCTCGCAGCGTCACGCTGACGCCAGGCTGAGCGGGCAGGTGCCGGGCAGTGGCCACCGCCAGGCCGCTCCGGCCGTGCCCAGGGCTCCAATCTGAAAAGTTACCGACAGAGAGCGAGCCCTCCGCGCAGGGCTCCCTCCCCCAAACTGCTCCTCCCCCGGGAGAGGGGCGCCTGGGAGCCCCGGCCCGGTGCCTGCACAGACCCTCCACCGCCCCCGACAAAGAGCAGGGGCGGGCAGGCCGGCCTGGCGACCTGTGACCCGGCCTCTCCACCACCCACGCGGGCACACAGCCCGCTGCCCGGGACGCCTCGTGGAGGGAGGAATCCAGACCAGGCAGGCGAGACCTCCGGCGCAGGCACGGGGCTCAGTCCCACGTGGACACTCCGGAGAGTGGACGACCCCGGACTCTGCTGCAGAGTCATCAGGGCCAGAGACAGACGCCCCAAGTGGAGGCTCCGCGGGAGCGAGAAGGGGCTTCGGGACATTCCCATCCTGTTCCTCTGAGGTCTGGGAGGGCCCTCGGCTCGGTCTGCCCCGTCTGAGAGTCTGTGAGTGAGGACCTGGTTCACCGGCCCCCGCCCCCGGTCCACTGCGGGGAGACGCACCTGGGTGGCCCGGGAGGGACTCGGGGGGCGTTGCTGCCTGCACAGGCTCCCGGCCGCATCCCGCTGGGACGGCACTGGCTCTGTCCTGTCCCCCGGGAGGGACCGGAGGGGCCCGGCCCAGGGCAGCACCCACACGGAAACCCATGCACAGCCCCGATCCCAGCCGACGAGACCAAGTCCCCGTCCCCGTCCCCGAGTGACCTCAGCCTGACCTCAGGGAGAGCAGCCGTGGGCCGCGCCCTGCGGAAAGGGGCTTCGCTCTGCGGACGTCACCTGGACTGTGCCGCCTGGAACCAGAGTGTCCCGTTGCTTGGAAACAGGTCTGTGCAGAGACGATGAATGAAGGACGCTGAGAGGCAGTCGTGGTGGACGGGGCTCAGCCCTCAATGCAATGGCCTCCTCTCAGGATGGGGAGGCCACAGAGCCACAGAGAGCCCGTGTGCGGACAGCCATCCACGGAGCCACGCGCCCCGAGGAACAGCAGGGACGCGGCCACAGCAGAGGCCACAGAGCACCTATGTCATCAGCTTTTTAAGGTAGACACAGGGGCATTGCCACGGAGGGAGACACGGGGCCCTGTCACCGAGGGGGCACTGCCATCGAGGGAAACTGATGGTCAAAGGGTCAGGTCACCGACAGGCACATGGCTGTGCCTCGCCGAGGCCCCCTCCTGGGCAGAGAGCTCCTTACACAGCCCCCAGGACGGGAGCTTCCGCCTGCTACGCTGACGCCCGTGTTGTCGGAAGTGACCTAAGGAGCCCCAGGGGCAGGGTGGGTACCCCCCAGGGGATGCCAGCGAAGCTGGGTGAACGGACCCCGCAGCCAGGCGCCTCCCACTCCAGCTCCTTCCCCTTCACCCGCTCGCGGCTCACCTTCCTGAAGCACACGCGGCCGGCCGGCCCGTCGCAAGGCCCCGGGACTTGGGAACGGCTGCATGTGACAACCGGGCCACCTCGGGATCCCCCGGAGGGTCTGGCCGGTCGGCATGGGCTTCGGGCTTGGCCACGCCGCGGTTCGGGGTGCGTGGCTGTGTTGGGCCCAGTAGGGGTCTGGGGTCTCCAGAGAAACGGGACCAGCAGGGACACAGAGGAGACTGTGACGGGACATGGCTCACGTGATGTGGGAGCGGGAGGCCCCCCCGATCTGCCGTCTGCAGGCGTGAGACCCGGGCCCGGCGAGAAGCAGCGACCACGCGGGCGGGCAGCAGCCAGGGCGCGGCGAGCGCAGGCAGCGAGCGAGCGAGCGGGTCCGCCTTCCCTCCGCCCGGCGGTCCTGGGACTGTGACCCCCTCAGGAGGTCCCCTCTGTGCGCGGTTACAGAGCGCACCCTGTCCCTCGGACACCCGGACACAACGGCTCACCAGCTCCCGCCTCCCAGTCCAACGGACACAAAGGAAGCCCCAGGCCGGCTCTCAGGGCACAGAGTGGCGACCACCTGCTCGCGAAGCAGCATCGGGGCTCCAGGAGGAGGGGTTCAGGAAGGGGCCTCGGTGAGCGAAGGAGACCAACGCCCAGGGTACGCCCGCCCGCGCTCGCACCCCGCACCCTCCAGCAGGCCACGGCACAGCCACGCGACACCCATCGTCCCAAACACGGTCACGCCGCTCCGCCAGGCTTCAGGCAGAGCCGCCGAGCAGAGAGCACAGCCCTCGGAGCCCTCGGAGCCGGCACACGGGGAGCCGGGGCCCCCCCGCCCCTCCTGCGGCATCTCCCGCGGCGTTCCCAGCACCTGCTCCGCTCGGCACACGGGAGAGTCTCGCCGTTGTCTCCCGGGCAGCTGCCGTGTCAGCCCGTGCGGGTCCCGGGAACCAGGCCGACGCTGAAAGGAGGAAGGCGGCGAGCCGTTCGCAAACAAACCTCCCCTGGAGGGACGCCGCGCCGCTGTTTGCCTGGCCTGTGCCAGCCCCGCCGGCCTCCGGCTCCTGATCCCCTCTCAGAGGTAAACTCGGGATGAAGACAGCCCAGCGCGGGAGTGAGGGAGGCGACAGACCCACGCCGGGTCCTCGGGCGGCGCGGTTTCTCCCCGCAAAAGGGAAGGGCGGGCAGCGTTCAGACCCGGCCGGTTCACACCGCGCACAGGGCACGGCGCTGGAAGGCGGGGAAGTGCGCGTGGCATTCGAATCTTTGCATCCACCTGGCCTGGGGGTGGCCGGGGTCGCCGGGGTCCTGGGGCGTAGTGTCAGTCGCTCACGCTCACCCCGATCAGCACCCCTGCGTGGGCAGCGGCGGGCCCGCGCCCTGGTGTCAGATTGCTCTCAGGCCGATGCGTGCACGGCCGTGGAACCGGGATTCTGTGCGAATGTCACAGCTCGAAGCCGCCTCAGTCGCCTCTCGCCGGCGGGGGGTGGGGGGGGGGCCGCAGGGTGGCAATCGCCGTGAGTTTCTCGCGGGGACGGCTCCTCGGGGCCTGTTCCGTCCGGGAAGGCAGCGAGGACGGGTGGGAAGCCGTCTGCCGAGCTCCCCCCAGGCGCCGCCGGAAGCCTCAGGGCGGTCCGGGGGCATTTCCACGCCACAACGGACCGGGCTCAGGTGTGCCAGCGTGCAGTCGCCTCTGGAGCCCGTCTGGGCTGGTCCGGGAAAGCCCAGCTCCTCCGACCCGTTCACGCTGCCGGGCGCCGTCATTATTCCAACCGGAAACCCTCCCATAAAACGGAGAGCCCGTTTCTCGCATCCTCTCCCCCACTCCGGGCTTCCGGCCGCCCCTTCCCTGTGAACCACTAACGGGGACCCCGCACGGCAAAGCCCAGACGAGGGCAGGTGGGAGGGACGGAGCCGCACACCCCTCCCTGCGGCCAACACCTACGATGCGCCAGGTACCGTCCAGGTGTGGACAGGAAAGTGAACAAAACACAGGAAGCCTGTGGCGTGAGCTGACATTCCAGCCGGGGAGCGACGCGCAAAACGAACCTGCTTATTCCTCTCCGGGGGCAAAACCGGACAGAGGCGTCAGGGCCGGGCCTGGGAGAAAGGCCGGAACAGGAGGGACATGGGGCAGGAGACTCAGGTGGGGATGCGGCCTGTCCTTCCACAGCCTGGCTGCCCCACGAAACCAGAGGCCGAGTCCCCTGGAGACCAGCCCTGCCAGCGCCCCCGTGGCCCGGCCTGGGCGCCCCATCACCCTCCCGCCCTTCGTGACTGATCAGCTCCATGGCCGCCCCCTTGGCCATGTCCCGTGTAAAACACGATTCCAGGCCGACGGACTGCCTCCTCCGAGGGTTCACTTTTACAAGGTACCGAGCAATTCGACAGGGACTCGAGGTCAGGGGTTAACCCTGTGCCACCCCTGCATGCCAGGGAGTCTCCCCTCAACCTGTGAGGGGCCCAGCACGGAGCTGCTCTCGGCCGGAGGCCACTGTGGGTTCCCCACCCCCAGCCACACATCCCAGTCCAAAGGCGCACTGGGTCCAGGACGCCCTGCGGGGACCCAGCCCAGACCTGGGCCCCTGGCCAGAGCGGGGGCCTGACCAGCTGGTCGGACCCGAGTGGACAGCAGGCTCCCCGGAAAGGGGACAGGATGAGCTGGTTTGCGTGGGGGAGGTGCAGTGGGAGACACGCAGTGGGGGTCATGCAGGGGGGATGTGCAGTGGGAGACACTCAGTGGGGGAGGTGCAGTGGGCTGTGTGCAGTGGAGGGTGTGCAGGGGCATGCACAGTGGGAGATGTGCAGTGGGAGACATGCAGTGTGTTATGTGCAGTGGGAGACACACAGTGGAGGCGTGCAGTGGGAGACACGCAGTGGGGGACATGCAGGGGGGATGTGCAGTGGGGGACATGCAGTGGGGGACGCACAGTGGGGGGCGCAGCGGGGGACACGGCCCCCCACAGCAAGTTAGTGCGCCCACGTTGTGGCCGGTCTGCGAGCTCAGCTGCCTCCCAGCCCAGGTCTCCACAGGGAGGTGCATGGCTCCCTCTAGGGGCCACACGGATGCTGCAGCCTGAGCCCTGGGAGGACCTGCAGGGCCCTGGACCCAGGAGGAGGGCGTGGACCCTAGAGCAGGCTTCTTCCCCTAATCCTAACCCTAACCCTAACCCTAACCCTTGCCCCAGGAGGCCCAGGTGGGGTGGTGGTGCCGGGTGTGAGGGACAGAGATGGCGAGCAGGGTCCTAACCCAGGTTCCTCTTCTGCACGCGCACGGAGCCCGAGCTACAGCCACAGAGGCGAGTCCCACAGCCCGCGCCCCGCACTCCCAGGCCAGGGCAGGCCAGGCGGCTGCCGGCGGATGAGCTGGGGAGGTGACACACCCCTTCGCCCCTGGGGAAGGTCAGGTGCGCAGAGGGCTGGCAGGCATCCCGCTCTAGCGCCCAGATGTAAACGCCCTGCAGTGACCGCCGCACGCCGCACGTGAGCTTTGCTGAGAACGAACCATCTCAAGGGCCAAGGGCAGAGGCTCAATTCTCTCCCGTGACCAGATTCTGCGAAAACGGAAGGCGCTCAGCACGTCACGGTCACAGGGTCACCGGGAGGTCGGCGGGTCTGACGCATTTTATTTATGAAAACATCCGGGGCCTGGGGCCACCCTGGGGCTCAGCCCTGACGACCAGGGCAGCCACGGGGGAGGATTCACCCCGGACCACAGGGCTTCCCCGGAGTCGGTAACCGAGAGGCCCCTCGTCAGGGACGGGCCGCGAGGCCCCTCCCACCCGGCCCCGGGGACACGAGGCTCCCAGGCGGAGCGATCGGCTTCCCCGTGGGTCACCGCCGATGGCCTCACCCACCGAGCGCGCCGGGGCGCCTGCTTTGTGGGCGCTGTGTTCCCATGTGATAGACGAGAAAACGGAAACCATTTCTGAACACGCACGGCCGACAGCATCCTCGGGTCTCCCCACCAGGTGGGCCCCCGCGGCCCGAGGACTGGACAGAAGTTGGAGATACAGACGGTCCCACTCGGGGGTCTCAGGGCGCCCGCAGAAAGCTGGCAGCATGTGGCCCGGGAGCTCCTGACACTAACACGGCGCGTTTCCCGACCGGAGACCGGAACTCCCGAGGCTGAGGGAGCAGGCGCAGGTGCGTCCTGTCACAGACACCCCCCGCCCCCCGCCAGCCAGGCCCTCGCCCCACTTCTCCCAAGGCCCCCACGTCACAGCCTCCCACAGACACGGAAACCCCAGGAAGGAAGCCGTGGCCGCAAACCACTAACCGGGGGGCTTTTCATTTCCCCATCAGCGAACCCCAACCCGGGGCCCTGCTTGAGACGTTCTGCCGAGGCTCGCTGTTTATTTACCGCCCAGCAAACGTGCTCACGGACATCTCCTGCTGCCGCTCCACCTCCGTCCGGCGGGGCGCCTGGCCGGGGCGCCGGGAAGCGAAGGGAAAACACATCGGGGCGCAGGCCGGCCCGGGTGTCTGTTCTCCGCAGGGACGGTGTCCGCACCGGTGCTCCGGGGCGAGCAGTACCCCCCCGACCCCCCCAGTCCCTGGTCATTCCTGATCGCGCTGCCCAGAGCTGAGCCCGGAGCGCGCAGGGACAAGTACTGTCCAAACACTGCCCATCACCACCGGCGTCCGACGAGGGCCGCAGCCGCACGGCTCCCACGTCTGCTGTCCGGGGCCCCCAGGACGAAGGCACACACAGGGTGCAGCACTTACCGCTCACGGCGTGGGGGCCACACGGCTCACGGCGTGGGAGAGACACGGCTCACAGGCGTGGGAGAGACACGGCTCACAGGCGTGGGAGGGACACGGCTCACGGTGTGGGAGAGACATGGCTCATGGCGTGGGAGCCACACGGCTCACGGCGTGGGAGGGACACGGCTCACGGGCGTGGGAGGGACACGGCTCACGGGCGTGGGAGGGACACGACTCATGGGTGTGGGAGCCACAGGGCTCACGGGTGTGGGAGAGACATGGGTGTGGGAGAGACACGGCTCATGGGTGTGGAAGCCACATGGCTGATGGGTGTGGGAGCCACACGGCTCATGGGTGTGGGAGAGACACGGCTCACGGGTGTGGGAGAGACACGCTCACGGGCGTGGGAGAGACATGGCTCACGGTGTGGGAGAGACACGGCTCACGGGCGTGGGAGGGACACGGCTCACGGGCGTGGGAGGGACACGGCTCACGGCGTGGGGGCCACACGGCTCACGGCGTGGGAGAGACACGGCTCACGGGCGTGGGAGGGACACGGCTCATGGGTGTGGGAGCCACAGGGCTCACGGGTGTGGGAGAGACATGGCTCATGGGTGTGGGAGCCACACGGCTCATGGGTATGGGAGAGACACGCTCACGGGCGTGGGAGAGACACGGCTCACGGGCGTGGGAGAGGCAGCTCTCGGGGGCCCTGCCCGAGTACCGGGCCTGGCGATGCCGTGGAGCCTCAGGGAGCCCTGTCCCCGAGGGCACCGGCAGCACCGGGACCCTCAGCCCTGCCCCTGGCAGCAGCGGGAGGGAGCGGAGTGTGATGCCCACCCGACCCGGAGGCCCGCAGGGTCCGGAGCGGGAAGGCGGCGGGGGCAGGCCAGTGGCCCCGGCGAAGGCACAGGCCCGGCAGGGCTGGCTCTGCCTAAACTCCGACAACAGCTCTCCCGGAGACGCTCCTCGGGGCCGAGAGCCGCCCGGACCTGTAGGCACGCGACGCCGTGTGTGACCTGCCCAGTGCAGCCTCCGCGAGGCACGGAGCGCGCTGGTCCGCGGGGCGTGGGTGTGGCGCCCCGGCTCCCGAGCCCCCGAGGCCCGCGCTGCCCCTTCTCCCACGCACAGGCCCCGCCGGGCTCGGGCAGGACCGGCACCCGCAGCCCGACCGCCGCTGAGGGGGCAGCGCGGGCCCCGACGGGCAGTGTGGAGTAAAAGGCACCCCTCAGCCCGACTCCCCGCGTCTCTCTTAAGCCCTTCCTTCTCGTCCCATCAGAGGGGCCGCGGGCTTACACGTCAGGGGACGCCCCCTAGTTCCTGGACTCGGCTTCCTGCCACGTCACAACTACCCCGGCTCACGGCCCCGGGGACGCTGCCGACCACAGCTGTGCCCCCCCACAGCCGCGCCCCCCCACAGCTGTTCCCCCCACAGCTGTTCCCCCCACAGCCGCGCCCCCCCACAGCCCTGCTCCCCCACAGCCACACCCCCACAGCCACACCCCCACAGCCGTGCCCCCCATAGCAATGCCCCCCACAGCCCTGCCCCCCCACAGCCGCACCCCCCACAGCCACACCCCCATGGCCACGCCCCCCACAGCTGTGCCCCCCACAGCCATGCGCCTCCCCACAGCCCTGCTCTCCCACAGCCACACACCCCCACAGCCGCGCCCTCCCACAGCCATGCCCCCTCACAACCCTTCCCCCCCCATGGCCACGCTCCCCCACGCCATGCCCCACCCCCGTGTCCTGAAGGCAGATCCCAGACGTCTGTTCTGGTCTCCCGACACCTCAGGCACCTGCTGCGGGGCCATTCCGTCAGCGCCTGCGGCTGAGACCTGGCCTCGGGGAGCGGCTCTCCGTGAACAGCCCCGCAGGCATTTCTCGGTGACTCCCCAGCGAGGGCTCCGCCAGCGAGTCAGCGGTGACTGTTTCAAAAGCCCTCTTTCCCTTCGGTACGGCCTGCGGCCCCCGGTCCCCTCGGTACAGCCTGTGGCCCCAGGTCCTCATGGGCATGGCCCGCAGCCACAGGTCCCCTCGGTACGGCCCGCGGCCCCAGGGCCACTGGACACAGCGGAAATGGTCTCTGAAAGCGGCCAGAAGTCGCTTTTGTGTCATCCTGTCTTTGTCCCAGCGCAGTGAGGAGCCCAACACACTGGGTCCTGCTGCCCAGGGAGGAACCTAACCCTTCTCCCCTTAACCCTGCAGCCCGCCTCCTGCAGCCCCGCCTCCTGCAGCCCCGCCCCCTGCAGCCCCGCCTCCTGCAGCCCCGCCCCGAAGCCCCGCCTCCTGCAGCCCCGCCCCAAAGCCCCGCCCCCGAAGCCCCGCCTCCTGCAGCCCCGCCCCTGCAGCCCCGCCCCCTGCAGCCCCGCCCCCTGCAGCCCCGCCTCCTGCAGCCCCGCCCCCAAGTCACGTCCCAACCCCGCCCCGAAGCCCCGCCTCCTGCAGCCCCGCCCCCGAAGCCCTGCCTCCTGCAGCCCCGCCCCCGAAGCCCCGCCTCCTGCAGCCCCGCCCCGCCCCGCCTCCTGCAGCCCCGCCCCCTGCAGCCCCGCCTCCTGCAACCCCGCCCCTGCAGCCCTGCCCCTGCAGCCCCGCCTCCTGCAGCCCCACCCCGAAGCCCCGCCTCCTGCAGCCCCGCCCCTGCAGCCCCGCCTCCTGCAGCCCCGCCCCCGAAGCCCTGCCCCCGAAGCCCCGCCTGCAGCCCAGAGGTTCCCGCTGTAAAAGGGAGACAGCTGAGCAGTCCTCCTGGGGTGCAGCATGGTCCCCAGGACGCCCGGGGGCACGGCGCAGGGAAGGAGCGCCTTTCGGAGGGGAGCCGTGTACCTGCCTCACAGGGTCGGTCCCGCTCTAAGCTCAGGGCAGGTTCTGCCACGTGCTCACCTGACAGCTCAGGGGAGGCCTGCGTGGCGGTCTTGCAAACGCACAGACTAACGTCACCACGGGGCGGTCTGCAATCACACTTTGCCTGAAAGCAGTGAGGTGGGTAGCCTGTCCTAGGCCGGTCTCTTCCCCGACAGTCTGCCTTCACTGCGCCTACCGTCTTTTTGCACCTAGGATCACACAGATGACACGTCCCCGAAACGTCGGGGTAACGTGTAGCTTCCCTTTTCTCTGGACCCCTCAGGGCAGAGCCAAATGCCCTGGGCGCCAGGACAGAGCCCACAAGTTCCTTCACGGCCGCTGCTGTCGAGGTGAGTGCTGACGGTTAACTCTCTACTGCCCCCCCCCCCCTTTGCATTCTCCCGCCTCCCTAACCCATCCCAGTGGATTTCCGATAACGCACTTCGGCCTCCTCCTCTGATTGTAACGTATAAAACGAGGTGAAAGCCGCCATTCTCCAGAGCATTGTCCCAGACTCTGCTTCTCGGCAATTGCCGACAGTTTGGCGCAAATAAACTCACAAAGATGCTTTACAGGTTTGATTGCTTTTGTGTTAACTCTCCACGCCCAGCTCGTTCCGGGGGCCCAAGGCCATCCGCGGGGGCCCCCAGCCCCTCCACGCCTGCCCAGCAGCAATGTCCTGAGTCCAAGCTCGCCTCGGCTTCTCGCTCTTGGCACAGTGGCCAGAACTGGGGGGAGGGTTCAGTGTGTGCACACCCTGATGCCCGGGGGAGGGGGGACGTCCTGAGGTGTGTGAGGCCCTGGAAAGCCTTTGGCCTGGCCCTGCCAAGGCCTTGGGGAGCGTTAATTCGATGTTTGACCGGAGAGAGCAGGCTAATGGTTAAGATGCTCGTCTGTCTGGCCCGCGAATGACATAAATGTCCCACCGCCCTTGGCAGAGGAGGTGTCGCACCCTGATCTCGGGCGACAAGAATACCTCCATTTCAGCATCCCCCTTTGTCTCCTGAACCCCCGGCAGACGCGGACGGACCTCGCGATTCTCACGTTCCGTACGGAGCCTAGCTCAGTGCCTCCGCAGGTGAGCGAGCACAGCCACGCCAGGCGCCACATGTGCGACACAGCCCGTGTGAAACCGGCCGCACCAGCGTGGGGCCTGGTTAGACCCTCTCTCTCCTAGGTCACCGGGACACAGGCTCTCGGGTGCAGAAAGAACGTTCGTCTCTGAAGTCAACCGCGGGGCTCACTCCAGGTTAACCCGCAAAGCCCTGGGGTGCGGCACACAGCGTGACATCAAGAACAAGGCGGGCAGCCGGCCGGTGTGGCTCAGTGGTTGAGCATCGACCTTTGAACCAGGAGGTCACGGTTGGACTCCCGGTCAGGGCACATGCCTGGGTTTCAGGCTCGATGCCCAGGTTGCGGCTCGGTCCCCAGTGTGGGGTGTGCAGGAGGCAGCCGATCCATGATTCTCTCTCATCACTGATGTTTCTCTCTCTCTCTCTCTCTCTCCCTCTCCCTTCCTCTCTGAAATCAATAAAAACATTTTTAAACTGGGGGTCGAGCCCCGGGCACAGCCATATCGGAGGGTCGGGAGCAGCGGGTACACAGAGGCCCAGACAGCGGCTCAGGGAGGCCTCGTGCCGGCCGACGCCGAGGGCCCAGCCAGCTCCGGCTGGAAGGAGACGGGTTGGTAAGGAATCTCTTTTTTTATTGAAGTTACCAGGGCGGCATTGGTTAATAGAACGATATAGGTTTCAAGTGTGCAGTTCTGTAACACATCATCCGTACGTTGTATTGTGCGACCACCACCCCAATGTGGCGAATTTACGATCTAAATTACGAAGAAGAAGTCACACTTCTGTCCCTCCCGTGAGATGAACGGGAGGGAAACTGAGTTCGGCGGGTGATAGAGTAATTTTAGGCGGAGCGTGCGCCAGAGCTTTGGAGGAAGGAAGGGGGGCCTGCCTGCGGCCCGGAGACCTGTGGCCGTGGCGCTCACAGTGCCCCTGGAGCTAAAACCCATGTTCCTGTCCGGCACACGTGGCCACAACGGCCTACGCACACGCGCGGGAGATCCGGCAACTGCCTCTCCGGTCTGGACCCCAAAGGCCATCACGCAGAGGAGAAGGATTAGGGGCGGGGAACGCATTCCGTGTGAAATCCACGCCGTGGACTGAGGCGTGAGGGCCGCGGGGGAGCTGTAGCCGCAGACACAGCAGCCTCGACGTCCCTTCGTCCACGGCGGTGCCGCAAAGCGAGGCAGTGCCCACGGACGCCACACAACCCGCCACGTGGGGCAGCTGCCGTGGCCGTGGTTCCCACGGCGGAAACCGGGTCCTGGGGTTAAAAACCGTGTGCAGGGCGCTGGGCTCTGACGGGAGGGGACAGTCACACCGGCTCTGAGCGTGCCCGGAGCCTTCCCGGATTTCCCTCCGGCGCTCGGCCAGGATCCACGGGCGTCAGGCCACGGTCACGGCAGAAATCCGTGGCCGTGCGTGTGGACCGTGAAGCGCTGTGTAAGCATCTGCTCGCTCCCCGTGGCCTGTTTGGAAGCGCATCTGGGACCGCGAGCATCGGCTCGGCTCCCCTCAGCGCTCAGCGGCCAGGGCAGCGTCGCTCCGAGGGCCGGTCGCAGCTGGCTGTGCCGCCTCTGAGGGGGACGGCGGTGACCAGGGCAGACACGGCACCGTCCCCGCATGAGGGGAACCCAGGCCCTTCCCCGTGCAGCTTCCATTTACCTTCCTTTATCGCTCGCTTACCGGACGCTCGGAACCCAAACCCTCAATAATGAACAACGGGACAGCCCATGCCCTCCCGGGAGCTTCGGATCTAACCCGTCTCCCCCATCCCGCCCGTCCTGCCCCTGAGGGCCCCCGGCGGCTGGGAGGGCCGAGCCGCCCCCTCTCGCAGGGCGGGACGGTGCGCAGGGCCGCCTCGCCGCCGTCTGTGGGCGGTGCGGGCCGGGGGCTTGGTCAGCGGCCCTGACGGGAGCCACGTGGGAGCCAGCTGCACCTGAGCCCCGAAACTCCACCTGCAGCCGCGCAGCCGCCGCCGTCGGTGGGAGGCGAGGCCGCACGGCAGCAGGACCGAGGCACGTGCTGCACACGGCCCGTGGGTCGCTGACGATGACAGCGATGGTGACGCAGGTGCTCCCCGCGGCCCACAGGAATGGTGGGCAGCACCCCACACCCCCCCCCCCCATCCTGCCTCTCCCTGGGAGGAACGCAGGCCACAGCCCGCGCCCGCTGAAGGCCCGTGCCACCACACCCAGATACCAGGACTAGGTCTGGGCCCGGCTCTCCCGCGCACTGGAGGGCGCCGTGAGAATCCCGCGCTGGGTTCTGGCCAGGAGACACGTGGCTCATACAGGTGCCCAGGGAGGTGCCGCCACACAGACGTCACGTCCGACAGCAGCGGGCGCAGTCAGAGCCGCAGGAGCAGCGGGGACTCTGCACGGCGGGCGGGGAGGCCTGCTCCGCTCACCTTCCTGCTCAGCGTCCCCGGGAGCACCTGCCGGGCCGCCAGGAAGGACGGGGCACGCTGAGGGCACGCTGAGGGCACGCTCCCTCCCGGGCCGCCCCCACCGGCGCTGCGTCTCCTCCAGCCGTCCTCACCCCGCAACCAGGAAGCTCGGGGCCCACGTGGCACTGGGAAAGCAGGGACCACCCCCCCCCCCCCAGGTCTGATCAACACCCCCGCCTCCACGCGTCCCTGGGTAGCTGAAAGGCGCGGAGAGTGACCCTCACGCCTTCCTGGGACCTGTGCTCCTTGTCCCTCTGTGTCCCTGCCGGGTCCATCACGTCACACAAGCAGAAGGAGCTGTGCATGGCCTCCGGAGGCCGCGTCTCCGCACAGACGCCACGTCCGCGCCGAGCCCGAGGAGGCAGCTCCCGCCACGTTCTGGGCCAGCTCTCCGCCTGGCAGCTCTGCGGCTCTCCCGCAGCACTGAGCCCGGTCCGCGCTCCCAGCAGGTGCGGGCGCCCCGTCCATCACGCACATCGGACGCCGCCCCTCCTCGGAGCGGCCAGAGGGCCGTGCCGCCGGCCCGCCCACCGCCGCGTGTTGGGTGCCTCGTTTAAATAACGTCACCGAACGCCGCGGTGCCCAGGTGACGGCCTCTGCGCCCACCTTCCCGTCGGCAGCTTCCACTCGGGCCCGGAGACTCGCTGCTCCCCGCAGGGCCTGCTGCCGAGCGGCAGCTCCACCTGTGCCCGGGCGGACGCCGGGCCATCTGACCCCGTCCCTGCTGTGACCTGGAGACCATTCCGGGCATTAAAGGCTTTTCCCGGGAAGGGGCGGGGGTTAGGGCGGGGGCTCCTGGAGAGGAGAGACACCTTCCAAAGAACAGAGCTAGAAGAGGGAGTGAGCTCCGCGGACAGAAATGCAGACTCCGAACCCACAGCTGCCCCCCCCCCCCCCCACGGAGGAGTCGCCGGTGACGCGGGAACCTGGCTGCCCCGTGGGTGAGCGAGCGCCGGGCATCACCCTGAGCAGAGGCAACGGGACGCGTCCCTGAGACCTCCCCCGGCCGCCCGGGGTGCAGAGACGGGCTACGGCGGCCGGCGAGGCTCCCTCAGATGGGCCTGCGTGCCAGGCGGGCCTCGGCCGGCGCCTGGCGAACCCGTAGCGGATATGAAATGTCCCCGCACCCGCAGCGGCTCCTGTGCCCCTCTTGGCACCCGCACGGCCTCTGTCGCCGTCTCCACGCGGTCCTGGCAGCGCTCGCCTCTCATTCTCAGTGACAGAGCTAACTGCCAGCAGCGGCAGGCCCTGGGACAGGCGTCTCCTCCGGATCTCAGCTGCGAGAGGTAAGTTCTCGGTACGCAGCCGTCAAAACAAGGGCACGTCGTACGGCAAACAGAGGCACGGTCGTCCCAAAGTCCATCTTTTTTTTAAAAAATCGTGGTAAAGTCACACATACCATACAAGTTCCCCCCGGACTGTCTCTAAGCGTGTGGTGCAGGGGGTTAGCACGCTCACCCCACCATCCGCGGCGAGAACTCCCCAAGGTTTCCATCTTCCCGAGCTGACACTCCCACCCATTCATTCCAAAGTTGATTTTTGTTGCTGTTGTTGTCTATCCTCACCCGAGGATTAACAAAATACATATCTTTCCATTGATTTTGAGAGAGAGTGGAAGGGAGGGGGAGAGACAGAGGAGAGAGAGAAACATCGATGTGAGAGAGATACACCAATCATTACCCCCCACAGGCGCCCCAACCGGGGCCGGGGATCGAAACTGCACCGGAGGTAGGTGCCCTTGACCGGCATCGAACCCAGGCCCTTCAGCCCACAGGCCGACGCTGCACCCAGAGACAAACAGGCTCGGGCCAGAGTTAATCTTCTTAATGAAAACGTTGAGAAGTCTTCTGTAAACCCACCGACGTAAAACCGAACGGCATCCCGTTCGCCAGGACCCCCTCGGCCACTGAACGGCAAAAGCAATAACCGCTGTCTGAGTCCAATTCCCAAACGTTTCCAAATAAGTAGGCGGCTCCAGGCCTTTAGATCAACTTACGGCAAAAACCAGAATTCCAAGATCTTTCCATAAACGAACTGACGCTGTCGCAGCTATAATTCCACCCGAACCTGTTCTCCACGTGTGACCCATCGTCTTCCCTTTTCCACACCTAACGTCACGGCCTTGGGCCCTGCAGAGTGAAACCCCCCGTCCCACAAATCCTGTTCCGGAAACTCCCCCGCGGGCGTCCCCAGCATTCAAGTCTCAACGGAAACTCCGTCCGGGGAGGCTGATGGCGTGATCCTTATGAAACGCAAATAAAACATCTCAGTTTGGCCCTATCTCCCCTATGACCTTGGAACTTTCCTGTAAAACCAACTGTCTACAAATATGGAAGGATGCATTTCAGTATTAAAAACCCACCTAGTTCCCCGAGAAGAGTGCTCAGCGTTTAATTAATTCCCCCGTCACTGCGGGCGCCCCTCCGCTCCGGAGCAGAGCTCCCTCGGAAGACGCCGTCAGCGAATGTGGGGAACCCCTGCTCCAGACCGCGTCCCCTCGCTGGTGCTGCCGAGCACAGCCTGAAGGACAGAACGCCTGTTTACGCACACGGGAGTTGTTCACTGATTTTCATCGTGAATGAAAACGTTCAGGAAAGAGGCGCTCAGAAATATGAACCGTGTTAAACAGACTCCCCAGCAGCCGCGGGGACGCGGGCGCCACAGCTGAGAGGTAACCGCCTGCGCGACAAGCCAGCCGGCGCTGGCAACGTCTTTGAAAGAATGAGAGGGGCGGCCACGTCACCGCTCCACGGGCATAAGTAAAAGTAACAACAAGAAGGACCCATTTCCCCAGACACGCAGCGCTCTGCCTTGGATGCCCCGTGTGCCCGGCGCCGGCCATCGCGCAGGGATGGGAAGGCTCCCGCCGTCATGGTGAAGGTGCTGTGGACAACGCGCCGAGTCGTCCCGCCCCGGAGCACCGGGACGGCGTCCCCGCGGGACAGCGCCCCCCACCGGGTTCTGTCAGTTTCTTAACTTTAAAACAACCAAGTCCCACCCTGACCGGTGTGGCTCAGTGGATAGAGCATCGGCCCGTGGACTGATGGGTCCCAGGTTCGATTCCGGTCAAGGGCATGTACCTTGGTTGCGGGCACATCCCCAGTAGGGGGTGTGCAGGAGGCAGCTGATCGATGTTTCTCTCTCATCGATGTTTCTGACTCTCTATCCCTCTCCCTTCCTCTCTGTAAAAAATCAATAAAATATATATTTTTTAAAAAAACAAAGTCCCATATGTAATACTTTCAACAATAAAGAATTATTAGAAAAAAAAAAAAAGGAAGGAAACATAAATAAATAAATAAGTAAATAAATAAATAAATAACGAAGTCCCGTAGTTTGTTTTTACTTTTCCCCGCGTCGGGCTTCCTTAAAAGTGGTGCACACCCCCTCCCGGGCACCCTCTGCCCCCACGGTGACCCTCGGGGCAGGTCACCCAGCACAGGGCCTCCCAGGAAAGACCTCAAGTCCGAGCTGAGGTCCGAGGGTCTGAGACGGGGCGCCTGCCCGGCTCCCGCCCAACGGCGAGGGAAGCCGATGGCAAACCCCCCAAGGGCGTCCAGGCAGCGATCCGGAGCTTCTCCGTAACCAATACGCGTCATCAGCAACAGAGACTCCGAAACGAATGCATTCAACCGTAAAGACGCCCGTTCCCTTAGCAACCCGACCACAGCCGGTGAGTGCGCTCCCCGCGCTCAGGCTCCCGCTCCCCGGGGAACGGGCGGCGCCTCCGGCGCTTCTTCCAGAGACGCCAGGACCGAACCACCGGACACCAGGTGCCCGCGATGCCGAGCTCCCCGCCCCCGCCCCGCGCCGCGCCGCCCGCGAGCACTCACCCGTGTTCCTGTCGGGCGAGAGGCAGCAGTGCTTCTGCAGGATGCCGGGCAGCACCTGTGGGAACAGGACACGCGGTTACCGCCCGGCGGACACGGCCTCACCGGGCACGTCCTTCTAGTGAGACCGCCGGCCTCGCGAGGCCCTCACGCCCCGACGCTCCAGCAAACTCAGCGCTGGACGCCACACGTCTCCCATCGAAGGCTCCTTAGCCCGGCGGCTGCGGGTGGCCTGTGCCGCCCGGGACTCGCCACGCGGCCGCCCGTGCACCCCAGGGACCCCCGCGAGGCTCACAGGCCTCCAAACACAGGGTGGGCTTACAGGTGTGAGCGAAACACACCATTTACTCCTGTGTTGTCATTAATTATTAGTATTTTCCACACGAACAGCTGTACGCCCCCCTTTGCCCCGCCCTGTCTGAGACACAGGGAGGCCCCGACATGGAAGCTGTGGCCGTGACCTCGCCCCCCTCGGCCAGGACGCCACCTTCTCCCGGGGACACGTGTGCCATCCGGCCGCCACCCAGGCCCTCTGTGATCAGCCAGGTCCGCCCTGGGCCCGACAGCTAGTGCAGGGTCCTGGGACTCGTAAATCGTCACCAGAGCTGACTTCTGACTCCACAGGACGGACTCGGTGCTCAAAACAGCTCTCGTGTGATGCGGACAAGCTCCTTTCAGCCAGGCCGTGGCCACTGGGGACACAGCCACGGAGGGACACGGGGGACACAGCCACATGGAGGGCACGGCCACAGGGAGGACACAGCCACATGGAGGGCACAGCCACAGGGAGGACACAGCCACATGGAGGGCCTGGCCACGGGAGGACACGGCAGTGGGGGAACACGCGCTAAGTCTGAGCCCAGGCGTAGCCTCTGAAATGGGACACGGGAACCCTGGAGGGTGCCGTGTTCGCCATCCCGACGGTGGTGAAGGTTTCCCGGTGCAGCCGTCGTCCCACCTCCAAACGCTGAGCATTCAACATGCGCGAGCTCGGCAGTGCCTGTGTCCATCACACCTCAAAGGCGCAAGCGTGCCTGCTCCGAACGCACGGTCTCTGCTTGTGCCTTCACACACACATGCACACACACACACACACACACACAGGTGCACACACACACAGAGGCACACACACACAGAGGCACACACAGATAGACACACACAGGCACACACACAGGCGCACACACACACAGACACACACAGGCACAGACACACACACACACACACGCACACACACACAGGCACACACACACAGACACACACAGGCACACACACACACAGACACACACAGGCACACACACAGAGACAGACACACACAGGCACACACACACACAGGCACACACACACACACACACACCAGAATCTGCATCCACCAGCTCCCGGTGCCACCGCTGCTGCTTGGCCGGGAGACGCGTGAGGACCAGGCTCGGGCCAGGCCGCGGGCAAACCCGTCCCATCCACCGCGCTTCGGTCGCGCCGTCCCGGGGTGAAGGCTGGCGGAGCAGCCGCGGGGACCTCGCCCACAGGGGACAGGGGTGCAGCGTCAGCGGAAGAGGTGGCAGCCGAGTTCGAAAGGAGGTGGCGGGCAGAGGCCCTCTCAGAAGAGCGGAATCTGGCCCGTCTGGGGGGCGTCTCCGCGGGAGGACCCTGGGCAGCGGCCAGCGACCCGGCCCCAGCAACCTCTCCCTGAGGTGGGAGTGAGGCGGCAACTGCAAGTCCACGCCCAGAGGGCCCACCTCGGGGCCCCGCCCCCAGAAACCAGACAACACGGGGTTCAGGGACCGGCCCTGGGGGGTGGGTGGTCAGCCAAGGTGAACAGAAACCGCCCCCTCCCCCTCCCCAAGCAGGACAGGGGCCGAGAGAAACGCCTCCTCCCAACAGGCTCCCCTGGAACTCCGCGCGGCAGACGCCACCAGCCAATCACCCCGTTCAGAGGACATTTCCCGCTGATTGTTAGGGAGAGTGGAAGAGAGAGGCAGAGACAGAGAGACATCGACGTGAGAGAGACACATCGATGGGCTGCCTCCGGCACAGGCCGGCGCTCCATCCACGGAGCCAAGCCGGCCAGGGCTCCCCCACGATTCGTGTCTTGCACTGAGTGAAGACGCGCAGCTGAGGGCGCTCACGCCGAGAGAGAGCCCTGCTCTGAGAGACCAACACAGAGAGAGAAATGAAAGAGAGAGAGACCAGGAACATTACCGGAAACGCGGGACGCTGTGCAGTACAGACAGTGCTCAGAGAGAGCCATCGCGCCCACCACTCAGCAGAGGGTGCTGTGCTCATAAAGGGAACTAAAAACAGGAGAGCAAGCTTCCTTTAACATAGAGTTCAAGATGAATTCAAGGGAACATCCCAGAAAGAAGGCCAAACAAACCCCACACAGTTGGGTGGGTGGGGGGGGAAGGGAACTTAAAATCACGCCGTTCCTGGAACAGACTGTGGCCCGCTGCAGACCCGTGGGGGACACGGTGTCACACACACACACACACACACACACACACACGCACACACACACACACGCAGGCCTCCTGTCTGCACGGCAGGGGTTTCTGACTCGACAGGCCCGCAAGCACCCGCACGCCCGACGCCACGCCCAGCCTCGCGCGCCTGCTGTGAAACTCACAACTGGAGGCGCCGAGGAGAAGGTGCTGGGCGTGGCGGTCAGGACGGTGTCGGGGTCCCGCGGAGAAACAACACCGACATCCACGGTCCGTGCGGGAGACGCCGGCAGCCGCGCACGGAGCCAAGCCAGGTGCCCGCACGCGTGTGGCGGGAGCCGCCAGGGAGCAGCGCCGCCGCTAAGGAGAAGCCCGGAGCCTCGAGAGGCAGGGCCTCCGGGAGGTGACTGTGCTCGGACGGGGGCCGAGGGATGGGGTGGGGGGCTGGCGGGGGGCTGGGGGGCGCCGCACGGCACGGGGCTGTGGGCCAACTCGAGAAGGGTGGGGCGCCAGCAGGGACGCGTGCCCGGGCGGAGGAACAGAGAGAGAGGCGTGTGAAGACACGAAGGGAGAAGCCGGCTTACTTTTCGGAAAAGCGGCTGACAGTGCAGCGAACACACGGCATGAGAGGGGTCCGGTCCGCCGCATCGATCGCGACGTAGCCACTCAGGACTCACCTATCCCGGACCAGGTGTAACCTGTAACCGTGCCGAGCATCGGGGAGCGGCCCCCACCTCGGAGGAGGGAAAGGGAGACGGGAAGGTCTCTGGGCAGCAGGACGGGTGGGGGTGCAGGGCCCACTGCGCCTCGTGCAGCCCCCCCTCCTCATGGTGCCGCACGCACAGGTTCAACATGAAAACTAACTCCTCAGGGAGCGGCGGCCCCGGGACGCTCACCGCCAGGAGGCGGCGGCGCTGGATGTGCCCGAGGGATTTCAGACGAGACCCGCGTGTGGAACGGAGGCGTCTCCACTGGGCGTTTTCATAGCTTCCCCGTCACAACTCAGACACCTGCACACTCACAGCCTCCCCTCGTCATCCAAAACGCGTGCCCGGGAAACCCCGCGGCCAGCGAGCTCCGGGTGAAAAGCCGGAACATGACCCGAGGAAAGGCAGAGCCAATCGGAGTCGCTTACGACAACATGCGTGCACAGGGCAGCAGAGCAAGGAAGCCGGGATGAGCCACGCGCTCAGATTTGAACCACAGTCGTCGGGACGGGGGAACTGGCGCGTCAACGGTCAGACGGGCCGCAGGGACAGCGGGCAGAGCCCAGCCACGGACCCCCGTGAACACGGCCGACCGGGCTCGACGGAGGAGCAGGGCGACGCGTGGAGAAAGCCAGTCCCCTCGGCGAATGGCGCGGGACACGGCAGCACGTGCCAAAGCGTGAGCCTCACACTCGGGTCGCCCACTCTCCCAGAACTTCCCCCGACGTGACTGCAGACCTGCGTGTAAGACACAGATGCCATCAACGCCCGGCAGCAGGAGGAAAGCGGGCGGCCTCGGGCGCGGCCGGGACGGTTAGGTACAGCGTCAAAGGCTCGGCCGTGGACAAAGGCGGTACCCTGGGCGGCGCTGACATGGACATGTCTGCCCTGCAGAAGGCACCGTCGGGAGAAGGAGACCAGGCCCAGACGGGAAACATCTTTACGGAAGACACGTCTGATAAAGGCTGCTATCCAACACGCAAAGACCCCTTAACCCTCAACAGTAAAAAAAAGAAAGTATTTTTATTAAAAACTAGAGGCCCGGTGCACGAAATTCGTGCACTGAGGGGGAGTCCCTCAGCCCGGCCTGCGCTCTCTCGCAGTCTGGGACCCCTCGGGGGATATCCGCCTGCCGGCTCAGACATCCCTCTCACAGTCCGGGACCCCTTGCTCCTTACCACCCACCTGCTCGCTGCTCCTTAGTGCTGCCGCGGAGGCGGGAGAGGCTCCCACCACCACCAGTGCGCTTGCCAGCCGTGAGTCCAGTTTCCGGCTGAGCTCACTGACCACCAGGGGCAGCTCCTGCATTGAGCGTCTGCCCCCTAGTGATCAGTGTGCGTCATAGCGACCGGTCATTCTGCCATAACAGTCGCTTAGGCTTTTATTATATAGAGAGGCCACAGACCGTCACAGACACGCCACCAAGGAGGAGGGAAGAGCGTGGGAAGATGCTCCACGCCCCACGGCCTCAGGACATGCAACCGAGAGCCCCAGAGCCCCTGCGCACGGGGAGCCCACAGCCCAGCCCCGACCTGCCCCGGCGGGAGGATGCGGGACGTGGGCGGCAGGAACCGCACGCACTGCTGGCGGGGACGCGGGGGCGCAGCCGCAGAGGAAGACAGTGTGGGGGTCCCACAACACGAAACCCACTCTCACCACGTGACCCAGCAATCACGCTCCTCGGGGAAATGAGGTGAACACGTATGTCCACACAAAGCTTGCACATGGGTGTTTACAGCAGCTTTCTTTATCATCTCCCGAACTCGGAAACCACCCAGACATCCCACAGTAGGTGAATGGAGACATGAACTGTGGTCCGTCCAGACCTGGGGCTATTGCTCGGCGCTAAGGAGAGAGAAGATCTCAAGTCACAAAAAGACGCGGAGGAGCTGAAAGGCGTGTGACTGAGCGGCAGAAGCCAATCTGAGAGGCCACACACCGTGTGATTCCAACTCTGACGTCCTGGAAGACAGGCCTGTGGGACAGTAAAACCATCAGCGGTTGTGGGGGTTGGGGGAGGGATGAGCAGTATAGTTTCCTATATAATAAAAGGCTAATATGCAAATCAACTGAACAATTGGTCGCTATGACACGCACTGACCACCAGGGAGCAGACGCTCAATGCAGGAGCTGCCCCTGGTGGTCACTGTGCACCCACAGGGGGAGCGCCGCTCAGCCAGAAGCCGGGCTCACGGCTGGGGAGCACATCGGCGGTGGCGGGAGCCTCTCCCGCCTCTGGGGCAGCGCTAAGGATGTCCGACATCCCCCAAGGCCTCCTGGACTGCGAAAGGGCACAGGTTGGGCTGAGGGACCCCCTCCCAAATGCACAAATGTCATGCCCTGGGCCTCTAATATAGTATAAAGTATACAGTATACACTACACAGCATCCAGCACACAGTATATAGTGTACATTATATAATACGTAGTACCCAATATACAGTATGCCATATGTAATATATAGTATACAGTGTACAGCATATAGTATATAGCATATAGTGCACAGTACATACTATACAGTATACAGTATATAGCATATAGTACACAGTATATAGTATATAGTGTACAGCATATAGTATATAGTATATACGACACAGCATCCAGCACACAGTACCGTGTCTGTCTGATACTATGATGGACACGTGTCACTGTACATCCGTCCAACAGGATGTACAGCACGGAGGAGAGCACCCTGACGCCCACTGTGGACTCGGGTGACGCTGACGGGTCGGTGAGTTTACGGTGAGAACAGCCTGCCGTCCGAGACCTCCAGGTCTCAGGGGGAGTCACACGTTCCATGCCTGAGAGTGAAACGGAGCCCATGTCCCCGACCGCACGGGACGGCCCCGCACAGGCGTTCCGACACACACACGCTTCGTCCGAAAGTGCCACCGCCGTCACTAGTGGGTCGTGACGAGAACAGTTACAAACACGCTCCTTCCTGCAAAAGAGGCCACTTGCCTTCATGCTGCAGAGCTCTGTCTGAGCTACAAACAGCAGAAACGGGCCCCGGGGACCGCAGACGGCTGCCCCCCGCACAGCCCCCGAAATCCCTCCCGGCTCAGCCGCGTCCGTCTCGGGCAGGGCCCGCGGCCTGGGCCCGCGGTGCCGGGAGGGAGGCGGGAGTGTACGGTCCCCAGCCCCACGGATAAGGGCTCAGTCCCCAGCCCCGTGAGAGACCCGCTGCTTCCGTGGACATTTCACTGACACACAAGTCCCATGGCCACTCCAGTGACGGGAAGCGCAAGCCACTGCAAGTTTGTGCACGTGTGTGTGCATGTCCATGTGAGTGTGTGCATGTCTGCGCGTGTGTGCAGGTGTGTGCATACATGTGTCCGTGTGTGTTGTGCGGTGAGAACCACGGACCACCCCGCTGCTCTGCCGCTGAACGCTGGGCCATCACGTACGCTGAGGCGGGAAGCGGGCGGCAGGCTGGACTTCTCTGGGTTCACTCGTTGCCACGGGAACCGCCTGTGCTCCCCGACGACCAGGGAGCAGTGACAGGAGGCAGAGGGCCTGGCCCTGCAGGGAGCAGCTGTGCCCCTCCCCCACCCCCCTCACGCCCCGAGCGGGACGGAGAGCTTCCAGAGGAGCTGACGGTTCATCGAGGCAGGCGGGTGCACAGACGGGGGGAGGACTCTGGAGGGTGGGACTGGAGGGGGGCAGCATCCCCTGCGAAGACTGACCTCCAGGGGGACGCCCGCAGCTCCTGGCCGAGGGCTGGTCCTGCGGGACCCGAGGCCGACGGCTCCCCGGGACCTGGGCCAGGCCGCCATCCTGTCCTTCCCACCACGGACAACGGTGCACGCACACCGGTTCCATCTGGTTAATTAAATCCAATCAGACGTGTGTGGCGTGTAAGAGCACTGGAGCGCCCAGACCGCAGGCTCTGACATACATCACAAGACACGGTCACTTAACCGGCCTCTTGGCACAGCTGGAGGCACAAGTCCCTCCAGACGCTCCCCGGGGCTTCCCTCCCTCTGCTGCGCGGGAAAACGGGCGCTTTGCCAGAGATGGAGGGGAGAGCATGAGCGTGTGTGTGACTGTGCGTGAGCGTGAGTATGTGTGCATGTGTGTGTGTGTGTGTTTATAAGCATGTGTGTGTGCGCGTGTGAGCAGTTTTGTGTGTGAGAGTGAGTGTACGTGAGTGTGTTTGTGTGAGTGTGTATGAGTGTGTGTGGCAGACCCCAGACAGGGCCCCGGAACAGGAGAGGGAGGAAGGAAACGCTCCCGGGGAGTGTGTGGTGCAGAGGTCACCGGGGAGCGGCAGGAGGGACAGTGGTTCAGGAAGGAGGCGGAGAGGAGAGCGCCCAGGAGCAAGGACCGCAGGCGCTGGGGTCTCGTGGGAGGACACAGCCAGGCAATGCTCCCGTGAGACGGCTGCGTGGGGGCCGGAGGGGGCCGGCGGGGGCAGGTGGGGGCCGGTGGGGACCGATGGGGACCGGTGGGGGCTGGTGGGGGCCGGTGGGGGCCGGAGGGGGCCGGTGGGGGCAGGTGGGGACCGGTGGGGGCCGGAGGGAGCCGGAGGGGGCCGGTGGGGGCCGGTGGGGTGGTCACAGGCAGCGACAGCCCTGAGACCGGCTCCGAGAGGCTGCAGTGACGAGAGACGCACCGGGGCGATGGCGGGATGCAGAGCAGGTGCGTTCGCCAGGCCCAGGGGAGCCTCACACGGCGGGGAGAGCGGGAGGCGGGAGAGACTAGGACGACTCCTCTCCCCGAGTGTCCCCGGGGGAGAGCGTCTCGGTGACAGACGCGGGGCCACAGCCTGGCACACCCTCCGGCTGG
Organism: Eptesicus fuscus; assembly: GCF_027574615.1. Taxonomy (NCBI): domain Eukaryota; kingdom Metazoa; phylum Chordata; class Mammalia; order Chiroptera; family Vespertilionidae; genus Eptesicus; species Eptesicus fuscus. The sequence continues at coordinate 102,507,962 of NC_072480.1, read as the reverse complement.
TGAGGGGACCGCGATGGGATGCTGAAGGCTCTGCGGAGCCCTGCGGGGACCCCACGCTGACCCGGGAGCCTGCGCACGGCCGGCGGCTGGTTCACCGTGCACAGCTTTCCTCCAGCGTTTCTCTCAGGACCACGATTCTCAGTCTGTGCCGCCCAGGGCAGCAGCGAGCCCATCGCCACAGCGCCCGGCCGAGCTCTGCCAGCTCAGCTCCCAGGATGCCAATCTCTGTACCGGCCACGCGGCTCGGGCGGGACTCAGCCAACAGGGGGCGTGAGAGCGGCGAGGAGACAGTCATCCGGCACCGGGTGGGGGGGCGTTTCTGCTCAGACCGCCTCAGAGAGCCACTCCGCCACCGGAGGGAGCGCTCGGGTGTGAGGGAGCCGCCCGCTCGGAGGGTGTGCATGGAGCCGCCCGCTTGGAGGGTGTGCACGGAGCCGCCCGCTCGGAGGGTGTGCATGGAGACACTAGCTCGGAGGGTGTGCACGGAGCCGCCTGCTCGGAGGGTGTGCATGGAACCGCCCACTCGGAGGGTGTGCATGGAGCCGCCCGCTCGGAGGGTGTGCACGGAGCCGCCCGCTTGGAGGGTGTGCACGGAGCCGCCCGCTCGGAGGGTGTGCACGGAGCCGCCCGCTCGGAGGGTGTGCACGGAGACACTAGCTCGGAGGGTGTGCACGGAGCCGCCCACTCGGAGGGTGTGCATGGAGACACTAGCTCGGAGGGTGTGCACGGAGCCGCCCGCTCGGAGGGTGTGCACGGAGCCGCCCGCTCGGAGGGTGTGCGCGGAGCCGCCCGCTCGGAGGGTGTGCCCGATTCTCTGGTGAGGAGCTACCTGAATAAGTAAACCCACTTGGTCTCACAGACAGTGGCACTTAGGTTAACTGGACGACAAGCACATGTGTGCATACGCGTGTGCGTGTACGCCTGAGTGCGTGTACGCCTGAGTGCGTGTACACGGACGTGCATGAGGCAGGGGTTTCCTCCAGAGTGTCCCCGCGGCTTGCCTCAGCGTCTCTGACAGGAGCCATCTCAGCTGTGACAGAGAAGAGCGTGGGCTGGGGCCCAACGCCAACATCCCGACGCCGGCCCAGACGGGCAGGGACGGAGCAGCAATGGCTCCGGCACACGACGCGTGCGCCGCCAGGAGGCGCATATGGGCACACGGCGTCTCTGAATGAATCGGCTCAGCCAGGTGAGGGGGTGGGACTAATATTTTCTGTTCCATTTCACAGTTTATTCCTGGGAATCCAAGTGGCAGATTGTGTGCTACTGATAAGAAGGGAGCCGAGGGGGTGGAGGGGAGCAGAGACCGTCCCCGGTGCGTTTATCTCTACCGATGCGTTAACCCGCCCCGACTGCGTTTCCCTTTCAAAACACAGCCCTCGGAGGAACGTGGACAGAAGAGAAGCCAGAGTCTCTGGGGAAGACCGACCACCAGCCACAGGGCAGAGGGCCACCGTCCTGCATAGAACTGGGGGGGACGAGGCTCGGCCGGCGCGTCCAGGCAGGCGCGTCACCCGCGGGGAGCTGGGGAGCTCACGTAACGATTGTCGGTTACGTTTCTGAAAAGCACAAACCCTTTCCTGGGCTGATAACGCCGCTGAATTGTTTTTAAAAGAAATGACGCGCGAGCCCTGGCTGGTGTGGCTCAGTGGATAGAGCGTCGGCCTGGGAACTGAAGGGTCCCGGGTTCAATTCCTGGTCAGGGCACATGCCTGGGTTGCGGGCTCGGCCCACAGTGAGGGGCGTGCAGGAGGCAGCCGATCAATGATTCTCTCTCATCATTGATGTTTCAATCTCTCCCTCCCTCTTCCTTCCTCTCTGAAATTAAAAAAAATTAAAAAAAAAGAAATGACGCTTCAAAATCTGTAAGATGACGTGTGCTCCTCTACGTCCCTCGCGAGCCGTGTCGCAGGCCCTCGCGAATGTCCCTGGAGAACAAACAGGGTGGCTGTGACCCCCGAGTTTCCCGCTCATGGAGGGTCCTGGGGGAACAGCCGCTGTCCGACCAGAGGCGGGCTGACCCCCGCACACTGCCTGGAGGGCCCTCACGGCGTGGCCCACACGTGTGCTGGGGAGGGATGCCCGCCAGGCAGGGCGTGCTGGGGAGACCGAGCGGGGGTCTCTCCCAGGGACCCTCAGCAGAGGCCCCGCCCCAGAGTCCCCTCGGCACTGCTGGCCATGTCGCCAGGATGGTGGCGTGGACGCAGACAGACAGTCGCCGTGGACAGAGTCCCGTGTGCGACCTCGGACGCCATCCCTGGTCTGACGCAGACACGGAGGAGGAGTCCGGGCTGAGAGCTGCTACAATATGCCACTGAAATGTACAATTTTCATTCAAATTATAGAACATGCGAAGAAACAGCATGACCCATACACCAGGGGAAAGACACTGGTGAGAGAAAGTGCCTGTGAGAGTGATCAATTACCGAAAAAGACTGCACAGTCGCCATTCTAAACCTGCTCACAAAACCAGCGGGAACTGCGGGTAGGGAAGCAAGGAAGGTTGGACCCAAACGAGAACACAAGTAAAGAGAGAGAAGTTACCCAAACACAGGAAAGGCTGGTGTTGTTCAGTAAAACAATGAAAATAAAATCCACCTAAGGGATTCCACAGCAGATCTGGGCTGACAGAGGAAAGAATAAAGGAATGCAATTGAAGAGAAACGGACAGAAATTGTGCAAGATGAGGAAAAAGGAGAAAGCAGGATAACGAACAGTGAAGAGAGCCTCGGAAAGGTGGCATGACACAAAAGAAATAACCAAAAATCGATATCGTGGGGGAAAAACACGAAACAAATTTAAACGCAACATTAGAAAATATTCACTTAATACAAAAAAAGCAGTGACGAGGAATAAAAGAATGAAAATGAAAAAGACTCAAGAAAATAGAAAACAAAAAGGGAAATGGCAGATGTAAATCCGAAGATATCAAAATAACATTAAATGTGAATGGACGAAACAATCCCCTCAAAGGCATGGATTGTCAGAGTAGATTTAAAAAAAAAAAAAAGAAAAACATGACCCAACTGTATGCTTCCTGGGCTGTAACACACTGTACCTCCAAAGACCAGGCGGACAGAAAGAGACATCCCATGAGAATCCCACCACAGGAAGCCAGCGCCCTGGAGCTGATATCAGACAAAACAGGCTGTAAATCAAACCGCCACTGGAGATAGAAGGGGGTGTTTCGGAATGACCAACGGGTCAGTCGGTCAGAAACACGTAACCATTGTAAATACACACGCCCCTTGGTAACAGAACAACAACATACATGAGCAAGGACGGACAGACACGAAGGGAGATGCTGAACGAAGCCCGCGGAGGACGTCAGCACCTCGCTTCCCACAGGGGCTGGTCACCTAGACAGGAGACGGAGGGGTGGACAGCGTTATAAATTAACGAGGCCTCGCGGACACCAGGGACCCTCCCACCCAAACACGCAACAGAACGTGCCGTCGTCTCAGGGCACGCAAACCGTTCCACAGAACGGGCCACACGCAGAGCCGTAAAACAGAGCTCCACGCATGGACGAGGACAGAAATAACCCAAGTTACGTTCTCCGGTCACAATGGAATCCTATGTAATAAAAGCCTAATATGCTAAGTGTCCGACCGTTCATTCGACCATTCGACCAATCGCTACGACGCGCACTGACCACCAGGGGGCAGACGCTCTGACCGGTAGGTTAGCTTGCTGCTGGGGTCCGGCCAATCGGGACTGGGTGAGATGGGCCGGACACGCCCTGGAGCCCTCCCGCAGTCCCTCCCCGGCCCCAATCATGCACCAGTGGGGTCCCTCAGCCTGGCCTGTGCCCTCTCACAAGCCAGGACCTCTCAGGGGATGTCAGAGAGCTGGTTTCAGCCTGATCCCCACAGGCCAGGCTGAGGGACCCCACCGGTGCACGAATCCGTGCATCGGGCCTCTAGTAAAATTAGAAATCGGTAACGGGAAAGTTGGGAAACTCGCAAATGTGCGGAAATTTGCACACTCCTAAATAACCAATGGATGGAGAACAAATCAAATGGGAAATACTTTGAAATCAATGGAAATGAAGACACCCATAACAAAACGTATTGAGTGCAGCAAAAGCCGTGCTTAGAGGGAAATGCATAGCCGTGAATGCTACCCTCCGCCCTGAGACACTGGAAGAAGAACAACGAAGGGAAGAAGAGCACAGTGGGAAGGGGGACTGCAGATGGAACAGGAACGTTTGAAACAGAGAATATAAACACACAAGAAAAGGGAGCCCCAAAGCTGGTTCTACGAAAGGATCGACAAAACTGACAAATCTTTAGTTAGGCTGACCAAGAAAAGAAGGGAAGGCTGGGATTACTAGGACCAGAAATGAAAGAAGACACTGCCATCGACCTTGGAGAAATGAGAAGGAGTGCATGCCGACAGCCGGATACCTTAGGTCAGTGGTCGGCAAACCACAGTTCGTGAGCCACATGCGGCTCTTTGGCCCCTTGAGTGTGGCTCTTCCACAAAATACCATGAGCGGGCGCGCACGTACAGTGCGATTGAAACTTCGTGGCCCATGTGCAGAAGTCGGTTTTCGGCTCTCAAAAGAAATTTCAATCGTTTTACTATTGATATTTGGCTCTATTGACGAATGAGTTTGCCAACCACTGCCTTAGGTGAAAGGGACACATTCCGAGAAAGATACACACTCCCAGAACTGACTCCGGAAGAAACAGACACGGAGAACGAGCCTATGAGAAGTGAGGACAATGAGTTCATAACAAAACGTTATCCACCAAGGAAAGCGGGGACCCAGACGGCTTCTCCACGGAATTCTGCCAAAAATGTCAGGAAGAATTAGTACTAACGCTTCACAGAATGTTCCCAAAAATGTAAGGGAAGGAAACACTTCCCAACTCACTTTAGGAGACCAGTTTACCCCGACACCAGAATCAGACAAAGACATCCTAAGGAAAAAAAAGAAGAAAAGGCTGCGGATCAATTTTGCTTATGAATACGAATGCAAAAACTGTCAATGATGCAGCAACATATAAAAATGATCATACATTCTTGAGAGTATTCAACACGCTACGAATAGAAGGAAACTCCCTCAAACTGATAAAGGTCAGTACAGAAAGCTCAGTGCCAACCTCCCTCTTCACGGTGAACAGCTAACATCAGGAAGGAGACCAGGGTGTGGGCTCTCGCCACCTCTGTCCAACCTTGTCCTGGGGGTCCTGGCCGGGCAGCTGGGCAACGGAAGGAAATGAAAGGCCTCCAGATTGCAAAGGAAGAAGGGGAACAGTTAATTTGCTGATGACAGGCTCATGTGTGTAAGCAATCCTGAGAAATCAATTAAAAACAATTAGGATAAACGAGTTCAGCAAGGCTGAAGAACACCAGATCGATATAAAAAAATCAATTGTAATTTTATATACTTGAAATGAACAATCTGAAAATAAAACCAAGGAAACAATTCCATTTACATTACATCTAAAAGAATAATAGCCCTCGCTGGTTTGGCTCAGTGGGTAGAGCGTCGGCCTGCAGCCTGAAGGGTTTCGGGTTCGATTCCAGTCAAGGGCACATGTCCCGGGTTTTGGGCTCCATCCCCAGTAGAGGGTGTGCAGGAGGCAGCAAATCCATGATTCTCTCTCATCATTGGTGTTTCTATCTCTCCCTCTCCCTTCCTCTCTGACATCAATAAAAACAGACTTTTTTTAAAAAAAAAAGATTAACATACCTAGGGATACATTTCACCAAAGAAGTGAAGAACAAACTCAAAACAAGACAAAACGTTGTTGAGAGAAGTCAAAGACCCCAACAAATGGAAAGCCATCCCTGCTCGAAGGCGTCACCTGGGTGAGGTGGCGACGCTGCTCAGACGCCCACGGATCCCAGGCGACCCTCCCAGGAGCCCAGCTGCCCTCTTCCCAGAGACTGACAAGGTGATTCTAAAACTCACGCGGGATTTCAGAGGCCCAGAAGAGCCAGCACCAGCTTCAAAAGGAACAACCAAGCGGAAGGACTCGAAAGCAATGGTGATCTAGACCGTGTGGTACTGGCCCAAAAAGAGGTCGAGGCAACACAACAGAGCGGAGAATCCAGGGTAAACCCGTGTCTTATGGCAAATCATCTTCACCGGGAGCGCCAAGACCACCGAATGGGGCCGGAGAGCCTCTCCACCACCAACAGGAACAACCGGATGGCCCGGCCGGCGTGGCTCAGGGGTCGAGCGTCGACCTAGGAACCAGGAGGTCACGGTTCGATTCCCGGTCAGGGCACATGCCCAGTTGCGGGCTCGATTCCCAGTGGGGGGCGTGCAGGAGGCAGTCGATCCATGGATCTCTCCCATCACGGATGTCCTACCTCCCTCTCCCTTCCTCTCTGAAATCAATAAAAATACATCTTTAAGGGGGAAAAAAAGAATGAAGTGGGGCCCTCATCTCGGACCATCAACAAAATTCAGCTCCAAATGGAGAAAAGACCTTTCTATAAGACTATCAAACCCTTAGGGGAAAACAGAGTACAATTTCAGGACTCCGATTCGGCAACGAATTGGTGATGGTGAAAAGATGGCGAGGCTGACAGAGGGTGCGGCCGCGGGAGGTGAGTGTGCGGGACGCAGGAAGCACGCACCCACACGGTCCAAGTGCTGAGCTTCACGCAATCGACAATCAAAATGGTCTCGTTTTTAAAAATTAGGAAATGAATAGAAGTTTTAAAAAGGAAAGACGTTCGGACACACGCTCCGATATAAAGGAACTCAGCCCGGGAGACGCTGTAGGAAGAGGGCAACAGTCCAGTCCCCATGACCACAGGGAGCTGGAGACGCGGGGCGGCCGGGCTGCGGCGCCGGGCGGGGGCGAACTGAAAATCGCGGGTTTCCACACTTCACACGGGAGGATCGCGTGGGGTCTAACATGCACGCCGATAACGCTTTACCACGAGAGGCGCTTTCCTGGGGCAGAAGCGACGTCTGCAGGCGGGGGGTGGTGCAGCGTCTCTCCGCCTTTCCCAGTTGGTCCGGTTTTGAAATGGAACGAGAAAGAGACGTCAAAACAGGACTTAACATAAAAGTTAAGCACTAAGAACCAACTCCTTCTACATTCCTGGGGAAGAATGAGAGAAAGCACACAAAACACACAGGACAGAGCCAAGTACATTGCATTTCGTACGTTTTTATTTTTATTGTTTTCCTCCTCACCCGAGGATAGTTTCCCATTGGTGTTTAGAGAGAGGGGAAGAGAGAGGGAGAGACAGACACACGGATGTGAGAGGGACACATCGACTGGTTGCCGCCCCGTTCCTGGGATCAAACCTCGGCAATGACCGCTCATTTGTGGGATACAGTGAACAACATAAACTGATGAACAAAAATAGAGACAGAGAAGCATCGAACAGACCGTCCAACCTCAGAGGGAAGGGGCGGGAGGGGGGGTTGGAGATCAACCAAAGGACCTGTGTGCACGCATATAAGCAGAACCCTGGACACAGACAGAGGGGGTGAGGGCGTGTGCTGGGGTGAGGTCGATGGGGGAAAAAGAGACTCGCGTAATACTCTCAACAACAGAGAATTTAAATGAAGAAAACAACCCCTCAGCAATGAGTAACTAGCTCCCTGCTGCCACTGTCCCCGTTCCGTCCCCACACGCATGTGCCTGGCCGTATCCCCGGGACCTGGAACTCGCCGCGACCTCCGTGGCGCTCGCTGGACAGACACGGTCGTGACCCTCCTCCGTGTGCGCCCACCCAGACCCCCCTCCCCGGGCGCCGCCCTGAGCCAGCCCGCCCCTCTGCCCCTGCTCACGCCTTCCAGTCCCTCCTTTGCTCAGCGGGCATCTCTGGGGCTCAGGGGTGGGTGCCCTGGCTGCTCAGAACACACCCCCGGCCGCTGGGAAACACACGTCCATGGGGAGCAGAGACAGCGCAAGGAAAGGGCCCGGAACACGGTGCTGTGGATGGACCTCGCCCCACGTGCTGAGGCCCTAACCACCCCGCAGGCCCTCCGAACGGGCCCATTGGGAGCTACGGCCTGCGCAGAGGTCAGCAAGTTAACACGAGGTCATTTGGGGGAGCCCTAGTCCAGTCCTGACCACAGTCCTGACCAGAAGTCCGAACACAGACAGACACGCACAGACACGCACAGACACATGGAGACAACACGCACAGACACATGGAGACACGCACAGACACATGGAGACACGCACAGACACATGGAGACACGCACAGACACATGGAGACAACACGCACAGACACATGCAGACACGTGCACAAACATGTGCAGACACACACAGACACTCACAGAGAAGACCACATACAAGCAAAGGAGAGAGCTGCCCTCAGTCCCTCGGAGAGCCTGGCATCGCGGCGGGAACCACAGGAGGCGGGTGACGACGCGCCCTGGACGTCAGGTGACAGGCGCGGAAACGGGACGTCCGTGAGGACTGAACCCCCTGACCGTGGCTGCCGGGCGCCCTCCGCACTCGGGTGCCTGTCTGGGCGGCGGGGGGCCGGCGCCTGCTCCCCGCCCTCTGCACTGGGACGCCCTTCCCCACGGCAGCCCTGGGGAGACAGCGAGTCCGTGTCCGGAGACGACACCATCCAGACGCACACGCAGCATCCCGGTGTCACCCAGAGGGCCAGGTTCCCATCAGAGGTGCCGGGGGCCAGCGTGTCCGGGACCCCGGGGGGCGGGGGCTCTGGGGGCCGGGGTCGAAGGGCCATCACACTGCTCGCAGCAGCACCCGGTGAGGGGCGCGTGGAGTCGGTGTAAGAGCCGCGTTCCTAACGGTATTCGCGAGAGAAGAATTACCATCCAGTGTCTACCCAGTTAGCTGCCACGGGTCCGAAACAGCAACCATCCCCACGAGCCACGATATTTTGAATTATACTAAAAAAAATCAATTTGCCATGGATATCATAAAAATAAATATATTACTCACAATTCGGGTGTTCTTGAATATTTTCAGTTGAAAATTCTCACGAAAGATGATTTTTTAAAGCATCTATAGACGCTTATGACGTACAAAGGGTTAAGAACAGAATTGAGACACCAAGAAAAGCCCTGGCTGGTGTGGCTCAGGGGATAGACCATCGGCCTGTGGACTGAAGGGTCCTGGGTTCAATTTCGGTCAAGGGCTCATGTCTGGGTTGTGGGCTCAGTCTCCAGCAGGGGGCGTGCAGGAGGCAGCTGACCCATGACTCTCTCTCATCACTGATGTTTCTATCTCTCCCTCTCCCTTCCTCTCTGAAATCAATAAAAATAAAATTTAAAAAAAAAAGAAAAATATAACCGGATGACTACTTGTTATTGACTTTAATACGTAGAAGCCACGGGCATGTGGTAGTATTCGGGGCTTCCGGTAAGCACGACTCTGTGTGTGACCTGCAATCATGTTCCTTATTTTTGTGAAAGCAGAGAAGTGACTAAACGCCTGAGTGAGACAAACAGTTCTGAGGAAGCAGGGGCGCCACGGACAGGCGCTGCCACGGAGCGGCCACGGAGCGGCCACGGAGCGGCCACGGAGCGGCCACACGCAGTCAGCCGGGAGCAAGGGCCCAGCCGCTCAGCAGCACTGTTGTCACAAAGGCAGGTTCATTCCAAAAGGACAGACCAGCCAGCCCTCCTGGCGGAGCGGCCCTGTCTCCTAGGAGACCAAGCCCTCACCCCTGTTCACCATGGATGTGTTTAAAGGGACACGCACGTTTTTATCATAACAGGCCAGGTCAGTGTGCCGTCATAATACAGGGTGTACGAACCTTAAAAAAAAAAAAAGCCACCGTCCTGGCAATAAAAACAAACCTCCCGTAACCCTGAACCACATGGAGATCAGGCACCAGGGTCCAGGGGTGTCAAAATGGGAGCTGCTGCGTGAAGGGACGCGGCTGAGCGGCTGAGCAGCGGGGGTTGTATCTGAACCGCCTCAGTCCCCGCCCCGGTCCACACCCCATCCCCGCCCCGAGGCCCGCACCCCGTCCCGTCCCCGAGGCCCGCAACAGGTCAATGATTCTCTCTCATCACTGATGTTTCTCTATCTCCCTCTCCCTTCCTCTCTGAAATCAATAAAAACATATTTTTTAAAAAAACTTTTGTTGTTAAACCCATAACGCATTAACTAACCGTGACTATAGTGTGCAAATGTGTGGCAAAGGTTAACTGCTGGATGCCCCAATAAGGATGGATTGTTCAATAAACGCATCACCTCAGTGAGTATTACACATGAGGCATAAGTGAAGCTACTCCACCAACCCGCTCTCTACACACAACACACAGCCAGACACACACATACACACACACATATACACAGACACACACAACACACAGCCAGACACACACATACACACACATATACACAGACACAGAGACACAGACACACACAACACACAGCCAGACACACACATACACACACATATACACAGACACAGACACACACAACACACAGCCAGACACACATATACACACACATATACACAGACACAGAGACACACACAACACACGGCCAGACACACACACACACATAGACACAGACACACAGACACACACAACACACAGCCAGACACACACACACATATACACAGACACAGAGACACACACAACACACAGCCAGACACACATATACACACACAGCCAAACACACACATATACACAAACACACACAGAGACAGAGACACACACATAGACACACACAGACACACACACACACACACACACTTACACACATACACACACAGCCAAACATACACATATACACACACACACACAGCCAGACACAGACACACACACAAACACATGTGCACGTACACACGCCACACTGAATGGACGGCCTCGCTGAGTTCATGAAGACTCAGTCCCGAAAGTCCTCACTTCCAACGAAACGACGTTCCGGGAGGTGAAGCTCATTGGGAAGATGGGCCGCCGGGACCACAGCGCCCGCCCTCGCCGCGCCGGCGGGGAGCAGACGGCGGAGGCTGCAGGCCTCTCAAGGCGAGGTCTCTCCCCCTTCCTCTCTCCATGAAACCAATACAAACACACCCTCAGAGGAGGCCTCTTACGTGGAGGTCTCTCCCCCTTCCTCTCTCCATGAAACCAATACAAACACACCCTCAGAGGAGGGCTTGGAGAAGTCGGACAGTTGATGCACGAGGCCCACCCACGCAAAGCACGGTGGCACAGGCCATGGAGCTGCGTTTTCACGCTCAGCGCCATTCGTTCCTTCCACACAACGGGTCTAAACAACGCGCTCTCTCGCCCGGAAAGGGCAGGGGCTCAGCCTGCTGGCTCGGGGCTGTCACAGCGCCTGGCCACGCTGCTGCCACCGAGCGCGTCTTTTTCCCGCCGCTCGCACTGTCACCGTGTAAAGCCGCAGGAGCAAGCGTGCCTCCAGGCCTGCCTGAGGGTGCGGAATGTCCCCGCAACCGGGGAGTCATTGACGTGCTGACACGGATCAGAGCGGACGGTGCTCTGCACGCGCCCCGTCCTCACAGAGACCTGACCGCAGGAAGCCTGACCCCTCTCACCCGCGACCACACGCCCTCTCACCCGCGACCACACGCCCTCTCACCAGCAACCACACGCCCTCTCACCCGCGACCACACGCCCTCTCACCCACGACCACACGCCCTCTCACCCGCAATCACACGCCCTCTCACCCGCGACCACACGCCCTCACACCCGCGACCACACGCCCTCTCACCCACAACCACACGCCCTCTCACCCGCAACCACACGCCCTCTCACCCGCAATCACACGCCCTCACACCCGCAATCACACACGCTCACCGCAACCACACGCCCTCTCACCTGCGACCACACGCCCTCTCACCTGCAACCACACGCCCTCTCACCCGCAATCACACGCCCTCTCACCTGCAATCACACGCCCTCACATCCATGACCACACGCCCTCTCACCTGCGACCACACGCCCTCTCACCCGCAATCACATGCCCTCTCACCTGCAATCACACGCCCTCACATCCATGACCACACGCCCTCTCACGGGGTCCTTCCCAGAGCCCCGCACCAGCGCCCTCGGGGTCACCGCGCCCCACGCACCACACACACACACACACACACACACACACACACACAAGACACTTGATACCTCGACAGGCACGTGGGACAGAAAAGCAGCTCTCTCATCCATGCTCACAGCGGGAAGGAGGGAAGAGACAGGCACCACGGACCCCCGCGAGCGCCTCCCCAAATAGAAAGCGGGCCCAGGGTCAGGACACGGAGCGACATCCTCCTGGGGAACGCACCACGGGAGCCGCCGGAGCGAGCACAGCCCGGGCCGCCCAGAACCCGGAGCCAGCCCAGGCCGAGCAGGGTGCGGCGCCGAGAAGAAAACGTCCGTAACATGTGGCTGAGCGTCCGCGCAAATGTCGGCAAAGGCGGGCTTCCGCGGCTCACGCCGAAGCGGAGCCTGGACGGAGGCACCACGGGCCCGGGGGGCGTCCCCCTCGCCCACGGGAACGGGAACGGCCAGGCGGGGACCCACGGGCCCGGGGGGGCGTCCCTCTCGCCCACGGGAACGGGAACGGCCAGGCGGGGACCCACGGGCCCGGGGAGCGTCCCCCTCGCCCACGGGAACGGGACGGCCAGGCGGGGACCCACGGGCCCGGGGGGCGTCCCTCTCGCCCACGGGAACGGGAACGGCCAGGCGGGGACCCACGGGCCCGGGGGGCGTCCCCCTCGCCCACGGGAACGGGAACGGCCAGGGAGCGTCCCCCTCGCCCACGGGAACGGGAACGGCCAGGCGGGGACCCACGGGCCCGGGGGGCATCCCTCTCGCCCACGGGAACGGGAGGGCCAGGCGGGGACCCACGGGCCCGGGGGGCGTCCCTCTCGCCCACGGGAACGGGAACGGCCAGGCAGGACCCACGGGCCCGGGGGGTGTCCCTCTCGCCCACGGGAACGGGACGGCCAGGCGGGGACCCACGGGCCCGGGGGGCGTCCCTCTCGCCCACGGGAACGGGACGGCCAGGCAGGACCCACGGGCCCGGGGAGCGTCCCTCTCGCCCACGGGAACGGGACGGCCAGGCGGGGACCCACGGGCCCGGGGGGCGTCCCTCTCGCCCACGGGAACGGGACGGCCAGGCGGGGACCCACGGGCCGCGGGCGGGTGCACCTGCTGTGCCCGCGGGGGTGGGCGCTCCTGGCTCCGACCCCAGGGGTGGGAGAAACGCCCGATCACACGGAAGCGAGGGAAAGGCGGCCCGTGCGTCTCGCACACACAGAGTGGCAGGAGGCCCCCTCGCCGGCACCACGGCAGGAGGGAACCGCCACGGGCCGTCGGGTGTCACGCCGCCGCCGAAGGGGTTTCAGAGCAGCGGTTAGCGCGCAGCCTCGGCGGGAGGGACGCGGGTGCGTTTTCCTGGAAATCACGCTGAAACGTACACGGATGGCCTCTACTATCCGCGTGGCTGTCCAAACATTCAAGTCCAGAAACGTCTCCTCAGGAAATGGGTAGCTGACGGGAAACTCGCCCGAGCGTGTGTACCGGCCGAGCCCCGGGCGTCACTCCCGCCAGCCGCTGCCCGCCGACGCGGCGCCGCCCATGACCCGCTTCGCAGCTGCCAGACCGTGTGACTACGCGGCTGCGGAGCGCGGCCGTCAAGGCTGTTCCTCTGTTTAAACACCTGGTGCTGGTCCCATCACGTATGAATGTCCATGGTGGGTGTGTGAAGAAGAACACAGGAAAACGAAAAGGTAACCTACCTGGGCGGTCCCCATGCTGGCCGGGGGGTGAGGGCCACGGGGCGCCGGCCGGGGGTGCGGGCCGGGGGTGCGGGCCGAGGGCGGTCGCCGGCAGCCGCTGGGAACCGGGAGCTACGGCCGAGCCTCAGACGGCGGGAAGGCCTAGGGCAAGGAAGGGACAGAAATGGGGAGAAGATGATGAAAAGGATCAACAACCTCCCCGGGGGCGGCGAGGGGCGGGGACACGGATGCACACCCAACCCGTGGCAGCAGGCGATCGGGCCATCACCCGGAACGCAGCCCGGCCGGGGCCCGCGCGTCACGGGCAGCCCCGCACACGTTGTGAAAAAGAGCTCGGTTCTCAAGCAGCATTGGAAGTGACGACACGCAGGCCTCACAACCCGAGGATGTTCCGGCCCCGGAAAGAACCCCCGTACCCACGGCTGCTGCTCCCCGTGCACCCGGAGAGGCGGCCTCTGCGAGCGGAGGCCAGGCCCGCGGAGGCCGGCGGCCACAGACTCCACGAAGCAGAAGCGCGGTCCGGGGTATAAACAGCTGATCACTGTGTTCCCGGGAAAGGGCGCTACGCCCAGAGGACGCCGCGTGGGACATAAAAGGAAGGAGGTGGGCGTCGGACATGTGGCGAGTTATAGAATGCGCTGCTCCCGGGTCCGAGGTTTACGAAGCACGAAGTCATGGTCTCCCCTAAAACGCATGGATTCCGTCAGGGCACACGCCCAGGTTGCGGGTTCGGTGCCAAGTCAGGGCGGTTACCGGAGGCAACGGAACGACGTTTCCCTCTCACATCAGTGTTTCTCTCTCCCTCTCTCTCTCCCTCTCCCTCTTCCTCCCTCTCTCTCTCTCTCTCTCTCTCTCTCCCTCTCTCTCTCCCTCTCCCTTCCTCTCTCCCTCTCTCTCTGAAATCCGTTTTTTTTAAAGGAGAAACGTGTTACTTATTCAAATACTTGTAGCTCCTCTGCGTCCCAGGTCTCTTTGCTAGCATCCTTCTGGGTTCATTTTTCCTCCTGCTCAGAAATATCCTGCTTTTCCTTCCACGTGGTCCCCGCGGGGTAAACGCTCCACGTCCTCGCAGGTCTAACAGTGTCTGCATTTTGCCCTCAACGCTGAGTGACAGACGAGGCACAGAATTCCAGACGCTCGTAGCTGTCCCTACGCGGACCTTCCTGTGAGTCGGTGAGCAATTCCGTCCCCCTACGTGCTCCAGCTCGCTCCTCGCCTGGACGCTGCGTTTTATAAGAAAGGCTCGGGATGTGCGTGTCATCTGTCTTCATTCCGGCCCAGCAGGTGGCACAGTGTTTCAACCTGAAAACAATTTTCCTCGCTTTCGGGGGAATTGCCAGCCATTTTATCTCAAATATTGCTTCACCGCCTTCCTGCCGATGACCTCCTCTGGTGGCGTTTATCGGGGGATCTTCTCCCGGGCGGGGCGGTCCGCTCAGTCGCTCACTGTGCTGCCTCGTGGTCTCTCCTTGGTGTGTCCGCTGTCAATCCTAGCACTGTCTTCAACTCGACCTTCTGGCTCACTCGTTTTTCCAGCTATGTCTTGAGTTTCCATTTCAAGGGCGATCTATATATATAAAACCCTAATACGCACATAGACAGAACGGCGGAACAACTGAACCACCGAACAACCAGTCCCTGTGAGGTGCGCTGACCACCAGGGGGCGTGCACGGAACATGACACGCATTGGCTGCGGCGGGATGGTGGAGCAGGTGAGCGGGGGCGCCCGACGAAGGTGGGGTGCCCGTCACTGTCATCGGGGAGAGCCTCTGGTGGTCACTGAAAATTCTTTGCTCCCGCCGGGCGCTTGCACCCGCTGCCGGCACCAGCCCCGATCGCTCGGCGCCGTCAGCAGGTACGAGCAGCAGCTGCCGGCCCCAATCACCCGTCAGGGCTTCTCCACCTCCCCCTGCTCCTGAGGGGCGATCGGGGCGGCAGCCGCCGCTCACACCTGCTGCTGGCGCCAGACCCAATGACTCTGCGCCATCAGCGGGTGCAGGCGGGGCTGGTGCCGTCAGCGCCGGGGAGCAGCGGCAGCGGGAACGGCACTGCCGGCAGACAGGGGACGGGGGCTGAGGCAGGAGGGACCAGGAAGGGGCACGGAGGTTGGGCCAAGACCCGGCCCTGTGCCCACTGCAGCCTCACAGCCCACAGTTCCTTTCAAGGTGCACGAATTCGTGCACTGGGCCCCTAGTTGTTTTTATAAGATCCCTAGTTGGTCCTTAGACCTAACTTCCGATGCTCGCTTTACAGGTGATAAGGAAGCACAGGTGTGGACCCAGGACCCTCGTCACAGGCAAGGCCTCCGTGCCCGGGGCCTAGGTGAGAGGTGGAGAGAACAGACTTGCCCCCTCGGTGACCGTGAAGATGAAGTGAGTGACCCGGGGGAGCCCGGAACACTGCCGGACACATCGTAAACGCTCAACAAACGGTACGAACGCGGTCTCCGGGGCCAGAGGCCTCCTCCGGTCGGACGCCCGACCACCCGTGAACGGGCCACTTAATTCCATGACACGAACCTGGGTGCCAGCGACGCCCACCTGCCTCTCTGCCTGCGAGCTGTCATTCTCTCTAAGATCCTCGCTCTTCCTTCGCAGGGGGGGCCTGAGACCCCCCGACAGGACAGCAGGCCTTTCCTCCGTCCTCTCTGGTCCCGTCAGCTGGCAGGAGGCCGCCTGCGGCAGCCCGCGCTTCCTCCCCCGGGGGGTGACGCCTTCGGTGGCCCGGTTCGGCCATCTGTCCGTCCTCCTCGCCGCCCACGGGGGGGTGGGGGTGCCGGCATCCCCCTCTGAGCCCAGTGCGCCACCGCCTGCAGGGGACACTCGGAAACCTCTCCGTCCCGGGAGCCACTGTTCTCCTCCCTCCGTCCTCGGTTTTAAAAACTATCAGCAAATTGAACAAGCAGATCAATGGTGTCTTTCAGAGATGATGAGAACGTTGGAAATAATAATGACCGTGTCCAGTAAACAAAGGTTCTGGGCACGTGCGACGTGGCGCATGATGGAGTAAGATCCTAGAAAAGCCACGGCCGCGTGTGAAGCCTCGCGGGTGCACGTGCGTCAGGCCCCACGGGCGGCGACGAGCTACGTGTGAAATCAATTCCCGGAGCGCGAGGCATTCCGCTTCGACCCGGATCATCCCGTTTCCACCGCGTTGCCATCAGCCCGCAATGTGCAGCGGTGTGTACCACGTAAGGGCTCGCGTTTTGCTTAACATCTTAATTAACGACTAAAGAGATAACAAGCAGCACAAACGCGTCTGAACCACGCTCCGTGATCAAGTGCTGCGAGAATCACTGACATCAGATTACACACGCAGAAGTCATAAGACTAATCAGATGGAGGGGTCAGTTTTTAAGAGTTTACTCTGCCTCACAAGGGGTACACTGGGCGGGGGCAGGTCCCGGACAGCCTGCGGGTCAGGCCAGGGTTTCAGAGACAGAGACAGAGACAGACAGAGACAGAGACAGAGACGGACAGAGACAGAGACAGAGATGGACAGAAACACAGATGGACAGAGATAGAGAGGGACAGAGACAGAGACAGAGAGACAGAGACAGAGATGAGACAGAAACAGAGACAGAGACAGACAGAGACAGAGGTGGACAGAGACAGAGACAGAGACAGAGACGGAGACAGAGATGGACAGAGACAAAGACGGACAGAGACAGAGACGGACAGAGACAGAGATAGAGATGAACAGAGACAAAGACAGGGAGAGACAGAGGTGGACAGAGACAGAGACGGACAGAGACAGAGACAGAGACCGACAGAGACAGAGAGACAGAGACAGAGACAGAGACGGACAGAGACAGAGACGGACAGAGACAGAGAGACAGAGACAGAGACGGACAGAGACAGAGATGGAGACAGAGACAGAGACACAGACAGAGACAGAGACAGACAGAGACAGAGACGGACAGAGACAGAGACGGACAGAGACAGAGAGACAGAGACAGAGACAGAGACAGACAGAGACAGAGACAGAGACAGACAGAGACAGAGAGAGACAGACAGAGACAGAGAGACAGAGACAGACAGAGACGGACAGAGACAGAGACGGAGACAGAGACGGACAGAGACAGAGACGGACAGGTGTCTCTGGCACTAAGGAGGTCACTCTCAACCTCGGGACCCGATGAGACGCCGCACAAAGGTATTTGCAGCGCTGGGCCCTGGTGACCTCACGCCCACAACAGGGAACCGCAGGCCTTGGGGAAGGCATGTTTGCAGACAAGCGGGGCCCGGCTGTGCCCCTAGCACTGGCCGCTGACCACGAGGCCGGCAGCTCGGAGGGTCCCCGAGGAGACGCACAGACGCAGAGACGCACATGAACACGGGGATGTGAGGGGCCCAGGGTCTGACGGGCTGCCTGGGGGGAACCAGGGGCCTCGGGGGCGGGGGAGAAAGAACCACAGAAGAAAATTCCCCAAATTCACGGGAAAGCAGCCGCTGGAGCTGGGCGGGCGGGGCCGCTAAACGGGAAGCGCAAGCCGGACCCACCCGACGCGGTGCTGGGCCGCACCTCACGCCACAGGGAGCGGACACAGACCCCCCGAGAGACGGCCGGACGGAGTGGGGCCTCCGCCGGCCACATGGCGGCTCTGGGGCGCGTGCCCGTGAACTCAGGTTCCAGCGCGAGTAAAATTAGATCCATGTGGGAATAAACATATTTTTAGTCACCCCAGGGCTGCGAGCGCGTGCCCACTCACAGATGTTGGCAGGATGCTCTTCGGAGGAGCGACAGCGGGAGAGGAACGTGAATAAAAGCTGGGCGCCGCGGGGAGGAGCCGGGGCACCCCGGAGCCAGGCCGGGGAATGGGTCACCGTGGACCCGCAGTTACAACTAAAACCAACCGGGGCTCCCCCCCGCCACAGCCTCTCACCCCGGCACGCGGGGGCCTCCGTGTGTCCACACGGGGCTTCACGCCGACCTGGAACACGGCTCAATCCTAGCATGGCTGTTTTTTAAATATCTTTTATTGATTTTTAGAGAGCGAGAGGGAGAAGGCTCGAGAGATAGAAACATCGATGAGACAGGAACATCGTGGACCGGCGGCCTCCTGCACCCCCCACACTGGGGAGGGAGCCTGCAACCTGGGCCTGTGCCCTGACCGGGAATCGAACCAGAACCGCTTGGTTCCTGGGTTGACACTCGGCCGCTGAGCCACGCCGGCCGGCCTGTTTTCTCTTCTAAAGGCACTGGAGAGCGGGCAGATCTGCTCCATCCCGATCAGGTGGTTTCCGGATCCCTGGCCAGTGATCGTGCTGTGATCAGAACCGTTTCTACCGGCGCCAAAAACAAAACAAGGACATCGGTGAGGTTTCAGTCTCTAGCTCCGTGCTCGCGACCCCACACCCTGCACTGAGGCCGACGACAGGAAGAGGGAGATCGGGGAGGGAAAAGGCAGATCAGAACCGACGGGCCAGCTGTCTACTCAGAGGACGTAAGGGTTTCCGTTGACCAGCAGTTAGCAGCCCTTCAATACGAAAAGGAATAGAAAGCATGACTTCACACCTGGGGCAAGAACAGGAAGAGGGGGTTATGGGAAAACACGAATTCCCCTGTGAGTACAGACATCCAACAACACGACGTGAGACCGTGCGACCGGGCAGGAGCCCTGCAGCGCCCGGGAGCGGCGGCACCGCCTGAGCGAGTGCGGGGCGCGGCGTCTATCGGGGTCCCACCCGAGCATCACGGGCGCAGCGAGGCCTCGCCGCGAGCAGCTGCCCGTATTCGAAGGTGAGCACGCCAGGCACTGCCACAGCCTTGTCTGTTCCAGAAAAAACAAAGTCACCCTGTGTCCTTCAAGGGGGGCTACACGGCGCGAGAGGTAGCCCCCTAACAGACGGTGACGTGTGGTGGGACCGTCCCCCGGAAACCTACATCATTCTACCAACCAACGCCGCCCCTCTGAAGTCAATTAACAAAAAATCAATCAAAAATCAAAAAAGAGACAGCGTAATGGGCACGTGCCCTGACCAGGAATCGATCGGGGACCTCTTGGTTCATGGGCCGACACTCAACCCCTGAGCCACGCCGGCCGGGCTGGCGTATTTCTTTATAATCAATATTCACTACATTTCCTAGACGTTTCTGCTTAAAATACTGCGTTGGAAACCGGAGGCTGTGGCTCAAGGTGCGAGTAACAGGCTCCGCCCTCCTCCCCTTGCCCGGCAGACAGACTCCGTGCGGGCTGCTCTCTGCACGGCCTCTCCCGGGGGAGGCAGCCGGCAGGGGACACCGGTTTCACCGGAGGCGGGGTGCCCTGGCAACACTCCTGCCGGGTGAAGCATAAGCACGAACCTGGCCGTGGGGCTCCGTGGAGGGAGTGTGGGCCCGTGGACCAAAGGGTCTCCGGTTCGGTTCTGGTCCAAGGCACGCACCTCGGTCGCAGGCTCAATCCCTGGGCCGTTCGAGGCACATGCAGGAGGCAACCCATCGATGTGTCTCTCTCTCCCCCACCCTCCCTCCCACTCTCTCAAAAGATCAATGGAGCCCTAACCGGTTTGGCTCAGTGGATAGAGCGTCGGCCTGTGGACTGGGGAGTCCCGGGTTCGATTCCGGTCAAGGGCATGTACCTTGGTTGCGGGCACATCCCCAGTAGGAGTTGTGCAGGAGGCAGCTGATCAATGTTTCTCTCTCATCGATGTTTCTGGCTCTCTAAACCTCTCCCTTCCTCTCTGTAAAAAATCAATAAAATATATATTTTAAAAATAAAAATAAACAATAAATAAAAAGGTCCCCGTGTTAAATGCCAGGATGTTTTCCAGATTCACACCTGCTTCCTTTCCGCTGACTTGTGTGCTGTTTCCCAACTAGGACACGTGCGGTTACCGCGGGGTGTGGTACCTCCCCACCGGACCCCACGACGCGGAGAGGGACGGGAGGTGCAGAGCGGGCACTGACTGGGGACACGGTCCGTGCTCCCCCTGCGCGTCTCTAAGCCGACCTCTGACCCCTTCTCCGTGAGTTTAATCGTGGCCAACGCCCTGGGTCTCACCTAGTTCCCATGGGACGATTTGACATACAACCTCCACGGCACACCCTCCTCTGTGTCTCACCGGGAGCCGGAATGCCACACCAGCCCGACCGCGCGCCCCTCCACGTGAGAACACGGGACGGGTTTGTCTCCCCGGGTCCGACACGGTGCACTGCTCGCTGTCCCTCCACGGAATCGGGCCCCACGGCCGACAGGTTCAGGGTTCAGAGGCTCCCAGTTTCTGCTTCCACACACACATGTACACACGCTCGGAAACGCAGGTTCTCAGTTTCTGTGATGGAGATTCTAACCCCGTGGTCGGCAACCTCATTAGTCAGCAGAGCCAAACACCAACAGCACAACGACTGACATTTCTTTTGAGAGCCGAAAACCGACTTCTGCGCATGCGCCACGAAGTTTCCATCGCACTGTACGTGCGTGCCCGCAGGTGGTATTTTGTGGAAGAGCCACACTCAAGGGGCCAAAGAGCCGCATGTGGCTCGAGAGCCGCGGTTTGCCGACCACAGTTCTAAATGGTGAAACAGCTCTGCTTCACTCCCTCACCATCGCTCTCAGCGTGCATAATGCAGCCTAACATAGAAAAGCACTGTCAGTGGCGGTGAAGGGGCAGGACACAGAGACGTTCACATTTAACTGGGAATGTGTCTCCCCACGAGACAGACTTTTCCCCATTCCTAGTGTCCGCGTGGGTGAATCCTCCTCCTCGGCGAGGAGAGCAGTCCGCGGCCCGGGCACTTCTAACAGCCACCGCCCGGGAAGGCAGGCTCCGTTAGAAGCAGATGGCGACGTAAGCGCTTTGTTGCCGCAGTGACCCTCAGTTCCTGGAACCCCTTCAGAAATAACGATTTTATTAATTAGATGATAACTCCATTATATCATCTTTCAATTATGTTAAAAGCAAGGACTTGGAAACGGGAAGTGATTTTTACCCATTCATTACCGTCATTACCTCTGCCCACAGGGCGGGGGGCTCTGGGCTGGCCTTCCCGGGGAGCCCCACACCTGGGATACCTGCCAGACTCAAGGGGGGCCAGAGAGGCACGCTTCTCCCTCACGGAGCGGGAGGAGGTACGTGTGAGACGGAGGAGAGAAAGATGTACGAGCATAACTCAAACACCTTCCCAGACTCATCTATTTGAAAAAGCCCCTGTGAAAATTAAAATGGGAAAATTAATTTCCTTAAAACTATCTTGTATCTTGTTCTCCATAAAAAAAAAAAAAACCTTCAGCCCTGGTCTGTTTGGCTGAGTGGATAGAGCACCAGCCTGTGGACTGAGGGGTCCCAGGTTTGATTCCGGTCAGGGGCACAGGCCTGGGTTGTGGGCTTGCTCCCCAGTGTGGGGTGTGCAGGAGGCAGCTGATCAATGATTCCCTCTCATCATTGATGTTTCTCTCTCCCTCTCCCTCTCCCTTCCTCTCGGTGGCTCAGGGGCTGAGCATCAACCTGTGAACCAGGAGGTCCCAGTTTGATTCCCGGTCAGGGCACAGGCCCAGGTTGCAGGCTCCATCCTCAGTAGGGGCCGTGCAGGAGGCAGCTGATCCATGATTGTCATCACTGATGTCTCTCTCTCTCTCCTTCTTTGAAATCAATAAAAATATATTTAACAGAAAAAAACTTGGTGCATTGTAAGAGTAAGCATCTCAGTTTGGTGAGAAGTAATGAAGGAACCATAACTAAAATCCTAAAATCAGAGTCGGGAAGGCCTGTAGATGGCGATCTCACGCCCAGCACGTCATGTCAATTACTCCAACTCCTTTACCACCTCAGCAGGAGGAAGATTTTCCCCTTGCCCAGCAACAAGCCCAGCCCATGGAAACACTGCAGCTCAGCCAATGAGAAGCCATCATCCCCTGAAGTCTAACTTTCCTCCAATAAAGGTTCATTTTCTTGTTGCAGCGACCTCCTGTCCCACCCTCTGTTCTACAAACCCACTGTCCTGTGTCACCACCCCACCCCACCCCCTCCAGAGCATCTCTCTGCTGGCTGGATGAGATGCTGGCCTAAATCTTACCTTATAATAGACAAATATGCAAATTGACCGCACCTTCGCTACGCCCAAGCCACGCCCACCAACCACGCCCACCAGGAAACCGTTGCAGGAACGTTGGGGTGTGGCGGAGCCCAAGGCCGGGAAAGCCTCGGGGGGAGGCTTTCCTGGCCTTGGGCACCAGCGGGGAGCCTGCACGGATTGAAGGAAACCACTGGGGGTCGGCTCCTGCGATCCTTAGCAGGGATGCTGGGTGCGGCCGAGCCCAAGGCCACTGCCCGGGGCCAAGCCCGGACCCTGAAAGAAGGCAGAAGGCGGTGGCCACAGCCAAGGCCTGGGTCCCCGGTGCCGGCAGAAAACCGGTGCAGGCAGCCAGGTGAATGAAGGTCTATTGCACGAACCTTCGTGCAAACGGGCTACTAGTTGTTTCATAAAGCCAATCAGACCTTCTTCAAGCTTCCTGTTCAATTCTGTTTATTAGCCGTTGAGAGACTGCTGTGGTCAGAAACAGGTAATAAAACAAACTCCCTTTCATATTCAAAAAGTCAAGAAACGGAGTCTGTCCTTGGTACCCAGCTTTGTAAACTCAGAAGACAGTCCTCAGCGACGGTTTCCTCCTGTACATACCACATCACAGGGTCACCTCCAACCGGAAAACGAAAGACTAAGCCAGGACACGCGAAAGCAGTGTTCCTGTGCATTTCCTCCCCCCCGCACAGTGTCCTCACCCGAGTCTCCTAGGGAACAGGGCGGGAGCGCGCGGTCTGCGGTATTTCAGGCAATTAGGAGCCGGCTGGCGGGCAGTGACTGTCCACACTCGGGTTCCGCGCGGGGTGGGAAGGCGCAGGGAGGGCTGCACGCGCAGGGACAGGCTGCCTCGGACGCAGATTCTTTCACCGTCCAGGCGTCTCCTAGGAAAAGCAGCACTCGGGGCGACGCCGGGGTGGGGGAGGGAGCGCGTGCAGCTGCGCCAGCGCGGGTGACGGACGGCTCTCCCCACGGCCACGGGGTCCGTCCGTGTTGCTGTCTCAGGTGAGGCAGCTCAGCAAGCACAGCCCGGAGCGACGGGGCGCACGCTGAGGTGCCTGGGGTGCCACCTTATTTCTTTTTTCCTTTTTTTAAATAATAAGCTTCTGTCCGAACAAAAGCTGGGTAAGAATGCTCTTTCTTTATTTTTATTCATTTACTTTTTAAATCCTCGCCCGGAGGTATTTTTCCACTGATTTTTAGAGAGGGCAGAAGTGAGCGGGAGAGACAGAGAGAAACATCGATGTGAGAGAAACACATCGATGGGTTGCCTCCTGCACGAGCCCCGACCAGGGCCCGGGCTGGGGAAGAGCCGGCAGCAGAGATACGTGCCCTTGACCGGAATCGAACCCGGGACCCGGGGGTCCGCAGGCCGACGCTCTATCCACGGAGCCACACCGGCCGGGGCCGCACCTTATTTCTTGTCACCTGAGAGCCGACCACAGAGGAGGGCATCTGGAGAGGCCCCGGAAGTGTCCTAGAGGAGGACTCGGTCAAGGAAACCTTCACACGCCTTCACACCGTCCACGGCAGGCGTGTGCTTGGCAGACACGTTCCTGTAAAGCACAGAGAAGCCGGAACCCTCCACGGAGACACGGCGGAAAACACAAGCGCTGGGAGTGAGGCGGCGGCCCTGGGGACCCGCACATAACCTATAACTTCAACCTCGGGACATGCGTGGGGTGGAATGTTCCCGAACGTTAGACCCAAATTTGCGTCTCGACTATCTTATTAAGACTTTAAATATTTTATCAAACATGAAAATTAAGTGGTGCCGAGAGACTAATCGCTGAGGATGGTTGCGCTTAGAATATTGACTCACACGGCCCATCTTTTTTTTTTTTTTTAATATATTTTTTATTGATTTTTACAGAGAGGAAGAGCGAGGGATAGAGAGTTAGAAACATCGATGAGAGAGAAACATCGATCAGCTGCCTCCTGCACACCCCCCACTGGGGATGTGCCCGCAACCAAGGCACATGCCCTTGACCGGAATCGAACCTGGGACCCTTGAGTCCGAAGGCTGACGCTCCATCCACTGAGCCAAACCAGTTTCGGCCACACGGCCCATCTTAACGTCGCGGCGGTTTAGGTGCTGGTAACTCGGCGGCAGGCTGGAGGGGCGCGGCACTTATTATTTGTCATCGATTCCGGGGGCAGCCTGGAGCCGGCGGTGTCCAGGAGGAGGACTCGGCTGGGCGCCCGTGGACACAGCCCCGCTCCTAGACCTTAACTGTGTCCCGACGCGCAGGAACGGGGCACGTCTGTCTCCTGAGTGACAGCAGCGTGACCTCCTCAACGCGTTCAACGCTCCCCCGTACACAGAATGGTAGCACAAGACTGGGTGAAATAACTTTACCGCAGAAAATGCTGGCAAACGTGTGCCGAGAAATGAGGCTGTAGTTCCCTGAGCAACAATTATGGGGGCCCTTGGACCCATTCCGCCCGTGGGCTGTGTATGGCTCCACGAAGTACCTTCACTCCTTAACCTGCCGTCTGCGCGTTCGGCCTACACCACGCGTCCCGATGAACGCCCTTCCCCGTTGGGCCTTGTTCCCCGGGCCCATCGCCGCCTTCCTTCCGTCCCGCGTGGAGCAAGCGCGGGGCTTCGGGGACACTCGGGTTTTGAGAGAGCTGTGAGCACTAAAACGTAATTGCATCCCTGAATCTCGGCGGAAGCGCGTCGCGAAGCCTTTCCCATCTTCACACGTGGTTTGCAGGTTTCAGCTCTTCAATGCAAACCCAGTGGGGCGGGAGGTGGCGGCGTAGGTCCACGCCTGTCCTCGCCGCCCCCCACGACCACATCAGAATTACAACTGAAAGACAGAACCGCCGTCCTCCAGAACTGCCGGAGAGCTGGCTGAGTGGAAGTCCCACAACTGGAGAGGCCAAAGGAGAAAGCACCCGAGACTGGGAGGAGGTGCAGAGGCGCGGAGCCGGCTGGGCCGGCACCCACGGGGGCCACACGTTCCATCCGGAGGGAGATCGTCTCTGCAGCCCCTTGTGGCTGAGACCGAGCGCTGCCCTGCAGCCACACGTCGCGGCCAGAAAGCAATTCAGTGGCAAACGCTGGCAGCCGTTTCCACCGGCAGCCGTGGGCCGGGCCTGGACACCGTCAGAGTCGGAAAGCCAGGAGGGCCCTGGGCATTTCCTGTTCTTCGCAAGGGGACGGACCTCCCGTTCCTGGCAAGCACTTCCTCGGGGTCGGCGAGGCCCAGCGCACCGCTGCCCCGGCCAGGCGCCCAGATGGTCAGAGCGCCATCCTCCCACGCCAAGGTCGCGGGTTCGAGGCCCCGTCACCACACGCACAAAAAGCAACCCTCTGCACACATGGGCGGAACCACGCGTCGCTGCGTGTGGCATGGAAGCCATCAGTGACCTAAGGAGGGAATTTCAACATCGCTCCGCGCTGACCCCGGCGTGGGAGGAGGAGGTGGCGTGGCCACCAGGGCGGAGGCCAGGGCCAGGGCAGAGGCCACACGTGGAGAAAGACAGAGCTTGTCCCACCCCGACGCTGGGGACAGACCGCAGCGCTCCCCCTGAGGACACGTCTGTGGACCTGATTCGAAGCCAAAACAAAAAGATTTCAGGGAATGTTCGCGCACGGTCCCAGGACAGAGGAGAGCAGGGCAACCGCCTCACAGGAAACTGACCAAACCCCACGGGGTGACAGCCCTCGGGGAGCCGCTCAGAACCTGCCGTGCTTTCCACAGAGCCCCGCGCCCAGCAGCCGAGTCACAGCTCGCCGCCCGGCGGTGGGCGACACAGCTCGGTCCCTGGCGAGCCGCGTGCTGCCTCCAGCTTCCCGGGGAACCGGGGCGTGTGGCTCTGCCGCCGCCACGTTGTCGTTTCTGGTGGGCGAACCCCAACGACCCTCTAGGTCTTGGGGGTCAGGCAACTCCGCCCGCAGGACTGGAGACTGCGCGTCACCCGGGCCGCTCAGGCGCCGACCCGCGTCCCCCCGAACGCTCGGTCCCGCCCCGCCTCGCCGAGATTCTGAACGAACATTAGCCCACATTTCCTCCTCTGTTCCGCCCCAAACATCATGGAAGCTCCTTAGAAATTAAAAACACAGCCCGGCCGGTGTGGCTCAGTGGTTGAGCGTCAACCTATGAACCAGAAGGTCAGGGTTCGACTCCCGGTCAGGGCACACGCCCGGGTTTCGGGCTCCATCCCCAGTGGGGGCGTGCAGGAGGCAGCCGAGGGATGATTCTCTCTCATCATTGAAGTCTCCATCTCTTTCTCTCCCTCTCCCTTCCGCTCTCTGAAGTCAATAAAAACCTTTTTTTTTTCTAACAAGAGCCACGCATGTATGTTAGTGTATGTAACGAGCTTATAGAGATGACCTAGGCGTCACGTGCCTGAGAAAGTGCCCACCTCCCTCCTGCCCCTGAGGTTATCGGGCAGACTTCCTGGGTCGGCCAGGCCCTCCCGGGGGCGGGGGTGGTGTCCTGATAGGCGACCGACGACGACAGCGCCGATCAGCGCTGAATGCCCGCGTGCGCAGGGACTCCGCGTGGGGATCCCAGAAGGCAGTGCTCCCGCTGCAGAGCCCGAGCCCCCGGGACTCCACAGGCCTGCCTTCCCCGGTCTCGCTTCTCGGCATATCGCCGTCCCTTCGCCCTGAACGGCTTTCTGCTCGGATTCCCTTCCCCGGGGGGTCTAGCTGACGGGCAGCAGCGGATCGCAAGGTTTACTCGCCATCCACACGGGCCACTCTGCGGATCAGAACGCTCCTTGGGCATCACCCGCCACTTACAAACGGGGAAGCGTCACCTGTGGGGGACCGAGTCACACGTGCCAGGCAGACACCGTGTTTGGACCGGACCGGAGCCGACCTCCTGAGGCCCCACACAGACCGACCCCCCCAACCCCAGACATCCTATCTAATAAAGATGGAATATGCAAATTGACCGTAACTCCACGACAAAGATGGCGGCGCCCACAGCCAATAAGGAGGGAATATGCAAATTGACGAGACAAGGCGAGAGGCGGAAGGCGGCTCCGGCCTGAGCGAAGGCGGTGCCGGCAGCCAGGGGAAGGAGGGCCCATTCTTGCACGAATCTTCGTGCATCGGGCCTCTAGTAACTCAATAAATGAATATCAGCACCAGTTGTTTCATAGCTTTTATACTAAGCCACCCCACACTGAAGTCTAACATGTGCAAACAGCCCTGGCTGGTGTGGCTCGGTGGACAGAGCATCGGCCTGAGGACTGAAGGGTCCCGGGTTCAATTCCTGGTCAGGGCACATGCCCAGGTTGCAGGCTCGATCCCCAGTAGGGGGCGTGCAGGAGGCAGCTAGTCCATGATTCTCTCTCATCACTGATGTTTCTATCGCTCCCTCTCCTTTCCTCTCTGAAGTCAATAAAATATATTAAAAAATAAAAAATAAAGTGTTCAAGCAGACTGCTTTGCAGGGATTCATGGGACAAGGAATTATTGGTTTTACACCAAAATTAACACATCTCCCCGGCCCCTCCCCCCCCGCAACACACACACACAACACACACACACACACACACACACACACCGGCTCTGTGACCTAACACCACACACCTGCAAAGAAACACAAACAGTAACTAATAATCTGAGCAGCAGCTCCTTTCCGGGGGGGTCGCCCCGGTAAATGTCAGTGACACCCCGTGAGGCTCAGCGGGGAGCACGCAGGTGGCACGGGCTGTGACCCGCAGCAGAGACCCCGCCCGGCCGCCTGCAGGGCGTGGCCGCCCCGGCTCATCACGGCGCCCGCCCCAAACCACGCCCCGGGGAAGGGTCTCAAGTTCCCTTGCTTCTCTCGCACACAGGAGGGGCCCCGCGTGGCAGGGGTCTGCCCCTTCGCCTCCGCGGAGGCCGCTGGGCACCGTCTTCATTACCAGTCGGACGGGCACCGTGGCTCCACTTCCTGCCTGTAGGGCTCCTGAAACGGCAGAACACCGCGGAACTCTCCGTCGGAAGAGCTGTGGAACCTGGCCACTGGGCGCGACGAAGCGTTCCGCCGTCACGCGTGTCTCCCGCGTGGCCGAGGCCACGGGCTCTGCTTTAAAGGCCTCATTTCCAGCTCCTGAGGAGCAGGCCTCTCGTCGGCAGCACCTGCCCCGTCCTGCTGAGGCACAGAGCGTGCTGTGTGGCGCGTGTTCTCGGCATCCCCGACACGCTCCGTGACACCTCCCGCCGCCTCGGGACTGGGGTGCAAACTCCCTCCAGGCGAAGCCAGCACCTGGCCGCCGCCGTCTCCGCCTCTGTGCCCCTGGGCCCCGCCTCCCCTGAGACCGGGCATGAGGGTCAGGCCAGTCTGCCCCTGTGGCTCCGCGGGAAGCGAGGACGGTGCTCGTGCGGCCAGCAGGGGGCGGTGCCGGGCCCGGGCCGGTAAGTCCACCTTCACAGGGAGGGACCCACTGGGAAAGGAAGAACTGGGCCTGGCCAGTGTGGCTCAGTGGATAGAGCGCCGGCCCGTGGACCAAAGGGTCCCGGGTTTGATTCCCGTCAAGGGCATGCACCCGGGTGGCGGGCTCCTCCCCAGCCCGGGCCCTGGCGGGGGCTCGTGCAGGAGGCAACCAATCGATGTGTTTCTCTCACATCGGTGTTTCTCTCTCTCTCCCTCTCTCGCCCACTCTCCCTAAGAATCATGGGAAAATAGCCTCGGGTGAGGATTAACCGAAAGGAAGAGAAGGAAAGGAAGAACTGCAAAGCCAGTGGGACCTGACCCCCCGAGGTAATCTCTCGCCCACAGGAGGTAAACGCTCGAGGAGCTGGTTACCCAAACTCCCCCGCCGGGCCGCCTCCCGTGGGGCCCGCCGCCCGGCCCGGGCTCCGAGACGGGAAGACGACCTCTGCGGGGTCCGGCTGCGACCGCTCACACGTCAGTCCCAGGCCCCCTGACCTCCCGCGGCCCCGCTCTGAACAACTATCCAGTCGCGTGAGCCCCAGGAAACACGGGGTGTCCGTCCCGACCCCTCCTCAGGCCGTCAGGAAGCTGGTGGGTTTCGGGGGACACAGCGCTTTGGACCTTGACTCCGGGGGGCTGGGGCAGAACAGGGCTAACCAGAGCATGAACAGCTGTGGAGCGGCAGGGGTCGCCGGTCACCCGAAGTGACCTCCAACACGTGGTGCGCGGGGCTCCTCACCCAGGAGCAGTCCGTCTGTCTAAGCTCCGCCTCCAACCCAAGGGCCCGGGCCCGGGCACACGCAGACCCAGGCCCGGGGGGAGGGACCCTGCCGCTCTCAACACGTATTTGCTGGGAGCTCAGGTCACCCCGAATTCAGCTCCGGGGTCAGTAGATTTGACCGATTTCAACAAATGCTCCGACTCCCCCAGAGAAGGGTGCAGCCCACCCACCCAGCTAACGAGGCAGGAATTTGGAAAACTGTGTATACCCCACAGCCACGATGCGTGTATATGTGTGTGCGTGCGTGTGCATGTGTGCATGTGTGTGCACACATATACATGCCTGTGGGCCCTGTGTATTGCCTTGTGCGTGCTTGTGCAGCTGTGTGCATGTGTGTGGGCCTATGTATGTGTCTGCGTGCACGTTGATGTACATGTGTGTTCTGTGTGTTTGTGTGTGCATGTGTGTCTGTGAACCCATGTGTGTGTTGTGTGTCCATGTATGCGTGTGTACATATGCCGGAAGCGGGGAGAACGGGCGGAAAGGTGCCTGGCATACGTTTCCTCCCGTACTAAGCCTCCCTGAGTTTCTCGGCCTCCTCAGCCCTCACAAATGTAGTCCAAGCCACCATCCCGGAGCCCAAAAGTCGAAAATTCAAAGGTGCTGGATTTCACCAGGGAGATGGCAATTCTTGTGACAGCAAAGCCTGACTCCTCCCCTCCCCCTCCCCGCCCTGAGGGACAACGGCCGAGGGGACCACATGAGCAGTCTGCCTCCCCCGCGCCCCCCGCCCCCCGTGCCCGCTCTGCAGAAACACTAGGACGTGGTCTGGACGCTGCCGGGCCCGGGGGCATACAGTGCGTGGCGGGCGCGCGGACAGGCCCGGATCCCGGCTCCGGAGTACCCCTCCTCCCCCTGCTCCCAGCTCTGTCTGTTGTCTGCCCCCTGAAGTCCCACTGCCGTGTGTTTGTCTGGGCGCCGAGCAACGTTCCCCCCAAGAACGGCCAGGAGCCCCGGCTCCAGGGCCTGGCAAAGGCTGCCCCTCAGACACGTCCGTGGCTGGACCATTTAACCCAGAATGGAAGGCTCCACACCCCGGAGGCGGCTGCCCCGTGCTCCTGGGGAGAACACGGAGCGGACGCAGGAAGCGGGAGTCCTCGCGATGGTGAGCGAGAAGCTTCTCGCGAGCCGGGCTCCCCCAGTCACCCGCGGGTCCGGCCCGTCCCCGGAGCAGCGGCGCCCGCAGCACCCGCGGCCTCACCCCGCGGCCACGCTCTCCGGGCGCAGCTCCGGGTGTTTGCGGGAGCGGGACACGCAGCCTGCGGCGCCCAGGGCTTCACTCCCTGCCTCTCCCTGCGTCTGTGAGCGCCGGACTCCGGGCAGCGCCACCAGCGTCTCCTGAGCTGGAGGTGACGGGGCGGACGAGGAACGCGCGGCAGAGAAGCGAGACCGGCGGGAGGTCTCAGGGCGGCCCGGAGGGGACATCGGCGACAGTGTCCCGAGTTTAACAAAGGCGTTTTGTGTCGGGGATGTGCAGGCGTCCTCCCCTCTAAGAGATGCGCCAGCTCCCGGGAGGCCTCAGCCCGCCGGAGCAGGGGTCCCGCGGAGAGGACGCCGAGCCGGGCTGTGCACCTGCTCACGGTCACTGCCGGCCGAGCTGTGCGGGAGGAGAAACTGAGGGCCGAGGCGGGAGAGGCGGGGGCCGCCGAGCAGCAGGTCCCAGAGCAGCCACTGCCAAAGCGAACGCAGCGTCGGGAAAGGCAGGAGGAGGGAGGGGGCGGAGGAAGCCCAGGGGCCTGCGGCTCTGCGGCCACAGCTCTGCGTGACAGCGAGGCCACGGGCGCACGCACAGGCCCCACCCCGCGGGAGCACCCCAGGCCCGCTCCCGCCCCGAGCACGGGGGGGCGCCCGGCCCGCTCACCCAGCATCTCCCAAGCTCATTGAAGGAAGTCCACGGAGAGGAAGGCTCAGGCGACCCGGGATTCCTCCTGAGGGCTCGTCCGCCCCCACGCAGGGCAGACTTACCGCAGGACGAGTTTGGGGAACACCAGGTCAACCGGGCGGGAGGTCATTTACAGAGGGCGTTCCGCCTTTCCTTCCACGGAGCACGGTCAACTGACCCCCGGGGATGACCCCCCAGGGCTAACCCCCCGGGGCTGACCGCCCAGGACTGACCCCCCAGGGACTGACCTTCCCGAGGCCTGGATGCCAGCGTGACACAGAACTACAGGGGACCCCACGGCTCGGCAGGAAGGAGAGCCTGCTGATGCTCACCAGCCCGGGGACCCCGTGACATGACAGCAAAGCCCCCGTCCTGACATGGGGGCCTGGCGCCTGGACCACACCGGGCCACCCCTCCCCCGGCGCCCGGACCCGCACCCGGGCCACCCTCGCCCACCGCCGTGGTCAGTCCCAGTCCGGCAATGGGGACGGGAGCAGCCTCGGAGCCTGGGCCGGGGCGCCGGTGAGGAAGCCCCACGAGGCCGTGGGCCTGTGACTCAGCTCGCGGGGGGACGGCGAGTATAGAAACGGAACGGCGGAGGCAGATGGCAGCCGTGGACGGAGCGGCAGGCAGCGCCCGTGGGTGCTCCGGGGGCTCGGCCACCAGATGCACACAAAGGAAGCCGGGCTGTTGCCACAGCAACCGTAGCCAAGGCCCGGGAAACAGGACCGGCACGCGGCTCCCCAGACGCGGGAGCCCGAGGGATGGGGAGCAGGGACGCTCCTGGGGGAGGCACACGGCAGAGGCTGGTCGGGGCTCGGCTTCCGCAGCGTGCGCTGCCCAGACGGCCTGCCGCTCCTCGGCGGGCGGCCCGGACACAGGCCAGGGTTCGACAGAGCGCCCCTTCCGGGGGGCACGCTGACCTGCCCCACCCAGGGCGGGGCGGGGGCCAGTGGCCACGCAGACTTCGCTGCTCCCCGGCCTGGGCAAGGCCACACAAAACCCCAGATCCACGTCTCTCCAGCGCTGTCCATCCTAAACGCTCACACAAATGTTGCCTTTCTCCCAAGTATGTGAAGGTCCTCCTCAACGGAGAAGGGTTTTTGGTGCGTGGTGTGTGTGTGTGTGTGTGTGTGTGTGTGTGTTTGGTGCGTGCTGTGTGTGTGTGTTTGTGTTTGGTGTGTGGTGTGTGTGTGTGTGTGTGTGTGTTT